>NC_134687.1:223427322-224034822 GCF_050947455.1 Rhinoderma darwinii
TTGCCTTGGCTGTATGTTTCGGGTCATTGTCGTGCTGGAAGACCCAGCCACGAGCCATTTTTAATGTCCTGGTGGAGGGAAGGAGGTTGTCACTCAGGATTTGACGGTACATGGCTCCATCCATTCTCCCATTGATGCGGTGAAGTAGTCCTGTGCCCTTAGCAGAGAAACACCCCCAAAACATAATGTTTCCACCTCCATGCTTGAGAGTGGGGACGGTGTTCTTTGGGTCATAGGCAGCATTTCTCTTCCTCCAAACACGGCGAGTTGAGTTAATGCCAAAGAGCTCAATTTTAGTCTCATCTGATCACAGCACCTTCTCCCAATCACTCTCAGAATCATCCAGATGTTCATTTGCAAACTTCAGACGGGCCTGTACATGTGCCTTCTTGAGCAGGGGGACCTTGCGGGCACTGCAGGATTTTAATCCATTACGGCGTAATGTGTTACCAATGGTTTTCTTGGTGACTGTGGTCCCAGCTGCCTTGAGATCATTAACAAGTCCCCCCGTGTAGTTTTCGGCTGAGCTCTCACTTTCCTCAGGATCAAGGATACCCCTCGAGGTGAGATTTTGCATGGAGCCCCAGATCGATGTCGATTGACAGTCATTTTGTATGTCTTCCATTTTCTTACTATTGCACCTACAGTTGTCTCCTTCTCACCCAGCGTCTTACTTATGGTTTTGTAGCCCATTCCAGCCTTGTGCAGGTCTATGATCTTGTCCCTGACATCCTTAGAAAGCTCTTTGTCTTGCCCATGTTGTAGAGGTTAGAGTCAGACTGATTAATTGAGTCTGTGGACAGGAGTCTTTTATACAGATGACCATTTAAGGCAGCTGTCTTTAATGCAGGCACCAAGTTGATTTGGAGCGTGTAACTGGTCTGGAGGAGGCTGAACTCTTAATGGTTGGTAGGGGATCAAATACTTATTTCTCTGTGCACAATGCAAATAAATATATATAATTTTGACTATGTGATTTTCTTTTTTTTTTAATATATAATCTATCTCTCACTGGTAAAATTAACCTAGCCTAAAAATTCTAGACTGTTCATGTCTTTGACAGTGGGCAAACTTACAAAATCAGCAAGGGATCAAATACTTATTTCCTTCACTGTATATATATAGACACGCACATACTGGAACATATATACTACTGGAACATATATACCATACATACATAGAGGCACATATACATAATATATATATATATATATATATATATATATATATATATATATACACACACACAAACTTTCTGATTACAGATAATGTATTAGTGTTACCTGCAGTCCTACGTAACACCACAGATAACGCACAGTGGCACATGCAATATTGTTGGAATGCAAATCCGCAATTCATACATGGATAGTGTTAAGAGTTTGAAGGCATAGTCCGGGTTTAAACTTTTTATGTGTCAGCAGGAGAGGAGGGCTTCAAATAAAAATGCAGCCCATACTTACCAGGGCCGGCGTCAGCTGATGCTGCCGTCATCACGGCATCACTGTCCATATATGGACAGTGATGTCAGGAGCAGAGCAGGAGAATCGGGGCAGAGTGCTAGTAGTGCTTTGCCCGGGACTATGGCTCTGGGGTTGCCTCGGAAAACACTGTCCATATATGAACAGTGACGTGAGGGGCTGCTCCTGAAGCGGAATCCCCACCCAGAGTGTCGGCAATGCTCTGGCTGGGGATTCCACTCCTAGAGGAACTACCAGGGAGGGGGGCTGTGTGACACTACCAGGGAGGGGGGCTGTGTGACACTACCAGGGAGGAGGGGGCTGTGTGGCACTACCAGGGAGGAGGGGGCTGTGTGGCACTACTTCGGAGGTGGGGGCTGTGTGGCACTACCTTGGAGGGGGTGCTGTGTGGCACTACCAGGAAGGGGAGATGTGTGGCACTACCAGGGAGAGGGGGCTGTGTGGCACTACCTGGGAGAGGGGGCTGTGTGGCACTACCTGGGAGGGGGGCTGTGTGGCACTACCTGGGAGGGGAGCTGTGTGGCACTATCTAAGCAGGGTGCTAAACTTTTGGGGGTACAAACTGGGGGCCTACGTTCTATATGGGGGCATAAACATGGCCTAACGTCTATATGGGGGCACAAACTGACATTTTCTGCCATTTTACTGCCGCCGTGAGTTCCCCCACAAAGGGGCCCACTAAGTCTTGTGTCGCCCGTGGGCCCACATAAACCTGGAACCTCTCCTCCCAGACGTTCCTGCACTGGGGGCTTCTGTCATCTCTGTTCTGTGTGTACACAGAGTGACTGCAGCGATGACATCACGTCGACAGTACATCACCACCGCAGCTAATTACTGGTCTCAGCTGAACGCCGCTGAGGTTATTATTAGGCTGCAGCGATGGTGTGCAGTCAACATGATGTCACCGCTGCAGTGACTCTGTGTACACACAGAACAGAGATGACAGAAGCCCCCAGAGCAGGAAGATCTGGGAGGAGAGCAGTAAGTATTAGTTATTTTTTTTATTTTAACTCCTCCTGCTGCTTCAAGAAAATGTTTAATTTGTATTTCGGACAACTACTTTAAAGGCTATGCCCACCTTTGAAATCTTTTTTTTTTTCTGCAACTTTATAAATAAATACTTTTTATTACAAACAATTCTTACTTTTCAAGATACAGCTGCTTTGTATTCTGTATACAGAGCAGCTGTATCTAGCACTGTGACCTGAATCCGTCAGACCAGCGGGACTAACGGGTTCAGTGTCAGCAGGTCCTTTGTCTCTGACACGCAGGATCCACCTGTTATCGATCACATCTAAGTAAGGCCACAGAACATTATCGATCCATCTTGCATTGTCTCGGTCAATCCCCAGCAAATTCGGGACATTCCTCCAGGGAGGACTTTTGTGCGCCTGGCTGATCGTAGAAGAATCCTCCGCTGGGGACACTCCTCTAGGCTGGCAGGTCACACGGGGTTACGTAAGACCCGGGATTTGATTGCTCGTCATTTCTGGTGGCCCACTCTGCCCAAGGATATTGTGGACTTTGTTTCTTCCTGTGCTGTATGTGCAGCCAACAAGGCCACCCACTCCAGACCTGCTGGTCTGCTCCAGCCATTGCCTGTGCCCAATGCTCCCTGGCAGCATATAGCGATGGACTTTATCACGGACCTGCCTCTCTCTGCTGGATGCAGTGCTGTCCGGGTGGTCAAAATTATATATATTTATTTGCATTGTGCACAGAGAAATAAGTATTTGATCCCTTTGGCAAACAAGACTTAATACTTTGTGGCAAAACCCTTGTTGGCAAGCACAGCAGTCAGACGTTTTTTGTAGTTGATGATGAGGTTTGCACACATGTTAGATGGAATTTTGTCCCACTCCTCTTTGCAGATCATCTGTAAATCATTAAGATTTCGAGGCTGTCACTTGGTAACTCGGATCTTCAGCTCCCTCCATAAGTTTTCGATGGGATTAAGGTCTGGAGACTGGCTAGGCCACTCCATGACCTTAATGTGCATCTTTTTGAGCCACTCCTTTGTTGCCTTGGCTGTATGTTTCGGGTCATTGTCGTGCTGGAAGACCCAGCCACGAGCCATTTTTAATGTCCTGGTGGAGGGAAGGAGGTTGTCACTCAGGATTTGACGGTACATGGCTCCATCCATTCTCCCATTGATGCGGTGAAGTAGTCCTGTGCCCTTAGCAGAGAAACACCCCCAAAACATAATGTTTCCACCTCCATGCTTGAGAGTGGGGACGGTGTTCTTTGGGTCATAGGCAGCATTTCTCTTCCTCCAAACACGGCGAGTTGAGTTAATGCCAAAGAGCTCAATTTTAGTCTCATCTGATCACAGCACCTTCTCCCAATCACTCTCAGAATCATCCAGATGTTCATTTGCAAACTTCAGACGGGCCTGTACATGTGCCTTCTTGAGCAGGGGGACCTTGCGGGCACTGCAGGATTTTAATCCATTACGGCGTAATGTGTTACCAATGGTTTTCTTGGTGACTGTGGTCCCAGCTGCCTTGAGATCATTAACAAGTCCCCCCATGTAGTTTTCGGCTGAGCTCTCACTTTCCTCGGGATCAAGGATACCCCTCGAGGTGAGATTTTGCATGGAGCCCCAGATCGATGTCGATTGACAGTCATTTTGTATGTCTTCCATTTTCTTACTATTGCACCTACAGTTGTCTCCTTCTCACCCAGCGTCTTACTTATGGTTTTGTAGCCCATTCCAGCCTTGTGCAGGTCTATGATCTTGTCCCTGACATCCTTAGAAAGCTCTTTGTCTTGCCCATGTTGTAGAGGTTAGAGTCAGACTGATTAATTGAGTCTGTGGACAGGAGTCTTTTATACAGATGACCATTTAAGGCAGCTGTCTTTAATGCAGGCACCAAGTTGATTTGGAGCGTGTAACTGGTCTGGAGGAGGCTGAACTCTTAATGGTTGGTAGGGGATCAAATACTTATTTCTCTGTGCACAATGCAAATAAATATATATAATTTTGACTATGTGATTTTCTTTTTTTTTAAATATATAATCTATCTCTCACTGGTAAAATTAACCTAGCCTAAAAATTCTAGACTGTTCATGTCTTTGACAGTGGGCAAACTTACAAAATCAGCAAGGGATCAAATACTTATTTCCTTCACTGTATATATATAGACACGCACATACTGGAACATATATACTACTGGAACATATATACCATACATACATAGAGGCACATATACATAATATATATATATATATATATATATACACACACACACAAACTTTCTGATTACAGATAATGTATTAGTGTTACCTGCAGTCCTACGTAACACCACAGATAACGCACAGTGGCACATGCAATATTGTTGGAATGCAAATCCGCAATTCATACATGGATAGTGTTAAGAGTTTGAAGGCATAGTCCGGGTTTAAACTTTTTATGTGTCAGCAGGAGAGGAGGGCTTCAAATAAAAATGCAGCCCATACTTACCAGGGCCGGCGTCAGCTGATGCTGCCGTCATCACGGCATCACTGTCCATATATGGACAGTGATGTCAGGAGCAGAGCAGGAGAATCGGGGCAGAGTGCTAGTAGTGCTTTGCCCGGGACTATGGCTCTGGGGTTGCCTCGGAAAACACTGTCCATATATGAACAGTGACGTGAGGGGCTGCTCCTGAAGCGGAATCCCCACCCAGAGTGTCGGCAATGCTCTGGCTGGGGATTCCACTCCTAGAGGAACTACCAGGGAGGGGGGCTGTGTGACACTACCAGGGAGGGGGGCTGTGTGACACTACCAGGGAGGAGGGGGCTGTGTGGCACTACCAGGGAGGAGGGGGCTGTGTGGCACTACTTCGGAGGTGGGGGCTGTGTGGCACTACCTTGGAGGGGGTGCTGTGTGGCACTACCAGGAAGGGGAGATGTGTGGCACTACCAGGGAGAGGGGGCTGTGTGGCACTACCTGGGAGAGGGGGCTGTGTGGCACTACCTGGGAGGGGGGCTGTGTGGCACTACCTGGGAGGGGAGCTGTGTGGCACTATCTAAGCAGGGTGCTAAACTTTTGGGGGTACAAACTGGGGGCCTACGTTCTATATGGGGGCATAAACATGGCCTAACGTCTATATGGGGGCACAAACTGACATTTTCTGCCATTTTACTGCCGCCGTGAGTTCCCCCACAAAGGGGCCCACTAAGTCTTGTGTCGCCCGTGGGCCCACATAAACCTGGAACCTCTCCTCCCAGACGTTCCTGCGCTGGGGGCTTCTGTCATCTCTGTTCTGTGTGTACACAGAGTGACTGCAGCGATGACATCACGTCGACAGTACATCACCACCGCAGCTAATTACTGGTCTCAGCTGAACGCCGCTGAGGTTATTATTAGGCTGCAGCGATGGTGTGCAGTCAACATGATGTCACCGCTGCAGTGACTCTGTGTACACACAGAACAGAGATGACAGAAGCCCCAAGAGCAGGAAGATCTGGGAGGAGAGCAGTAAGTATTAGTTATTTTTTTTATTTTAACTCCTCCTGCTGCTTCAAGAAAATGTTTAATTTGTATTTCGGACAACTACTTTAAAGGCTATGCCCACCTTTGAAATCTTTTTTTTTTTCTGCAACTTTATAAATAAATACTTTTTATTACAAACAATTCTTACTTTTCAAGATACAGCTGCTTTGTATTCTGTATACAGAGCAGCCGTATCTAGCACTGTGACCTGAATCCGTCAGACCAGCGGGACTAACGGGTTCAGTGTCAGCAGGTCCTTTGTCTCTGACACGCAGGATCCACCTGTTATCGATCACATCTAAGTAAGGCCACAGAACATTATCGATCCATCTTGCATTGTCTCGGTCAATCCCCAGCAAATTCGGGACATTCCTCCAGGGAGGACTTTTGTGCGCCTGGCTGATCGTAGAAGAATCCTCCGCTGGGGACACTCCTCTAGGCTGGCAGGTCACACGGGGTTACGTAAGACCCGGGATTTGATTGCTCGTCATTTCTGGTGGCCCACTCTGCCCAAGGATATTGTGGACTTTGTTTCTTCCTGTGCTGTATGTGCAGCCAACAAGGCCACCCACTCCAGACCTGCTGGTCTGCTCCAGCCATTGCCTGTGCCCAATGCTCCCTGGCAGCATATAGCGATGGACTTTATCACGGACCTGCCTCTCTCTGCTGGATGCAGTGCTGTCCGGGTGGTGGTGGATTTTCGAAGATGGCCCACTTCGTTCCTCTGACCGGTCTTCCTTCGGCTCCTCAGTTGGCCAAGTTATTTATTCAACACATCTTCCGCCTGCACGGCTTGCCACAGCATATTGTGTCTGATCGGGGGGTTCAGTTTACCTCGAGGTTCTGGAGAGCCCTCTGCGGACTTCTTGGCGTGAAGTTGGACTTTTCTTCTGCCTACCATCCTCAGTCTAATGGTCAAGTCGAGAGGATCAACCAGATTTTGGAGAACTACCTACACCACTTCATCACCAAACAGCATGATGACTCAGTGCAACTGCTCCCATGGGCGGAGTTCTCCTACAATAATCACACCAGCGAGTCTACTAGGAATACACCATTCTGCATTGCCTACGGCCAGCACCCACAAATTCCTCTTCCGGTGCCTGATACTTCCGAGGTACCTGCAGCTGACTCCACATTTAGAGACTTTTTGCAGATCTGGCAGCAGACACGATCCTCCATCCTAATGGCAGTGGACCGCATGAAACGGAAGGCTGACACAAGGAGAAGAGAGCCACCTCGGTTTCTTCCTGGCACTAAGGTCTGGCTGTCGTCTAGGAATATCTGACTGAGGGTGCCGTCATGTAAATTTGCCCCCAGGTTCCTCGGACCATTCGAGATCCTGCAACAGATCAACCCTGTCACCTACAGGCTTCGGCTCCCTCCTACCTTCAGGATTCCCAACTCCTTCCATGTCTCCCTCCTGAAACCAGTGATCCTGAACCGCTATTCCAAGACTCCCAGCCCTGCGGTTGCCTCCAGCGGCCCCTCGGACATCTTTGAGGTCAAGGAGATCTTGGACACCAAGAGAGTGAGAGGAAAGACTTTTTATTTGGTGGATTGGAGGGGGTTCGGCCCTGAAGAGAGGTCCTGCGAGCCAGAGGAGAACCTCTTCTCTGCAACCAATGCCCCTACTCTTCTGAAGAAGTTTCTCTCTCGCTCTGGTCCCAAGAAGAGGGGGCGTAAGAGGGGGGATACTGTAATGTCCGTGGCTGCGGGTGTTCAGTTCCAACCTCCCCCTGACAGCCACAGCCACGAATCGGCAAGCGCTGGCCCCAGCCTCCTCCTCCGGAGATGCCAGCGCTTGCGTCCACTCACCTCTGCCGGATCACGTAGGGTGTGTGCGCACGCATGTGCCCGCTCCTGAAGGGGCAGCGTGCGCACCGAACCTCATGGATGAACTTGACCCGTGAGTACCCTGGACTATAAGAGGGGTCCAGCTCCCTACTTCTATGCCTCAGCGTTGTTGTGTTCCCTATAGTTTGTCTATGCAAATGGTCCCCTATTGTTTCCTGCTCCCAGTGTTTCTTGTTCCTGTTCCTGTATCCTGATCTAGTGCCATGCTTGCTATAGTCGTGCTGTGCTGGATACCACGCCTGTCTGCCTCTCCACGCCTGACGTCCATCTTTTGCCTAGTTCCTGCCAAGCTACTGTCCATGCTTACACAGGTACCCTATATACTATAGACTCTGACCTGCGCCCTGCTGGCCAGCTGCCTTACCGCCAAGGCGGTACGGCCCAGTGGGTCCACAGACCCTTCATGACACTCATTGAGCAGTTGTGTTTGTACCACCGGTTTGGACCTAGCTGCAGCTACATCACCTCATATAATAATAACAACAATATTATTACCTGCCTACAGTATAGTTGAGCCTACCCTTGCACAACTCCAAAAGGTGAGCAAAATCTTCACCACTGTTCTTTCCCTGAATTTTCTCTTGTGATCTGCACCATGTGGCACCGTGGTATTTTCCCATTTTTCCCCATGGATGCATGAAGGCCACACAATGATCACATAAAGATAACACATTTCTTTGAGACTCGAGCAGAACTACGTAGAGGAAAGGTCATTAAAATAATGGAGAATACATATCTTAGTAATTCGGCATCCTGCTTGACAATTCATAATGTAATTTAATACAGAGAATTTAAGCAAATAGACCATCCTTCACAAACCCCCCTTTTTCTCATTATTAAATTATAGAAATTATATATTATAATTGTAAACCTCAAACAATATATCACTAGGGCCACAACTAATAATATAATGCCATCATCAATCTCAGGTTTGGGTATAGGGTCCCACCAGTGCATTGACAAGGCCTGTACATTTTCATCCTCTTCTGTTCTTCACTGACTGTCACCCTTAGGGTAACCCACACAATTGTGGAGTCAAAATACCTATAAAGACATATATAGACACAATAGATCCAGAGTACAAATAACCAACAGTACAAAATATAGCACTATCCAATATATAAAAAAAAAAACTTTATTAGAATATATTATAAAAACATATATAGGCCATCACACAAAATATAAAATAACATACAATAAAATGTGGTAGTGGTATGAGGGATCACAATGCAACAAATTACATATACATACATTGTTTTATTGTGACTACTACAAACCCTCCACATCTGTCCTCTTCCTCCGGTAAGATGCTTGTCTGCATGGCTGCTTAGAATTGTGACACTGCCGTCAGTTCATGACAAACGCGTTGTATTGGCCCAGGCTGCACCTGCCACATATCAGTGGTGGAGTTCATCATGTTAAAGTATTTTAGTTCATGTTTACTGGCACTTGCTGGGGACCCCCAACCCTTGTCAATTGTTAAAATAAATGCTAATCTGGTGATAACATTTACATAATATAAAAATTGTTCTAAGTACATACAATAACAAGGTCAGGCCCTTGAACTAAATCAAACAAACACCTTTATATAAGAAAAACTTCTCTGTCCCAAGGGACAGCGCACCTAGAAAATGTGTAGTTACTGGGTACATTTTATTTTGCTCTTGGTGTTTCACTTTTCATCAGGATTTGTACCTTGTTTTGAGCTGATTACCTGTAACAGCTCCTACCCACAAAAATATACACAGATATCATATGTTTATCTGACAAGTGTCTCAAACCAATTTTTTCTTACTCTGATTTGTGTTGCATGGGAAGGCCTCTCAAGGTCTCTTCTCTTCGTGGGAGGTGGGTATGATAAAGTTTGCACCGGTCTGCCAGGACTGTTCTGTAGGCAAATCAAACAGCTCTAACAGAATTTAGCAGCAACAGCTGTAAAAACCTGGGACATACCAATTAGATCTTACCAAATTGATCCTTGCAGTTTTGGGGGCATATGTGAGGCCACATACCATCAATGCAAGTGCCATCAAGAGTGCCTTGGGTGCTACTGATTTACCTTCCTTTATCCATCCACATTCTGTTAGAATCTAGTTTTCACGCCTTCCGCTCCAAGTTGAACACTTCCAATGAAGAACAATCTTTTTCATCGCATAATCATTAATTGATCTTAATCAGATTATTCAGTTGAAGAAAAACATTACCAAATAACATCTTTACATTAAACATTCACATTGAGCAATAACTAGAAGTGATACATGCAAACTGATGTTTCTTCTTTATATACAGTGAAGGAAATAAGTATTTGATCCCTTGCTGATTTTGTAAGTTTGCCCACTGTCAAAGACTTGAACAGTCTAGAATTTTTAGGCTAGGTTAATTTTACCAGTGGGAGATAGATTATATTTAAAAAAAAAAACAGAAAATCACATTGTCAAAATTATATATATTTATTTGCATTGTACACAGAGAAATAAGTATTTGATCCCCTACGAACCATTAAGAGTTCAGCCTCCTCCAGACCAGTTACACGCTCCAAATCAACTTGGTGCCTGCATTAAAGACAGCTGTCTTAAATGGTCACCTGTATAAAAGACTCCTGGCCACAGACTCAATTAATCAGTCTAACTCTAACCTCTACAACATGGACAAGACCAAAGAGCTGTCTAAGGATGTCAGGGACAAGATCATAGACCTGCACAAGGCTGGAATGGGCTACAAAACCATAAGTAAGACGCTGGATGAGAAGGAGACAACTGTTGGTGCAATAGTAAGAAAATGGAAGACATACAAAATGACTGTCAATCGACATCGATCTGGGGCTCCATGCAAAATCTCACCTCGAGGGGTATCCTTGATCCTGAGGAAGGTGAGAGCTCAGCCGAAAACTACACGGGGGGAACTTGTTAATGATCTCAAGGCAGCTGGGACCACAGTCACCAAGAAAACCATTGGTAACACATTACGCCGTAATGAATTAAAATTCTGCAGTGCCCGCAAGGTCCCCCTGCTCAAGAAGGCACATGTACAGGCCCATCTGTAGTTTGCAAATGAACATCTGGATGATTCTGAGAGTGATTGGGAGAAGGTGCTGTGGTCAGATGAGACTAAAATTGAGCTCTTTGGCATTAACTCAACTCGCTGTGTTTGGAGGCAGAGAAATGCTGCCTATGACCCAAAGAACACCATCCCCACTGTCAAGCATGGAGGTGGAAACATTATGTTTTGGGGGTGTTTCTCTGCTAAGGGCACAGGACTACTACACCGCATCAATGGGAGAATGGATGGAGCCATGTACCGTCAAATCCTGAGTGGCAACCTCCTTCCCTCCACCAGGACATTAAAAATGGCTCGTGGCTGGGTCTTCCAGCACGACAATGACCCGAAACATACAGCCAAGGCAACAAAGGAGTGGCTCAAAAAGATGCACATTAAGGTCATGGAGTGGCCTAGCCAGTCTCCAGACCTTAATCCCATCGAAAACTTATGGAGGGAGCTGAAGATCCGAGTTGCCAAGCGACAGCCTCGAAATCTTAATGATTTACAGATGATCTGCAAAGAGGAGTGGGCCAAAATTCCATCTAACATGTGTGCAAACCTCATCATCAACTACAAAAACGTCTGACTGCTGTGCTTGCCAACAAGGGTTTTGCCACCAAGTATTAAGTCTTGTTTGCCAAAGGGATCAAATACTTATTTCTCTGTGCACAATGCAAATAAATATATATAATTTTGACAATGTGATTTTCTGTTTTTTTTTTTAAATATAATCTCTCTCTCACTGGTAAAATTAACCTAGCCTAAAAATTCTAGACTGTTCATGTCTTTGACAGTGGGCAAACTTACAAAATTAGCAAGGGATCAAATACTTATTTCCTTCACTGTATATGCTGCACAGAATTTTATGCTCTAAAATTTTCCTTTCACAACAAAAATTTTTCTCAAATGGGAATATTCTGCTTCTGTACCTTTTATCTGACGCATGCCTCCTATAGTCCAATGCTAAGGCACGCTGGTCTAGAACTTTACATAAAACTTAACCTCAGTATTTAATATTCCCACAGCACTTTTTGAATACCTTTATTAAACAAACTAACTTTGGAAAAACATCTAGAGAGCTGCTGATTTCTTATCATTGTACATACACCTGTTCAGTACTTGGGATAAAAACTATTCCCGTCACTACACACAACTTCTGCAGTGGGGAAGGTACTGCCCAGGCTTCAGACAAACCTGAGAACAGGTCTACACATACGAGCACCGTTTCATACACACCTGCCTCCAGTAGTTTTATGTTCTGCAGTCACTGGAACAGGTAATCTGGCCGGGGTGCACTTTTCATAGGTAACTTTGCTGTTTTACCTATGTCATGCCGTGCGCACATGATGCAGGCTGCTACAAACCTAGTGGTGGCATTATTGAATCCAGGGACAAGCCAATTTACTGATACCTGCCTGCACATACTCTTGTTGTCAGGTCTGTCATCTCTTGCTCTTTCAATTGGCTTACCCTATGATCCAACAAAGGTCCTACTACCAATGGGCCCATAATTGTGGGCGATGCCAAAAGAGTACCTAGAGTCAGTGTAAATGTCTGCCGTCTTACCTTTTGCCAGGTTACAAGCCTCAGCGAGCACCTCCAGCTCTGCTCCTTGAGATGAACAAGAAGGTGAGAGTGGTTTTTGGATAATTTACCTTGTGCCTCATATCCTGTCTTGTACATAATATATACGGTGAAGGAAATAAGTATTTGATCCCTTGCTGATTTTGTAAGTTTGCCCACTGTCAAAGACATGAACAGTCTAGAATTTTTAGGATAGGTTAATTTTACCAGTGAGAGATAGATTATATTAAAAGAAAAACTGAAAATCACATTGTCAAAATTATATATATTTATTTGCATTGTGCACAGAGAAATAAATATTTGATCCCTTTGGCAAACAAGACTTAACACTTGGTGGCAAAAGCCTTGTTGGCAAGCACAGCAGTCAGATGTTTTTTGTAGTTGATGATGAGATTTGCACACATGTTAGATGGAATTTTGGCCCACTCCTCTTTGCAGATCATCTGTAAATCATTAAGATTTCGAGGCTGTCGCTTGGCAAGTCGGATCTTCAGCTCCCTCCATAAGTTTTCGATGGGATTAAGGTCTGGAGACTGGCTAGGCCACTCCATGACCTTAATGTGCTTCTTTTTGAGCCACTCCTTTGTTGCCTTGGCTGTATGTTTCGGGTCATTGTCGTGCTGGAAGACCCAGCCACGAGCCATTTTTAATGTCCTGGTGGAGGGAAGGAGGTTGTCACTCAGGATTTGACGGTACATGGCTCCATCCATTCTCCCATTGATGTGGTGAAGTAGTCCTGTGCCCTTAGCAGAGAAACACCCCCAAAACATGTTTCAACCTTCATGCTTGAGAGTGGGGACGGTGTTCTTTGGGTCATAGGCAGCATTTCTCTTCCTCCAAACACGGCGAGTTGAGTTAATGCCAAAGAGCTAAATTTTAGTCTCATCTGACCACAGCACCTTCTCCCAATCACTCTCAGAATCATCCAGATGTTCATTTGCAAACTTCAGACGTGCCTGTACATGTGCCTTCTTGAGCAGGGGGACCTTGCAGGCACTGCAGGATTTTAATCCATTACGGCGTAATGTGTTACCAATGGTTTTCTTGGTGACTGTGGTCCCAGCTGCCTTGAGATCATTAACAAGTTCCCCCCGTGTAGTTTTCGGCTGAGCCCTCACCTTCCTCAGGATCAAGGATACCCCACGAGGTGAGATTTTGCATGGAGCCCCAGATCGATGTCGATTGACAGTCATTTTGTATGTCTTCCATTTTCTTAATATTGCACCAACAGTTGTCTCCTTCTCACCCAGCGTCTTACTTATGGTTTTGTAGCCCATTCCAGTCTTGTGCAGGTCTATGATCTTGTCCCTGACATCCTTAGAAAGCTCTTTGGTCTTGCCCATGTTGTAGAGGTTAGAGTCAGACTGATTAATTGAGTCTGTGGACAGGAGTCTTTTATACATGTGACCATTTAAGACAGCTGTCTTTAATGCAGGTGTAAAGGATCTGCCAGGCACAGCTTCTGTGTCAACGCCCATCGGTAATCAGTCTGCACCTGCTTCTATGTCTGTGAGACTGACTCCATCTTCCACCACTCAGGATGGCTGGCTTAGGAGTGGGAGAGCCTATCACAGCCTGGCCAGACGGAGCTAGCTCCCGCCCTCTGTCTATTTATACCTGCCTTTCCTGTTCCTCCTTGCTTGTGATTCTTCTCGTTTGGTTTCCTGGCCCTGCTGCAGCTTCTGAACTATTTGACCCTGCTTCATATTGACCCTTGCTTACTGACTACTCTCCTGCTCTGCGTTTGGTATCTCGTACACTCCTGGTTTGACTCGGCTCGTTCACCTCTCTTGTTGCTCACAGTGTTGCCGTGGGCAACTGCCCCATTTCCCTTAGCTTCTGTGTACCCTTGTCTGTTTGTCTTCGTGCACTTATTGAGCATAGGGACCGTCGCCCAGTTGTACCTCGTCGCCTAGGGCGGGTCGTTGCAAGTAGGCAGGGACTGAGTGGCGGGTAGATTAGGGCTCACTTGTCTGTTTCCCTACCCCCATCATTACATAATCACAAGCCCATATACCTAGTCTACCATGGTCCCTCACACTACTATGGACCCCCTTGAGACCCTGGCTCAGCAAATGCAGGGTCTCTCCCTACAGGTCTAGGCCCTGGCTCAGAGGGTCAACCAGACTGATGCTACCATGGTAGTGCCCCTCACCTCTTGAACCCCACCTCAAGTTGCCTGACCGGTTCTCAGGGGACCGGAAGACTTTTCTCTCCTTTCGGGAGAGTTGTAGGCTCTATTTTCGCTTATAGCCCCACTCCTCAGGTTCTGAGAGCCAGCGGGTGGGTATAATTATGTCCCGGCTCCAGGAAGGGCCCCAAGAATGGGCCTTCTCCTTTGCTCCTGACGCCCCTGAACTTTCCTCCGTTGATCTTTTCTTTTCTGCTCACAGACTCATTTATGACGAGTCTGAGAGGACTGCCTTTGCCGAGAGTCAGCTGGTGACCTTACGTCAGGGTAAGAGACCTGTTGAGGAGTATTGTTCTGACTTTAGGAAGTGGTGCGTAGCTTCTCGGTGGAATAACCCTGCCTTAAGGTGCCAGTTTAGGTTGGGTCTGTCGAATGCCCTGAAAGACCTGCTAGTTAGCTATGCCTCTTCTGACTCCCTAGACCAGGTTATGGCTTTAGCGGTACGACTTGACCGACGTCTCAGGGAACGACAACTTGAACGTTTTTGTGTTTTTCCCTCTGACTCCCCCATGATGCCTCCCGAGGTTCCGCCAAGGTCCAGGCTGTGGCGGAATGGGTCCAACCTGCATCTCTGAAGGCGTTACAGTGCTTCTTGGGGGGTTCGCTAATTATTACAGGAGATTTATTGCTAACTTCTCGGTCATCGCTAAGCCTCTTACGGACCTCACTCGCAAAGGTGCTGATCTCCTCCACTGGCCTCCTGAGGCTGTCCAGGCTTTTGAGGTCCTTAAGAAGTGCTTTATCTCGGCCCCGGTGCTGGTTCAGCCAAACCAAATGGAGCCATTTATCGTGGAAGTTGACGCATCCGATGTGGGAGTGGGGGCTGTCTTGTCCCAGGGTACCAGGTCCCTCACCCATCTCCGTCCCTGTGCCTACTTCTCCAGGAAGTTTTCGCCCACTGAGAGTAACTATGATATTGGCAACCGCGAACTCTTAGCCATTAAATGGGCATTTGAAGAGTGGCGCCACTTCCTGGAGGGGGCTAGGCACCAGGTAACGGTCCTTACCGACCACAAGAATCTGGTTTTCCTAGAAACTGCCCGGAGGCTAAACCCGAGACAAGCTCGATGGGCGTTATTTTTTTACCAGATTCAACTTTTTGGTTACCTATAGGGCTGGGTCTAAAAACATTAAGGCTGATGCACTGTCGCGTAGCTTCATGGCCAGCCCTCCTTCGGAGGAAGATCCTGCTTGTATTTTGCCTCCAGGTATAATCATTTCCTCTATTGATTCTGATTTAGTCTCTGAAATTGCGGCTGATCAAGGTTCAGCTCCCGGGAATCTTCCTGAGAACAAGCTGTTTGTTCCCCTGCAATTCCGGCTAAGGGTACTTAGGGAAAATCATGACTCCGCACTATCTGGTCATCCAGGCATCCTGGGTACCAAGCACCTCATTGCCAGAAACTATTGGTGGCCTGGGTTGCCTAAAGACGTTAAGGACTACGTCGCCGCTTGTGAGGTTTGTGCTAGGTCCAAGACTCCCAGGTCCCGACCAGCGGGCTTACTACGTTCTTTGCCCATTCCCCAGAGACCTTGGACCCATATCTCCATGGATTTTATCACCGATTTGCCTCCATCTCAAGGCAAGTCGTTGGTGTGGGTTGTAGTAGACCGCTTCAGTAAGATGTGCCACTTTGTGCCCCTCAAGAAACTACCCAATACTAAGACATTAGCTACCTTGTTTGTCAAACACATCCTGCATCTCCATGGGGTCCCTGTCAATATTGTTTCTGACAGAGGGGTACAATTTGTTTCATTGTTTTGGAGAGCCTTCTGTAAAAAGTTAGAGATTGATCTGTCCTTCTCCTCTGCCTTCCATCCTGAAACTAATGGCCAAACTGAAAGGACTAATCAGTCTCTAGAACAATATTTAAGGTGTTTTATCTCTGACTGTCAATATGATTGGGTCTCATTCATTCCCCTCGCCAAATTTTCCCTAATATCCGGGTCAGTAACTCGTCAGGGGTCTCCCCCTTTTTCTGTAATTTTGGGTTTAATCCACGGTTCTCCTCCGTTTCACCTGGTAGTTCCAACAATCCCGAGGTAGAGGTCGTTCATCGGGAACTGTGCACAGTCTGGGCCCAGGTTCAGAAGAACCTAGAGGCGTCCCAGAGCATACAAAAAACTCAGGCAGATAGAAGACGCTCTGCTAACCCCTTGTTTATGGTCGGGGATCTGGTGTGGCTATCGTCAAAGAACTTGCGCCTTAAAGTGCCATCCAAGAAGTTTGCTCCCCGGTTTATAGGGCCGTACAAGGTCATTGAAGTCCTCAATCCTGTCTCCTTCCGACTGGAGTTGCCCCCATCTTTTCAAGTACACGACGTGTTTCATGCCTCCCTCCTTAAACGCTGCTCCCCGTCCTTGGCTCCCTCGAGGAAACCTCCTGTCCCCGTTCTCACCCCTGAGGGGGTGGAATTCGAGGTAGCCAAGATTGTGGACAGCAAGATGGTCCAAGGCTCCCTCCAGTACCTGGTCCATTGGAGAGGATACGGGCCTGAGGAGAGGACTTTGGTACCCGCCCGGGATGCTCACGCTGGGGTATTGGTCAGGAGGTTCCACCTTCGTTTCCCCAATTAACCAGGTCCACCTAGAAAGGGTCCGGTGGCCCCTCATAAAAGGGGGGGGGGGGGTACTGTAAAGGATCTGCCAGGCACAGCTTCTGTGTCAACGCCGATAGGTAATCAGTCTGCACCTGCTTCTATGTCTGTGAGACTGACTCCATCTTCCACCACTCAGGATGGCTGGCTTAGGAGTGGGAGAGCCTATCACAGCCTGGCCAGACGGAGCTAGCTCCCGCCCTCTGTCTATTTATACCTGCCTTTCCTGTTCCTCCTTGCTTGTGATTCTTCTCGTTTGGTTTCCTGGCCCTGCTGCAGCTTCTGAACTATTTGACCCTGCTTCATATTGACCCTTGCTTACTGACTACTCTCCTGCCCTGCGTTTGGTACCTCGTACACTCCTCGTTTGACTCGGCTTGTTCACTACTCTCCTGCTCTGCGTTTGGTACCTCGTACACTCCTGGTTTGACTCGGCTCGTTCACCTCTCTTGTTGCTCACGGTGTTGCCGTGGGCAACTGCCCCATTTCCCTTAGCTTCTGTGTACCCTTGTCTGTTTGTCTTCGTGCACTTATTGAGCGTAGGGACCGTCGCCCAGTTGTACCCCATCTCCTAGGGCGGGTCGTTGCAAGTAGGCAGGGACTGAGTGGCGGGTAGATTAGGGCTCACTTGTCTGTTTCCCTACCCCCATCATTACATAATCACAAGCCCATATACCTAGTCTACCCTGGTCCCTCACACTACTATGGACCCCCTTGAGACCCTGGCTCAGCAAATGCAGGGTCTCTCCCTACAGGTCTAGGCCCTGGCTCAGAGGGTCAACCAGCCTGATGCTACCATGGTAGTGCCCCTCACCTCACCTCTTGAACCCCACCTCAAGTTGCCTGACCGGTTCTCAGGGGACCGGAAGACTTTTCTCTCCTTTCGGGAGAGTTGTAGGCTCTATTTTCACTTAAAGCCCCACTCCTCAGGTTCTGAGAGCCAGCGGGTGGGTATAATTATGTCCCAGCTCCAGGAAGGGCCCCAAGAATGGGCCATCTCCTTGGCTCCTGACGCCCCTGAACTTTCCTCCGTTGATCTTTTCTTTTCTGCTCTCGGACTCATTTATGACGAGCCTGAGAGGACTGCCTTTGCCGAGAGTCAGCTGGTGACCTTACGTCAGGGTAAGAGACCTGTTGAGGAGTATTGTTCTGACTTTAGGAAGTGGTGCGTAGCTTCTCGGTGGAATGACCCTGCCTTAAGGTGCCAGTTTAGGTTGGGTCTGTCGAATGCCCTGAAAGACCTGCTAGTTAGCTATCCCTCTTCTGACTCCCTAGACCAGGTTATGGCTTCAGCGGTACGACTTGACCGACGTCTCAGGGAACGACAACTTGAACGTTTTTGTGATTTTCCCTCTGACTCCCCCATGATGCCTCCCGAGGTTCCGACAAGGTCCAGGCTGTGGCGGAATGGGTCCAACCTGCCTCCCTGAAGGCGTTACAGTGCTTCTTGGGGTTCGCTAATTATTACAGGAGATTTATTGCTAACTTCTCGGTCATCGCTAAGCCTCTTACGGACCTCACTCGCAAAGGTGCTGATCTCCTCCACTGGCCTCCTGAGGCTGTCCAGGCTTTTGAGGTCCTTAAGAAGTGCTTTATCTCGGCCCCGGTGCTGGTTCAGCCCAACCAAATGGAACCATTTATCGTGGAAGTTGACGCATCCGAGGTGGGAGTGGGGGCTGTCTTGTCCCAGGGTGCCAGGTCCCTCACCCATCTCCGTCCCTGTGCCTACTTCTCCAGGAAGTTTTCGCCCACTGAGAGTAACTATGATATTGGCAATCGCGAACTCTTAGCCATTAAATGGGCATTTGAATAGTGGCGCCACTTCCTGGAGGGGGCTAGGCACCAGGTAACGGTCCTTACCGACCACAAGAATCTGGTTTTCCTAGAATCTGCCCGAAGGCTAAACCCGAGACAAGCTCGATGGGCGTTATTTTTTACCAGATTCAACTTTTTGGTTACCTATAGGGCTGGGTCTAAAAACATTAAGGCCCATTCCCCAGAGACCTTGGACCCATATCTCCATGGATTTTATCACCGATTTGCCTCCATCTCAAGGCAAGTCGGTGGTGTGGGTTGTAGTAGACCGCTTCAGTAAGATGTGCCACTTTGTGCCCCTCAAGAAACTACCCAATGCTAAGACATTAGCTACCTTGTTTGTCAAACACATCCTGCGTCTCCATGGGGTCTGTTAGGGATCTGCCAGGTACTTCATCTAGCTATACTCCTGGGATTAATCAATCCACACCTGAGGCCAGACCTGCTCGACTGACACCATCTCCCACCAACCAGGGTGGCAGGCTCAGGAGTGGGAGAGCCTATCGCGGCCTGGTCTCTCGGAGTTAGCTCCGCCCCCTGCCCTTTATTACCTGCCCTGTGCTCTCCCTCAGTGCTTGTAATTCTTTTGGATTCCTGGCCCCACTGCTGCTTGCTCCAGCCTGCTTCTGCCGTGCTTCTGCCTTGCTGCAGTTCTGCTTGACCTGCTTGCTTGCCCTGGCTTGCTTCTGTCTCCGTGCCTGCTCGGGTGTACTCACTTCGTCCTGGTCCTGACTGTTCGTTCGCCGCCCCGTTTCCTCGTGGCGTTCCGTGGCTACTGCCCCTTCCCTTGCGTGTTCCCTGTTTGTCTTCCTGTGCACTTAGCCAGCGTAGGGACCGCCGCCCAGTTGTACCTCGTCGCCTAGGGCGGGTCGTTGCAAGTAGGCAGGGACAGGGCGGTGGGTAGATTAGGGCTCACTTTCCCTTCACCTCCTTCCTGCCATTATATAATTACAAGCCCTTACCTAGTCTACCATTTCTCCTACGCTGACGCTACCATGGACCCCCTTGAGACCCTGACCCAGCAGATGCAGGGCCTCTCCCTACAGGTCCAGGCCCTGGCCCAAAGGGTCAATCAGGGTGACGCTGCTTTAGTAGTACCCCTCACCTCACCTCTAGAACCCGACCTCAAGTTACCTGACCGGTTTTCAGGGGACCGTAAGACGTTTCTCTCCTTCCGGGAGAGTTGCAGACTGTATTTCCGCCTAAAGCCCCACTCCTCAGGTTCCGAGAACCAGCGGGTGGGTATCATCATATCCCGACTCCAGGAAGGGCCCCAAGAGTGGGCCTTCTCCTTGGCTCCTGACGCCCCTGAACTTTCCTCTGTTGATCGTTTTTTCTCTGCCCTCGGACTCATTTACGACGAGACTGACAGGACTGCTTTAGCCGAGAGTCAGCTGGTGACCTTACGTCAGGGTAGGAGACCGGTTGAGGAATACTGTTCTGATTTTAGGAAGTGGTGCGTAGCTTCTCAGTGGAACGATCCGGCCCTAAGGTGCCAGTTTAGGTTAGGATTATCTGACGCCCTGAAGGATCTGCTGGTTAGCTACCCCTCGCCTGACTCCCTTGACCAGGTTATGGCCCTAGCAGTACGACTTGACCGACGTCTCAGGGAACGTCAGCTAGAACGCTTCAGTGTGCTCCCCTCTGACTTTTCTGCGATTCCCCCCGAGGTCCCGTCTCCTCGCCCCTCCACGGAGGACTCGGAGGTACCTATGCAACTCGGGGCCTCCATGTCCCCTCGACAACGTAGAGAGTTTCGCAGAATGAATGGTCTCTGCTTCTACTGTGGGGACGACAAGCATCTACTGAACACCTGTCCCAGGCGCAAGAATAAGAAGCCGGAAAACTTCCGCGCCTAAGTGATCATCGGGGAGGTCACTTGGGCGCACAGGTATTTCCCGTTAATGTGAAACGCAATAAAATTTTGCTTCCCTTTCAGGTCTCGTTTGCTGGCCGGTCTGCCACGGGCAGTGCTTTCGTGGATTCTGGCTCATCTGCTAATATCATGTCTGTGGATTTTGCTATGTCTCTAAAGATGCCTTGTATTGATTTACCTTATCCCATCCCTGTAGTAGGAATCGACTCAACCCCCCTTGCTAATGGTTATTTTACTCAGCATACTCCTGTTTTTGAACTCCTGGTTGGCTCCATGCATTTGGAGCAGTGCTCTGTACTGGTGATGCAGGGATTATCGTCTGATCTGGTTTTAGGCCTTCCCTGGTTGCAGTTGCATAATCCCACATTTGATTGGAATACTGGGGATCTCACCAAATGGGGTAATGAATGTCTTATGTCATGTCTTTCTGTTAACTCTATTTCTCCCCGGGAGGAGGTAAACACGCTTCCTGAGTTTGTTCAGGACTTCGCCGATGTGTTTTCTAAGGAGGCCTCCGAGGTGTTGCCCCCCCATAGAGATTACGATTGCGCTATCGATTTGGTGCCTGGTGCCAAGCTTCCTAAGGGTAGGATATTTAATCTTTCATGTCCTGAACGTGAAGCGATGAGGGTGTATATCCAAGAATGCCTGGCCAAGGGTTTCATTCGCCCCTCGACTTCTCCTGTAGGTGCTGGCTTCTTCTTCGTGGGGAAGAAGGATGGTGGTCTTAGGCCGTGCATTGATTATCGTAACCTGAATAAGGTCACCGTAAGGAACCAGTACCCACTTCCTTTGATTCCGGATCTTTTTAATCAGGTTCAGGGAGCCCAATGGTTTTCTAAGTTCGATCTACGGGGGGCATATAACCTTATCCGCATCAAAGAGGGGGATGAGTGGAAAACTGCGTTCAACACACCCGAGGGTCATTTCGAATACCTGGTCATGCCCTTTGGGTTGTGTAATGCCCCTGCTGTCTTCCAGAATTTTATTAATGAAATCCTGAGAGAGTACCTGGGTAATTTTCTTGTTGTGTACCTTGATGACATACTGGTGTTTTCCAAGGACTGGTCCTCCCACGTGGAGCATGTCAGGAAGGTGCTCCAGGTCCTTCGGGAGAATAATCTGTTTGCTAAGACTGAAAAATGTGTCTTTGGGGTACAGGAGATACCATTTTTAGGGCAAATCCTCACTCCTCATGAATTCCGCATGGACCCTGCCAAGGTTCAAGCTGTGGCGGAATGGGTCCAACCTGCCTCCCTTAAGGCGTTACAGTGTTTTTTAGGGTTCGCCAACTATTACAGGAGATTTATTGCCAACTTCTCGGTCGTCGCTAAGCCTCTTACGGACCTTACCCGCAAGGGTGCCGATGTCCTCCATTGGCCCCCTGAGGCCGTCCAGGCCTTTGAGACTCTCAAGAAGTGCTTTATCTCGGCCCCCGTGCTGATTCAGCCCAACCAAGAGGAGCCATTTATTGTGGAGGTTGACGCTTCCGAGGTGGGAGTGGGGGCCGTCTTGTCCCAGGGTACCAGCTCCCTCACCCATCTCCGCCCCTGTGCTTACTTCTCTAGGAAGTTTTCGCCCACGGAGAGTAACTATGATATTGGTAACCGCGAACTTCTAGCCATTAAATGGGCTTTTGAGGAGTGGCGGCACTTCCTGGAGGGGGCCAGACACCAGGTAACGGTCCTTACGGATCACAAGAATCTGGTTTTCCTAGAATCGGCCCGGAGGCTTAATCCTAGACAAGCTCGGTGGGCACTATTCTTTACCAGATTTAATTTCTTGGTTACCTATAGGGCTGGGTCCAAGAATATTAAGGCTGACGCTCTGTCACGTAGTTTCATGGCCAATCCTCCTTCCGAGAAGGATCCCGCTTGTATTTTACCCCCTGGTATAATCGTCTCTGCCACGGATTCTGATTTAGCTTCTGATATCGCGGCTGATCAGGGTGCAGCTCCCGGGAACGTCCCTGGGGACAAACTGTTTGTTCCCCTGCAATACCGGCTGAGGGTACTCAGGGAAAACCATGACTCCGCTCTATCTGGTCATCCTGGCATCTTGGGCACCAAACACCTCATTACCAGAAACTATTGGTGGCCTGGGTTGCCTAAAGATGTTAGGGCTTACGTCGCCGCTTGTGAGGTTTGCGCTAGGTCCAAAACCCCTAGGTCCCGACCTGCGGGCCTACTACGTTCCTTGCCCATTCCCCAGAGACCTTGGACCCATATCTCCATGGATTTTTATCACCGATTTGCCTCCATCTCAGGGCAAGTCGGTGGTGTGGGTGGTAGTCGACCGCTTCAGCAAGATGTGCCACTTTGTGCCCCTTAAGAAGCTACCTAACGCCAAGACGTTAGCTTCTTTGTTTGTGAAACACATCCTGCGTCTCCATGGGGCCCCAGTCAATATCGTTTCTGACAGAGGGGTACAATTTGTTTCCTTATTTTGGAGAGCTTTTTGTAAAAAGTTGGAGATTGATCTGTCCTTCTCCTCCGCCTTCCATCCCGAAACTAATGGCCAAACGGAAAGGACCAACCAATCCCTGGAACAATATTTAAGGTGTTTCATCTCTGACTGTCAATTCGATTGGGTCTCATTCCTTCCCCTTGCTGAATTTTCCCTGAATAACCGGGTCAGTAACTCGTCAGGGGTCTCCCCGTTTTTCTGTAATTTCGGGTTTAACCCAAGGTTCTCCTCCGTCTCCCCTGGTTGTTCCAATAATCCTGAGGTAGAGGAGGTTCATCGGGAACTGTGCACTGTCTGGGCCCAGGTTCAGAAGAACCTAGAGGCGTCCCAGAGCGCACAAAAGATTCAGGCGGATAGTAGACGTTCTGCTAACCCCCGGTTTGTCGTCGGGGATTTGGTCTGGTTGTCGTCCAGGAACTTGCGCCTTAAGGTCCCGTCCAGGAAGTTTGCTCCCCGATTTATTGGACCTTATAAGATCATTGAAGTCCTCAACCCTGTATCCTTCCGTCTGGAGCTCCCCCCATCCTTTCGCATACATGACGTCTTCCATGCCTCCCTCCTTAAACGCTGCTCCCCGTCCTGGTCCCCCTCGAGGATACCTCCTGTTCCCGTTCTCACCCCTGAGGGGGTGGAATTCGAGGTGGCCAAGATTATGGACAGTAGGATGGTCCAGGGCTCCCTCCAGTACCTGGTCCATTGGAGAGGATACGGGCCGGAGGAGAGGACTTGGGTACCTGCCCGTGATGTTCACGCTGGGGTATTGATCAGGAGGTTCCACCTCCTCTTCCCCACTAAACCGGGTCCCCTTAGTAAGGGTCCGGTGGCCCCTCATAAAAGGGGGAGTACTGTTAGGGATCTGCCAGGTACTTCATCTAGCTATACTCCTGGGATTAATCAATCCACACCTGAGGCCAGACCTGCTCGACTGACACCATCTCCCACCAACCAGGGTGGCAGGCTCAGGAGTGGGAGAGCCTATCGCGGCCTGGTCTCTCGGAGTTAGCTCCGCCCCCTGCCCTTTATTACCTGCCCTGTGCTCTCCCTCAGTGCTTGTAATTCTTTTGGATTCCTGGCCCCACTGCTGCTTGCTCCAGCCTGCTTCTGCCGTGCTTCTGCCTTGCTGCAGTTCTGCTTGACCTGCTTGCTTGCCCTGGCTTGCTTCTGTCTCCGTGCCTGCTCGGGTGTACTCACTTCGTCCTGGTCCTGACTGTTCGTTCGCCGCCCCGTTTCCTCGTGGCGTTCCGTGGCTACTGCCCCTTCCCTTGCGTGTTCCCTGTTTGTCTTCCTGTGCACTTAGCCAGCGTAGGGACCGCCGCCCAGTTGTACCTCGTCGCCTAGGGCGGGTCGTTGCAAGTAGGCAGGGACAGGGCGGTGGGTAGATTAGGGCTCACTTTCCCTTCACCTCCTTCCTGCCATTACAGGGTCCCTGTCAATATTGTTTCTGACAGAGGGGTACAATTTGTTTCATTGTTTTGGAGAGCCTTCTGTAAAAAGTTGGAGATTGATCTGTCCTTCTCCTCTGCCTTCCATCCTGAAACTAATGGCCAAACTGAGAGGACTAATCAGTCTCTAGAACAATATTTAAGGTGTTTTATCTCTGACTGTCAATATGATTGGGTCTCATTCATTCCCCTCGCCAAATTTTCCCTTAATAACCGGGTCAGTAACTCGTCAGGGGTCTCCCCCTTTTTCTGTAATTTTGGGTTTAATCCACGGTTCTCCTCCGTTTCACCTGGTAGTTCCAACAATCCCGAGGTAGAGGTCGTTCATCGGGAACTGTGCACAGTCTGGGCCCAGGTTCAGAAGAACCTAGAGGCATCCCAGAGCATAAAAAAAACTCAGGCAGATAGAAGACGTTCTGCTAACCCCTTGTTTATGGTCGGGGATGTGGTGTGGCTATCGTCAAAGAACTTGCCCCTTAATGTCCCGTCCAAGAAGTTTGCTCCCCGGTTTATAGGGCTGTACAAGGTCATTGAAGTCCTCAATACTGTCTCCTTCTGACTGGAGTTGCCCCCATCTTTTCAAGTACACGACGTGTTTCATGCCTCCCTCCTTAAACGCTGCTCCCCGTCCTTGGCTCCCTCGAGGAAACCTCCTGTCCCCGTTCTCACCCCTGAGGGGGTGGAATTCGAGGTGGCCAAGATTGTGGACAGCAAGATGGTCCAAGGCTCCCTCCAGTACCTGGTCCATTGGAGAGGATACGGGCCTGAGGAGAGGACTTGGGTACCCGCCCGGGATGCTCACGCTGGGGTATTGGTCAGGAGGTTCCACCTTCGTTTCCCCAATTAACCAGGTCCACCTAGAAAGGGTCCGGTGGCATCTCATAAAAGGGGGGGTACTGTAAAGGATCTGCCAGGCACAGCTTCTGTGTCAACGCCGATAGGTAATCAGTCTGCACCTGCTTCTATGCCTGTGAGACTGACTCCATCTTCCACCACTCAGGATGGAAGGCTTAGGAGTGGGAGAGCCTATCACAGCCTGGCCAGACGGAGCTAGCTCCCGCCCTCTGTCTATTTATACCTGCCTTTCCTGTTCCTCCTTGCTTGTGATTCTTCTCGTTTGGTTTCCTGGCCCTGCTGCAGCTTCTGAACTATTTGACCCTGCTTCATATTGACCCTTGCTTACTGACTACTCTCCTGCTCTGCGTTTGGTACCTCGTACACTCCTGGTTTGACTCGGCTTGTTCACTACTCTCCTGCTCTGCGTTTGGTACCTCGTACACTCCTGGTTTGACTCGGCTCGTTCACCTCTGTTGTTGCTCACGGTGTTGCCGTAGGCAACTGCCCCATTTCCCTTAGCTTCTGTGTACCCTTGTCTGTTTGTCTTCGTGCACTTATTGAGCGTAGGGACCGTCGCCCAGTTGTACCCCGTCGCCTAGGGCGGGTCGTTGCAAGTAGGCAGGGACTGAGTGGCGGGTAGATTAGGGCTCACTTGTCTGTTTCCCTACCCCCATCATTACAGCAGGCACCAAGTTGATTTGGAGCGTGTAACTGGTCTGGAGGAGGCTGAACTCTTAATGTTTGGTAGGGGATCAAATACTTATTTCTCTGTGCACAATGCAAATAAATATATATAATTTTGACAATGTGATTTTCTGTTTTGTTTTTTTAAATATAATCTATCTCTCACTGGTAAAATTCACCTAGCCTAAAAATTCTAGACTGTTCATGTCTTTGACAGTGGGCAAACTTACAAAATCAGCAAGGGATCAAATACTTATTTCCTTCACTGTATGATGAAGTAGCTCTACATTGCAAATTTTCATATGTTAATGATGTTAGTGCTTTATTAAAAATGTTTGGATTAATTTGTGTGTTTGTGTGTTACTTTTTCTTATTTTTACACTTTTTCTTCCCTATGGGGGCTGCCATTTTTTTTTCCATTTCTGTATGTGTCGATTAACGACACATACAGACATGGAATACGGCAGCTCCAGTCCCATAGGGACTGCGAACGGGGTCCGTTCCATCCACTAACATGTACGCCGCTGTGTGGGAACGGCGCATGCGCCGCTCCCACACAGTTCAATTTGAAATGCGCGCCGTCCGGCGCCATTTTCCTGTGGACCGGAAGTCGCGGCCGGACAGTAAGATTACTACTTCCGGTCGCGGCTTCCGGACTTGTGCACATGGAGCAGCGGCAGCAGACGGAGCGGATGGACCGGAGGGAGCGGCGGCAACTGGAGCAGGTAAGGGATTTCTATGTATGTTTGTGTTCAGTGTGTGTTTACTACTGTATGTAAACCTTCTACACTGTGTGTTAGCTCAAAAAATGGCGACACACAGTGTAGGAGGTTAGACCGTCAAACCCCTCGTTTCTCCACTAGCCAGGATAAAGGAGGGGGGGATGCTGAGAGCTCACTAGAGCGAGGGCTTTTTACCCAATTTTGCAGCATAAAGCAATGTGGTTGCTTTACCACATGCAATGCTGCAATTTTGGGAATGGCTCCATCTAGTGACCAGCAATGGGAAATATTATAAATTAGAATCCAATTGAATCCAATTTATAATATTTCCTGACTCGTGAAAAAAAAAAAAATTAGAACAATGTTTAATCACCTATACACTAATTGTTTAACTAAAAAAAAAAAAACATGTTTTTGCTGGCAACACATTCCCTTTAAGGCTCAGAGCCCATTTTTGAAATCTGATATATTTCACTTTATGTGGTAATAACATCGGAATCCTTAAACCTATCCAAGCGATTCTGAGATTGTTTTCTCGTGAGACATTGGGCTTCATGTTAGTGTTAAAATTTGGTCGATATATTCAGTGTTTATTTGTGAAAAATGTAAAAAAAAATAGAGAAAATTTAGAAACAAATAGCATTTTTCTGAATTTAAATGCATCTGCTTGTAAAACAGATGGTTATACCACCCAAAATAGTTACTAGTTCACATTTCCCATATGTCTACTTTAGATTGGCATCGTTTTTTGAACATTCTTTTATTTTTCTTGGACGTTACAAGACTTAGAACATAAACAGCAATATCTCATATTTTTAAGAAAATTTCAAAAGCCTTTTTTTTAAGGTACCTGTTCAGTTCTGAAGTGGCTTTGAGGGGCCTATGTATTAGAATCCCCATAAAACACCCCATTTTAAAAACGAGACCCCTCAAAGTATTCAAACCAGCATTTAGAAAGTTTATTAACCCTTTAGACATTTCACAGGAATTGATCCCCGATCTTTGATCTCCCGGCTATTTCCCTACTCTGCAGGTGTATGTATATTGTTGTTTAAACTTGATTATCTAGATTGTATTTACACTTATTTATATACCAATCTGTGCAAAAGTTCCATACCTTGTACCTGCTCTAAAATTATTCATGCACTTTAGCATCTTTGGGGGATCGTTCGATCATATTAATATCTGGTTGTCTTGCTGCGCTATTGTTCCGATTCCATTTTTTATCCTGCGAGGGTTATGCTATTTTATTATGCTTAATGTTGTGTGTCTGCATTTGTCTAATTGACATAATAAAGGATTTTTTGTACTTTTTTAATTATATGGTCGTGACTGTTTTTTCCTTCTTTGGTTTGATCTATCTGTCACTAGGACCACTAGTATATTTGGGGTTATTGCTCAGTTGGCTGAACATTTCACAGGAATTAAAGCAAAGTGGAGGTGAAATTTGCAAATTTCATTTTTCTTGCAGAATTGCAATTTTACAAAAAAAATTTCTGTAAGACAGAGGGTTTTACCAGAGGAACACTACTAAATATGTATTGTCCAGATTCTGCAGCTTTTAGAAATGTCCCACATGTGGCTCTAGTGTGCTCGTGGACTAAAACACAAGACCCAGGAGCAAAGAAGCACCTAGTGCATTTTGAGGCCTCTTTTTTATTGGAATATATTTTAGGCAGCATGCGAGGTTTGAAGAGGTGTTGAGGTGCCAAAACAGTAGGAATCCCTCAAAAATTACCTGATTTTGGAAACTACACCCATCAAGAAATTTATTTATGGTTGCTGTTACCATTTTGACCCCACAGTTTTTACACAGCACGTATTTGAATTGGGCTGTGAAATTAAAAAAATTTAATTTTTTCCAATAAGTTGTAATTTTTCATCAAAATTTCTTATTTTCACAGGAAACAAAATACCCAATTTCTCCTGAGTGCCTCAATACCCCATTTGTGGCGATAAACTGCCGTTTGGGCCCATGGGAGGTCTCAGAAGGGAATGAGCGCTGTGTGTTCTTTGGAGTGCAGATTTTGCTGGATTGGTTTTCGGGTGCCATGTCGCATTTGCAGAGCCCCAGAGGTATCAAAGCAATGGAAACGCTCCAGAAGTGACCCCATTTTGGAAACTACACCCCTCAAGGAATTTATTTATGGGTGTTATGACCATTTAAACCCCATAGTTTTTTCACAGAACTTATTTGAATTGGGCTGGGAATTTAATAAAAGAAACATTTTTCCAATAATATGAAGTTTTGGCTCAAAATTTCATATTTTCACAAGAAATAAAATACCCAATTTTGTTGCCCAGTTTGTCCTGAGTGCAGCAATACCTCATTTGTGGTGATAAACTGCCGTTTGGGCCCATGGGAGGGCTCAGAAGGAAAGGATCACCATTTGGCCTACTGGGGATTTTCTGGTGCGAAGTCATGTATGTAGAAGCCCCTGAGGTACCAGTACAGTTGAAACCCCCGAGAAGTGACCCCGTTTTAAAAACTACACCCCTTAAGGCATTCATCTAGAGGTGTAGTGAGCATTTTGACTGGAGACATACAGCCCATAAACTGTAATGTGGGTTCTCCCGGTACGGCAATACCCTACATGTGGCTGTTAACAGCTGCCTGAGCACACAGCAGGGCTCAGAGGGGAAAGATGAGGGGGATAAGCTGTGCGGAGTGCATCAGGGTAAGCAAAACTGGGGTAGATTAAAAATCAAGGGATGTATGATAAATTTTAAAACACTCTTTCATACAGAGCCTTGGTTTTTTGGGACACGTGTCACATTGATAAATTGTGTCCTTCCTTATCCTCCTCTCATAGCAGACTTTGCACCTCTTTTGACTTTTTCCCTTCTTGCCAGTTTTGGGAACTTCTCCTGGAAAGTGTTGCCCTGGTACGATGCGTGTGGCCTCGCTTCCAGAAGTACTGGTCCCTAAAAATTTGTTTCTTGATAACCATCTCTTGAAATTCCAGGAAAGTTCCCGTCTGGCCTGTACATCGACGTAGCACATACGCATTGTACAATGCCATCTGTATGATGTGCACGGCCAGCTTCTTATACCACACCGCATGGCGCTGTAGGGCTTCAGGACTTAATCTGACAAGTCCACCCCTCCCATGTACCTATTGTAGTCCAGGATGCAGTCTGGTTTGGGGGTCTCTGTACTGGTACCTCATACAGGTACGTGGGTACTGGTGTGGCCATGTATTGTTGTCGATACAAGGACATCTCTCTTGTCTTGTACTTGACACACAATATGTTGCTGCTAGAATGTGCCCTGCGCTCACCCCTTCTGAGTGTTTGCCCAAGCACAGTCTTAGGGAGGCCTCTCAGATCTCTTCTAGCAGTGCCGCATGCCGCAGTACTTCTGGAAGCGAGGCACTTGGAGTGGGACGCTGGTATAAATATTATCCAGGTAGAGGTGGTAACCCTGATCCAGCAGTGGGTGCACCAAATCCCACACAATTTTTGCATTAACACCCAGTAAGGGGGGGGGGGGCATTCTGGGGGCTGAATACTGGTGTCCTTCCCTTCATACATCCTAAATTTGTAGGTATACCCTGATGCACTCTCGCACAGCTTATACATTTTCACACCATACCTTGCCCTCTTACTCAGCAGGTACTGGCGGAATTGAAGCCTCCTTTTAAAATCTACCAAGGACTCATCAATAGAAATACACTTCTCAGGGGTGTATGCTTGGGAAAACCGGGCACTGAAATGGTCTTCGTTTATACAAACGTGTCAAAACTGGGGCCATCTCGGGGTGGGCACGGCTCATTATCAGTATAATGTAAGAAGCGAAGTATTGCCTCACTTTTTTTTTTTTTTAGGTTCCAGTTCAGTTCTGAAGTTGCTTTGAGGGGCCTATATATAAGAAACCCCTATCAAACACCCCATTTTAGAAACTATACCCCTCAAAGTATTCACAACAGCACATAGAAAGTTTATTAACCCTTTAGGTTTTTCACAGGAATTTAGAGCAAAGTAGAGGTGAAATTTACATATTTATTTTTTTTGTCAGAAAATATTTTTATTCCATTTTTTTTTCTGTAAAACAGAGGGTTTTACTAGAGAAACGCAACACAATACTTATTGCCCAGATTCTGCAATTTTGAGAAATATCCCACATGTGGCCCTACTGCGCTAATGGACTGAAGCACCGGCCTCCAAAGCAACGGAGCACCTAGAGGATTTTGAGGCCGCCTTTTTATTAGGCACCATGTCCGGTTTGAAGAGGTCTTGTGGTGCCAAAACAGTGGAAACCCCCCAAAAGTGACCCTATTTTGGAAACTAGACCCCTTGAGGAATTCATTGTAGTTTTCATGGGGTGCATACAGCTTTTTGATCAGTTTTTATTCTATTTTTAGGTGGCGTGGTGACTAAAAAACAGCAATTCTACCCCCTGAGGAAGCAACTAAAACAGCGAAAGGCGCGTTGGGGTTCTCTGTGGTTGATTCAGCACGGACGTTTATAGACACCTTTTACTCCTTCTGGATGGGTAAGATTGCACTGTTGTACTGCTCATTACAAAAATACTGACTGTTCCCTTTGTGACTCTCTTTTGACTAGGTATTAGCCCTTAAACTTATATAACTGAGAGGACACTGTGGATCACCAGTATACAATCCACTTGGATGTGACACTTTATAAATCTATGTGGGTAGTGTATACAGTTTGCACTCTATGCCATTTTTTCTCTTTATTCAAATATTTCTTTCGTGCTGAACCATGTACCACAGTATTAGTACTAGAGTCTTATAATTATGTGTTTTTAAATGTATGTTATTTTGCATAATAAAATTGATATATTCTTATATATTCCGACTATAAGCTCTATTCTTTCTTCGGTATGGTTCAATAATCATGGAGCAGTCTATCTGATATATTATGGGGGAAAGTTGGTCTACAAAACTTTACCTAGCCTGTAACAAATATGCGTTTGGAGTCTATTTATTTGTTATTGTTGTTTTATTCTATTTTTTTTTACAGCGTTCACCGTGCGCTATAAATGAAATTCTCACTTTATTCTGCGGGGCGATACGATTACGGCGATATCAGATGTTTATAGTTTTTTTTAATGTCTTATGGCGTTTGCACAATAAAATTATTTTTGTAAAAAATCATTCACTTTTTGTGTTACCTTATTCTAAGGGCCATAACTTTTTTATTTTTCCATCAAGAAAGCCGTGCGAGGACTGTTTTTTTTGCGTAACAAACTGTTGTTTAGATCAGCACCATTTTTAGATACATGCAACTTTTTTATCTCATTTTATTCCATTTTTTGGGAGGTGAAGTGACCAAACAATTGTGATTCTGGTGCAGTTTATTATTATTTTCTTTTACGGCGTTCACCGCGCGGGATAAATAACAAAATAATTTTGTATTTCAGGCCGTTACGGACGCGGCGATACCAGTTATGTATAGTTTATTTGTTTATTTATCTATTTTTATTAATAATAAAGGACTGATAAGGGAAAAAGGGGGATGTTTAATTTTATTACTTTCAAAACTTTTATTTTCCTATTTTGACACAACTTTTTAGAACTTTTTTTTTACTTTATTACTTTGTCTCACTAGGGGACTTGAGGGCAGAAGGCTCTGATCGCAATTCTAATACACTGCACTACATGCGTAGTGCAGTGTATTGGAGCTGTCAGCTACTCACTGACAGCAAGCATAGTGGGTCCTGACTTTGTCAGGACCCACTAGGCTACCATAGATGGCATAGCCGGACGCCATTGTTAGGCTTCCGGTTGCCATAGTCACCATCACCGGCCGCTATCGTGTAGCAGGCCGGTGATGGTAGCTTAACCCCTAAAAAGCTGCGATCGCTATTGAACGCGGCTTTTAAGGGGTTAATCAGCGGAGACACAGCGATCGGTACCCGCTGTAGGAGCTGTGACAACTGCTGTATGAGACAGCAGCTGTCACCAGGGGAGTAACTAGGAAAGACTGGGCCCCATAGCAAACTTTTGACTGGGGCCCCCCCTCCCCTGGGTGTCACACGACCCCCCCTTGTAGATAGTGCATTTTTTACAGCCCCCCTGTAGATAATGCTATACAGCCCCCTCTGTAGATAACGCCATACAGCCCCCCTGTAGATAACGCCATACAGAACCCCCTGTAGATAACCTCTTACAGCACCCCTGTAGATAGCGCCATACATCCCCCTGTAGATAATGCCATACATCCCCCTGTAGATAATGCCATACAGCCCCCCTGTAGTTAATGCCATACAGCCCCCCTGTAGATAATGCCATACAGCCCCCTGTAGATAATGCCATACAGCCTCCCTGTAGATAACGCCATACAGCCCCCCTGTAGATAACGCCATACAGCCCCCTGTAGATAACGCCATACAGCCCCCTGTATATAACGCCATACAGCTCCCCTGTAGATAACGCCATACAGCCCCCCTGTAGATAACGCCATACAGCCCCCTGTAGATAACGCCATACAGCCCCCCTGTATATAACGCCATACAGCCCCCTGTAGATAACGCCATACAGGCCCCCTGTAGATAACGCCATACAGACCACCCTGTAGATAACCTTTTACAGCACCCCTGTAGATAGCGCCATACAGCCCCCCTGTAGATAATGCCATACAGCCCCCACAGTAGATAATGCCATACAGCCCCCCTGTAGATAACGCCATACAGACCCCCTGTAGATAACCTCTTACATCACCCCTGTAGATAGCGACATACATCCCCCTGTAGGTAACGCCATACAGCCCCCCCTGTAGGTAACGCCATACAGCCCCCTCTGTAGGTAACGCCATACAGCCCCCCTGTAGGTAACTCCATACAGCCTCCCCCCTGTAGGTAATGCCATACAGCCCCCCTGTAGGTAACGCCATACAGCCCCCCCTGTAGGTAACGCCATACAGCCCCCTGTAGGTAACGCCATACAGCCCCCCTGTAGGTAACGCCATACAGCCCCCCCTGTAGGTAACGTTATACAGCCCTCCCTGTAGGTAACGCCATGCAGCCCCAAACCCCCAAAAAATTACCACCTACAGTGTGTCCTACAAAAGACATGTATCCCCTATCCTGTGGATAGGGGATACATGTCTTTTGTTTAATGGCAGAGCGGCGAGATACCTCCCTGCTCTACCGTAGTGTTCAGTGGCGTCGCGCTGTAGCAGCCATAGCGGCAGCTAGCGGAGCCTCCGGCCATGGCGTTAGGGTGTTAAAGGGGTCCTCTGGACATTTCTTATTGATGGTCTATCTTTATGATAGGTTATCAATATTAGATCGGCGGGGGTCCAACTCCCGGAACACCCGCCGATCAGCTATTTTGAAGGGGCCGTAGTACTCGTCGCCTTGGCCTCTTCAGTGTTTACCAGGCACAACGCCGTACACATCGGTAGCGGCTGCGCCTGGGATTGCAGCTCAGTCCCGTTCACTTGAATGCAATCCCAGGCACAGTCGCCCCGTGTGTGTGTGTGTACGGTGTTGTGCTTGTTAACTGTCAAAAGTCAGACGAACGCTATGGTCCCATCAATCACGGACCCCCACTGATCTGATATTGATGGTCTATCCTAAGGATGGGCCATCAATATAAAATGCCCAGAGGACCCCTTTCTTTAATGTAATGTGTGTGAAGTTTGAAGTTATATAACGTGGCAGAGGGCAGGGCCAGGCAGGCATCAGTATATGTGTTAGGGGGAATTCACACTGAGTTTTTCAGCATGCTTTTTGACGCGGAAAAACGTGTAAAAAAAACAGACGAAAACTGATTTTTCCAGCGAACGCTAAAACCGCTCACGGGAACCAGCGACTTGCCCCTATCTTCGTGCGTTTAGTCTCTGACCTCCCATTGACAATAAGAGGCAGAGAAATTTGCCCGCCGGGCGCTCAATGCCCGCAGCCAAAAAACGCAGCAAAAAACACGGCAAACAGCGTGCAGGCATGTGAAAATCTGACTCAAAATTACAGAAGGAATTTTGAGGCATATTTTTCTGCCTGCAAAAAACTCTGTGTGAACAGGACCTTAAGGCTTCAGTATGGGTGTTAGGGGAAGTTCACACTGAGTTTTTTGATGCGGAAACCGTGGCAAAAAAAGTCCGAAAGTGCCTCCCATTGAAATCCATGAAATTTTTCCTGCGAACAGTAAAAAAGCGCTTGCGGGAAAAAGAAGCGTAAGGCTATGTTCACACTGAGTTTTTTGCAGGAGAAATATCTGCCTCAAAATTCCGTTTGGAAGTTTGAGGCAGATTTTCCTCCCCCTGCACGCCGATTTTCACAGCGTTTTTCACCCGCGGCCATTGAGGGCCGCGGGCATAAAACACCGCAAAGTACGCTTTCTCTGCCTCCCATTGAAGTCAATGGGAGGTCAGAGATGTAAATGCCCGAAGATAGGGCATGTCCCTTCTTTTTCCCGTGAGGTAGTTTTACTGCTCGCGGAAAAAAGACACCGACGCCTCCCATTGAAATCAATGGGAGGCATTTTCGGGCTGTTTTTGACGAGTTTTGCGACGCGGTTTCCACTTCAAAAAACTTGTCAAAATACTCTGCGTGAACATAGCCTAATGCCCTTTCTTCAGGCGTTTCCGTCTCCGACTTCCCATTGACAACAATGGCAGGTAGAAAATGCGTTTTTTTGCTGCGTTTTTCTGCCCACGGCCCGATGGCCGAAAAACGTCACAAAAGCGCAACGAAAAACGCGGGAATTATGAGGCAGATTTTTCTACCTAAAAACTTTTCCCTTCTTCCATGAACTTTTTAACTTCATGTACCTGTCCTCTGCATCTGCAGTCTGCACGTCCTCCCCCCGTTCTATGAGATACTAGTCCTCCGCCCGAAGTCTTGCATCGCCCTTTAGCTCCGCCCCCTGTCCTCTCCCCTGCCTGAGCGCTCCTCCTACCACCTATCGCCGTCCTATTCAACTGTGTGGCAGACTATCAGTGCACAGTGTGCAGTGCAGCGGCTATCACCCGGCCCCCGCCCCCCCTGGATGCCTAGTGTAATGCTAGTGATGCTACTACTAGGCATGAGGGGGCCCGTGCCTCCAGGCCTGGCACAAAATGTAATGTGCCTGTCAGGGCGACACGGGCCCCCCCCCCCCATGCCGCGGGCCTCGTGGCAGCTGCTATGGCTGCTACTGTGGTAGTTACGCCACTGGCTGTCACAGCTCCTGCATGTGTCGGGAAGACGGCTGAAATGGCCGTTACTCCCGTGACGTACTATTCCGTCATGGAGCGCAAACGGGATGGTTTCCATGATAGAATAGTACGTCACTGAGCGTTAAGGGGTTAATACAAAAACAAAAAAATTATTTTACTAAAATCTGGCATAAAATGAACAATGTTCAGACAATTTTTGCCTCCTTCCCATCTAAATCTGTAAAGACTCATCTGTGAGTGAAGTCACCTCGGCCTCCTGTGCAGATTTGCTGTAGGGGGATGCCCTCTTACACAATACCTCATATTGGGTGGAGACTACAGCACAGCATACACCACCTACACAAAAAAACTCAAAATCTGGTTTACTGTCATACACATTTAATCTAGGTTACTCATTGGGATCTCATACACATTTTGTAGACCTCCTACAACCAAATTCGTTAATTCAAAACAAAGTACAAAACAAAACAAAATTGTACCTGATCAGTCCCCTCACTACTCCCTCCTATTTGGACTCAAAACTACATATCTCAACATAATAAGGTTAGGCACTCTATCTGGGAGGCACTAGTTTGGCCCCCTATAATACACAATAGCCTGGAACAAAAGTGACTTTCTCCTGACAAAACTAAATTTTATCTTTTAAATAACTTACAACCATTTACTTTTAAAACATCATACATTCTCAAAAATGACATTTAGGCAGTACTATACCATTTGCCTGCATGTGTGAAAACAAAAAAGAAAAACAATTGTAATTATTTACCCAATAAAACAGAAAATTATATATCTGCTAATATTAATTACTGAAAACCAATAAACTATATGTGAGAATAGGGAACAGTAGGGGTACATACATTTTCAAGACCCCGTGTCTCACAATATCTGTATTTTAATTAATTTGAATTTACTTCAAAACATTACAACATGAAATCTTATCACATCATAACACACAAATATGCAACGTAACTTTTATCTTTTTGCAGACAAATTCATCCGGCTGTAATATTTTTCTCACTTGGTGTACTTACGGACAACAGCACATGCGCAGAGATAAGAAACATTCCTTTACACAGAGGAGAGTGTCATGGTCACAGGGTATGTGGACCCACTAGGCCGCTCCGCCGTAGCGGAGAGGCAGCTGACCAGGTCACAGTCTATATGAAAGTCAATAGTAGATAGTACCGCTTGGGTACCTGCAGTAGTCCAGATGGTGGCTGTGGCTTCACGACTCCAACACTGGTAGGCATAGGAACAAGAACAGTACGGGATATAGGAACGGGGCACGGGTAACAACTGGAACGGGAAACACTAAGGGACCATTTGCAAGACAGACTGGGATAAACTAACAACGCTCAGGCAAGGATCAGAAGGGCTGGGGCCTTCTTATAGGCCAGGAAATCATGGGACGTTGATTATGATCTCCTGATGTGCGCGCGCTGGCCCTTTAGGGACGTGCATGAGCGTGTGCGCGCACCCTACGGGGTACAGCAGAACGGAGCAGAAGTGAGCGCTGGCGTCTCCTAGGAAGGAGATGGGGACCAGCGCTCACGTATCCATGGCTGCGGGCGTCGGGAGGTGAGTAAACCCGACGGCCCGTGGCCATGGACGCTACAGAGAGGAACTGATTTTAACCCCATACACAAGACACTAAAAATTTTAGACAGTACTGCTGTTAAAAATAGGAGCATACAATATAGATCTGCTATATTATGGCCACTAGTTTCAAACTTAACACATGTTACATTACACACATGTCTCACACATCAGACAAATGTCACATCACACCTGTTCACATTACACTCCCCCCGTTCTGTCCCACATTAGTCACTACAAAGTACCTTGCTGCTCCGTTTTCTTCACTCTTCCTATTAAAATTTACAACTGTATTCAAATTGTTCCCCCACCTTCAGGCAAACTGGCCACGTCTGCAGACAGATATCTCAGACCAGTCTATCTCCTAGACTGTCTTACCAATACAATACCAAAAGTCGTTCCTCCAGACATTCTAGCAGTAGGGTCTCCTTTCCTCTGATCCCTCACTGTTTTGAACATCAAAAACAGACAAAATGCTGCCAATCAACAATTGCAAGAGCAAATTCTTCAACACAATCCACATTCGTGAACTTCCATTGAATCAAGCAGGAGTTCGTCACATTTATTTCAAACATCTACAAACCCCTCACTTCCGGGGTATAGCTTTTGGTTCATACAGCCTGTGATGTATTTTGGTGATAATTTCTTTAGGGGTCCTGGGTGTGAGCCAATACCAATGTCTTTCACTGTAATTTGTGTAGGTAGTTATATTACTATGACACAGATGGCAATTGGGGTAAGTGTCAGGGTCATTCATTGAATACAGGATGTTATTTTACAACGGTATTTAAGCCGTTGGTCTGATGTTATATTACTACGGACTGGCTGACTTTGGATGTTATACTACATCAAAAGTCCATGCCGGATTATCAAATGCGTGCTAGAAATCAGTCTGTATTGATTTACGGCAGTCTGACAATGTATACAACTGGTGGTTGTTAAGGACCCTTACACATAATATTACAAGCTGGCAGTGTGTGCTAAAAGTGTGTCAATAATTATTCAAAACAACATTCAAAGTTTTCCCTATTGCACTGGATTCTCCATTATCAGGACTTAACCATTGAAGCCCTTGTGGTACTACAGGACATTACTCACAAATATCCAACTTTTCTGTCACCCACAGACAGTCAGTACCTCGCCAGACACTATCTCAGAGCTAATAGGCAACAGGATAACTATTGATCCTTAACGATTTTACACAACAACTAAATAACAAATGATACACTACAACAGAGTAGCACAAGTTTTTTTCCCCACTGTAAAACTACAATCCTTTCATTTCAAAAACTTCACATGTGAGTTACAACTTCTCTCAACCATGCGCTACGTCACTGCATTCCAAAGGGGGAGGTCATCACTTCTCACAACTTTTTCTGGTTAACAATGTAATTGCCGGCAAAAAAATTCTCTCATGTCTTTCATATCAGCAACTCAAGATTTATACATCTTCAGCAACTTAAGATCACGTACGCACCTGCAATCTTTCATCACACAAAAAGTTTCAACATACCTTTTTGGATCCATCCTTTCCATACCATTACTGTTTAAAGTGCCCCGTCCAGAAGATGTGACGTCATGACACCTAAATTCTGAGGCTTACACAATACATGTGGGAATGGTGTAAGAATAAGCTCCTTACCTACCGTGTTTTTTTGTAATTCATAGATGTAAAGCCAGACCTCTCCAACGACAGCTATCAGATGAGCAATCTCCCGGGTTTTGGCACCATTACTGTCGTGAAAGTCAATGGCTCAAAATATATATTAGACTGAAATTTAGACGAGTGTTCCAACAGACACTCACGCCAGGAACTTTATCCCGTATCCTAATCAGGAGATTTCAAACCGATATATATGGAGAGAGGAGAAATAACACACAAACGCTGCTGGTATGCTCAAAATACTGACAAAACAGATAAAAACAAGGACATTTAAGCAAAAACACCGAAAAAGGCCATACTTACAAATGGACACAGGTATTTTTCATTGTTACTTATATTCGCTTCTTTTGGACACAGCCAGGTCTTTGATGCTGGGAGAGCATGGTGTGTTGTTGTTTGGCCTAGCAAGCAGGGTAGCCCGCTCTATGAATTATTAAGGCGTCACAAATAGGCTTCTACCTGGCTAGTCACGTTGCGCCTCATGACTTACACACTATTCCTCCATGTTTCACACACTTGCATCCCATTATTCATGTATTTTTTAGGCACTTCACTCATTACTGCCCCCTATATTTCACTCACATTATTACACTTGCACATACACTATTCATTTATTATTTCTTACTACACATCCCATGCACCACATACCACTCCCCTCAAGACTAGTGGGAGTGGCTATTATTATTTAAAGCACCTGCTCACTCGCCTTCATCAGCGTTTCAGACCTGGCTGTGTCCATTTGTAAGTATGGCCTTTTTCGGTGTTTATGCTCAAAATACTCCTCTGGGGGTTTATTGCCAAACTCAATTACAATAATATCATTCAAAAGGGGTGTAGGCTTGAGGTTAACCAATCAGAGGTAATGTGACAATAATTCTTATTTAGCCAATAGCAGACCATAAAAATATTTCAAGTACATAATTATAATTCTTCATTAAAATGCTGACATCCGGTAACACCTGGAGACAAGCATACAATGGGGTGGTGTTAACTGTTCTTTCCCATGAGGGAGTTTATTGCGATAACAACAAATAGTTGCATTTTATGTCTGGGCGTTCAGCCAACCCACTAGCCATGGATCCATGAAGGCCACACGATGATCACATAAAGATAACACATTTCTTTGAGACTCGTATCCGTAAAAGTCAGAACTATTACAATATAACATTACCTAACACGCACAGTGAACGCAGTAAAAAAATATAAAAATTAAAACGCCAGAAACGCTGTTTGTTGGTCACTACATCTCCCGCAAAAAAATGGAACAAAATTGATCGAAAAGTGAACAAAAAGTCTTATGTACTCCAAAGTACTGACAAAAACGACAGCTCGCCCGGCAAACAACAAGCCTTCGCACCGCTCGATCGACGGATATATAAAATGGTTTATATATTCATCTGATCTTGTTCCCGTGCCGTTCTGTAGCAATGCAGACCTGCTCTCTTTCGAGCAGGTCTGCTGGGGCTGAACGACTCAAGCGGCGCGATGACGTCATCGTTCACATTCACATTCACATTCCTGCCCTGCTCTTTAGCGCCTTTTATTGATGCAAGCGGCGCAATGACATTATCGCGCCGCTTGCGTCAATGAAAGGCGCTGAATGGTAGGGCACTGAACGTGCCCTGCCAGCCCTAGTGCATGTAATTGTATCTGCGTCCCATAGACGCAGACACAATTATAGTGCAGAGGGGGGTGGCGGCATCTGGTTTCAGTGGTGCCGCCGCCTCCTCAGAGAGGCAGCAGGTCGCTGCCTGAGGCGAGAAGCTCGTCTCGCCTCATGGATGGTGTGGCCATGGGTAAAACAAGGAATGAGAGTTTTCTGGGTGACAATTACAGGAGATGTACAAAAGACTGGATAGACCCAGGAAGAGCCTGATGCTGGTAGGGAACGGAGTATCATGATGATGATTCGCTGCGTCACCACTCTAACAGGAGGATTTAGAGAGGAGCCCATATAAGGTTACGTTGGTGCCTTAAAGGGACAGTGTCATGATTTTTTTTAAATTAATTTGTGTTTTTATTTAATAAAATATTATATTGACTTTATTTATTTTTTCACACACAATGTTTTTTTTATTAACACTCTCCTACTCTACTGGGGGCTGCGATGATTTATTTCCCCCTGCCTGCCCTCCACCTCACATGCCCCCCACCTCGCGCGACCCCGCTCACCCACACCCTCGCAGCCCCCCCCCCCCCCCGCTTGCACCATCCCTTGCGGCCCCTCCTCGTGGCCCTCCACACCTGCTGTAACTGTGTGTGTGTGTGTGTGTGTGTGTGTATGTGTATAGCAGAGCTGTGTGTGTGTGTGTGTGTGTGTAGCAGAACTGTGTGTGTAGCAGAGCTGTGTGTGTGTGTGTGTGTAGCATAGCTGTGTGTGTGTGTGTGTGTAGCAGAACTGTGTGTGTGTAGCCGGGCTGTGTGTGTGGTGTGTGTTTGTTGCAGAGCTGTCTGTGTGTGTGCACAGCAGAGCTGTGTTTTGCGTGCGCACTAGAGCTGTGTGTGTGTAGTGTGCGCAGAAGAGCTGTGTCCTATTTTTGTGCAGCGGATTATGCGCTGCTGATCCTTCATAGCCGCTTATCAGCTGTTTTGAAGAATCAGCGGCAAGCACCCCCCACACACACAAATCCCCCCCAAACATGAAACTGCGCCACACACAACCCCCCACTGTTCTTCTTTACGCAAAAAATTTTTAAAAACCGCTTGTATAAAAAACTCGCTTTCCCATTGATGTAAATTGGAAGCTTAACCCCTTCAGGACGCAGCCTGTTTTGGCCTTGTGGACGCAGGCGATTTTTTCAAATCTGACATGTGTTAGTTTATGTGGTAAAAGCTTTGGAATGCTTTTACCTATCCAAGCGATTCTGACATTGTTTTTTCGTGTCATATTGTACTTTACGTCTGTGAAAAAATTTGGTCAATAAATGCAGTATTTATTTGTGAAAAACACCAAAATGTAGAGAAAATGTGCAAAAAATTGCATTTTTCTAAATTTGAATGTATCTGCTTGCAAAACAGATATTAATACCACACACAATAGTTACTAATTAACATTTCCCATATGTCTACTTTATGTTTGCATCATTTTTTGAACGTCCTTTTATTTTTCTAGGACTTTAAAAGGCTTAGCAACAATTTCTCACATTTTCAAGAAATTTCCAAAACCTATTTTTTCATGGACCAGTTCATTTCTGAAGTGGCTTTGAGTGCCTTATATATTAGAAACTCCCCATAAATCACCCCATTTTAAAAACTTCACCCCTCAAAGTATTCAAAACCACATTAAGAAAGTTTCTTAACCCTTTAGGCGTTTCACAGGAATTAAAGCAAAGTAGAGGTGTAATTTACAAATGTAATTTTTTTTGCAGAAATTCATTTCATTCATTTCATTTGTAATAGAAAAATTTCTGTAACACAGAAGGTTTTACATGAGAAACGCAACTCAATATTTATTGCCCAGAGTCTGCAGTATTTAGAAATATCCCACATGTGGCCCTAGTGCGCTACTGGACTGAAACACAGGCCTCAGAAGCAAACGAGCACCTAGTGGATTTTGGGGCCTCCTTTCTATTACAATATATTTTAGGCTCCATGTCTGGTTTGAAGAGGTCTTGTGGTGCCTAAACAGTGGAAACCCCCAAAAAGTGACCCCATTTTGGAAACTACACCCCTCAAGGAATTTTTCTAGTGGTATAGTTAGCATTTTAACCCCACAGGTTTTTTGCTGAATTTATTGGAATTAGTCTGTGAAAATGAAAATCTACATTTCTTCTGAAGAAACATAGACATTTTTAATTTTTGCAAGGAATAAAGAAGAAAAAGCACCCCAACATTTGTAAATAAATTTATCCTGATTACGGCAATACCCCATATGTGGTCATAAACTTATGTTTGAACACATTACAGCCCTCAGAAGGGAAGGAGCGCCATTTGGCTTTTGGAGCTCAAATTTTGCTATAATGGTTTTCGGTGCCATGTTGCATTTGCAACGCCCTGGAGGGACCAAAACAGCGGAAACTCCCCAAAAGTGACCCCATGCACATCAAAATCCAAGAGAGCAAATGCCTCTTCAGCGGTATATAACTTGCGTGCCAGTTTTTTTTACGTATTTTTTTTTTTACTTATTTTTTGTAACAATTTTAATAAAAGTAACAGAGAAAAAGTCCACTAATCAATTGATCAACAAATTTATAAACGACCCTAACAATTAGTATCTAGAATTAATAGAACTGTAAAATATAGGAATAAATTATTTTATCTAAATGTGTGTGTATATGTATATATTACGTGTATATATATATAATCAATTGAATCTTCGCAACTAATCAATTGTTGAACAACTAATAATTAATAACTTTATGAACGACCCTAACAATCAATTATAACAATCAATTAATTTATATGAATGTTGTACGTGTATATATGTATATATATATATATATATATATATATATATATATGTATTACGTGTGCGTATATCTATACCACATATATATCGGTACATATTGTGTGTCATTATATCTCTAGAGGGTGTACAATATACATATCAATAGTATCTACAGGATTGAGAGGTTTAGACATATATGCGGTATTTACTGTGATTCCACAATATATATATATATATAGGAGATAGGGAGAGCAATATGGCAAGGGGACATATGACATGTCCGCATTGCATTTGTTTACCTACTATTGAGGTGGGGATGGGCATTTATAGAATGGCCACCGGCCACCTTTTGAACTCCGTTTTTTCTTGCAGTACGTAAAACTCTTATGTGAACAGGGCTGTACCGCTGTGTTTATGCCTCTCTCCTTTTTGGATGCCCTGTTGGGACATTCATTTGAATGTATTCACACTCTCTATGGATTAAGCTTTATCTTAGACTGGGAGCTGTATAGTCCCCATTAAGGTATGATTTGGTTATTTGAGATATATATATACATACCTTTTTGATATATCCCGTAATAAATGTGACTTTTCCCTATTTAAAGATGGCCGCATCGCGTCTGCGCTGTATTGTGCATGCGCGAATGCATATCGGATATCCGTAGTATCTAGAACATGGCAATATTCCTACGCATGCGCTAAGAGGTGATTTTCAATTTTAATTTGTTTTTAAGTTACACACATGATTCACACACATGTGAACACTACTCTTAATTGGATACTTTAACTGTAGTCTGAGCTATATGCCCATTAACTGTTATTTATCCATCTTATTTTGACACTATATGTTTAACTTTGATGTGTCTCTTCCTACTATGTATTTATTATGCTATTTTTGTGATGCTGTTTTGTACTGATTATATTTGATTCACTTACTTGATTGTCACTATGTTATATACTTGGAATGTATCACATGTTATTTGCTTGAGAAAGGCTCTAGAGGACAGAGCTGAAACGTTGCACAGGGGGCAATAAAAGTACCCTTTTTTTCACATTTACTGCGGAGTGCTGCCTATTTTTTGAATATTATCAAGTTTGGAGCGTGGTCTGTTCCTGAGGATTTGCACCCACCATACACCGGTGCTGCTGGATATATTTGTTCTTCTATACCACATTATAGATATATATGTAATTAATTAAATCGCAACTAAATTATGACAACCCTAATAAATAAATAATTAATTTATGAACAACCCTAACAATGAATCAATGTATTTATAATTTACAGACGTGGAAAATATATGAAGAGATTTATATAAGTATATGTGTGTATACGTATATATTACATGTACGTATATATCTATATGATGTTATAGATGTATAACATCCCTAATTATTAAGTTTTACTATTAACAAATTTCAAATATATGTCTATATATACTATATATTATGTGTGTGTGTGTGTGTGTGTGTGTGTGTGTGTGTGTGTGTGTGTGTGTGTGTGTGTGCGTGTATATATATATATATATATATATATACTACCGTCCAAAAGTTTAGGGTCACTTAGAAATGTCCTTATTTTTGAAAGAAAAGCACAGTTTTTTTCAATGAAGATAACATTAAATTAATCAGAAATACACTCTATACATTGTTAATGTGCTAAATGACTATTCTAGCTGCAAACGTCTGGTTTTTAATGCAATATCTACATAGGTGTATAGAGGCCCATTTCCAGCAACCATCACTCCAGTGTTCTAATGGTACATTGTGTTTGCTAACTGTGTTAGAAGGCTAATGGATGATTGGAAAACACTTGAAAACCCTTGTGCAATTATGTTAGCACCGCTGTAAACAGTTTTGCTGTTTAGAGGAGCTATAAAACTGACCTTCCTTTGAGCTAGTTGAGAATCTGGAGCATTACATTTGTGGGTTCGATTAAACTATCCAAATGGCTAGAAAAAGAGAGCATTCATGTGCAACTCGACAGTCTATTTTTGTTCTTAGAAATTAAGGCTATTCCATGCGAGAAATTGCCAAGAAACTGAAGATTTCCTACAACGGTGTGTACTACTCCCTTCAGAGGACAGCACAAACAGGCTCTAACCAGAGTAGAAAGAGAAGTGGGAGGCCCCGCTGCACAACGGAGCAACAAGACAAGTACATTAGAGTCTCTAGTTTGAGAAATAGACGCCTCACAGGTCCTCAACTGGCAGCTTCATTAAATAGTACCCGCAAAACGCCAGTGTCAACGTCTACAGTGAAGAGGCAACTCCGGGATGCTGGCCTTCAGGGCAGAGTGGCAAAGAAAAAGCCATATCTGAGACTGGCTAATAAAAGGAAAAGATTAATATGGGCAAAAGCACACAGACATTGGACAGAGGAAGGTTGGAAAAAAGTGTTATGGACAGACGAATCAAAGCTTGAGATGTTTGGATCACACAGAAGAACATTTGTGAGACGCAGAACAACTGAAAAGATGCTGGAAGAGTGCCTGACGCCATCTGTCAAGCATGGTGGAGGTAATGTGATGGTCTGGGGTTGCTTTGGTGCTGGTAAAGTGGGAGATTTGTACAAGGTAAAAGGGATTTTGAATAAGGAAGGCTATCACTCAATTTTGCAACGCCATGCCATACCCTGTGGACAGCGCTTGATTGGAGCCAATTTCATCCTACAACAGGACAATGACCCAAAGCACACCTCCAAATTATGCAAGAACTATTTAGGGAAGAAGCAGGCAGCTGGTATTCTATCTGTAATGGAGTGGCCAGCGCAGTCGCCAGATCTCCACCCCATAGAGCTGTTGTGGGAGCAGCTTGACCATATGGTATGCAAGAATTGCCCATCAAGCCAATCCAACTTGTGGGAGGGGCTTCTGGAAGCATGGGGTGAAATTTCTCCCGATTACCTCAGCAAATTAACAGCTAGAATGCCAAAGGTCTGTAATTGCTGCAAATGGAGCATTCTTTGACGAAAGCAAAGTTTGAAGGAGAAAATTATTATTTCAAATAAAAATCATTGTTTATAACCTTGTCAATGTCTTGACTATATTTTCTATTCATTTTGCAACTCACTTGATATATATATAAGTGTGAGTTTTCATGGAAAACACAAAATTGTCTGGGTGACCCCAAACTTTTGAACGGTAGTGTTTATATATATATATATATATATATATAGACGTGTGTGTGTATATGTATGTGTATATATATATATATATATATATATATACACACATGCACACACACACACACACAGTATATAAATATATATAGCTATATGATTTTATAGATATATATACATTTATTATAAGCCCTAATTTATTATTAATTAACTAATTAATTGCCCTAATCTGAGTACTATCTAAACTATCTACCTAACAGACTACCTAAACTATAACTAGCTGCCTACACTAAACTATCTATGTGGAGGTGATTTTTGTGTGATTTTCACAGTCGGTGTGTCGTTATACGAGACACACAGCAGCTGCTCGGCACAGCTTCTTCTCTCTCACTGTCTCAGAACATCTGACAGGGAGGGAGGAGTAAAAAAAGTTTGAGGGAAAAAGGAATAAGGAGGAAACCTCCAGCTCACCAATCAAAACACTCCAGTGTTTGTAATCGCCCGGATCGACCGCGACGGCACACGGCAGCAATCGAAGAAAAAACCAGAGGAGATCCAGCGATAAAGATATTGATAGGAAAAACTAGGTTTCCATTTTATTGGAATGCAAAAACAATACTAGAAAAACACCAGGAGGAAAAGACAAGGTGGTGATATGCGGCAATAGATAGCCTACGCGTTTCAGGCACTGGCTGTGCCCTTAATCATGGCTAAGTCGAGTGAGCTCCAGCAAGCAAACGAAGTGAATAAATACTAACTGAATGGGAGGTTGGACCTAGAACGAGGCGGCGCTCGCAGGTGAGTTGATTAGCTTATAACAAAATCAATCTTCCATCGTTATTAAGTTACGAAATTATATAATGGCTGTAATTATAGGCAGTGAACTAGTGCATATGATAAAATTTGGAATTGAAATAAATGAAGTGGAGCAGAAACTAATTATATGTAAAACTGTGTGTATAATACGAGATTTCATAGAATTGTTAGAGGATCACGTCCCCGAAGCTTGCGGAGCATCACCCGACATATATTGATACACGGAAAACATGTGAACAGAGAAAACCACAGATAAAACACAGATTCATATGCGTTATGTGAAGAGAAACAAACAACCGCATAAAGATATGTATAAATGTGAACACAGGGAATAAGAAAAAGCATATATATAATGAAATAACATTGCTAATAAGACTGACATGCAAATAATAACTATAAAAAATGCCTGGTATTCCACCTAACGTATATGTCCAGGAGATAATACATATTATATGGCAAAAAGCTAATAAATAATCCTAATACAGCTGGACAATATATAAAGGCATCTTGATTGTAATAAGGCTATGTAGATAAAAACATAGCAGCCAGAAAAAATCTTTATATACATGCATGAACAATAACAGAGTTGAAATAAATATTGAATAATCAATAAATAATACTAGAATAATATTTGTAAGCTCCACTGTATTGCCTAAACAGATATATTAAGATTAAAGCAAAAGGAGCTGGATCCCTATGTGAAGAACTGAGTGTGAAAGATAAAAATCATAAAAACGAAACAATCTTGGTGAAAGGATGTCAGAGTGAGAATATCACATTTGAGGCAGATGAGAGGCTCTGTTATATTGTCATATTCGCAACCATCCAATATGGGTGAGCATGAGTTGTAGAGTCCTCGTGGGTGTCTGTTTAATATGTTTGATGGAACATTAATTTAATAATTGAAAACATGAGAACCCACGAGGGTAACACAATTAAATCGGACCATTCGGAAATACCACAGGTGGGCACGAGAGAACCACCTAGGGCAAGACAAAAGCCGCAATAACACAGAGGCAAAAATTCTATATATATGTTTTTCCCAGTATCAAACCGGCAAGAAGTCGTGCCATTTCCAGAACAGCTTGACGGAAATGCAGACAAAGGTAAGTAACATAAAGGCACACATGCTAACTCAAACTTATATGGGTACATATGGCGAAATAATGACAGTATGAAATAAGAATTAGCATGATATAGTGTGTCTGACACAACACTAGGAGATCGCTATATTGTCCCAATCTAGATGGGATATAAAGACTATATAGTAAAAGGGACATTTGATTAATATGTATATGTCATAATAATAAATACCAACTAGTGGACACAATCTATAATGAAAGGACACAAATGCCACAATATTGTTGAAAACAAATGGCCTTATTACATACTATATATGGTTGAAACAAGAATTGGCAACAGGATCAATATAATTGTCAGTGTCACAAAACAGATGGTCCTGAATAAAGTAGAACCAGAGTAAGTCAGAATAGAAGCCCACAAAATAGGATATAAAAAAGGCCAGACTAAAAACTTCATCTGTAAGTATAATGAAAATGATGAGAATGCTGTACACCAACTAACATGGGAGGAAAAAAGGAGGGGAAGAGACAAAATTAAGAAAAAATATAGATGAAGCTGATCTGACAAGGAAAAAAGCTAATTTAATGGTATCAATAGTGAAACATTAGATCCTTGCAGAGATTAAGACCGCTTGGAAATCTAGTATTCAAATGGTAGATCCAGAAAGCTTCCCGTGTATGTAATCTATGTTTGAGATCGTCCCCTCTGCTAGTTTTAATCATTTTTTCTATGCCGTAGATTTTGAGGGAGTTGATATTTCTATTATGACAAATAATAAAGTGTTTACTGGCATTTGAGATGTTAACCATTGCTGGGTTTCGAATATAGCTAAGGTGTTCGAGGATTCTAATCTTTAATTTCCTAGTAGTGCAGCCTACATATTTGAGCTTACACTGTGAACATTCCACTATGTAGATCACATGATCACTGTTACAATTAATATGAGTTTTGATTGGAAAGTTGGTAGTGTCATTAAAATTAGAGAAGGTTTTTGTGGTTTTGCTGACCGTGCAAACCTTACAGGGATGAGACCCACATTTGTAATAGCCTGTGTAGTGCAACCATGTTGGAGACTTGGCTTTTGATGGTAGACAAGAAGGGGAAAGGATGTTTCCCAGGGTGGGTGCCCGACGGGAGACTATTCTAAAGCCATTTGCTAGAATGGATTCGAGTTTGGCTTCTTCAAACAGTATGGGGATATAACATTGGACCATGGCACGAATTTCAGAGAACTGGTTGCTGTACTGTAATACAAGTGTAGGTTTTGATGTATTACTTGTTGTAGGAGTAACTTTATTTGTCTTAACCCTGTTGAGAGAGAGTAGATCTTTCCTATCCTTCTGGTTCACTATTGCTTGTGCTCGATCCAGTGTCCATTTTTTATAGCCCCTATTACTTAGTTTGTTATATATTTTTTGCTGTTCTGATAGAAAACCCTGTTGGTTGGTGCAATTTCTTTTTGCCCTAGTTAGTTCTCCTACAGGAATGGACATGATGGTGTGTCTGGGGTGGCTGCTAGTGGCATGAAGGATTGTATTGCCTGAAATGGGTTTGTGAAAAATCTCAGTATGTATGCTCTTGCCTGCAAACCCCGTAAGTGTCAAATCTAAAAAATGAATAATGGTGGAATGACACGTGTGCGTAAATTTCAAGTTGAATGCATTCAAGTTGAGGAATTCCAAAAATTCAGGTATGGCAGATACATCGCCCTCCCAGATGATCAAGAGGTCGTCAATGTATCTGCCATACCAATGTAGATGATGAAAAAAAGGATTGCGGGCGGAGAAAATTGTTGTTTCCTCCCACCAAGCCATAACCAGATTGGCAATGGAGGGGGAAAACTTAGCCCCCATGGATACTCCTCTGTTTTGGAGGAAAAAAGTGCCCTCGTAGTAGAAAAAATTGTGTGTTAGCAGGAACAACAAAACCTCTGACATGAAAACTTGTAACATCTCATCATATGCGCTGTATTTGGATATGTGATGTTGTAGCGCTTGAATTGCTATATGATGTGGTATCGATGTATACAATGCCACAACATCACAGCATAGCCACGAAAATCCGGACTCCCATATTTTTTCATCAAAGATGTGAAGCACATCTTTGGTGTCTCTAAGATGTCCTGGGGTTCTTTGAACAAGGGGCTGCAACAAATAATCGAGCCACTCAGAGAGCTTTTCTGTGAGTGACCCGATGCCCGACACGATGGGACGCATAGGTGGAGGAATAATGCCCTTGTGGGTCTTGGGTAAGGCATATAAAATCGGAGTAATGGGGTTCTTAATTAGCAGATAGTCATATTGTTTTTTAGTTATAATGCCACCGTCTAGACCTTTATTAAGTAGCTTGGTTAAGCGCTGTTGGAAAGTTATAGTGGGGTTGGAGTCTAATTTGATGTAAGTTTGTATGTCATGTAGCATTTTTGTTATTTGTTCATTATACATACATCGATCCATGACGGTTACACTCCCCCCTTTGTCCGACATGCGTATCACTATGTCTAGGTTGTTTTTCAAAGATTTTATCGCATCTTTCTGTTCAATTGTAAGATTATTTTGTGATGAAGTTTTATAGCTATTGTTGGCGATTTTGTGTAACTCTCTCTCCATAATGGACTGGAATTTATCCATTGAGTCAGTTCTAGACTGAGTGGGATAATATGTAGGATTGGATGTTGGAAATTTGCTCACTAATATGTCAGAAGGTGATGCATTCTGTTCTGCAAGATCAACTAAGTTAGATAGAGTGACTTGTTCTTGAAACATGAGTGAACGAAAAATGTTGTTGTCACATGGTACGCATTCTGAGGTGACAAAAACATTTTCCAGGGATGTCTCACTATCTGGGGAAAAGTGCCTCTTGATGGTCAAGTTGCGTATAAATTTGTTAATATCTAACAATGTGTGAAAAACGTCAAAATCTTTATTGGGAGCAAAATTCAGACCTAAGGCCAGTACTTCTATATGAGAAGGGGAAAGAGGGAACTGGGACAAGTTAATAACATCCATGGACTCCTTTACAGTCTCTGATTGCGCAGTCGGCGTGGTAGAATGCTGTCCGTGGCTTCTATGCTTCCTACCCCCCCTGCGCCCCCGTTTTTTGGGGGTCCACGTTTGGAAGGAAAGGGGTGTCTATATGAGCCTGCTTCTCGTGGTAAATCGAAATCAGATGTTCCCTCGCCTCCATCCGTTGTTTCTGGCTCGGTAGAGCTGAAGCTAACTCTACGTTGGCTTGTATGGCGTTGTCTAAATCTTCTACGGTCCTTCAGAATGGATTTGGATTTATATGACATATTATCCCTCCTGGTCCAGTTGAACACTTCACCTTTAGCGTAATCCTCTGTGTCTCTGAGGAACTTGCTTTTTTTAGTGTCCATAATGGATTGTTCTAGTTGGTCGATGTATTTGTGTGTTCTGGATTCCAGGATAGAAAAATCAGGTGAGCTGGACAACTTATTGGTTTCCTCCTTTAACTTCTGAATTTCCAGATTAAGTTCAGCCAATTTGATGTCTTCCTGTTCTGTAATGAGACCCATCAGTTTAAGAGAACACTCTGATAGAGTGGTATTCCATGCCTCTGTGAATGCTGTAGAATATTGGAACGTCAGGATTTTTCGAAGGCGCAATCCTCGTGGTACCATGTTCTTGGAAATGTAATTCCTAAGTGTGATTACATCCCACCAGACACGTGCTTCCTGAGCTAGGGAGGGAGGAGAAACATTGTAACTAACAGCACAAAAGTTTGTTGCAGCAACAAACTTTGCTGTGAACACCATGATAGGTTTATCATGGTGATCACGTCATCAGGACCGGCACCAATCCGGTCCTGATGTCTTCTCTCAGCACTAAGGCTGCTAGTAGCAGCTTGTGCTGAGAGATTCAAGGCACAGGGAGAGCGCTGTGCACTCTGTTCTGACACCACGAAGATTAACGGGCTGCAGGACAAGTGCCCAGTACTGCAGCCCGTTAATCTACGTGGGCTGGTCGTGAAGGAGTTAATAAAGCGTTTGACGCTTTTTTTGCGTGTTTTTTTACGCATTTTGTGTGCGCTTTTTGGCGCATTATTAGGACGCCCATTGACTATGGGAACATTTGGCGTGTTTTATGTGCAAAGGAATCGACTCGACACTTTTTTATTTACACAACGCATTTTTTCAAAACACGTGTGTAAAAAAGCGCGTTGTATGTACTAACAGCGCATTTTACCAATTATGTAAATGAAAAGCGTAATCAAGCATTTTTTTATGTCGTTTTTGGCACGTAAAATGCGCCAAACGCACACATCATATACTCGCCGTGTGAACCTGTAAATTGAAAAATCATTAACTTCACTTTCACCATTCTTAGGGTATGTGCATGCGTAGTGTTTTCAGACGTTTTCTGGGCTGTAAACGTCCTGAAAAATGGCTGAAAAATCGGAAGCAGAATGCCTACAAACATCTGCCCATTGATTTCAATGGGAAATACGACGTTCTGTTCTAACGGGGCATTTTTGTATGCCGCATTTTAAAAACATGGCACGTAAAAAGACGCCCGCGAAAAAGAAGTGCTTGTCACTTCTTGAGCCGTTTTTGGAGCCATTTTTCATTGTTTATAGAAAAATAACTCCAAAAACGGCTGTAAAAAACACGCAAAAAACGCAAGTTTGATTAAAAAAACGGCTAAAAATCAGGAGCTGCTTTCCCTTGAAAACAGCTCCGTATTTTCAGAAGTTTTTCTAGTAAGCATGTAAACATACCCTTAGCCTTTTCGTGTGTCCTATAGCGTCTACCAGCTGCATTGTACAATCACTCCCAAAATGGGAGCCTGACAATGCTTAGAAATTTGAAGACACCTTTTCCTGGCTTGTAGCCAAAAATAGGGAGGGGGGGGGTGAGATTCCCTCCCACATTTACAGCAGCTGTGAGTCAGCTTGCTTTACCTTATTGCTTGCTGTAATTTTGGGAAGTGTTCCCACTGGTAGCCGACATAGGAAAACATGTCAAATTATTATGACATTTTTAATACATCCCACCATGTGGAATAAAAAAACAAAACAACTAAAAATGTAAAAAATATAATAAAAATAAGTAACTTACTTAAAAAATAATTATTTGCGACACATTCCCTTTAAGGAAGGGAGCTGGTAAATCTCAGCAGGTATGACATCTGAGTGTTTTTGGTCTGTGCAGGAGTTAGACTGGGACCTGGTTAACAATGTGAGCAAGCTCATTCCTCTGCGTTGAGGAGTGTAAAACTGGAGTCCGCAGCTATAAGGATGGTGAACCAGAGGTCAGAAGACATGACATGGACCTATGCAGAGCTGAGAATTAGTTACTTTAGAGGGAAGCAGTAAAGCTGCTTTGCCAAGCGGGGTCTGGAGTGTACGTCACAAAGCGGAGGGTGAGCTAGCAAAGTAACCATTAGTAGTCTTGGGGTTGATAGAGATAGACTGTGGATGAGCATGGTTTGCAACTGTTCTATGCAGGCCACTGCTAAAGGATGCAGTATATCGTCGGCCTGAGGGGCAAGCTCTGGGGAGTCAGCCGTGGCTGTGGAAGAAGTCAGCCTGAGTGTGGGAACCAGTGAAAGGGTCAGTGATGCTATTTTCAAGCCATGGGGAGACTGTAGGAAGGTCCTGATACTTATTCACGTGGTGACCTAGTGTATATAAGAGAGAAACTAGAGTGCCTGAGGCACGAGAAAACCCATTTTTCCAGCTACCACCAAAAATATATTAAGTAATATTTAACTTTTATTATTATATTTCCAAAAGGTCCAGGAGGGACAAACGAGCAACAAAGGTTAAAATTAGCTAAGGACCAATGGCAATCACTCTATGAGATTACTGCCGTACAAGGCAGAATTCAGTGTGTGAGTCTTATCACAAACAAGATCGCTAAGTCAGCAGCTGCAGACTGCCTGACAGTGCAGGTGGCACAGTATAGCAATATATAGAGATAGAAATAGAAGCCAATGGATCGTAGCAGTTAAAATTGTAAATATAGCCCCCCCCCGACATGTTTCGTTGTCAACACAACGTCCTCAGGGGATAACAACGGGGCTAGTATACGCGCGCTCTACTTCCTTGTATTTTAAAAGCTCAGCTGAGCCTCACATAGGAAACACCTGCATGAGGACCAATGGAAATGTATGAAAGTGGCAAGCCCCTATGAGATAAGATTGACAGCTCACAGCGCCAATCAGAATTTAGGTGCAAGTGCACCAATCGATATGTAGTTACGGCGCATGGGTATAGGCATACAAAAAGAACTTAGCCGATTTCGGCTGTGATGTATTGCCCAAGAGGCATAGATTCTGTGAAAGCCAATGGGATCGCTGGGCTTTAGTCTGCCTTCCCGTCAGTGAATTGACATGAGCCAATCAGATGCACCACTTGACTATCAGTCAGTACGTGCAAGTGGCGCATGCGCGGAGAGTCTCAAAATGAACTTTGCCGATATATAAAGAAGTGGCGCATGCGTAGAAGGTCTCTAGCTAGACTTAGCTAATCTAGATAGTTTCTATCCGAACACAAAGGGAACTTAGCCAACGGCGAAGCAAATCAGAAGAACTCTGCCGATGTATAGGGGTGGCGCCTGCGTAAAGGATCTCTCGATGGACATAGCCAATTTAGATGGTTTTTAGTTAGTAGATGTATGTCACGCGTGCGCAGATAGTCTCAAAGGGGACTTAGCCAATATAGGGAAGTGTATATACACATGAGGCCACGGAGTGGACTCAGCCGATTCCAAAAAGAAGAACGGCAACCACAGGTATATATGTCAATAGACAGAAGGCCCACATATTTGGATTTCTAGCACAGACAGTAGGTAATAGGTATATGTTTATAAACGACATTCATCTATTATGACGCAAAGTATAAATTAACAGAGGCTGTCAGAGTACAGGTATTATAAAGATATTATTAGACTCAACATGGTCCTAAAGTATATACATCAATATTAACCTTGATGCAAAGTTCTCCAATATTTCTATATGTACATACGTAACCATTGCTGAGTATACAAGGATTATATTGCAACACAATGGACTCCAATTGTTCAATTGTTCAATTCCTGACCCCCCCCTCCCTTTTGGTTGCATTTGTCTGTGTCTGATATAGAGCCAATCACCCCAGGTTTAACTTTTTTAACTGGGGCATGGCTAGCTTTCTATCCAAAAAATTAAATCCAGATGATCTGGCTTCGGAAGCAGCTTTTGTCTTTTCAATAGAAAATATACCCTTGCATCAATTCGATGTACATACAGCCTTTAGAGACCTCCAGAAAACTTACAAACAGTACGTTAGATCTTGCTGGGAAATAACCAGCCTGGAGACATACATTAAACAGAAAATTATATATAGAGGTTTACGCATTAATCTAATCCCCAATTCATATCGTGGGAATACCGATTTCATCAAGGGCTGGGAGCAAATACTTACTGATAGCTCCCTACGCTTATTACACTATCTGTTGGAATTTGAAAAAGAAGTTTTTATTAAAATCGGTTCACAGCTAGAAAAAGAAATTCGGGATATTCAATCATTTAATGCAGCACCTGAATATAATGACTGTGAAATAAAATTACAAAAAAACATTGAATATTTGCAGAGAGAAATAAAAGAGAGGAAACATAGAAAATATATCAGAGACAGACGAGATTTTGATATAGCACAGGTATATACCTACCGTAGTCGGGCACCTCCGACCTCTTTTGCAACCCGTGGCAATAGGCCTATAGACGTCTCAGAATCGGACGTTTCGGGCACGGACGAGCCTAGGTTATCCCCGGATGATAGCAGACTGGGAGCTAAACGTAAAAATAAAAATAGACAATATTACCCGTCTAAGAGGACCCCCACTGGTCCTAAAACAACCTTTCCAACATGTATGTCCAAAAATGGACATCGTACCTTTACTGCTACATCTGGTGCCTCAGCTGTCTCCTCAGTTTCTCCCACATTGACAACTGGTGTACCGAATACACCATTTTTCAAGGGGACAAACACGGAGGGACCTGCAAGAAACACCAGGACTGCGGGACACTCTGGACCTGCAGTACAGACATCTATAAACACCTTTCCTTCTGTTCCTTTTTTAGGACTACACAGCCAACTGTGGAACCAGACCAAATAATATCTGGTAGTAATCATCCCCCAGATGAAATGCAGATAGTAAATCTATCATGTATTTAACTGAGTCCACAGCAAGAGACACTTCTACGGAAAGGCCTGTCATATACCCCTACTCCTGTCTTTGATGAGTTTATGTGGACCAAAGATATCAACCTGTTTGCTAGAAAACTGGCTTTACATAAATTCTTTAAAACAAGAACCAGTGACACCGTTTCTCTTAGCCCTACTGAACTTAACACCGTAAATGCTTTAGAAGATCTAGCCAATGAGAATGAACATATAGTGACAACGGCCACAGGTCCTTTCTCCTCTCTGCGGCCTAAATCACGACTTACTCCACCTTTTTCTCAATACGCACATATTGACATTTTTGTTAAAATGGTCAGCTCTGAGTTAAGTAAATTAAAAACGTACAAAAGTAAATCTCCTAGTAACCTTAGTGAACCGGAAATTATTGCTCTAGACGAACTGGGTAGGAATGACGACATCATTATTAAACAGTCCGATAAAGGGGGTAACATTGTCATTCAGAACCGGGCGGACTATGTTTGCATGGTCCATCGACTCCTAGACGACATCTCCACATATATCGTTCTAGAAAGTAATCCCACTGAGCGTTATCTGCTGGAGCTACGCTCCCTACTTAACGATGCGAGATCTAATGGCCTTATCTCCTTGGAAGAATTTAAGTTATTATTTAACCCTAATCCTACATTGGCAACTTTTTTATGCGCTGCCTAAAATTCATAAAGAGGTATTACCCATACCCGGTAGACCAATTGTATCAGGGAATGATAACCTAACACAGGGGATAAGCATATATGTCAACGAAATGCTCTCCCCTTTTGTGACAGCTCTTCCCTCCTATTTACGTGACACCAAAGACACCCTCACTAAGATCCAGGAGATCAATGTCTCTTCACATACACTAATTGCCAACATTGATGTGGAATCGTTATATACCAACATCAAGCACGACATGGGCCTTAATGCTGTGCAACACTTTTTGAATACGAAGGGCACCCAGTTTCAGGCACATAACAGCTTTACTTTAACACTACTAAAGTTCCTACTTACACACAATTATTTTCTTTTTGATAATAAATTTTATCATCAAATTAAAGGCACTGCCATGGGCACAGTTTGTGCACCCACTTATGCAAATCTTTTTTTGGGGTGGTGGGAAGACACTTTAATTTTCAATGAGGATTTACTTTTTTTCACATGTCACATCTTATTTTGGGGGAGGTATATCGACGATATACTGATCTTTTGGGATGGTGACATCACTCTCTTCACTGATTTCATGGATATCATTAACACTAATCAGATTGGTATGAAGTTCACCCACACCATACACACCAACAAATTAAATTTCCTTGACCTTAAGATCTCCCTGGATCTTAGTGGCGGTGTCCAAACTAATATTTTTCGGAAGGAGACTGCTACAAATAGTTTCTTACATTGGGGGAGCTTCCACCCAGCAGCCCTAAAGAAGGGTATCCCAGTTGGCCAGTATTTGAGAGCTAGGAGAAACTGTTCTGATGAACATTCCTTTAAGTTGGAATGTGATACCCTATATAAAAAATTCCGAGCACGGGGATACCCCAAGAAAACTCTGCATAGAGCGTTCACTAGAGCTATGGCAACACCTAGAGAAGAACTACACTATGGTAAGGGTACCAATGTGAACAGTATCACTCAGGGAGTTAAACCTTCCCCCATTAGATGTATAGGGAATTTTGATACCTGCTCACATCAAATTAGGAATGTTCTACAGAAACACTGGCCAATTCTACAGGCGGACCCTGACCTACGTGATGTGATCTCTAGTGGCCCTAAGATCACTTACCGTAGAGGTAGGAACCTTCGGGAATTCCTCACTCATAGCCACTACTCTAGACCGGTTATTGAGCGCAGCATTTGGCTTCCACCTCCCACAAAGGGATCCTTCCCGTGTGGCAGATGTTCTTTCTGAACATTCATGCCTAAAACTAAAACCTTTTCCAATCCACTGGATGGAAAGAGATTTACCATCAAGCAATTTATTAATTGCCAAAGTAGCGGCGTCGTTTACGCTGCTCAATGTCCCTGTCCCAAATTGTATGTAGGCAAAACAATTCAAAAGCTTCGAAGGAGGATATCTAAACATATTAGTACGATCAACACTAAAGAGGATACTCCTCTTTCTAAACATATTAGGTTTGTACATCAGGGGGACATCAATGTCCTCAAATTCTGGGGCATTGCCCAAATCAAGCTGGGTCCCAGAGCTGGAAACCTGGACAAAAAGCTCCTACAGGAAGAAGCTAAATGGATACATAGATTGAGTACCTTAAATCCTAATGGTCTCAATGAAGGCTTCACTTTTGTCGCCTTCTTGTAGCTTTTTGTAGGTCAGACTTACTCTATAACTATATACTTGATTGACGTTTTGTCGATCCCTATGTTACACCATCAACTATCTATCGATATTTGCAATACCTTTACTCTAACTAATTTGTAATATTGAACAATTGGAGTCCATTGTGTTGGAATATAATCCTTGTATACTCAGCAATGGTTACGTATGTACATATAGAAATATTGGAGAACTTTGCATCAAGGTTAATATTGATGTATATACTTTAGGACCATGTTGAGTCTAATAATATCTTTATAATACCTGTACTCTGACAGCCTCTGTTAATTTATACTTTGCGTCATAATAGATGAATGTCGTTTATAAACATATACCTATTACCTACTGTCTGTGCTAGAAATCCAAATATGTGGGCCTTCTGTCTATTGACATATATACCTGTGGTTGCCGTTCTTCTTTTTGGAATCGGCTGAGTCCACTCTGTGGCCTCATGTGTATATACCCTTCCCTATATTGGCTAAGTCCCCTTTGAGACTATCTGCGCACGCGTGACATACATCTACTAACTAAAAACCATCTAAATTGGCTATGTCCATCGAGAGATCCTTTACGCAGGCGCCACCCCTATACATCGGCAGAGTTCTTCTGATTTGCTTCGCCGTTGGCTAAGTTCCCTTTGTGTTCGGATAGAAACTATCTAGATTAGCTAAGTCTAGCTAGAGACCTTCTACGCATGCGCCACTTCTTTATATATCGGCAAAGTTCATTTTGAGACTCTCCGCGCATGCGCCACTTGCACGTACTGACTGATAGTCAAGTGGTGCATCTGATTGGCTCATGTCAATTCACTGACGGGAAGGCAGACTATCGCCCAGCGATCCCATTGGCTTTCACAGAATCTATGCCTCTTGGGCAATACATCACAGCCGAAATCGGCTAAGTTCTTTTTGTATGCCTATACCCATGCACCGTAACTACATATCGATTGGTGCACTTGCACCTCAATTCTGATTGGCGCTGTGAGCTGTCAATCTTATCTCATAGGGGCTTGCCACTTTCATACGTTTCCATTGGTCCTCACGCAGGTGTTTCCTATGTGAGGCTCAGCTGAGCTTTTAAAATACAAGGAAGTAGAGCGCGCGTATACTAGCCCCGTTGTTATCCCCTGAGGACGTTGTGTTGACAACGAAACATATCTGGGGGGTTATATTTACAATTTTAACTGCTACGATCCATTGGCTTCTATTTCTATCTCTATATATTGCTATACTGTGCCACCTGCACTGTCAGGCAGTCTGCAGCTGCTGACTTAGCGATCTTGTTTGTGATAAGACTCACACACTGAATAATGTCTTGTACGGCAGTAATCTCATAGAGTGATTGCCATTGGTCCTTAGCTAATTTTAACCTTTGTTGCTCGTTTGTCCCTCCTGGACCTTTTAGAAATATAATAATAAAAGTTAAATATTACTTAATATATTTTTGGTGGTAGCTGGAAAAATGGGTTTTCTCGTGCCTCAGGCACTCTAGTTTTTCTATTGCAGTTTCTGACCTGCCAGCTACTGGGGTCTTTCATAATATACTAGTGTATATAAGTACACCTGGATGAGGCCTATAGTCCCGTAGTGAGATAGTCTAGTGGATAAGAGAAATTCAGAACCTTTAAAACGCATTGAACTTTGTCCAAGTGAAGAGCTCTTCAAAGTCAGGTAACTGTGGCCTAGTGTGATAGAGTCTTAGAGCCCGGCTGGTAGAGAAAAATATATTGTTGTGTGTTGTTGACGGTGGTGGAGTGTCTCAGTGAGATTGTGTGAGTTAACATAGTGAACTCTGTGTGTAGCCTCTGTGAGATGAACAGACACCTGCAGAGGAAGGATTTTTGGTCCAGAACTGGGTTTCCATCAGTCCCATAAACATTGAATGGAGTGGCACTGCGTATGCTCGACTGCTGCTCCATTCAATGTTCTCCTCACTGCAGTCGAGCAATAACGCGCAACAGGGGGTTCGGACCCCCATTCTTGTGGGGCCCCCAGTAGTGGGACCCCCCAGCAATCAAAAAATTATAACGTATCCTGTGGATAGTTGATAAGCTGATAATTGTCGATTCTGAAACAACCCCTTTAAGTGTTTCCATTGGATGGTTATTCTGCAACGTTAAGCGTTTGTGCCACTACGTGTGAACTGTAACCGCCAAGATTGTGAGCCTCATTGGAGTATTATAACAATTCAGCACATTGTGACTTTTAAAATGATATAACTGTTATACTTTGTGTGCCACTGTAATTTCAGTTGTGTTCAGTAAAATCCAAGTGTTCAAAATTTCATTTGGTCTGCGATTGTCTTCTTCTAAAAGGGAAACCACACCAGTATCCCCATGTTACATATTTAAGGATGAACTAGAAAGATTAATGATTATGGGATTGGATGAAATGCTAATATAAGAGATGACTTTTATTTTATATTGCTTTAACCCCTTAATGACCAGCCTATTTTAAACCTTAATGACCAAGCCATTTTTTACGTTTTTCCATCGTCGCATTCCAAGAGCTATAACTTTTTTATTTTTGCGTCGAACATAGCTGTATAAGGTCTTGTTTTTTGTGGGACAAGTTGTATTTTTTAATAGCACCATTTTGAGGTACATATTATTTATTGATGAACTTTTATTAACTTTTTTTGGGGGGGAATAGGAAAAAACCTGAAATTTTGCCACTCTTTTTCGCGTCTTAAATCTACGCCGTATACCGTGTGATATAAACAACACAATAACTTTATTCAGCGGGTTGTTACGATTGCAACGATACCAAATTTGTATCGTTTTTGTATGTTTAACTACTTTTACACAGTAAAAACGCTTTTTTTTCAAAATTATTTGTTTTTTTGTCTCCATATTTGAAGAGCCGTAACGTTTTTAATTTTTTGCCGATGCAGTTGTATGAGGGCTTTTTTTTGCGGGAAGACTTGTAGTTTTTATTGGTACCATTTTGGAGTAGATGCGACTTTTTGATCACTTTTTATCATATTTTTTTTAAGTCAGGATTCACAGAAAAAGCAATTTTTCCATAGTTTTTTATTACATTTTTTACGCCGTTTACTGTGCGGGTTAAATAATGATATAGATTTATAGTCGAGGTCGTTACGGACGCGGCGATACCAAATATGTGTAACTTTTTTACTTTATTTTGGTTTTATAATAGTAAAGCATTTTGTAAGGGGAAAAGGTGGGTTTTTAATTTTTTTTTCACATTTTTTTTAAATTAACTTTATGAAACTTTTTTTTTACTTTTTTACTAGTCCCACTAGGGGACTTTAATATGCGATTCTCCAATCGCTATTATAATACACTGCAATACTTTTGTATTGCAGTGTATTACTGCCTATCCGTTTAAAACGGACAGGCATCTGCTAGGTCATGCCTCCGGCATGATCTAGCAGGCATTCGCTCCAGGCAGACCTGGGAGCCTTTATTAGGCCCCCGGCTGCCATTGGAGACACAGACACTCGGCGATCGTATCGCCGGGTGTCGGTGGGGGAGAGAGGGAGCTCCCTCCCTCTCTCCAAAACCACTCAGATGCGGTGCACGCTATTGTGCACCGCATCTGAAGGGTTAAACAGGTGAGATCAATACTTATATGCTCTGTTTACTTTATCCTGATGCAGTGCCGTAAAAAGGCATATGCATCAGAATAAAGCCCGTTAGTGGCCGCCGTTAAAAGGCGTATTGGCGGTCACTAACGGGTTAACCCCTTCCTACATTTTCACGTACATGCACGTCATGGGAAGTGTCACCTTCCCGCACTCGGACGTGCATGTACGTGATGGTGATCGCCTGGGCACAGAAGTTGTGCCTGCACGAACACTGTGGGACCCCAGCTGTCAGTCATGACTGACAGCCGGGCTCCCGCTGCATTGGCAGAGATTGAAGAATCCTTTAATCTCAGCCGTTTTACCCCATGGATGCTGCGGTCAACAGCGACCGCGGCATTTAAATGGACACAGGGAGGGGGCTCCCGCTGTCACCCATCCGCGGCCCACGAACGCCGGTCACCGATGGTTGCCATGGCAGCTGGGGGCCTAACTTAGACCCCCAGGCCTGCCCTAGCTATATGCCTATTAGTCTGTGCCAGAGGCATGGCCTAATAGATTGCCTGTCAGTTTTACACTGACACGCAATTGCCATAATGCCTTGTTATACTAAGTACACCAAAGCATTATATAAGCAATCAGAAGATATCATGGTGAAGTCCCCTAGTGGGACTAAAAAAAATAAAGGTAAATAAAGTTTTTGAAAAAAAAAAAAGTTGAACAGTAAAACTAGAATAAAACCATTTTTTCCATAAAAAGTGGTTTTATTTAATAAAAGAGTAAAAAAAACCTTGAAAGGTACACATATATGGTCTCGCCATGGTCATAACAACACGAAGAATAAAATTAACACATTAATTCAACAGCATTGCTTTTTTTCTCCATTGCCTCCCCCCAAAAATATAATAAAAGTTAATAAATAAGTCCCATGTATCCCAAAATAGTAGCGATGAAAACTACACCTCATACCGCAAAAAACAAAGCCCTCAATGGGCAATATTAACAGAAAAATGCTAAGTTACGGCTCTTGGAATGTGGTGATGCAAAAATGTATTCTTTTTACTTAAAAGGTTTTTCATTGTGCAAATATAGTAAAACTTAAAAAACCTCTACATATGTGGCATTGCCGTAATTGTACCGACCCAAAGAATAAAGGTAACTTGTTATTTATGCCGCATAGTGAATGGAATAGCATTATTTTTAATTCCCTCCCCAAAAAAAAGTTAATAAAAGTTAATCAATATAATATATGCACCAAAAAATTATGCCATTGAAAAATACAACTCGTCCTGCAAAAAAGAAGCCCTCATATGGCAATGTAGACGAAAAAAAATAAAAAAGTTCTAACTCTTGGAATGTGAGGATGAGAAAAATAAAAATGAATGCTTGGTTATTAAGGCCAAAATAGGTTGCTAAAGGGTTAAAAGCCCGATTTGTCATTGCATGCATGTGCAGTGCACTGCACAAAATGGTTGAATACAAACCACGCACCCTTTTACAGACCACATCCATCTACAAGGCCCCCTCCTCACCTCCACAAAACCTGTTCAGACCCCCCACCAGGGCTAGATTAAGACTGCCAGCAGTATGGAGCAGTTATTTATGATGGGGCCCCCCACCCAACTAACACAGGGTTTTCCACGACAATGCTACTAGGCATTTGAAGCTTAGTACAACCTATTATAAACTGTGCCCCACAAAATAGAAGCCAGAGTGCTTGAGATATTAAAAGTCCACTAAGTTAAACATTAAAAGTAGTGACTTAAATTTGATGCCCATTATTCTTCGTTCTGTACCCATAGACACAGGTGAACCTAGACCCTTTGCTGCCTGAGGCGAACTATAGAAAGGCGCCCTCATCCCTCAAATATATCCAAGTAACCCCAGCCGAACATTCTGACTTTCTGCTGAATTCATCGGCCCAGTGCGGATGGCATGATGCAGTGACATAATTGCACTAGGCCGCTGACGTCAATAGCGTGTTCTTGGACTGTTGTAGACTGCAGGCCTACGAGAGAAAACGGTGGGGCAGGGAGCCAACGGCCCAACGGCTAGCTGAAATTTTTTTAGCGTGGAGGCAAGCACACAGCACTTGCCTAAGAGTAGCGGCCAATTTTGGTTGCACTGTGCAATTGCTGAGTTTGTCCTCCCTAACACCACCCTATAGAACTGCTACATGTCAATGAAAAAATCTTCCACCAGAGGAAAAAATGTTTCCCAATGGTAGAGTCTTAAAAGAAAGCTTCACCTGGGCCTGTAACTCCACCATTTGGAAACATTTTTCCCTCTGTTGAATGACTTTTCAGTTGACAGGTAGCAGACTTACATGATGGGGAATTATTTTTGTTTGACCTCTAGTTTCTAGTGCGTTGCAGGGGAGAAGGAAAGTGTATACTTTTTTTATTTTTCATACACTTTTTTTTTTCCGGTTGGTTCCAATGGAACGTTTGGACTACGCCGTAGATTTATTGGACTGCTTTCACGATCTATGTTTTTTTTAAATAAAATGGTGAAAGTGGGTTGTGTGAGGGAGTTTTTATTTCAATTAAAAAACTATTTCTTATGTCCATCTGTTTTTTGAATACATTATTACCGCCAGTGTAATGGCCGCTATCTGATTGACAGCATCCATTACTAAGGCTGGGGCTTACTGTTAACCAGTAAAAAGGCTAGCACCAACTTCCCATTATTACCCCGGTACCCAACGCCGCCAGGGGTAACGGGAAGAGCCGGGTACGATCCAATACCTGAACATCTGAAGTGATGGCCGGGCACCTTCAGATGGTCGGGTCCTGGATCGTACCTGGCTCTTCCTGGTACCCCTGATAGCTGCGGGTACTGGGGTAACAATGGGAGGTTGGTGCTAGCCTTTTTACTGGCTAACACTAAGCCCCAGCCCCAGCCTTATTAATGGATGACATAAAAAACTATTTTTTAATTACAATAAAAACTACAACACATAACCCTCTGACCATTTTATTTAAAAAAAAAACTGTAGATCATCGAAGTAATCCAATGAATCTACGACGTTGTCCAAATGGTCCAGCGGAACCTGCAAAACAAAACATAACCAGTATGAAAAATAAATATACTTCTACTCACCTATTGCAGTCTTCTGTCTTCTTTCTTCTCCCCTGCGCTGCAATAGAAACTAGAGGTCAATGAACTGTAGTTCCTATTGTGGCACACAGGAACTAGAGATCTGGCAGAAATATTAATCGTTAATAATTCTGACGCATCTGGGAAGTCCCGTGCACCAGAAAATGCTAATGCATGGACTCCTAAAGTGACAGAAGAGTCCCTGTATTAGCTACGTGACCAGGGTTACTAGCATTCACATTGAAGTGTTAGGTTATTCACACGACAGTGAAAAAAAATGTCCATTAAAAACTGATCAACAGTCAGTTTTTCATGGCCATTTTGCATCAGTGTGTCTCCAAATTTTCATCCATTTCCAGTCCGTCTGTCCGTTTTTAATGGCCGTTTGACATCCATTTTACATCAGTTTTTCATGGCCGTTCATTGGTCAGGTTTTTTTGTCCCAGCTCCCTGAAAACACCCAAAGGAAGTTCACATGTTCCCCTAGACACTATTTTCTCTGGCTTCTACTGCATAAAGACCTTTGTTGATTCCCTAGTTTTTCTGCATTGTTTTCTGGAGTATTGCAATATGTCCTCAGTACCTGTAGACAGTGTACTTCGGAATTGGCTGATCTCTGGGCAAATTGGAGAGCCCGTGCCAGAGGAAGTCATTGTGCAGTACTGCTGCTCTGCTCCTATTCATGTGAATAGGAGTTGAGTTGCAGTACTGCAGCACATCCACTATTCAGTGTAAACATGCTATTTGCTTCCAAAATCTGCCACTGCATAACATCCGGGGCTCGGAGGCAGCCGGAACAGCTGATCGGTGCGGGGTCCGGCTGTCGTACCCCCATCGACCATGTACTGATGACTTATCAGTATGAAAAACCTATCCATGCACGGACAACCCCTTTATCTAAACTGTTGCTAAACTTTTAACATGTTATAGTGACATGTCAGAAGTTTTGATTGTTGGGGGCACGAGCACTGAGACCCCCACCTATCGCTAAAACTAAGTGGCAGAAGCACTTAGGTGACCACTGGGCCGCTTCGTTTATGATTGGCTTTCCCAGGAGCGGTGTACGGACTGATACATTTTCTATTGAGCCCACACACCACTCTAAGGAAAGCCAATCATAAATAAAGTGTCACGGCGCTCTCCCAAGTGTTTATGCCGCTTCTTTTTAGCAATCCGTGGGGGTCGAAGTGCTCGGATCCCCAATGATAAAAAACTTCTGACATCTCACTATGAGATATCACTTTTTTAAATAATTTCACCCTTTCAACTGGTTTTGTGTCCCCATGGGTTTTCATACTGCTGACCTATCCGCAAGATAGGTTTATCAGTATATGATCTGTGGGGGTGCAACAATCGACACCCACACACATCAGCTGAACCAGCTGCCTCTGTGCCCCTGAAGCTGTAAGCAAGGACAGGTGCCAGATGCAGCTCTGCTGTTATAGGACCACAGCTTCAGTACCCTGGAGCCACTGCTATACAGTGGACATTGCTAGAAGAAGACACACGACACCGTTGTAAAAGTGAAAAAAAAACTTTTAATACAATAAAGTTAACAATTCAAAAACGCCAACATGGTGACAACAAAAGCACCAACATGGTGCAAAAGTATCGTTAAAAGCAATACTTAAAGAAATAAAACAACTTAATTGTCTAATAACTGCTGGAAAGAGGTGTCAGGGGTAGTTCTAACAAAACTCCCCTCTAAAACATCGTGGTTACACTGGATAGGGTAGTGCCCCGAGTAGCCTGGGACAGGTGGTGTGCCAGATGGTACAGGTGGTAGAGTTGACGAGTAGGACGATGGTCCAGGTTGGCTTGGTCCATACTGTCATGTAGAAGGACCAGGTCTGCTGTATGGTACGGCTGATTGTGCAGACGGGAATCTGTACTGGAAATTGCCCATGAGCCCCATAATCGCTACGATGGGTGCGGTCCTGACTAAAAAGGAGTGGGGACGATTCCATTCCACAATAATGGTTGCATGTCCCAGTTGTTGCAGGTGGAAATCATGCCTCATCCAGCTGTTGTTGATATGCATTGAGGCACCTCACTATGGGGGATGGATTATTTGGAGGGACAAAAGCCTCCAAAACAGATATTATTGCCATGTGAGCACGGTACCTGTTTGCTTCTGGGATCCAGCGCAAGAGGGGTCCCAAAGATCGTAGGAATGACTCTTCAACACCCTCTTGCGAGGATCTTTCAAGGTATTCCAGTGCCCTCTGGTTTATCCTGGCCCTGGTTACGTTTTCCTCAGGGGGAGAAGCTGTTTAACATTATTGTCTTTGCACTGGACGGATGGCAGAGGTTGTAATTGAGGGAGTCCCTAGCTCCTCTGTGTTGATTGTGGTAAGCTCCTGGGCAGCAGGAAGGTCGATCTGGGTGGCATCCAGCATAACGGCTGCTGCACTGTTCCCCGACGTCCCCACGGCCTCTGCTCCGGTTCCGGCGCCCTCCCTCACCAGCTGCTCATCCCGAGCACCACTTACCCGGTCCGGACGCTCTGCTGGCCCTGGACAGCGTCAGGTGAGTGCATCCATTACCTCCTTCCGCGGTCGGAATCCTCGATGTGCGGCTGCAGTCACTAGAGGGCGCGCTGACTCGTCCTGCCTTAAAGAGCCAGCGCGCGCCTTAATTCCTAAGAACTTCCTATTTAAGGTTCCTCCTCCCTTCCATCCCTGCTTGTTCATCCAAGTTCCCCTTGAGTTCCCTGTACCCTAGTTCCCTGTTTCCGTTCCTCCTGCCTTTTGTCTGGATTTCCCGTTACTGACCTCTGCTTGTACTTAACTATCCTTGTCTGCCGCCTGCCTTGACCTATTGCTGCCATATCCGTTACGACGTCTGCCGCCTGCCTTGACCTATTGCTGCCATACCCGTTACGACGTCTGCTGCCTGCCTTGACCTATTGTTGCCATACCCGTTACGACGTATGCTGCCTGTCCTGACTTCTGCCTATCCATCCGACTGCCTCTACCCGCAGTGCCAAGCGTTGCCTGGTTTCCAAGCACCATCTTCCAGACGAGACCGAGGATTCACGAACAAACCGGTAAGAACCGTTATATCCAAATCGGCCTCTTCAACATCCTCTTCCTGCTGTGGTGGATGGACTAACAAATTATCAATTGATCTACGTTTTGAAAGACATGGAAAATGTATGATTAATCAGTGTGAAAGTACATGCCATATTTCCCTTTGCGGCACTATAGTATGGACCAAAGGGGTCTTTGGTCCCACTATCATGCAATTTAGAACTCACAAACAATTAACTGCCTGTTGCATGATGTTAGCGACCAAAGTAGAATTTTTTTAATTTTATTTGATTTATTTTTAATATCGTATAAACTAAAAAGAAAAAAACAAACATTCAAAATAAATTATAAACCAAAAAGAAAAAAAGAAAAAGATCCAGAAATATATGCAGGCACTCTCAGGTATGAACAATTCATATAAAAATCAAATTTATTTAAACCTCCGAATAATTTCAGATATATCAATATATACAAACAAATATTATAAAAAAATCTCCTGGCCAGACGAGAAGGATAACAAATGATCTAATACACCTTTACATGTAGATAAATTTACTCATATGATACATTTGTTCTCACTAAGCATAGGGACAAAAAAGAAGAGAAAATAATTTAGAACGATTACTGGGTTGTGTTCACACTTGCGTTTTTTGACAAAATAAATTTTATAATCTCAAGGTGGCCACCATCCCTATTTGGAATAGGTAGCATTCTTTTTTGAGTAGTAAACTCCTATGCAAAAGAGATTTAGACCTAGGAAATAAATAATCCTATGGTACGTAAGCTGTTTTAACGGCAGATTTGTATGTTATTAAGCTCTTCCCTCCTATTTCATGCAGCCTTATATTTTAAGGATGATAGATAGTAATAGGCAGTCTATTTAGTGGACACAAGATCTCAATAAATCCCACTCCATCCTCTTTGTTTAAAGGCAAATGATTTTCCCAGACTTTATCTGGAGGCTTGTATTTTTACCTCTGATGTTCAGGTCAGCCTCTGTGATCCATATGCGGGAGCAGTCTGTTCATAAGTGGGACGGAAAGACCTTCCAAAGAAAAGTCCCAAGTTGTATAATCATTTGTATAACAGGCCACTTTCGAACTCTACTGCAAGATTAGATGGCTGGCGATTTTTTCTTTTCAATATCCACTCAGTCCACAACGTACGTGAGGAGATACAAAGTCCGGGAGGGCAAGAGCATATGCCGGTAAATGAGTGAACTTCAATTCACATGGTGTCTCCTTCCATATCGTATCTCCAAATTTGGTCAGGGATTTGCAGGGCCAGGTAAGGACGTCACTACCTGTCCAGCTTGATTAGATCCATTAGAACAGCTGACGCGTTTCATCTCTACACGGGATTTCCTCAGAGCCGTTGTTCAAAATAAATTACTTACGGCCGCGTGTCCATAACTCTGTTAAGAAACTGTAATTGCTTGTGAAAGGAGTAGGGCCTTTTCTTCAAAGGAGCATCCCCACTCCTGGCGTGCTCCCTGAGATATTTCTTATATTGGTCACGGCAACATGCCCAGCGTGACTTCACATCTTTAACGGTAAAAAAAATATATAAATGATTAAGCTAGTTTAAACATATAGGGACCTGTAACAAATCCTCAAAAGTGCTATCTGTGACCTCCTAACGAAGTCACTTTGAAGTACGGTAATGGCAGCCAGTGCTAGCAACATATGACGAAAACAGGATTAAAGTTATGGCAATGATAGTATGAGAATTGTGTGAAAGGGGCAAAGGTAAGGCCCTGTTCACATCAGCATTGCCCTTCCGTTGGGGGGTTCTGTTGGAGCTTTCAGTGGGGGGAACCACTCAATGGTGACGTAAACGTTGCTAAAGGTTGTCGTTTGTCAACGTTGTGACAGGGTTCCCTTGTTTTGATAGAATCAATAGCACAGTCAACAGCGTTACTTACCAACCAGATCGCGCATCTTGCCTCCTTTTGCCCACTCGATAGGGAACGTCGCCTGCCCAATTTCTTCCCAGACGGCATCCTTTCGGTGGCGGTCATGGTATTCTTCGCTAGCCGTGTCCCAGACAGCTGGCTTCTCCTGGACAAGCAAAATTAGGTGCTCTACGTGTTTCTTGGCATTCTGTGATATGTCTGCTGTTATGTCAGGTGTTGAAAAAGAAAATTTAGTAATACATTTATTTTCACCATGCACCCGCTAACAGTATTGATATGAACGTATCAATGTTACCATATATAATTTAAAGGGCAAGGCTAATGGATATGTGCTGATGCTCGCACTCACAGTGTCCCTGAAGATGATGCCATACAGTGCCCACGTAAATAGTGCCACACAGTAACTACGTACAAAGTGCCACACTGTCCACATGTAGATATTGCCATGCACTGCTCCCTGTAGACAACGCCACAGACCTCCTGTATATGATGTCACATACCTCCCTGTATATGATGCCACACAGCATCCCAATTATATACATCGTTTAATACAGTGAATATTACACACAGCATCCCTGTATATGATGCCACACACCTCCCTGTATATGATGTCACATACCTCCCTGTATATGATACCACACACCTCCCTGTATATGATGCCATACAGCCTCCCTGTAGATTACGCCACACAGCCGCCCTGTAGATCATGCCACACAGCTGCCCTGTAGATCATGCCACATACCTCACTGTATATGATGCCACAGCCTCCCTTAGATCATGCCACACAGCCGCCCTGTAGATCATGCCACACACCTCCCTGTATATGATGCCACACAGCCTCCCTGTAGATCATGCCACACAGCCGCCCTGTAGATCATGCCACACACCTCACTGTATATGATGCCACACAGCCTCCCTTAGATCATGCCACACAGCCTCCCTGTAGATCATGCCACACAGCCGCCCTGTAGATCATGCCACACACCTCACTGTATATGATGCCACACAGTCTCCCTTAGATCATGCCACACAGCCTCCCTGTAGATCATGCCACACAGCCTCCCTATAGATCATGCCACACAGCCTCCCTTTAGACCATGCCACACAGCCTCCCTGTAGATAATGCCACACACCTCACTGTATATGATGCCACACAGCCTCCCTAAGATCATGCCACACAGCCTCCCTTTAGATCATGCCACACAGCCTCCCTAAGATCATGCCACACAGACCCCCTGTAGTTTATGCCACACAGCCTCCCTTAGATCATGCCACACAGACCTCCTGTAGTTGATGCCACACAGCCTCCCTTAGATCATGCCACACAGACCTCCTGTAGTTGATGCCACACAGACCCCCTGTATATGTGACACAGACCCCCTATATATGATGCCCCACAGGCTCCCTGTAGATCATACCACAGATCCCCTGTATAAGCGACACAGACCCCTGTAGTTGATGCCACACACCTCCCTGTATACGATTGCCTACATACTCAATACACAATGCCATAAATACTCACGGATGCAGCGCCGTCTCTCGTCTTCTTCAGGTGTGGTCACTCATCTGCACGGGATCTGGCAAGGCAGCGCGACGGGGCGATGACGTCACCGAGGCGCCTTCAAACCCGTGAAAAAGAGTGACCACACCTGAAGAGGACAGCGCTGCAACAGTAAGTATGCCAACGATAGCCAGCAAGGGAACTAGTAGTTCCCTTGCCAATCCCCATGTAACAGATCCGTTTTTAACAGTTGTTACATGTATTGACAGCCGTTAAAAACTGATCCATTGACTTCTATGGGGGCCGTTAAAACGGCCAAAAATAGGACATGTCCTATTTTTTGACAGCCATTATTCACGGGCCGTTAAAAAAGCGGCCATGTGCATACACTCATAGAATATCATTGTTCTGAAAACGACCATGTGAAGGCCGTTAAGAGGACGGCCAACACACGGCCGTTTTTCACTGTCGTGTGAATAAGGACTAAGGGTGTGGGGCAGGAGGAGGTGGCAATACAAATGAATTGACGGGCGGTCCTGCATTCACAGCAGGCAGGGCCTGGCAATTCATTTCAATTGACAGACAACTCCTGTGATGACTGCAGTGGCTGTCGCTCTTAGATAAAATGGCGCCCGTCTTCCCCCTAGAAGCAAGGGTCGCTGTGGGTTCCTGTGAACCGTACATGCCGCAGAGCATGCACAGTTCAAAGCTAAAACGGCTCCAGCAGGAGATAGGAAAGTAGGGATGGGAGCCAACCCTATGCCCTGGGTTCACCATACAGCACCTGTGTATGTGTCATGCAAAAACACATATACAGATGCTAATAAAGATGGCTGCCCCCATCTTTATTAGTACAAATACATGAATAAATACAGTTACATTAGGGAACATATTAAAATAGTTAGAAAAAATAGGCTCATAACTTAAAGGGAACCCGTCACCAGCATTTCACCTATTGAACTTTACTTATCCCTTACTGGCTGCTGCTATCAAAATTTCATTGCCGTTATCCTCTCTCCTAAACACCTCCTCCGACTGTAAATAACGGTCTGTAAACATGTTGCGCCTTTTATCGTAATAATTCGGTGTCCCGTTGTACGCTCACCCCAGAAGAGGACATCAATGCACAAGTGCAGGATTTTGTGTGCTGGGGGAAGGCGAGGAGCTGTCAATCAAAAGTAAAGAGGCGTGGTAAACTCGGAAAGACTTGAGGAATGAAGATATGACTCTTTTCAAACAAAGATTTGATTCTTTTCAAACAAAGATATGACTCTTTTATGCTCATTTGCATACGGTGTGGGAACACTCAAAAACTGAATACTGAAGCTACAGAACAGACTAAGAAGACAATTTTAGGTTAAATAGAAATTATATTTCACCCACTACCCCCTGGTATTGCTGGTTTAATCAGTAAAATGCTGGTGACAGGTTCCCTTTAAAACACATAAAAAAAATAATAACTTTCCTTTAAAGTGTAATTAAACTTTAAAAAAAAGCTTTGACATGCCATAGTAAAGTCAGAAGTTTTGATCATTGGGGGTCTGAGCACTTAGCATCCCCTAATTGCTGAAGCGAAACAGCAGAAGTGCTAGGGTGAGCGCTGTGCCTCTTCATTTCTTATCGCCGTGTGTGTGTATGCATATATATATATACATACACACGCATATTATACACAGTATGGCCTCCTGCACACGACCACACTGGCTAGTTGTTCATTCGTGTATCATTAGGATTCACGGATCCACAACAATTCACCATTATTGGTAAATCCGCAAATCCGGACCATAAAAATCATTGTTTTGAGTTTTGTGGTCCGGATTTGCGGCCCCCACACGGATCCGTGTAAACTACGGTCGTGTGCATAGGGACATAGAAATGAATGGATCTGCAATTTATCCGCAAATATGCGGATAAATTACAGCCGCTAAAAAACGGGTGTGTGCGTGAGGCCATACTGTACATACATACATTACACAAATATAAACATACAGTACATACATTAAATCCTTATATATATATATATATACATACACACATACTGTAAAGGATCTGCCAGGCACAACTTCTGTGTATACGCCCATGGGTAATCAGTCTGCACCTGGTTCTATGTCTCTGAGACTGACTCCATCTTCCACCACTCAGGATGGCAGGCTTAGGAGTGGGAGAGCCTATCACAGCCTGGCCAGACGGAGCTAGCTCCCGCCCTCTGTCTATTTATACCTGCCTTTCCTGTTCCTCCTTTCCTTGTGATTTTTCTCGTGTGGTTTCCTGGCCTTGCTGCAGCTCCTAGCTATTTGACCTTCCTTCATACTGACCCCTGCTTACTGACTACTCTCCTGCTCTGCGTTTGGTACCGCGTACATTCCTGGTTTGACTTGGCTCGTTCACCTCTCTTGTTGCTCACGGTGTTGCTGTGGGCAACTGCCCCATTTCCCTTTGCTTGTGTCCCCTTGTCTGTTTGTCTGTCGTGCACCTACTGATCATAGGGACCGTCGCCCAGTTGTACCCCGTCGCCTAGGGCGGGTCGTTGCAAGTAGGCAGGGACTGAGTGGTGGGTAGATTAGGGCTCACTGTCTGTTTCCCTACCCCCCTGTCATTACTTAATCACAAGCCGATATACCTAGGCTACCCTGGTCCCTCACTCTATTATGGACCCCCTTGAGACCCTGGCTCAGCAAATGCAGGGTCTCTCCCTACAGGTCCAGGCCCTGGCTCAGATGGTCAACCAGCCTGACGCTGCCTTCGTAGTACCCCTCACCTCACCTCTTGAACCCCACCTCAAGTTGCCTGACCGGTTCTCAGGGGACCGGAGGACTTTTCTCTCCTTTCGGGAGAGTTGTAAGCTCTACTTTCGCTTAACGCCCCACTCCTCAGGTTCTGAGAGCCAGCGGGTGGGTATAATTATGTCCCGGCTCCAGGAAGGGCCACAAGAATGGGCCTTCTCCCTGGCTCCTGACGGCCCTGAACTTTCCTCCGTTGACCGTTTCTTTTCTGCTCTCGGACTCATTTATGACGAGACTGACAGGACTGCCTTTGCCGAGAGTCAGCTGGTGACCTTACGTCAGGGTAAGAGACCTGTGGAGGAGTATTGCTCTGACTTTAGGAAGTGGTGCGTAGCTTCTCGGTGGAATGACCCTGCCTTAAGGTGCCAGTTTAGGTTGGGTCTGTCGAACGCCCTGAAAGACCTGCTAGTTAGCTATCCCTGTTCTGACTCCTTAGACCAGGTTATGGCTTTAGCAGTACGACTTGACCGACGTCTCAGGGAATGACAACTTGAACGGTTTTGTGTTTTCCCCTCTGACTCCTCTGACTCCCCCATGACGCCTCCCGAGGTCCCGTTGCTTCGCTCTTCCACGGAAGACTCGGAGGTACCTATGCAACTCGGGGCCTCCGTGTCCCCCCGACAACGTAGAGAGTTCCGCAGGAAGAATGGTCTCTGCTTCTATTGTGGGGATGACAAACATCAAGTGAACACCTGTCCTAGGCGTAAGAATAAGCAGCCGGAAAACTTCAGCGCCTAAGTGATCATCGGGGAGGTCACTTGGGCGCACAGGTATTTCCCGTAAATATGAAACGTAATAAAATCTTGCTTCCCTTTCAGGTCTCTTTTGGTGGTAGGTCTGCTACCAGCAGTGCCTTCGTGGATTCAGGGTCTTCTGCTAATATCATGTCTGTGGAATTTGCTATGTCTCTAGCTATGCCTTTGATTGATTTGCTTAAACCTGTCCCGGTAGTGGGTATCGACTCCACTCCTCTTGCTAATGGTTATTTTACACAGCATACCCCTGTTTTTGAACTCCTTGTTGGCTCCATGCATTTGGAGCAGTGCTCTGTACTGTTGATGCAGGGATTATCGTCCGATTTGGTTTTAGGCCTTCCCTGGTTGCAGTTGCATAATCCCACGTTTGACTGGAATACTGGGGAGCTTAACAAATGGGGTAATGAATGCTTGACGTCATGTTATTCTATTTCTCCCCCTGAGGAGGTGAACACGCTACCTGAGTTTGTTCAGGACTTCGCCGATGTTTTCTCTAAGGAGGCCTCCGAAGTGTTACCTCCTCATAGAGAATACGATTGTGCTATCGATTTGGTACCAGGAGCTAAGCTCCCTAAGGGTAGGATATTTAACCTTTCTTGTCCCGAACGTGAAGCCATGAGAGAGTATATCCAGGAATGCCTGGCCAAGGGTTACATTCGCCGCTCTACTTCTCCGGTAGGTGCTGGCTTCTTCTTCTTAGGGAAGAAGGATGGTGGTCTTAGGCCATGCAATGACTACCGTAACTTGAATAAGGTCACTGTAAGGAACCAGTATCCCCTTCCTTTGATTCCTGATCTCTATAATCAAGTCCAGGGGGCCCAATGGTTCTGTATGTTTGATCTACGAGGGGCGTATAACCTTATCCGCATCAAGGAGGGGGATGAGTGGAAGACTGCGTTTAACACGCCCGAAGGTCATTTCGAATACCTCGTCATGCCCTTTGGGTTGTGTAATGCCCCCGCGGTCTTCCAGAATTTCATAAATGAGATTTTAAGAGATTACCTGGGGGTATTCCTTGTAGTGTACCTTGATGACATACTTGTGTTTTCCAAGGACTTGTCCTCCCACATTGAGCATGTCAGGAAGGTGCTCCAGGTCCTTCGGGAAAACAAATTGTTTGCTAAGACCGAAAAATGTGTGTTTGGGGTGCAAGAGATACAATTTTTGGGTCAAATCCTCACTCCTCATGAATTCCGCATGGACCCCGCCAAGGTCCAGGCCGTGGCGGAATGGGTCCAACCTGCCTCCCTGAAGGCGTTACAGTGTTTCTTGGGGTTCGCTAATTATTACAGGAGATTTATTGCTGACTTCTCGGTCATCGCTAAGCCTCTTACGGACCTCACTCGCAAAGGTGCTGATCTCCTCCACTGGCCTCCTGAGGCTGTCCAGGCTTTTGAGGTCCTTAGGAAGTGCTTTATCTCGGCCCCGGTGCTGGTCCAGCCCAACCAAATGGAGCCATTTATCGTGGAGGTTGACGCATCCTAGGTGGAAGTGGGGGCTGTCTTGTCCCAGGGTACCAGGTCCCTCACCCATCTCCGTCCCTGTGCCTACTTCTCCAGGAAGTTTTCGCCCACTGAGAGTAACTATGATATTGGCAACCGCGAACTCTTAGCCATTAAATGGGCATTTGAAGAGTGGCACCACTTCCTGGAGGGGGCTAGGCATCTGGTTTTCCTAGAATCTGCCCGGAGGCTAAACCCGAGACAAGCTCGATGGGCGCTATTTTTTACCAGATTCAACTTTTTGGTTACCTATAGGGCTGGGTCTAAAAATATTAAGGCCGATGCCCTGTCGCGTAGCTTCATGGCCAGCCCTCCTTCGGAGGAAGATCCTGCTTGTATTTTGCCTCCTGGTATAGTCGTTTCTTCTATTGATTCTGATTTAGTCTCTGAAATTGCAGCTGATCAAGGTTCAGCTCCCAGGAACCTTCCTGAGAACAAGCTGTTTGTTCCCCTGCAATTCCGGCTAAGGGTACTTAGGGAAAATCATGACTCCGCACTATCTGGTCATCCAGGCATTCTGGGTACCAAACACCTCATTGCCAGAAACTATTGGTGGCCTGGGTTGCCTAAAGACGTTAAGGCCTACGTCGCCGCTTGTGAGGTTTGTGCCAGGTCCAAGACTCCCAGGTCCCGACCAGCGGGCTTACTACGTTCTTTGCCCATTCCCCAGAGACCTTGGACCCATATCTCCATGGATTTTATCACCGATTTGCCTCCATCTCAAGGCAAGTCGGTGGTGTGGGTGGTAGTAGACCGCTTCAGTAAGATGTGCCACTTTGTGCCCCTCAAGAAACTACCCAATGCTAAGACGTTAGCTACCTTGTTTGTCAAACACATCCTGCGTGTCCACGGGGTCCCTGTCAATATTGTTTCGGACAGAGGGGTACAATTTGTTTCATTATTTTGGAGAGCCTTCTGTAAAAAGTTGGAGATTGATCTGTCCTTCTCCTCTGCCTTCCATCCTGAAACTAATGGCCAAACTGAAAGGACTAATCAGTCTCTAGAACAATATTTAAGGTGTTTTATCTCTGACTGTCAATATGATTGGGTCTCATTCATTCCCCTCGCCGAATTTTCCCTTAATAACCGGGTCAGTAACTCGTCAGGGGTCTCCCCCTTTTTCTGTAATTTTGGGTTTAATCCACGGTTCTCTTCCGTTTCACCTGGTAGTTCCAACAATCCCGAGGTAGAGGTCGTTCATCGAGAAGTGTGCACAGTCTGGGCTCAGGTTCAGAAGAACCTAGAGGCGTCCCAGAGCATACAAAAAACTCAGGCAGATAGAAAACGTTCTGCTAACCCCTTGTTTATGGTCGGGGATCTGGTGTGGCTATCGTCTAAAAATTTGCGCCTTAAGGTCCCGTCCAAGAAGTTTGCTCCCCGGTTTATAGGGCCGTACAAGGTCATTGAAGTCCTCAATCCTGTCTCCTTCCGACTGGAGTTGCCCCCATCTTTTGAAGTACACGACGTGTTCCATGCCTCCCTCCTTAAACGCTGCTCCCCGTCCTTGGCTCCCTCGAGGAAACCTCCGGTCCCTGTTCTCACCCCTGAGGGGGCAGAATTCGAGATGGCCAAGATTGTGGACAGCAGGATGGTCCAAGGCTCCCTCCAGTACCTGGTTCATTGGAGAGGATACGGGCCTGAGGAGAGGACTTGGGTACCCGCTCGGGATGTTCACGCTGGGATATTGGTCAGGAGGTTTCACCTTCGTTTCCCCAGTAAACCAGGTCCACTTAGAAAGGGTCCGGTGGCCCCTCATAAAAGGGGGGGGTACTGTAAAGGATCTGCCAGGCACAGCTTCGGGGTTAACGCCCATAGATAAGCAGTCTGCACCTGCTTCTTTGTCTGTGAGACTGACTCCATCTTCCACCATTCAGGATGGCAGGCTTAGGAGAGGGAGAGCCTATCACAGCCTGGCCAGACGGAGCTAGCTCCCGCCCTCTGTCTATTTATACCTGCCTTTCCTGTTCCTCCTTTGCTTGTGATTCTTCTCGTTTGGTTTCCTGGCCCTGCTGCAGCTTCTTGTACTATTGTCCTTGCTTCATATTGACCCCGGCTTGCTGAATACTCTCCTGCTCTGCGTTTGGTACCTCGTACACTCCTGGTTTGACTCGGCTTGTTTACTACTCTTCTGCTCTGCGTTTGGAAACTCGTACTCTCCTGGTTTGACTCGGCTTGTTCACTTCTCTTGTTGCTCGGTGTTGCCGAGGGCAACTGCCCCTTTCTCCCCCTAGCTCTGTGTACCCTTGTCTGTTTGTCTGTCATGCACTTATTGAGCGTAGGGACCGTCGCCCAGTTGTACCCCGTCGCCTAGGGCGGTTAGTTGCAAGTAGGCAGGGACTGAGTGGCGGATAGATTAGGGCTCACTTGTCTGTCTCCCCACCCCCGTCATTACAGACCAGTTGCTTGCTGTCAAGTGGAGTGATAAAAAGGAAGTGTACATGCTGACCACCGTGCATGAAGACACCACAGTGGCAGTGTGAGAGAGGGGCGCTACCTCTGATAAGAGCAAACCGGTCTGAGTGCTGGACTATAATAAGTTCATGGGGGAGTCGATCTATCTGACCAGGTCCTACAACCATACCTAGTCAAACGCAAAACTAGGGCATGGTATAAAAAGGTAGCGATCTACCTCATACAGATGGCTACTTATAACAGCTATGTGCTCTACAAGACCCAGTGAACGCTCAGTTTCCTCCAATATCAGGAGAACATTATAGAGCGCCTCCTGTTTGACTCCCCCGCACCTGGAGAATCCTTTGAGTCAGAGGATGTCAAAAGGCTAACTGCGCGCCACTTCCTTCATCCCGTCCCTGCCACTGAGAATAAGCAATACCCTCAAAAGTGATGCCGGGTGTGCAGTAAACATGGAAGGAGGAGGGATATCCAGTTTTACTGCTCCATGTGCCCTTCAAATCCAGGCCTGTGCAGCTTCCCCTGTTTTTAGACATATCACACCGTTTCTAATTATTAATTTTATGTATCATTTAGGGAACACCAAAAATGGTGGGGTGGGGGATTCATTTTAGGGAGTCAATTTCATTTATTCATATTTTTTGTTTCCTTTCTGGGCTTTCCAAGGGAGGGGGGATTCTCATGGGGAGGTAGTAAAGTATATTTCAGACTGTAAAACTAATTTTCCCCTTTATGATTTTTTTTATACAATCCTTGGACAATTAAATCACGAACTTGATCACTCCCAAATTAATTTCTATTATATAAGTCTTGGACAATTGAATCCTGGACTTGATCACTCACAAATTAATACAGTTTATTGTGCAGGAGCCCACATCTGTCTATTCAGAACATGGACCCCCCACAAGTATTATAGAAATCTAAAATAAATGTGGGTATTGCATTTATTAGTAGATAAATCCAACACGTGCGGCCTACTCCACCCCTGAACCTGAATTAGTGGAAGTTATGCATTTTAGCAGTGATTACAAGAATAAATTGAGGATGCATTTCCTTTTTCTTATGACTATGTCCTGCCACATACAGCTGTTACAGTCCTAATTCTGTACCGTGATATGGGCATGATATTTTTTTTTTTTGGAGGATCTCTAATAATTGAGTTGTTCCTTATCAATACACCATGGGCTTTGTTATAGTTTTGTTCGGGTTCTTACTGAACGTAGTACACCCAACAATTTTTCTGGAAATACTGACATCATTTTGGGGATTAGTGATTCTTTACTGTTCCTATAGATGGTTTTCGACACTGCCCCTTATATATATACTGGAACCAATAGGTTGTTTTGTGCACATAGCGGTTCCTACCTTGCCGGGCAGGGGCCTGTTATGGTGTACCGCGTCACTTTGCACATTCGTCCCTTATATAGGGATTGATGGGGCTAAAGAGACGTTGTACAACCAGTCACTGAAAAAAATAAAAACCTTGTCATGACAGCACTACAGGTGTTCTTCTATCTAGTGAACAAACTCCAGTTTGCAATACATTGGATACGTTGGATACATTTTCCTTCATTTATTTGAAGATATTGCTCATCACTCCATTACAGTTTCTTTTTTCCTCTCTGACTGATTTTATATTAGAACAGAATTCTGTCCACAATTACATCATAATGGTACAGATGCGGGACAACTGCTTCTTTAGCAAGACATAGTCATAAGTACAGGCAAATACGTATATAGCGAGATGCATCCGTTATGAATACACGGCTTCACTTCTCTTTTGTATGCCGCACAAATTTGGCATATTTCTAACAAAATAACCTTCTACCACATGTCTTCTCTATTTCATGTTAAAATATAAGAAGAATTTGAGGAAAACATTACCCATGTGTCTGAAATAATACCCATTATTTCCTCCTTTAAATTTTTTGTGGTCAGCATGCTCACTACACCACTAGATGAATAACTTTAGTGGTCTAGTTTTTAAAATGGGTTCATTTCTGGGTGTTTTTTTGTTTTTTTTTCTGGCAGCTCAATGGCTCTAAATGCATGATATGGGGCCTAGAATATATTCAATTGTGCCCTGAAAGCCAAAGGGTGCTCCCTCTATTTTTTGCCCAGCCACACATCTAATAAGCAGATTGGGGGAACAATGGGAGTATTTTTGAAAACAGGAGAAACAGGGTGATAGATTTTGGGGTATGTTCTTCATTCTCATGTTCGCTTTACAAAGAAATCGGTCTTCAAAGTGATACTTTTATGAAAAATACTAAATTTAATTTTTTTTCACCTGCTATGCATTAAATTTAGCAAAAAACTGTGGGGTAAAAATACTCACTACACCCCTAGATAAATACCTTAAGGGGTATAGTTTTCTAAATAGGGTCGTTTATGGGGAGTTTCTATCGTTCTGGCAGCTCAAAGCCTCTCCAAATGTACAGTGAGTCCTTAAAGCCTCCAGGTGCTCCCTTCCTTTTGGGCCCCATTAGGGCCACAATGGGGGTATTTCTGAAAACAGGAGAAACTGGGAACTGGGTGATAGATTTTGGGGTGTGTTTCTTCATTCTCATGTTCGCTTTACAATGAAATCGGTCTTCAAAGTTATACTTTTATGAAAAAAGTGAATTTTTTTTTCACCTGATATGCATTAAATTTAGCAAAAAACTGTGGGGTCAAAATACTCACTACACCCCTAGGTAAATACCTTAAGGGGTCTAGTTTTTTAAATGACGTCGTTTATGGGGAGTTTCTATAGGTCTGGCAGTTCAAAGCCTCTCCAAATGTACAGTAGGGCCTAAAACATTTTCAAGCAAAATATGAGTCCTGAAAGCCTCCGAGTGCTCTCTTCCTTTTGGGCCCCATTAGGGCCACAATGGCGGTATTTCTGAAAACAGAAGAAATTGGGTGATAGATTTTGGGGTGTGTTTCTTGATTCTCATGTTCGCTTCATAAAGAAATCGGTCTTCAATGTGATACTTTTATGAAAAAAATGAATTATTTTTTCACCTGCTATGCATTCAATTTAGCAAAAAACTGTGGGTCAAAATACTTACTATACCCCTAGATAAATACCTTAAGGGATCTAGTTTTCTAAATGGGGTCGTTTATGTGGAGTTTCTATCGTTCTGGCAGCTCAAAGCCTCCCCAAATGTACCGTGGGGCCTAAAAGATTTTCAAGCAAAATATGAGTCTTAAAAGCCTCCGGGTGCTCCCTTCTTTTGGGCCCTGCCGTGTGTCCAGGCAACGCATTAGAGCCACAATGGGAGTATTTTTGAAAACAGGAGAAACAGGGTGATAGATTTTGGGGTATGTTTCTTCATTTTCATTTTCGCTTTACAAAGAAATCGGTCTTCAAAATGATACTTTTATGAAAAAAGTGAAACTTTATTTTTTCTCACCTGCTATGCATTAAATTTAGCAAACAACTGTGGGGTCAAAATACTCACTACACCCCTGGATAAATACCTTAAGGGGTATAGTTTTCTAAATGGGGTCATTTATGGGGCGTTTCTATTGTTCTGTCTGCTCAATGCCTCTCCAAATGTACAGTGGGGCCTAAAACATTTTCAAGCATTTTCGAGTCCTAAAAGCCTCCGGGTGCTCCCTTCCTTTTGGGCCCAGCCGTGTGTCCAGGCAATGCATTAGGGCCATAATGGGGGTATTTTTGAAAACAGGAGAAACAGGGTGATAGATTTTGGGGTGTGTTTCCTCATTCTCATGTTCGCTTTACAAAGAAAACGGTCTTTAAAATGACATTTGTGAGAAGGAGCCTGGAATCTACTCACACCAAGTAGAGTGGTCAGGTTCTTCACGTCACCTAAAGAAAAAAGTAAATACATTAATACAGCTACTCCTCAACACATTAGTCAGTTCCTAACCTGCCCCACCTTATGATTTACTTACATAGCAGCATCCACTTCCATTGCACCATGCCAATCAAGTATGAGCCCATGCCTCAAAATCACATTCCAATTGAAAAAAGTGATCTTGACCTACCCCACTCTGTTTAATACTACACTGTCTACACATAGGTTCGTGATCTACTCACCAGTTGTAAACTACACCAAAGGAACAAGTTAAATTTTATGTCTGCTGGTGACGGCAGGGTGGTGCAAGCGTCAACTGGGGAGGGGGCAATGTAAAAGTAGCATTTGTGGCCTGTGACAGTGCCCAGCCGGGAGACTATGTATATTAACATAATATGTATCTATACCAGGGGCGATGTTAGGGTCTTATAAGATTAGGGCCGCAAAGCCCAAAACAAGCGCCACCCCCAAACAAACAAAAAAGATATATATATCTAATAGACTATAACCCCTATAGCCACACCACTGGATAGAATTAGATACATTGTCTCAGCAGACATTATCAGACATGATAGGACTAGACACACAGTGCCACACAATACATATCATGATAAGATTAGATACAACATTTCAGCAGACAATATCACACGATAGGCTTAGATACAGCAGATCAGCAGACAGTATCACACATTGCCCCCTGCCTGTAGATAGTGCCACACAGTACCCCCTGTAGACAGTGCCACACAGTGGCTCCTATAGATAGTGCCACACAGTGGCCCCTGTAGAGAGTGCCACATAGTGGCCCCTGTAGAAAGTGCCCCACCTACCTCTGTAGATAGTGCCAAACACCCCCCCGTAGGTAGTGCCACACACATCCCCTGTAGGTAGTGCCACACACATCCCCGGTAGGTAGTGCCACACACATCCACTGTAGGTAGTGCCACACACATCCACTGTAGATAGTGCCACACACATCCACTGTAGGTAGTGCCACACACATGCACTGTAGGTAGTGCTACACACATCCACTGTAGGTAGTGCCACACAATGCCCTCCCTTTAGATAGTGCCACACACCCCTTTTAGATAGTGCCACACACAGTCCCCTATACATAGTGCCACACCCCCTGTAGATAGTACCATGCCCCCTTGTAGATAGTGACACCCCCCCCTTGTAAACAGTGCCACACACACACACACACACACACACACCCCTATAGACAGTGCCACACACACCCCTTGTACACAGTGCCACAAACATCCCCTGCAGACAGTGCCACAAAATGCCCTCCTTGTAGATAGTGCATATATCCCCCCTAGTAGACAGTGCCACATACCCCCTGTCGATAGTGCCACACACTTTCACCTTGTAGATAGTGCCACACAGACCCCCTTGTAGATAGTGCCACACACCACCCTTGTAGATAGTGCCACACCCCTTTGTAGATAGTGCCACCCCCCCTTGTAGATAGTGCCACACAGCCCCCTTGTAGATGGTGCCACACAGCCCCCCTTGCAGATCGTGCCACACAGCACAGCCCCCCTTGTAGGTAGTGCCACACAGTCCCCATTGTAGATAGTGCCATACAGCCGCCCTTAGAGATAGTGCCACACAGAGCCCCCCTTGGAGATAGTAGCCACACAGCCCCCTTGGAGATAGTGCCACACAGCCCCCCTTGTAGATAGTGCCACACAGTTCCCCTTGTAGACAGTGCCACATAGCCCCACTTGTAAAAAGTGGCATAAATTCCCTTGTAGATAGAGCCATACACCCCCCTCTTGAGGATAGTGCCATACACCCCCCCCCTTGTAGACACGCCCCCAAGATTTTTTATTTTTTTTAAAACCCGGTACTCACCGACTCCGGGCCTTTCCCATGATGAACCAAACTCCAGCCTACTCAACCACATTAGGCCTGAAGTGTACGCTGGCGTGATGACGTCATTCCGCTGGCGCGATGGCGTTATCGCGCCTGTGCAGGGATCCAATTCCTGTGTTCTATAGGTTGCAGCGAATAGTAAACAAGGGAGCTAGCTCCCTGCAGCTCCGTTATTGTATTCAATTGTACCTGCATCCTGAGGACGCAAGTACAATTCAATATGGAAGTTTCCGGGAGCCGGGGGCCCCCCTGAGTGAGGGGGAACGCGGGGCCTGGAGCTGAAGCTCCAATGATAATCCAGCCCTGCCCCCCACAAGTCCTGTTCAGATCCCCAGACCCCCCACCAGTTATGTTCAGGCCCCCCCACAAATCCTGTTCAGACCATAGGACCCCCCAGAAAACCGTCTCAGACCCTAGACAAGGACGCCACAAACTTTCATGTTTAGAATCAATCAGATGTCGGGTATGAAAATTTCTACTGAGTCTGATAACGCAGTATTAGGCACAAAGGAAGAAGCTGGAGATTTCAGCGGGAGACTTACCAACTCTTTCGGGATCCCAGTAGGGTTTCCCTTTTCCCAGGAGCCTCCCAGATGATTCAGGAGAGTTGGCAAGCATGACATAAGGGTATGTTCACACGCTAGCTGGCTTTTACGGCTGAAATGACAGCCTGTTTTCAGAAGAAAACAGCTGCGTCGTTTCAGCCATAAATGCTCCTCCTCGTAATATACGAGGCGTCTGTGACGCTCGTATATCTTGAGCTGCTCTTCATTGAGTTCAATGAAGAACGGCTCAAATTACGTTGCAAAGAAGTGCCCTCCACTTCTTTGCCGAGGCAGTCAATTTACGCGTCGTCGTTTGACAGCTGTCAAACGACGATGCGTAAATTACAGGTCGTCTGCACAGTATGAATGGGCAGATGTTTGCCGACGTATTGTAGCCCTATTTTCAGACGTAAAACGAGGCATAATACGCCTCGTTTACGTCTGAAAATAGGTTGTGTGAACCCAGCCTAAGGGCTTGAGCCCTTCAAAGTGCTGACCAATTTTATTAGGGTCAATTGTGTAACATAAAACTTGAATGTTACATTGAGGAAGTTTAATACTTGGTGTAAGACAGACCAAATAAAAAACAGACAAAAACAACATGTTAGCATCAATAGATGTGGAAGCCTTTTATAGTATTATCCCACATAAATCAGGCATGAAGGATGTTGAACTTTTGTTAAATTTTTTTAAAGAATACATTACAATAATCATAATAATCTCATTATATAACTATTGGAATTTGTTTTACTTCACAATTACTTCTGCTTTGAATCAAGATGCTACCACAAGCTCAGAGGCACTGAAGTGGGGAGCACTTGTACTCTCACCTAAGCTAATTTGTTCCTGGGCTGGTGGGAACATACAATAGTCTTTCATGACTAGGAAATAATATGGACCCCTCCCATTTTTTAGAGCATTTCATAGAATATATTTTAATCTTAGGAAATGGTTCGGTAAATTAATTTACAGATTTCGTAGACCATTTAAAGGGATGGTGTCACGAAATTTTTTTTTTTTATATGTTATTGCTTTTATTATGTCATTAAAATAAATTTTATTTATTTGTGTTTTTGTGTTGTACTTTTTTCTTTTTTCTTTCTTTTACTTCTCTATGGGGGCTGCCGTTTTTTTTTTCATCTCTATATGTGTCGATTAACGACACATACAGAGATGGAATACGGCACATACATACCCATAGAGAATGCGAACGGGAGCCGTTCCATTCACTATAGTGTACGCCGTCTGTGTGGGAATCCGGCGCCATTCTGTACGCCGTCTGTGTGGGAATCCGGCGCCATTTTCATGTGGACCGGTAGCCGCGGCCGGACAGTAAGATGACTACTTCCGGTCGCAGCTTCCGTCCATATTTTCAGAATCAAGGACAGGGAGCGGAGGCAGCGGCAGCGACAGCGGCAGGTAAGTTATGTTTGTGTATGTGATGTGTGTGTATGTTCGTGTTATACTGTGTGATTACCACTGTACCTAATCCTCCTACACTGTGCATTCGCTCAAAAAATGGCGGCACAAAGTGTAGGAGATTTAAACATTCAACCCCCTCCTTTCTCCTGGCACTAGACAGGATAAAGGAGGGGGGATTGTTTGAGCACACTAGAGCGAGTGTGTCTTCTCCAATTTTGCAGCATAAAGCAATGAGGTTGCTTTACCACATGCCAATGCTGCAATTTTGGGAATTGCTCCCTCTAGTGACCAGCACATGGAAATGTTATAAATTAGAATCTAATTTATAATATTTCCTGACTTGTGAAAAAATTAAAAAAATTAGAACAATGTGTAATCATTTATATACTAAATGTTTAGCAAAAAACAAAACATTTTTTTTCTAGCGACACATTCCCTTTAAACACATACCGGAAGGCAACAGGCAGTGGCGCATTATCATTAAGGCGGTTCGGGCGGCCGCCCGGGGCCCAAGGCTCCCGGGGGGCCCATGGCCGGCCGAACCGCACATGATTACACGATGCTAGCGGCAGCCACATTCATTTGTATCTGAGTCTTCAGGACTTAGATACAAATTAATACTATAGGCTGCAGTTGGTCACGTTCGGCTTGCAGCCTATAAGGCGCTGGGAAGACTCCCTGCGCAGGCCGGCGTGATGAGCTACTGCATCACGCCGGTCTGCGCATGCGTGTAGTCCGGAGGATTCACACGCGTCCAGGGTAAGGTAAGTAAACTTTATATATTTTTTTAGGTGGGGACTATCGCTGTGTATATATATTCAAGGAGGGGGGGATTGCTCCGTTACACTATATACAAGAGGGAGTGCTGGGTGGCCCTATATACAAGGGGGAGCGTAGCGCTGTGTGGGCCTGTATACAAAGGGGGGGAGTGCTCTGTGACACTACATACAAGGGGGGGGAGTGCTGTGTGGCACTACACACAAAGGGGGGAGCGCTGAGTACACTATATACAAGGGGGAGCGCTATGTGGCCCTATATGCAAGGGGGAGCACTGTGTGGCCCTATATACAAAGGGGGAGCGCTGTTTGACACTATATATAAAGGTGGGAGCGCTGTGTGACACTATATACAAAGGGGGAGGGCTGTGTAGCACTATATACAATGGGAGGCTGTGTAGCGCTATCCACAGCGGTATGTGTGTGGCTCTCTTTATAGGGGGGCTTTTTGTCGCTATTTACAAGAGGGGGAGGGCTGTGTGACGCTCTCTACAGGGGGCTGTATGGCACTATCTATAGGGGGCTGTGTGTAACGTGCTCTACGGGGGGGGGGGTGATATCTACAGGGGGCTGTGTGCGGCGCTATCTATGGGGCTGTGTAATATCTACAGGGGCTGTGTGTGGCATTATGTACAGGGGGCTGTGTGTGGCACTATGTACAGGGGGCTGTGTGTATGTGGTGTTTTACAATGTGTGGTATTATTATATTCAGACGCGCAGTGTTTGGTGCTATTATATTTAGGGGCACAGTATGTGGCACCATGATAACTTTATTTTCATTTATAGGTGTGGAAATGTTGGAAAAATGAGGAGCCGAAGACATCTAAATGGCAAATTCTGCAGAAATGAGTCATGGCCGGGAAAAGTCGTCATGAGCTCTGGACCGGATGGAAAAGAAAAGAGGAGAATATGAGACGTCGTCACCTGTGAGTCACTAGATTCATAGATAATCTGTCACCTCTCCTGACATGTTTATTATAGGAAATTCTTGTTTTTCACAAAAAGTCTTTCTGCAGTCCAGGACTGATAGACAATTCCCCTTGTCAGGGGGATGTGTCCCTGCACAGTGTGATACTGTCAGTATGTAGGGACACAGCCCTGTGACAAGGGGAATCGTAACACCCATTTGTTAATGCTTGCCCAAAAATGTAGTGTTAAAAATAGTTACGGCGCGACAGGGCGGCAGTGCGGAAGGGGGGCCCAAGTTTGGGTAACAGCCCAGGGCCCATGGTCTACTTAATCCGCCACTGGCAACAGGCACTAACAAACTCTAACTTTCACCCTGTGGCCCTTAAAAAAGGAACGCAGAAGGGCGATTACTTGCGTATAAAGAAAAATTGCTCAACTTTGATAGATTATGACAGCAAGAGATTTACAGCAGTGTTCCTACATAGGGGTTATCCAAGTCCTGTTTCAAGTTCAGCACATAGACATGCTTTGCTTTGGAAAGATCACAGATACTCACCCCAAGGTGTAGGAAGGCTAATCGAAATAACAAAAACACCCAATATGCCTGAATGTTGCATATAATAATTAGATAAGATAAGGACATTTTATGTAGATATGTGGAAAATGTACCTGAAATTTACATTTCCTGGAATCCGTAGGCAGCACACTTGAGGGTTAAGATACTTCATCTGACCGGATAGAAGAGACATATTACTCAGCAGTAATCAATTAAACAATTAGGAGGTCCCAGGTAACCTTAAATACAGCCCAAATTCCTTCAGAAAGTGTAACGTATGCAGCAGTATATATATAGGGTGGGAAACTTGTGCTGCCTATGGACTCCAGGAAATGAAAATTTCAGGCAAATTTTCCACTTCCTGATCGTCCTACGGCAGCACACTTAAGGGACTTAACAAGCAATGAGAATATGGGGGGGTTTTAAGCTTTGGATGCTCATACTAGTATTTTTTTGCCAAAGGCAGAACCTTCAGAAGAAAATAAGTCAAGCCTATACTGTAGTGTTTAATGAAGGTCGAGGAAGAAGACCAAGTGGCTGCTTTGCAGACTTGGTCTAAGGGGACATGGCATATTTCTGCCCACGATGTGGATGTGGACCTGGTTGAGTGGACCCGAATATCTAAAGTGGACTCTAGGCCTTCCAAGGAGTAGCAGTCCCTGATGATTTCTTTGAGCCATCTAGCTAGTGAGGCTTTGCTGGTTTTTTTTCCCCTTATTTGGCCCCTGGAATTGGAGAAACAGCCCTTTGGATTGTCTAAAGGGGGCCCTTATTTCTAGATAGGCAAGTAGGGACCTCCTTACGTCTAAGCATTGTGAATCAATAGGGGTATCTGTAATGACAGGGTGGGGAGACAGACAGGTGAGCCCTAATCAACCCGCCACTCAGTCCCTGCCTACTTGCACGGCCCGTCCTAGGCGACGGCGTACAACTGGGCGACGGTCCCTACGCTCAATAAGTGTACGACAGACAAACAGACAAGGGTACAAAGAAGCTAAGGGAAATGGGGCAGTTGCCCACTGCAACACCGTGAGTAACAGGAGTAGTGAACGAGCCGAGTCAAACCAGGAGTGTACGAGGTACCAAACGCAGAGCAGGAGTGTAGTCAGTAAAGCCAGGGTCAAAATGAAGCAAGGTCAATAATGATAGCAGGAGCAGCAGAGCCAGGAAACAGGAAAGAATCACAGGCAGAGGACAAGCAGGAAATGAAGGTATAAATAGACCAAGGGCGGGAGCTAGAACCGTCTGGCCAGGCTGTGATAGGTTCTCCCACTCCTGAGCCTAGCAGCCTGAGTGGTAGCAGATCAAGTCACTCTATCAGACCTAGGAGCAGGTGCAGACTGATTAACCACGGGCGTCGACACAGAAGCTGTGTCTGGCAGAACCTTTACAGTATCAGAGGCTGAGCCTACTGGTAGGACCGGAAAAACTATCTCTTGATTCAAGTTGGAGCTGGATGGTACTTTGGGCAAGAACCCTGACATTGTTCTAAGGATAACACACTCAGGTAAGATCCTAAGATAAGGCTCTTTACAGGACAGAGCTTGCAACTCGCCAACCCGCCTTGCGGAGGTAATAGCTGTCAAGAATAGGGTTTTATATGAGAGAAGTTTAAGGCTTATGCTATGAAGCGGCTCAAATGATGCACAGCTGACGTGCTTCAAAACAATGGGCAACACCCAAGAGGGCAGAGGATTGTGATAGTATGGCCATCATTTTTTAACTGCTTTCAGGAATCTGGTTATCAGAAGATGGTTGGAGAACCTCCCCTCTGAATTTGCAGTATCTGGTGACCTGTCATTGTCCTCACACCATTTTGAAAATATAAGCCATATTCGAGAATATACACCGTGTTCCAAATTATTATGCACATTGGATTTAAGGGTCATACACATTTAATTATTCGTTTTTCATATAAACTTATGGATGGTATTGTGTCTTAGGGCTCTTTGGATCATTGTAATCAATCTCAGACACGCATGATAATTAGTTTGCCAGGTGTGCCCAATCAAAGGAAAACTACTTAAAGGGAATGTGTTGCCAGAAAAACATGTTTTTTTTTTTTTTAATTAAACATTTAGTGTGTAGGTGATTAAACATTGTTCAAATTTTTTTTATTTTTTTCACGATTCAGGAAATATTATAAATTAGATTCTAATTTATAATATTTCCCATTGCTGGTCACTAGATGGAGCTATTCCCAAAATTGCAGCATTGCAAAATTGGGTAAAAAGCCCTCGCTCTAGTGAGCTCTCAGCATCCCCCCCTCCTTTATCCTGGCTAGTGCCGGGATAAACAAGGGGTTTGAACGGTCTAACCTCCTACACTGTGTGTCGCCATTTTTTGAGCTAACACACAGTGTAGTAGGTTTACATACAGTAGTAAACGTACACAAACACGAACATACATTGAAATCTCTTACCTGCTCCTGCCGCCGCGGCTCCCTCCGGCCCGTCCGCTCCGTCTGCTGCCGCTGGTCCAAGTGCAGAAGTCCGGAAGCCGCGACCGGAAGTAGTAATCTTACTGTCCGGCCGCGACTTCCGGTCCACAGGAAAATGGCGCCGGACGGCGCCAATTTCAAATTGGACTGTGTGGGAGCGGCGCATGCGCAGTTCCCACACAGACGGCGTACACAGAAGTGGATGGGTCGGGAGCCGTTCGCAGTCCCTATGGGACTGTGGCTGCCGTATTCCATGTCTGTATGTGTCGTTAATCGACACATACAGAAATGGAACAAAAAATGGCAGCCCCCATAGGGAAGAAAAAGTGTAAAAATAAGAAAAAGTAAAACACAAACACACAAATAAATATAAACGTTTTTAACAAAACACTAACATCTTTAACATATGAAAAAAAAAATTGTGATGACACTGTTCCTTTAAGAAGGACGTTCCACATTATTAAGCATGCCACAGGTTTCAAGCAATATGGGAAAGAAAAAGGATCTCTCTGCTGCCGAAAAGCATGAAATAGTGCAATACCTTGGACAAGGTATGAAAACATTGGATATTTCAAGAAAACGTAAGCGTGATCATCGTACTGTGAAAAGATTTGTGGCTGATTCAGAGCACAGACGGGTTCGTTCAGATAAAGGCATAATGATGAAGGTTTCTGCGAGACAAATTAATAGGATTAGGAGAGCAGCTGCTAAAATGCCATTGCAAAGCAGAAAGCAGGTATTTGAAGCCGCTGGTGCCTCTGGAGTCCCGCAAACCTCAAGGTATAGGACCCTCCCGAGGTTTGCAAGTGTGCATAAAGCTATTATTCGGCCACCCCTAAACAATGCTCACAAGCAGAAACGGTTGCAGTGGGCTCAGAAATACATGAAGACTAATTTTCAAACCGTGTTGTTTACTGATGAGTGCCTTGCAAACCTGGATGGTCCAGATGGATGGAGTAGTGGATGGTTGGTGAATGGCCACCATGTCCCAACAAGGCTGCGACGTCAGCAAGGAGGTGTCGGAGTCATGTTTTGGGCTGGAATAATGGGGAGAGAGCTGGTAGGCCCCTTTAGGGTCCCTGACGGTGTGAAAATGACCTCTGCAAAGAGTAGAGTAGAGTTTATGACTGACCACTTTCTTCTGTGGTAGAAAAAGAAGAACCGTGCCTTCCGTTGCAAAATTATTTTCATGCATGACAATGCACCATCTCATGCTGCAAAGAATACCTCTGTGTCATTGGCTGCTATGGGCATAAAAGGAGAGACACTCATTGTGTGGCCCAGATGTTCCCCTAACCTCAACCCTATTGAGAACCTTTGGAGCATCCTCAAGCAAAATATCTATGAGGGTGGGAGGCAGTTCACATCAAAACAGAAGCTCTGGGAGGCTATTCTGACATCCTGCAAAGATATTCAGGCAGAAACTGTCCAAATACTCACAAATTCAATGGATGCAAGAATTGTGAAGGTAATATCAAAGAGGGGGTCCTATGTTAACATGTAACTTGGCCTGTTAAGTTTTTTTTTATTGAAAGAGCTTTTGATTTCTGTAAATATGACCTCCTGATGCTGCAAATTCAACAAATTACCATTTTAGTTCTCTTTACAACCTTTAAAATGTTTTGATCTCTGTTGTGCATAATAATTTTAAACAGTGCATTTTGAGTTCTTTAGTTCTAAAACAAAATCTGTTATCATTAGGAGATTTGTTCAATAAAATTTGCATTATACTCCAACGGTTGATGGCTTGAAGATTATACTGACTGTCCTTTGCATCGACTATTTAGGAAAATCAGCAAAAAATAACATTTGCATAATCATTTGGAACGCGGTGTATTTTCGTCGTACTGGGTTTCCTGGAGGCTAATAGGGTATTTACTACTTCATCAGGGAAGCCCTTATTTTCTAGAGACTGTCGTTCAATTTCCATGCCGTTAGCTGTAACCTGACTATTGTGGGATGAAATCAACCCTCCTGTAACAGGAGATCTGGACATAATGGGAGTTTCCAGAAGTAGCTGTTCGAGAGTTTCAACACAAGTGGAAACCATGCTCTTCTGGGTCAATGAGGAATGATCGCTATGGCCTTCACTTTCTCGTCCCTTATTTTCCTCAACACCCGAGGAATGAGAGGGATGGGGGGAAAGACATATATGAAGGTCTTTTCCCAACTCAATGATATACTGTTTATGGCATATGGGTGATCCGACCTGTTGAGGGAGCAGAACTTCCTTAATTTGGCATTCTTTGCGGTCGCCATAACGTCTAAAGATGGATTGCCCATCTTTCTGGCGATTTGGAGGAAGACTTACGGATTCAAGCTCCACTCTCCTGGGTGAATCAGTTTCCTGCTCAGTCAATCCGCTTTCAGATTCAACGCTCCTCGAATGTGGACTGCGGAGAATGATCTCAGATTGTGTTCTGCCCAAGGCATAATCTGACTGCATTCTTTTCTGACAAAAATTGTTTCTGGTGCCCCCTAGTCTTACACCTACTGGACACTCCTCTCTCTTGGCATCATAAGTTAGGATTTCTTTGAAAGGGTGACTTTTTCCTGAATGAGGGGTTACCCTCCTACTTGCGTTTGAATCTACGCTGCCTGTCACCACCACGCAAATATTTTTGACCCTTAGGGGAGCTTTTGGAACGGTTTTGAAAGGTGTTAAATGGTGGCCTCTTTGGAGGGCGTGGGAAGGAAACCCCTTTTTCATCATTTATTAATTTAAGGATGTCTTCCAGCAGAGGGCCGAAGAGAGAAGAGGGAAGAAATGGAAGGGAACAGAAATAATTCCTGGATGGCACATCCCCTGTCCATTGCTTGATCCATAGGGTTCTTTATCGGTCTCAACGGTCAGTTTGACTGCTTTCAGCAAGTGCGTGACCTTGTCTTTATCTAACAGATAAATATTATCTAGAGGTTCCCCATCAGAGTCCTCTGAGTCCAGATCATCTTCCAATATATCATATTCGGACGGGGAATGCGGAGAGCCAGCCAACGTAATCTCCTGAAAGGTATCTGTAAAATGATCTTTAAACCAGGATAGAAACTCTGGTCCCAATCCCCTGGCAACGGTTGCTGACAACCTTTACACATATTGTGCTTGGATTTCCTTTTACGTTTCTCTTGAGATGCCGGACTTGCCATCTGAGAAAAAAGGCATGCAATTTACAATCTTATCTGTAAGTGGCCTCAAGGAAGCCACCCCCTCTCACATTAACACAATGAAAGTTGGGTACCTTAATCTCCAGGGTCGAGCAGCTGAACCAGTGCCGTAGCCCGGGATTCGCGGTCCTTTCTTGAACCGCCGGAATCCCGCGAGACTTCCGTTCTTGCGCATGTGCAGACCGTACCGAAGCCGGGAGAGTGCACAGCGCACGCGCCGGAATACAGCGTTCATCTTACCTCGGTGGCGGCCATCTTGGGACACCCGTCCGGAGGTGTATGGGATCCACGTCTAGGAGCCGAGGAACAGGTAAAACCTGTATGCCGCTCCAGACTGGAAGCTTCGCATTACCTCCAGGTAAGATTTTTAGAAGCCAGGCCGAGGGACCGAGGAAACCCCCAGTATACAGCCCCCCATGTCCTCATGGGTCGCAGCTTAGGGACAGAGGAAACCCTCTGTATAAAGCATTTTGGTATAGGTGTCTTCAACTATCCATGTTCATAGAAGAGAAAAAATATGCTTTCTGAAGGGATTTGGGCTCTATTTAAGGTTACCTGGGACCTCCTAATTGTTTAATTGATTACTGCTTTTTAATATGTCTCTTCTATCCGGTCAAATGAAGTATCTTAACCCTTAAGTGTGCAGCCATAGGACGATCAGGAAATTGTAGATATATTGGTGTATACTGGAAACTCACTCCTATCTACAGGATGCGTTAATTAGATATCCTACTGTGACTTTTAAGAAGGGCAGATTGTTAATAGAGCACCTATTATAAAGTCATAACGAAGCCACTAAGGGTCCTCTTACAAGGCCCGACATGGGCTATGTAAAGAAGCACCGATCAAGGAGACAGGAGCAATGTATGAGGACGAGCGAATTATACTACGATCGCTCGTCCCCATACATTTCTACATACCTCCCATCTTTCAAGTATCACAAAGAGGGTCAACCGGCAGCAAATGTTTTTCCTTTTAAGCCACGCCTCTAATCCCGTCCAATCCTCTCCCATACAAAATCGGTTCAGCCCACACAGTATCATGCTCCCATAATGCCCTCTAGCTGCCCCCACATAGTTTAATGCTCTCTAGCTGCCACCATACTGTATAATTCCCCCATAGCTGCCCCATGCAGTATAATGCCCAAACGCATCCCCCCATACAGCTTAATGCCCCATAGCTGCCACCATACAGCATAATGCCCCATACAGTATAATGCCCAAACACATACCCCATACAGCATAATGCCCCCATAGCTGCCCCCATATAGTTTAATGCTCCCATAGCTGCCCCATACAGCATAATGCCCCATACAGTATAATGCCCAAACACATTCCCCATACAGCATAATGCCCCCATAGCTGCCCCATATAGTTTAATGCTCCCATAGCTGCCCCATACAGTATAATGCCCCCATAGCTGCCCCCATACAGTACAATGCCCCATAGCTGCCCCGTACAGAATAATGCCGCATAGCTGCCATAAACCGTATAAGGCCCCTTAGCTGCCACTATACAGTATAATGCCCCATTAGCTGCTCCCATACAATATAATGCTGCCTTAGCTGCCCTAGTGCCAGTGCCCACATATAAAGTGCCAGTGCCCACATATAAAGTGCCAGTGCCCACATAGATAGTGCCACAATGTCCAGTGTGGATAGTTCCACTATATAGTTCCACAGTGCCCATGTAGATAGTGCCAGCCCCCTGTAGATAGCACCATTAGGGCTCCCTCTAGGAGCGGAATCCCCAGCCAGAGCATCGGCCATGCTGTGTCCCAGGAATTTTGCTCCAGGAGGAACCTCTGACGTTACTGTGTATAAATGGACAGTGACGTCAGGGGTTCCCTCTAGGAGCGGGATCCGGGGGCCAGAGTTTTAGCAAGGGGATTCCGCTCCAGGAGTAGCCCCTAACGCCACTGTCCATATATGGATAGTAAAGCCAGGGGGGCTTCTCCAAGAGCAGATCCTGGCCAGAGCCATATATGGACAGCAACATCAAGGGCTTCCCCGGGCTTAGCGCTTAAAGTAGCGCCCAGGGAGTATTTGCTAATTGTAAAATAGAGAGGGTTGTGTATTTATGTTCATGTGATCATAAAATTAAAGCAGCAGTCTGATTAGTTGTCATGGGTAACTACTCCACTTTTCCTTTGCACCAGTTTTGATGAATCTCCCCCAATGGATTTATCGCATGAAATCCATGAATCTAATGTGACTAAATAAAAACCTTTTTTTTGGCTGATTTATCTAAGGAGAGCAAATCATTCATGGCTTGCGTGATGTTTTTTAAATACCTACTGTAGCTTTGAGAGATTTACATGTAATACTGACATACATCTATGAAAGTCGAGTTTCTGTTAAAATCATGTTTATATTGAACTGAAATAGGTACACAATAATACCAATATTACTGTGATCCATTTTTGGCCTCACCAGAATTGGGTTAGAAATGTATCACAATTAGCCCAGCAAGGTGACAAATTCCATATCTCATCCACAAATGATTTAGAATGGCAAGCCGGCATAATTTAGCGTGACCAACCGGTATTATATTAGCACTTACTGGTATATGAGGTAGAAGCTGGATTTACATATATAAACATAAAAATACCTAACGTATGAGTCTATATTTTCTTTAAACATGTATATTTGTTTTAATTTATAAGCAAGCATTAAAATCCATTAGTGGACTATAGATGCATTTGTATAACACCCACAAATGTTTTTTTGAGGTAAGCCCCCCATTATCACTCAGTATTAAGAAACCTGCAGACCGGACCAGTAGTAAGCTGCACGTGTTGAATAAAAGGTTTCACCACCATAAACAAAATGAGCGCCTGGCAGTTGGGACAGTGGTTACATGAGGAGTCGTGCATGTAAGAGGAAATAAGAATGCACGCATGGGCAAGGACAGATAAGCAAATCTATGTATGCAAATCCCACCTAAATGATTAGTTGGGATTATCATAGTGACACAATTGTGGCATTGTCTCCCGTAACAGGGAAGCACCGGGCTATACATTAGACTTTCTTGGTCCCCTGATTAAACCCAACACTAAATGGGGAAGCGCGTATGGACTAGTTGAAGGGTTGTATAGTGCTCAGTTGGGGGCAAACCACTGATTAGTGGGTTCGCCCTTTTCAGGGCAGCAACTCTGATTATAAGCAGGGCAGCTTGTAGGGTTAATAGCAGGAATATAATTTAATCTGACCCCCCCAGGTTTATAACTTCATCTGGAAATGTTAGGACATATACCGTTCCACCATAACATTTCAACCAACTACCAACTGCCTGTAATTGTGTAGGTCCCCCTCTTGCCGCCAAAACAGCTCTGACCGTCGAGGCATGGACTCCACAAGACCTCTGAAGGTGTCCTGTGGTAACTGGCACCTTGGTCTTGATGTTAGCAGCAGATTCTTTAAGTGTGAGTTACAAGGTGGTTCCTTCATAGAATTCGTTTTTTCAGCACGTTCCACAGATGCTTGATCAGATTGAGATCTGGGGAATTTGAGTTCTTTGTTATGGTCCTCAAACCATTTCAGAACATTTGCGGTGCAGCAGGGCGCATTATCCTGCTGTTAGAGGCCACTGCCATTAGGGATAATCGTTACCACGAAGAGGTGTATGTGGTCTGCAACAATGTTTAGGTAGGTGGTATATGTCAAAGTAACATCCACTTGAATATCAGGACCCAAAGTTTGCCAGCAGAACATTGCCTAGAGCATCACACTTCCTCCGGCTTGCCTTCTTCCCATAGTTTATCCTAGTGCAATCACTCCCCTGGGTAAGTGAAAATCACACACCCAGTCATTCACATGATGTAAAAGAAAACCTGACTCATCAGACCAGGCCACCTTCTTCTAATGCTACATGGTCCAGTTCTGACATTCATGTGCCCATTGTATGTGCTTTCAGCAGTAGACAGCAGTTAGCATGGGCACTTTGACTGGTCTGCGGCTACACAGCCCAATACCTATAACATTTGATGCACTGTGTGTTCTGGCACCTTTCTATTATAGCCAGCAGTAACTTTTTCAGCAATTTGGGCTACTATAGCTCTACTGTGGGATCGAGCCAGACTTGCTAGCCTTCACTTTTCACGTGCATTAATCAGCCTTGTGTACCCTTGACCCTGTTGCCGGTTCACCGGTTGTGCCTCCTTGGAACACTTTGGGTAGGTACTAACCAATGCATACTGGGTACACCCCACATATCTGCTGTTTTGGTGATGCTCTGACCCAATCCTCCAGCCATCACAAGTTGGTCCATGTCAAAGTGGTTCAGATACTTACGCTTACCCATTTTTCCTGCTTTCACAACATCAACTTCATGAACTGACTGTTCTCTTGCTGCCTAATATATTCCACCCCTTGTCAGGTGCCTCTGTAGCAACATATTCAATGTTATTCACTTCACCTGTCAATGGTTTTAATGTTAGGGCTGAATGGCGTATATGTAAGTCCACTAGCTAATGACTCGATCTACAAATCAAATCACAATTTTATTTATCTACTGGTTTGTGGTTTAAAGTCACAAGGAATAATTATTGTGGCTAAATTGTAGCTCATCCATTGATTAGAAAAAAAATGTATGAACTGAATGTACACTACCGTTCGAAAGTTTAGGGTCACTTCGAAATTTCCTTATTTTTGAAAGAAAAGCAGTTTTTTTCAATGAAGATAACATTAAATTAATCAGAAATACACTCTATACATTGTTATTGTGCCAAGTGTCTATTCTAGCTGCAAACGTCTGTTTTTTAATGCAATATCTACATAGGTGTATAGAGGCCCATTTCCAGCAACCATTAGGCCTCATTTACACGAGCGTATTATACGCGCGTGCGACGCGCGTGCTTTTCACGCGTGTCGTACGCACCTATAATAGTCTATGGGGCTGTTTAGACGATGCGTGAATTTTGCGCAGCGTGAGTGCGTTGCGTAAAACTCACGACATGTTCTATATTCTTGCGTTTTTCACGCAACACGCACCCATTGACTTCAATGGGTGCGTGAAAACAACGCATGCCACACTGACGGTCCTGCGTTGCATGCGCGAAAATCACGCAAGAGCTGTCAAAAGGATGAATGTAAACAGAAAAGCACCACGTGCTTTTCTGGTTACAAACATCCAAACGGAGTGTCAAATTAGAGATGAGCGCACCGAACTTCACCGGGTTCGGCCGAACTCGTTTTAACCGAACCCGGCAAAAAATGTTCGGGTACGCGACGTCAGGAGACAGTCACTGCCCACGGTGCTGAAAGACTTAAACTGTTTCAGCACCATGGACAGTGACTTTCGATCACAATATACATATACGTGTAAAAAAAAAAAGAAGTTCTGACTTACCGATAACTCCCGGCTTCTTCCTCCAGTCCGACCTCCCGGGATGACAATTCAGGCCAAGTGACAGCTGCAGCCAATCACAGGCCAAGCACAGGCTGCAGCCAATCACAGGCTGCAGCGGTCTCATGGCCTGCCGCGTCATCCTGGGAGGTGGGGCCGGATGACAAGAGAGGGACGCGTCACCAAGGCAACGGCCGGGAGACCGGACTGGAGGAAGCAGGCAGTTCATGGTAAGTGTGAACGTCTTTTTTTATTCACAGGTTGGTGTAGATTGTGATCGGCATTCACTGTCGAGGGTGCTGAAAGAGTTACTGCCGATCAGTTAGCTCTTTCAGCACCTTGGACAGTGACGGGCGTCGACTACCTCATCTCTATGATGGCGGCTGCGCGAAAATCACGCAGCCGCGCATCATACACGGATGACACACGGAGCTGTCAATTGCCTTTTGCGCACGCAAAACGCAGCGTTTTTTTGCGTGCGCAAAACGCACACGCTCGTGTAAATGAGGCCTTACTCCAGTGTTCTAATGGTACATTGTGTTTGCTAACTGTGTTAGAAGGCTAATGGATGATTAGAAAACACTTGAAAACCCTTGTGCAATTATGTTAGCACCGCTGTAAACCGTTTTGCTGTTTAGAGGAACTATAAAACGGAACTTCCTTTGAGCTAGTTGAGAATCTGGAGCATTACATTTGTGGGTTCGATTAAACTCTCAAAATGGCTAGAAAAAGAGAGCTTTCATGTGAAACTCGACAGTCTATTCTTGTTCTTAGAAATGAAGGCTATTCCATGCGAGAAATTGTCAAGAAACTGAAGATTTCCTACAACGGTGTGTACTACTCCCTTCAGAGGACAGCACAAACAGGCTCTAACCAGAGTAGAAAGAGAAGTGGGAGGCCCCCGTTGCACAACGGAGCAACAAGACAAGTACATTAGAGTCTCTAGTTTGAGAAATAGACGCCTCACAGGTCCTCAACTGGCAGCTTCATTAAATAGTACCCGCACAACGCTAGTGTCAACGTCTACAGTGAAGAGGCGACTCCGGGATGCTGGCCTTCAGGGCAGAGTGGCAAAGAAAAAGCCATATCTGAGACTGGCTAATAAAAGGAAAAGATTAATATGGGCAAAAGCACACAGACATTGGACAGAGGAAGGTTGGAAAAAAGTGTTATGGACAGACAAATCGAAGTTTGAGGTGTTTGGATCACACAGAAGAACATTTGTGAGACGCAGAACAACTGAAAAGATGCTTGAAGAGTGCCTGACGCCATCTGTCAAGCATGGTGGAGGTGATGTGATGGTCTGAGGTTGCTTTGGTGCTGGTAAAGTGGGAGATTTGTACAAGGTAAAAGGGATTTTGAATAAGGAAGGCTATCACTCCATTTTGCAACGTCATTCCATACCCTGTGGACAGCGCTTGATTGGAGCCGATTTCATCCAACAACAGGACAATGACCCAAAGCACACCTCCAAATTATGCAAGAACTATTTAGGGAAGAAGCAGGCAGCTGATATTCTATCTGTAATAGAGTGGCCAGGGCAGTCACCAGATCTCAACCCCATAGAGCTGTTGTGGGAGCAGCTTGACCGTATGGTACACAAGAAGTGCCCATCAAGCCAATCCAACTTGTGGGAGGGCCTTCTGGAAGCATGGGGTGAAATTTCTCCCGATTACCTCAGCAAATTAACAGCTAGAATGCCAAAGGTCTGCAATGCTGTAATTGCTGCAAATGGAGCATTCTTTGACGAAAGCAAAGTTTGAAGGAGAAAATTATTATTTCAAATAAAAATCATTATTTCTAACCTTGTCAATGTCTTGACTATATTTTCTAGTCATTTTGCAACTCATTTGATAAATATAAGTGTGAGTTTTCATGGAAAACACAAAATTGTCTGGGTGACCCCAAACTTTTGAACGGTAGTGTATATACTAGTCCGTCTCAATGAATTAGAATATCATCAAAAAGTTAATTTATTTCAGTAATTCAACTCCTATATTATATACCGTGTTTCCCCGATAGTAAGACACCCCCGATTGTAAGACGTATCGGGGGTTTCAGGGGGGTCGGCTAATATAAGCCGTACCCCGAAAGTAAGACATATGTCTTACTTTCGGGGAAACACGGGGGTATTGCCGCCTCCTGCCCACTTCCGGATATATCCGTCCTCAGCAGCTGCTAGTTCGCGCAGGAGGACGGATATATCCGTCCTGTGATGGCGCGGGTACTGAGACTGTACCCACGCGATCAGCGGCAGGAGCACGGCTGTTATACACAGCCTGGCTCCTGCTGCAACTGCCGGAATCGAAGCGCGCGCCGATTCCGGCAGTTTAACCTATTAAATGCCGCTGTCAATAGTGACAGCGGCATTTAATGTGTTTGACAGAGGGGGGAGCTCCCTCTGTCACCCGATCGGCGCCCCCGCAAACAAATCGCGGGTCGCCGTCGGGTTTCCATGACAGCCGGGGGTCTAACAAAGACCCCCAGGTCTGCCTTCAGCATCTGCCTGTTAGGCGATGCCGGAGGCATGACCTAATAGGTTGCCTGTCAGTTTTACACTGACAGGCAATAATGCTTCGGTATACTAAGTATACCAAAGCATTATATATGCGATCGGCACATCGCATAGTGAAGTCCCCTGGTGGGACTAAAAAAAAAAATGTAAAACAGTTAAATAAAGTTTGTGAAAAAAAAAAAAATAATAATTCGACTATTTTTTTCCAATATAAGACATACCCCGAAAGTAAGACATAGTGGGGCTTTTGGGGATAAAAAGAAAGTAAGACACTGTCTTACTTTCGGGGAAACACGGTAGATTCATTACACACAGAGTGACCTATTTCCAGCATTTTTTTCTTTTAACGTTGATAATTATGGCTCAGGGTATGTTCACACGCGGTGACCAAAAACGTCTGAAAATACTGAGCTGTTTTCAGGTGAAAACAGCTCCTGATTTTCAGACATTTTTGTAGCAACTCACGTTTTTCGCGGTGTATTTTATGGCCGTTATTGGAGTTTCATTTCAATGGAGTCAATGAAAAACGGCTCCAAAAACGTCCCAAGAAGTGACATGCACTTATTTTTCACAGGCGTCTTTTTTACGCGCCTTATTTTGACAGCGATGCGTAAAATTACACCTCGTGGGAACAGAAGACCGTAAAACCCATTGCAAGCAAATGGCAGATGTTTGTAGGCGTATTAGAGGCGTTTTTTCAGGCATAATTACGCCCGAATTACTTCGGAAAACACTGCGTGTGAACATACCCTAACAGTTAATGAAAACCCCAAATTTAGTGTCTCAGAAAATTAGATTATATAAGCCCAATTTTAAAAATTATTTTTAATACCGAAATGTTAGCCTACTGAAAAGTATATATAGTATATGCACTAAATACTTGGTTGGGGCTCTTTTTGCATGAATTACTGCATCAATGCGACGTGGCATGGAGGCGATCAGCCTGTGGCACTGCTGAGGTGTTATGGAAGCCATTTTTCATAGACTATTGAAAACAGCTCCAAAAACGTAAAAAACGTTTGAAAATCAGGAGCTATTTTCCCTTGAAAACAGCTCCGTATTTTCAGAAGTTTTTGGTTAAGAGTGTGAATATACCCTAAGGGTATGTTCACACGCACTGTTTACAGACGTAAATCTGGCGTTTTACGCCTCGAATTACGCCTGAAAAAACGCCCCTAATACGCCTACAAACATCTGCCCATTGCTTTCAATGGGAATTACGATGTTCTGTTCCCACGAGCCTTTATATTACGCATCGCTGTCAAAATACGGTGCGTAAAATGACGGCTCGTCAAAAGAAGTGCAGGACGCTTCTTGGGAAGTTTTTGGAGGCATTTTTCATTGACTCCATTGAAAAACAGCTCTAAAAACGGCCGTGAAAAACGCGAGTTGTTAAAAAAACGTCTGAAAATCAGGAGCTGTTTTCGCCTGAAAACAGCTCCATATTTTCAGACGTTTTTGGTCACTACGTGTGAACATACCCTAATGGTATGTTCACACGCGGAGTCAAAAACTGCTGAAAATTACAGAGCTGTTTTCAGAGAAAACAGCCTCTGATTTTCAGGCGTTTTTGAAGCTGAAATGAAGCTTCTTTTAATTTGGAGCTTCTTTTGAGGAGTTTTTTTCATAGTGTTCAATGTAAAATCAGCTCCAAAAAACGCCTCAAGAAGGGACATGCTACTTCTTTTTATGGAGCGTCTTTTTACGCTCAGTTTTTTTAAAGCATGAACTAAATGCTGTTTTTCCCATTGATTTCAATGGGCAGATGTTTGTAGGCGTTCAGCTTCAGTTTTTTCAGGCATTTTTCGAGGCGTAAACGCCCCGAAATACGCCTGAAAACACTGCGTGTGTACATACCCTAAGCCATAATCATTAACATTAAAAGAAAAAAAATGATGGAAACAGATCACTCTGTGTGTAATGAATCTATATAATATAGGAGTTTCACTTTTTGAATTGAATTACTGAAATAAATTAACTTTTTGATGATATTCTAAATTCATTGAGACGGACTAGTATATGCAAATTTGCATCTGATTTTGGATCGTTATTCTTAGGCACGTCATTTTTATTATAATATATTAAAAGTTATATGTTAGCCAGATTTTTTTTCTATTAAGCTGTGATTTGAGTACAGGTGTGTAAAATTAGCCCCACTAAAAGGTTCATCACTGTACTTTATAGAGTAAAGCTAAGTTCACATCTGCGTCAGGGTCCCGTGTCGACGGAGCTCTCCGTCGGAACAGGACCCTGACTGACACAAACTGAAACCAAAAGGTTGATGGTGACGGATCCGGTGCCAATGGTTTCCGTTTGTCTCCATAGTGCAAGGGTTTCATGCGTAGTCGACTAGTTTTTAGTAGAACAGACACAAATGTATAAAAGCATATACGACATATACTACAAAAACCGTAAGCGTATATTACAAATGCATGTTTTTGTAACTTTAAAAATGTATGCGTTGTCGTATAACACAAACGTGCACAAAACGAGATGTGAACTTCACCTATGGCTAGATCACCCTCTATGTTCACATCAGTGTTTGGCTATGTGAAGTTACTGCGAGACCCTCTCTCATTTGTTTACTAGAGCCACTGCATTATTCATACTTTGCTATTATGTGGACTTTTTCTAAACATTACTGTATATGATGTGGTTATCTGATGTCTTCATTTCACTGTACTAGATTTACACCACTTCTGGGGTCAACGTTCAGTGTACATGCTGGAAAATGTAGTATTTTTTTTTTCGAATGTACACAGTGTGTCCTTTTGGCATTCCTTTGCATCAAGTGTATTCAAAAGCATAGTAAGCAAAAAAATTAAAAATACAAAATGATACCACAAGGAATTCAATGGTAGACAAACATAACTATATTAACATAGTAACATAATAAGTAAGGTTGAAAAAAAAGTCACAAGTCCATCCAGTTTAACCTAAAATCTTACAGTGTTGATCGAGAGGAAGACAAACCCTCATAAGGAAGCTGCTAATTGCCTCACGTTAGGGGGAAATTTTTTTTCCTCCTGACTCCAAATACGGCAATAAGAATAAATCCCTGGATCGATGACCCATCTCCAGAATCTAGTACTCAAAGCTTGTAATATTATGAAATGAATTTACCATGACAACTTCCTGTGGCAGAGAGTTCCAAAGTCTCATTGCCATTACAGTAAAGAATCCCCATCTACGCTGATGTTTAAACATAATTTTTCCCAGATGCCCCTTTGTTATAGTTACAGTCCTGTGTATAAATAGATTAACAAATCTCTGTACTAACCTTTGATATATTTATACACAGTTATTACGTTACATATAAGCCATAATTTTTAAAAACAATATAACCCCAAGTTTGATCGGTCTTGGTAGCTGCATTGATCTGGAGAATTCGTTAACATACTGCCGGACCGGGATGTGAACATAGCCTTAAGGCTCTATTACACCGGCTGGTGCAATGAGCGCCGATCAACGAGACAGCTCGTTTGATCCTTTCACAAGGAGCTATGTATGGGGACGATTAGTCATTACTCCTATTGCTCGTCCTCATACATTTCTATCATGTCGGCAGCGCGGCTCCATGTTTACAAGGAAATGTGCTGCCAACAACGATAATATTTAAGTTTTTCAAAACGATACGATGAGCAGATGAACGAGCGTTTCCTGTGCAACCTTACTATCGATGTTTGTGTATTTTTCATATATAACACATTACCCGATTTCTTTATAACTGAATAAATATGTACATATATGTGTATACACACACACACACACACACACACACACACACACCATTTCTTATTTTACTTCTGGATGCTGTGGAGTATTGATGTATGTTTAAATTCTATAAAAAAAAACTAATTAAAAATAATTAAATAAATAAAAATCATTGTAACAATTTTTTTTAATATTATTTAAAAAATTAACAAATTAACGTACAAAACATGAAACGTTTCATCTTCAGTATATGAAAATGTGATTTGAAAACAGTATTAAAAACACACAAAAATAAAACTATTGTATTTGAAGCTAACAAACCATTGCACTGCAACGTGATTAGTCTTCCATGACAAAAATTATTTAATGATAATTTTATAAAACAAATGTACATCTATAATACAGAAATGCTGGATACCAATAGAGGGGCTTCTACTAGTATTTATGGTTATCCTAAAATAAGCTCTAGGCAGCGATCCAGGCTACTTTAGGTTTTGCTTTAATTTCTATACATATTTATGAAGTTCAGTGTGGCACTAATGACATACATCAGCCATTTCTAGTTTATGTTGTTGATGTATACAGCAAGTATAAAATGTGTCAGGATATACAGCAACTGAAGCCCAAAACCAGCAAACATAAAATTTGAATTCTGTCTTCATGACCCTTTAAAATGTCCATCGTTGATGACAGACAGCCGTTTCTCACAATTCCACCATAAACATGTTTAATTCAATGGAGAGTCGTCTAGCTGTGGATTATTTCACGGGGGAACTAGAGTTCAGGCATGTTGAAATCTAACATGCCCAATTCCTTTTTTATCCCCGCATTTGCCGTCAGGTGGCCCCAATCCACATGAGATCGTGGGCAGATCCTGACTAAATCTGTGTGTTCAACTGACTTTTATGTGTATCGCCAGCTAGAATTGCATTTTATCACAGAAGATGTAACTTGCACATAGACAATAAGGGAGAAATATTTTAAAAATATCAAGAATTAATCTACTTTGTAAAAATGAAATTTTTATTCCGTTAGAGACAACACCACCATTCTGTATTTGCCTCAACATTAATAAATCTCCACAGTAGTGACCCGATCTGAAAAGTGCAGACTATAAAACAGTTCTAGAGATCAGCCTGGTCTTAGTGCTCATTCCTATAGAGTACTAACCCTATATTCAAGTACAGTTCAGAGTGCTTTAGGAGCGATTTCCTTTATATTGCATAAAACAATGGCTAGTGTAGATCAGGAACCATTCGATGGTTATAAAAAGCATAGATGTTTAGACCAAAACGAATCAATTGCTAAGCGAAGGCATATTTAATTAAATAAATAATTCATAGGAAATCTTACAATGGGCCAATTTTTCTACTGCTCAAAAAGTGAACTGCGCATATTTCTGTGGGGAACCAAATATTGATGGGCTTGTAAAAAATGATATCTAGGGGAATAAAAGCCACCATCATGTAAAACACTTGCAATGCATCGTTGCCAAACTCCATAAAATTACTTTAATTTGCAGCAACAATATCCCACTAATAATTTTGATAATTCACAGCATTGTCTTATAAGTTATATACAGTACTCCCAGTATACTGGAAATCAGAAATGAGATAAACATTTGCCATTAAATGCAATCCATAAAATATCTATACTATAGAAGGTAAAACAGGCCCATTAAATGTTTAAGGCCAGTTTGCTATAGCAATATCTTTAGGGCTTTAAGGACGTCTAATGAATTGCTCTACAATGCTTTTCAAGACTGGACAGGCAGTAGTTTTATGCCACTTTAAAATGATATATCATGTAATCAGTTTTATAAGTTTCAGTGTTTTATAAAGGTAGCATGGATCTGCAGATGCCAAGTATTGGCAGCATAGCCAGTCCTCTAGAGAGATCTTATGCTCAGGCTCTAAAGCTCGCTCTGCAAACTTCATCATGAGAAGGGCTCGCTTCATGTCAATCCAGTTCTGAAGGGCGCAGTGTAATGCCTCTTCATGGCTAAATGGTTGGTCTGTTAAGTCTTTTCTTGGACCCCACAAAAGACACTGAAGAATTCGCTTTGCTTCAGAAATTCGAATGCGTTTAATTGGATCAGCCTCCAAGAGTAAGTGGGCAAGATGTTGAAGGCCACGAGAATAAACCGATAAGTTACGGAGTGGAGGCAAGTCTTTCTGGCTGTACTCATGTTCATGAAGACTTGAACGGGCCTCAAATGGGTTTGGTTGGTGAAGTAGTTCATAAATAAGGATCCCTGTCTGGAACTCATCAAACTTCTTGTACTGGGAGGCAGCCATGATCTCTGGTGCCAGTCTGGTCTTATCTCTCTTGAGTTTGGAGTCCTCAGAGCCAGGTCTCTGTTTGGCTTTGGAAAAGTTGCTTACAATAAGTCTTGGAACATACTTCCCATCTTTAATCTTATCAGGTGTGGTCTGGCAGTGAACAAGTAGCAGGTTTTCCAAGCAAAGGTCTCGATGGATGATGGCATGTTCCTTTAAGTGCTCCAAGCCGTTGCAAAGCTGTAATAGAAGTAGGCAGACCTGCCGCTCATATATCTCTGGCTGGATTTTATTAGAAGATACAGACTCCTTGACAAAGTCTGCAGTTGTTCGGTAAGGCACCTCTCGAGTGATAACCACTACACAATCTTCCTCAGATGACAGGCCGACAGCCTGTGAGGTTTCATTTGTTGAACTGCCTTTCGATTTTTCGGAGGGATGTAACAAGCTTGAAGGGACAGTGGCCAAAAAGTGTCCGCAATCTTGCTGTATGTTGAAGTGGACAGGTAGAGAAAGGTTGGAGTAAAATGGGTTTTTTGTGTCTTCTGTTCTACATAACTGCAAAGAAAAAAAAAAAAAAAAAGTGTCACAATTAATGTATGTATACAGGGGTTTGGTAATCTTGCAATCTTTCTTACAAGTTAAGCTTATATGGCCAAGTTCACACTTGCGTTAAAAGTGTTGTCCCAGGATTCAAGATTAGATTTCTCTGTTAGAGAACGCAAAACATAACATTTCTCAATTTGAATAATTTTTAAAAAATGCTCCAGTGTCTAGATATTGCCCTACTGTGTGTCTATTGGCAGTTGTCACACATGCGCAGTAGCTCAGTACCACCAACGGGTAGAGCGATTTCTGTTATTGTAAGAGCAAGCCAATAAGAAGAAGTTATCTAGAAGCGACTTCTCACCAGCATTGGACACATTAGGCGGATGTTCTGCGAGGGATTTAAAAGAACACGACAGGGCACCATAACAGATCTGTAACCGCAATATCTAGACACGGAAGCATTTTTTTTTGTTTATTTTTTCATAAACGGAAGTGAAATGTTATACTAATCATGTGACAACCCATTTAAAATAGTGTACGGTAGATTACCACAAGTGCTTAGCATTATTGATATGCTTTGTTATACAACATAACATACTGGCCCTCCACAGAGAAATGAAGGTCTAGCATACCAGAATTTTTAACAGCTGCTATCTAATATTACAGAATTTGGGGCATTCTTCATTAGTGTCAAACACCCCTGGTCAACGGATCAATGGAAATTCATTCAATCAATCAAAATAAGAAGGCAAAAGTTTTAAGCCCAGGTGATAAAAGGTAACTAAGGTTTACTTTCTAATGTGTAAATATGAGGGAGTTTCCAACATGACAAATTCAACAAATGCTTAAGCTCAGACCAGTCATTGTTTCAGTGGCTTAAAAGAAGCCCCAGTTTCAGGTTTTGTATGGAGCCGTTATAGGGCACTAATAGAGGTGCATGGGTCCCTACTATACATCCATATGCCTGCGATTTTACCCATATTGGAGAAAAAAATAGTAGGAATGTCAATCAAGTGGTATATATACAAAGTCATCCAGAGTAATGCTCAGACCTCGGACATAGAGCAGCCGATCGAGCATTATATGGTTGCACATTGCGTCCCTGCGTGACTCTGGAATCTCATCCAAGCTAGACAACCCCTCTGTTCACATTTGCGTCATTTATAAAAGGAAGCCACGACGCTATGTGGGATCCGTCGTATGATGAATAAAATTTGACGTTTGACAGACCCCATTGACTTATAATGGTGTCAGTGACTTTGACAGAAAGAATAGCCCTGCATGCAGCAATATTTCTCCCGTCAAATATGTTCACATTTGCGTCAGATGCTACGTTACAAATTCTGCCAGAGGCTAGGTTGGTCATATGTACTTCAATATTACAGCTGACCCGATATCAGAGCTGGTATGGATCTAAAACAACCCTTAGGCCCCATGCACACGACCGTGTTCGGTCCGTGATATATGGTCCCGCATGTCGGCTGCATTTCCCAGACCGAACACAGTGCAGGGAGCCGGGCTCCTAGCACCACAGTTATGTACGATGCCAGGAGTCCATGCCTCCCTGCGGAATTACCGTCCCGTGCTGAAAACATGATTACAGTATGGGACAGTTTTCCTGCAGCGAGGCAGTGACACCTGGCATCATACATAACTAGGATGCTAGGAACCCGGCTCCCTGCTGTATTCGGTCTGGGAAATGTGGCCGACATGCGGACCGTATATCAGGGACCGAACCACGGTCGTGTGCATGGGGCCTTATGTCTATTAGTATGTCTGCTTAGACCAAAAGTCATGTTGGTGAATATATAATTTAATGATCAGTGATAGTCCCCTAGTGGACTAAGTATGCCTAGGTGTGTCTATATATGCTCAATGCACAGTACAATTATTGTTCAGTCACTAAATGCATTTTTTTTTTGATTCATAGACTTTATAAAAATAAAGAAAAATAAAATTTACCTTCACAGCATAATTATTCAGAGGGTCCTTGGCACAAGTTGCACAGTAATATATTGCATCCCCAGCATTACAGCATGGTTTGTTGCTCGTCAGCTTGAAGAGTGACCAGTTATTTTCATTGAAATGCAGTTCTGTCTTTTGATCCCGCATGAAGTAATCCTCACATTTGTTCATTAAACGTCTTGTGGATTGTGCATAAAGTCCACTGAGTTTGGCATACATCCCCTCTTTGCTGTCTATGTTGCTAAGAAGGTGGTGAAGCTGGAGACTTGATGCAGAGGAGATATGACTAGAAACGCTCAGCTGTGACATTGACATGGCTGGTGTTCCTCGGTTTTGAAGACAATTTCTGCTCCTAACCTCACTTCTGTGGCCAGTGCCTCTACAGCAGATCTCCAAAGACTCGGAAGAAGAAAACATGGCATGTCTGTCGACTGGACTTAAAGGATGGCTGTGTAATGTGGATTCTTCTCCACAAACATTGTTTTCTGATTGACTAAGATTAAGCCTTGGACTATTTGGATTGACTCCAGTTCTGGACGGAAATGCCCGACCCCATGCAGAGTTATCTGGTGCCGACACAGCCCTGTTCATTGACTTCTTTACAGGCAGTGGGGGCGGCTGTCCAAGTCCATTCTGAGCCTCCATTCCAGAGTCCACAGAAAACGAAACATGGGCAAAATGCTTTTTCTCAGTACCAGATGAAAGACTTGGAGAAGTGACAGCTTCACATGACTGACCTACAAAAACAAGGATTAATTAAATGACTTGAGCTTGATACTAAAAAGTCAGAGACTTATTTGGTTCGGTTTTATATATGTATAGAACATAGAGACATTTTTTTTTTCTCGGTTTTCTATGTTCTTCAACGTATCAAAGTCCTAGTTTGCATTTCGCTGGAATAGCACAGTTTCTGTAAGCCTTATCGACACTATACGATAACCCATACACCTGCTGCAAACTAGCTTTTTGAGCCAACAGAGCATTTAAAGTTTGTTTGCGTTGCTCAGGTAGAAAGAATAAAATACCTTCCAAGACTTTGTGACAAGAGGTTCATTGCAATCGGATTATAGATAGAGACAGGGAGTGGCAACTTACTGAACACTGACTGATCTGACAAGCTCATTTTATTTTAAGTACATATTCTGTGTAGAGGGCAGATGTTGCAATAGCCTTAAAGGAGGCTTAGAGGATCTTAAAAAGCAACGCTAACCTCTTGCATAACCTTAACAATGTCAGCTTTCCAATGTCCCCAGCTTTATCAAAGCTTCTGAGAAACAACCTAATGTGAGGTTGGCATATCTGAACAAGTGGGCAATAGTATTACATATGAGAAGTTTGCATTCGATACTCACATGGCACAGAAATGAACAAGTGACATTCAAATAGCCAGCAAATCCGTAACACCAAAATACTATTAACAATGCTGGATAATTTTTCTTGATCAAACCACTGATCCCATTTACATTACATGGTGGTCAAAGAGCAATCATTTTACCGAATCCATATTGCGATAATCGCTCCAAAACAAGTTAGAGTAAGTCCAGGCATATTTGCATTCACAGGTCCATGAGACTTTTGCACAGTCTGCAGTAACAGGAGATCAGGTGGACTTTGCTCTATTCACAAGAGTTATGCAGATATCTTAAAGGGAGAATGTTTATAGACGCCTTACTCCTAGAGAAGCTTCTTGAAAATGGGAAGGAAATATAGTGTGTATAAATATCATTTCATGGTCTATGAATATGACTATGTATCGGTAAGCATTACCAGCTACTTTATGGGCATGACTTTGACAGCTTATTAAAACGAAATGAGCAAATTAGTAAATTTACTGTACTTTTTCTCCAAATCCTTATGTATATATATTGTTGTTTGACAAAATTATTTGGATCAATAGTTTAAATATCTCATTCAGTTAAACATTTAGTTGTTTGTTTAAAGTGTAGCTGCCGTTTCAAATAACTTCTGATATGCCATAGTAAAATCCCAGAACTTTTGATCAGTGGGGATCTTGGTGAAAACCAATTGCCTAGAGTGACTTTGCCAGGATCAGCCAAAGTCAGTCAGTTCCTAGACCCCCTCTGATCAAAAAGTTTTTAAAACAATAGCGAAACTTTTTTTAAATGTATGCACACATCAATCTATTTTCTGACATGTCAAAAAGGAAGAATTGGTGGGTTTTAGGCACCGTGACCTCTATGACTGGCTAGAATGAAGGGCTGTGGTACGCATTAGAGCTCTGTGCCCCTTCAGCTTCTGTCAACCTCTCTCAGCTGCACTTGGAGGAGACTCTGTCAAGTCAAAGGCTAGAACGGCCGAGTGTCTCTCCTGACTAAACCCACGAAAGGCGACAGAGCCGAAGAGGCTCCATTCATTCTACGGATCATTGGGGGTCAGAAGATCTTTTGCACTTACACTTTAAGATGAAAAATGGATCACTGTTTTTATTTTGCTTCTCCTGAAAAATCTTATGCACTAATAAGGCCCTGTAGAGACATCTGACGAAAACGGAAACCACCATCAGAAAATACCAGGAAACGCTAGGTGGACCATTTAATGGCAGGGCCAAAAATACTAACTTGAAGTTCCTCAAAGTGAATAGTACATATATGCTGTTGTGTATACAGTATATACAAAATGTAATGTTATTTGAGGTCCTGTATTGGTTTAAGTGAAGTGTTCCAGCAGCTGTGCAGAAAATCTTCTAACATCTTAAATCATTAAGCCAAATATCTGGCAAACAAAGGTTCATTACATTTCACAACATACAAAATAAAACATCTTAACTAACGGTTATGGTATGAGGCTAATTGACATACAGAACCCTTTATGTTAGAATGTGTTTCTTTATGGTAAAGTTTAATGACAGCTATAACAAAAGATTCAATTAAGTAGATAAAGAAAAAACACTTGAAAGATTTCTAGGAATTTACCAGAAAGAGTTTCTTTTTGTGTCATGGCCTTGCTCTTCTGCCAACAAGATTGCTTATAATTTGCATGCTCTATTAAAATTCTGGTATTTCCAATTTAAGCCATTTACCCAGCTCACTGACTAATTTTCTAATTTCCCTAAGATCAATAATAACTTGAAAATACATGTTAAATACAAAAAGTGGTTTGTTTAATCCATATGTGACGTTTTGGTCCTGCTGGAGAACTGATCGATCGAATATATATATATATATATATATACACACATACATATATATATATCTCAAAATCGATCTATATGCAATGTTTCGGTCCTGTATAGACCCTTTCTCCAGCAGGACCGAATCGTCGCATATGGATTAAACAGACCACTTTTTTCACATTTGCAGATTTGGAGTGCTGCCTTTCCTTTATTCTATTGTAAAAAGATCCTTGGCCTGGATCTTGGGATTTGCACCTGCTCTGCACATTGAGTGTTATTCAATGCTGCTTCGGACTTTTCTATACTATATCTATCTATGGCAGGGGTCCTCAACTGGTGGAACGCGGATGCCAGATGTCCAGACCAGTGGCATTGCCAGCACCGGACATCTGGGGCAAAAGCCAAGATTTTTGGACCGTTGCCCCGGATCCCCAAAAAACTGCCACATTCAATTGTCCTCAGGGTCCCATCTCGGCGTCTCACAGGCTGCATGGCTAATGTGGCTGAGGAGGCCCACAAAAGCAGCTGCATTAGTCGCGGGAACGAGGCAAGGTTAACACAAGTTTTTTTTATTTGTTTGGGGGGTACTGTCTACAGAGAGCATTGTGGCACTATCTAAAAGGGACATTGTGTGGCATTATCTACAGGGGCACTGCGTGGCAACTATCTAAAAAGGGGCACTAAGTGTGGCACTATCTACAGGGGAAACTGTGTGGCACTCACAATAAGGAGCATTGTGTGGCACTGTCTACAGGGGGCATATAAGCATCATATTTGTGCCGCAGATACACGCGTCAGAATGGTCTATGGCAAATCCGACCCATATGAATATAGCCTTACAGTTGGTGCTCAGCTCGGACCTTCATCTCACGGCAGACCCAGGTAAATCGACCTAAACTAAAAACAGTTGAATAACCCTGATCTATAGCTTACCTGAATTTCATTCTTTTATAAATAACACATTTGTGGCTTTGGACATACACATATTTACTAAAACAAGGTACAGTTTTTTTTTTCATAAAAATAACTCCTTTTACAACCCCAATTAGGGCATACAGACGTCAGAGTGGGGAACTAGAGAATAGAGGTTCTCACAAAGAGCATTAGAATGACAGCCATGTACTACAACTCCCCCACAAAATGTCTGACATGGCTTCTCCTGACGATGAGAGCTGATCGCTATTAGTAAGAAAAGCAGGACCTATGGTGATCAGCTAGTCACTGAGCTGGCTTCTGTTAAAATAGGGGTTGTCTCCAGAAGACAACCCCCTAAGAAGCTAAAATGCTTCCCTTTATTGAACATACCGCAAATATCTTACTACCATGCAAAGTTCCTGCGGATTTACAGTGGAGCTCTTACAAAAATGTGATGGTGTAACTTATTTATTTTTTATTTTTTTTTTAAGCTAAACCTACAAATATGTTTTATTCTTCGGGTATGTTCACACGCAGAGTCAAAAAAAATCTCAAAATACGGAGCTGTTTTCAAGGGAAAACAGCCCCTGATTTTCAGACGTTTTTTGAGCAACTCGCGTATTTCGCGGCGTTTTTGCTGCGTTTTTTAGAGCCGTTTTCATTGGAGTCTGAGAAAACGGCTCCAAAAACGTCCCAAGAAGTGTCCTGCACTTCTTTTGACGAGATATCATTTTACGAGCCGTATTTTGACAGCGACGCGTAAAATGACAGCTAGTCTGCACAGAACATCATAGGACCCATTGCAAGCAATGGGCAGATGTTTGCCGACGTATTGGAGCCGTCTTTTCAGACGTAATTTGAGGCGTAAAATGTCTCCATTACGCCTGAAAATAGGTCGTGTGCACATACCCTTAGAGTAACCTTTGAAAAGAAGGATCTGCTGCCTCACACTGCGGTCAATAAAACTTTTGTGAGTGAGCAATAATACAGTAAGTTTAGGGGTATGAAGGGAATATTTGAGATCATCAGCCCTTTTAACATCATGTCTGAGCTGTCCGCCAGATGTAAATTTCAGGAGTATTTCTTGGTGTATACCTCAGACAGAAGACTGTCGAATGCTACTGTACAGGCATACGTTGCCCATAGCGCCATACGTTGCCCATAGCGCCATACGTTGCATGGTTTGTTTTTATTTGCAGGGTGCCTATTCATAGAAGGTCTAGTAAACTAAGCTTTTCTATTCAGCAAAAAAAGGACACTCTTTTGGCCTCTGTCGGGTGAATGGAGCCCTATGAATAAGTTTGGTGTATATACGTCGGGAGCTTTTACCAACGTGCACGCCATGAATGCGAACGAGATGTTAACAGAGCCTTACACAAAAATTTGTCTGTGTGATAACCCAGTCTTCGTCTTTTTCTCATAGAAAAATCGTAATCTCTATTCATTGGTAGCACTCAAGGAGAGCGAGTCCTGGCAAATGTCTCAACGACCAATAGCGTAAATAAGACATTCATGACCACTCCAGAGCTTAGCCCATGCACTATAGTCTTTATCCTAATGAAGCAACATGTACTTTCATATGCATATAAGTAACAATAAACCTAAAAATATAAAAAAGACCAATGCGTTTCAGAAGTGGCATCACATAACACACTACAGTCAGGTCACATTACCTCCTTCACTACACGTCCTGGAGTCCAAGCTGTCCATAGAACCTGTATTGAAGCTGACGTCTGTGTTCACATTTGAGCTGCTGACATTTGTTGCCTTAAATGATTCTCCAAGACTTTCCACTGATCCAAGACTGATATTCTCCAGTTCACTGCTACTCTTGTTCATTTTTAGATGCCTTGGGATAACAATAAAAACACAAAAACTGTCATGAGTAACGTTTTTATTTTTCTATTGGAAAAACGACAAGACTGATTTCAATGCTTAAGAAATTAGCAAAGTTAGATTCATGTAAGACACTAATCATAAGCATTTATATGTCAAATTTTGATATCAGTGTTTTGGTTTTTTTTTGGAGAAAGTTTTATTTTATTTGAAATTTTTTAAGCATCAAGCGTTTTTTACAGACTTTTTTGGAGCTGTTTTTCTATTGAGACAATGAAAAAAAGGCTCCAAAAACTGCTGCGTAAAGAACCGCCCCTCCGGAACGAAACGTCGTTTTTCCCATTGAAATCAGTGGGCAGATGTTTGGAGTCATTCAGCTTCCACATTTTCAGCCTTTCAGGGAGTTTACGGGCCGGAAAACGGCTGAAAATAGGGCGCGTGAACATATCATTAGGCCACATTCACAAGAGCATGATGTGCGTAAATCTGGTCATGTGCGTTGTGTTTTGCACCAGTGTGCTTTGCGTGTGGCATGTGCTTTTCACACACTTGCAAGCACTTTTTTTTTGCAATGTAATTGATGCGTGAAACACAGAGAGCACACTGATGGTTTTCACGCACCCATTGACTTCAATGGGCGAATAGGTGCGCGAAAACGCACCAATATAGGACATGCAGTGAGTTTCACGCAACGGACACTCGCTACATGAAAAACAACGCATGTTGTTTCAACCCACAGCACACGGACAAGAATCACTCATGTCTGAATGAGCCCTAATAGCATCAAAACACATTTTACTTAAGCTACCAGAACAGGATACACAAATTGACACTTCCTGTTCTTTATCCTCTAACAGACGAATTAGGGAGCAGTAAAACAGGTTTTTCTTTCCACAAAAATGCACTTTTGAAGCGAAGCAGAAATATCTGTATTGAACCTCCCTAAACACAAGCAAACATTGGAACTGAGGTAATTACACAATACTGTAAACTGCACCTACATTACAATAACCGGGCGCACTGTGATTCTGATAGACAGTCAGCAGAAAAGACAGCCTGTTCTGGTCAATCTGATAAGAATACAGCTTGTTATTAAGTTATACCTGGCCATGGGAACTATTAAAAGGCAATACCATATACAGCCTGTTAACAAGTGTGGCGCCGTTTGTGGAATAAAGAACAATACAAAAAAAATAAATTCTAATCAGCGATGCAGGATATTCTTAAATGTATAGGTCAATTGGTTCCAAGTGTAAGGTCACAGAGGAGGTTCATAGCCATGTGCTTACTCCTGCCTAGCAGGAGAATAATATAATCTTCAAAAGTGGGGGCCTAATTCCACTTGAGTTTTCATTTTTTTCTGGGCCCCAGGTCTTGTGTCTAAAAAGTCACAATCAAAATAATCATATATTAGGGTTACCACTCTGTGTCTCCCATATATGAGCCAATGAAGGAAGAGAAGCTCCCAGCTAAATGGAATAGCTGCAAAAATAAAATTGGTTTGAATTTAGTACTTTGTTGAACTATATGATGTCCCAGATTAAGACATGCTCTGGGACTATAAACATAGCACGTAGAGGCTTTATTAATGTTTTACACCCCCCCCCTCCCCCCATTGTGGTATATTTATGGATGAGACTACAACCAAATTGAAATACTGGATGGGTGAAAAAACCCTTTAGAAGCAGATAAAATAAAATCATATTAGGGCAGATTCACTATTTAAAATGCGCCAGAACTCTAACTCAAACTGAAATGCATTGACATTTATTAAATGTTTTAAACACGCTTGACAATGGAGTATTGCTTGGTGGAAAATGGGACGTGGTCTGACGAAAAGGTCGTGGCATAAAATGTGACACCGTGCACCAAAAATGTGCCAAAAGTGGTAGGTGGTAGAAGACAGAAGTGTCAAGCAAGATGCGTCAAATTTATCAAACAGCGTGCACTACTTGAAAAAAATGTGGCAAATTTTCAGACTGCCTTGTCTAAGGACCCTATTACACGTGACAATGATCAGGCAAATGAGCGTTCATATGAACACTCGTTCCCGATCATTGACCTTTGTAAACAGGGCAATGATCAGCCAACGAACGAGCAAACTCACATTCATCGGCTGATAGTACAGTTTATGCAGCAAGAAATATTATCCTTGTCGGTAGCACATCTCCCAGTGTAAAAACAGGGAGATGTGCTGCTGACATGTTAAAAATAAATGGAGACGAACTAGTTTAGTAACGATTGCTTGTCCCCATACTTCACCAATCATTGCTCCTTGTAAAAAGGACCAAACAAGTGCCGATCAACAAGCGGCCTCATTGATTGGCACTCGTTTCCACGGCCCATACATGTGAAGTAGTGAATGGCAGTTACGGAAACAGCGTAGCATGCGAGCTACGCTGTTTCCGTAACTACCATTCAGTTCTATGGGACTTACAAAAACAGCGTAGCTCAGCGAGACACACTCATTTCTTCTTCATGGTCGGAAATCACACGCTTCCGACGCAACACAGAGCGGTAGAACGGGGTTTAAAGGGCCCCGTTCTAGAGAACGGTGCGGGTCCCAGATGTGGGACCCGCATCTATCTGACATTTATGACATATCCTGTGGATATGTCAAATGTCCCTGATGGGAAACCCCCTTTAAATTTACACAGTCTAAGGGTCCCATTACACAGCCCGACGTCGGCAGTGTAAACAAACGCTGATCAACGAGACAGCTCATTGATCCGTGCAATGTTTGCTTATGTATGGGGACGAGCGCTCGTTACTCCGATTACTTGTCCGCATACATTATTATCATGTCAGCAGCGCATCTCCCTGTTTAAACAGGGAAATGTGCTGCATACAACGATAATATTTTCTGCTGCATAAACGATGCAATCGACTGATGAACGAGCGTTTGCTCGTTTATCGACTGATCGTTATCATTGTCTTAACTAGCACAAGTATAGATTTTATCATAGATTAACGCAAGACCATCCATATTTACACCCAAACTCAAATTCATAGCACTGTCCAACTGAGAATACTCAAACACAACACCTTTCTTATCCTTCAGATCCTCCACTAAACTAAAGCTGTACTTGGCTTGTGATGTACATATTTCTGGGTGATTAGACTTGGAACAGGTACAAAACAAAGATAAAAGCTAGGATCTCTCCAGAAATATGTGGAAAGGCAACTTAGTCCTGGCATAATTACCAGGAATGTTTCTGAAAGAAGACATTGTGATGGTGAATGTTTGTTCTCCTTGTAACATTGACAATCATTAACCTCATTCTTCTCCTTTCTATATTTACATGCGCTGCATTGGAATGCACCAAAATGACTGGAGACCTGATGCTTCGTTTTATCTGCACTTTTGTCTTGTCTTCACTTTTGGGCTGTGAAACCGACGCCTTTAAGCGGTTACCGAATAGCAATCACAATAATGGAAGACTCAGGGCTACAGAATGGAATGCGACTAGGCCACACTCCAGGTCCTCGCCATGGAGGCTGTGGGGAGAGGTGACAGGCACAGTCCGCATAGAAGGTAGCAGGTCATTGTGAGACGGTCTCTGGATTCAAGGACACAAGGAATTCCTTACATAACTCTCCAAGCAGCTCTGCTACCGAGAATTAGAAAACAAATGCCATGTAAGGCTTTGAAGTCTCCTCGAACAAAAACACAGTCTGAACCCTATAACTGGAACAGGTTCTGCCTTTGATAAATGTTACTCAGTGGATGCCAGGAAAAAAGTGTGTATAAGACACATACCATCTCCATAGCAGCCCATCTTGTCTAAATAGGACTCAAATGATAGATTAGATCCACAGAACCCAAGGCTAATGGATGTCTAATAATCTGGATAATTTTTCTACACATTTTCTAACCCATAGAGTGCCAATCCATGACCACTATATAGAAAGAAAATAATAAAAAAAAAAAAAAAAGGAGGGGGTTGTCAAGCACAATCCATTTAGGAGATGGTTGGGTTTTATATCACCGACATATGCGGTGTGATGCTTATGGCTACGATAGATTATATGACCTTGTCGGAATTTGAGCTGCACAACTTTTTACTGTGAATGGTTCTACTATGAAAGAATTTTTTCTCCGATTTGGAATCCTATGGCACTACTATAGATATTTAAATTATCTGCAGCATGAGTTGCCTGCGGGATTGGACTGGCCCACCAAAGAACCGGAGGATCCTCCAGTAGGTCCAGGCTCTAACACAATAATGGGCCTTAATGGTCCAACAGAAGACAACCCCATTTGGAAATTACTTTGGAGCCACTAGGGTCTATTTGTGATGAGGTGACTCATAAATTACCGGTGTCCTGTGTGTACAATGATAACAAGGACTATGATGAAATAAAAAGACATGTTCTATATAGATGGAGGGTGGGCCCTCAAAATCATATCCTCTGGTTGGCCCAAGGAACCCCAGTCCGATGCTGGTTGCCTGTATGTGTTTGACTATACTGTGAAACAGGATAATGCTATTGACTCTTTGCAACATGTAACATAAGGAGAGGATATATCCTTTTGCTAATACTGCCAATGAAAGAAGTTGTCCTTATGGGACAACCATTTTAAGACATTTGCAGATGGGGTGCGAGAAGCACCTCTGAATTTTTCCAAATTAATCTATAAAACAAGTAGGTATATAATCTGTGATGGCGTTATTGTCATGGTGTCATCACGTTATTGCCAGGAGCAGCGGGAGGCAAGTCTTCATTTAATTGAGTCTGTTTGCTGGTTCAGTAGTACAAGTACCCTTCTTCTTACTGTACCAGTCTTTTTCTCCCTTATGCTCATATTGTAACATCGTACCGGATTGTAATTATACGCCACTGTACCCTGTAATGTGAAGCTCCAGGGGAAACATTTTTTCCACAGTTTCCACAGAAATGAGTAGCCTGGCCATGTAATGAACATACATATCAGGTCTCCAGAGGGAATTCCATCTTTGTAATGGATCTCCACCGTGACTGAAGGGGTGGAGATACACTTTATTAACTCTAAATTCCCTAGTATGCTCCGTGTCAGTTGTTCTAAACAGATAACAGACACCTAATAAGACAAAAATAAGAGGTATAAAAGCACAGATGAAAGGTCCAGCAGTACAAATCTCAGGCACTGGCCTTTAATAGTGGCAGGAGAAACACTACTAAAAAGACATTTACATATACCAATAATCGTACCGCTTAGAAGACACCTACCACTTATGTTCTATCAATCTAAGGCCCTGACTTATCAAAAACAGTGCCAACTAGAAAGTTCTAGCAGCAATAAAAATAAAAATAAAAAACACCTCTCTGTTCCCTTCTATCCCTTAAGGGGGTTTTACAGTGGGCGATTATCGTGCAGACAAGTGTTCATAGAAAGCTCGTTGCCGATAATTTCCCTGTGTAAACAGAGCAGCGATCAGCAGATGAACGAGAAGACGCTAGATCATCTGCTAATCGTATGGTTTTAAAAAAGTTAAATGTTATCGTTGTCGACAACACATCTCCCTGTGTAAACAGGGAGCTGCGCTGCCGACATGATAGAAACATATGGGGACAAACGATCGGAGTTCCAATCACTCGTCCCCATCCATAGCTCCTTGTGACAGGAGCAAACAAGCACCGCTCTCGTTGATCGGCGCTCGCTGCATCAGCCAAAATCGGCCGGTGCAATACGGCCTCTAGACGAAGTATCTTTATGCAGCTGCTCCATGGCCCTTTGACAAAATATGTGCTGTGCATGCTCAGTAGAGAAGTTCCTGCTCTGAAGACCAGTGGAGGAAATTCACTTTTGGGCGCAGGGCCGTTTTAACACTTTGGTGGGCCTAGTGCAAACATTTCACAAGTGTACCCTCCACCTCCTAAATAGACTTAATCGCTGAGGGTTAATATTATCTTTTTTCCCAGCGATGCAAGTACCAGGGCTTTGCTGTAGTGTCCTGCAATTTTCACGCCATCTCCCGCACAACCCTCCACGTATATTCCCCCCCTTGCCTCAGCACCCAGCCAATCCGCTCAGCTGTGCGTGGCGCCACTACGCTGCATCAGCCCTAAAGCTGCACTCCTCCTCCCTCCTAGCCTGGCCAACCCGGTCGCCCTGACCACTAGGAATGCTACAGTGGTGCTGCAGCTTGCTGAATTGAACTACAGGAGGAAGAACGGTCAAACCGACAAAAGGACGGGGGAAGGAAGAGAGGCAACCAATAAACGTGACAAACGTAAGGGCTAACAGGGGACACATACACAGGGGAAGAAACACAACACGGCAGCTTTCCCCCTCCCAGGGTATCTGCCCCCAAATCCTGCTTACAGGTTTTCAATTGTGTCTACGTCTAGAGGATTTAGAGTTATCTGCGCGCACACTGTGCTCTCTCTACTTATAACATTACCAACCTCACATACATTTATACACAGCGAGCACACAACCAGGCTTATTTCACATGAGCCATTTATGAAGGCATCGGAGCTGGAGTCGGACAGTGGAAAAATAGAGTTGGACTTGGAAGTTCGGCTTACTGACTCCAAAGACCTGGTTTATCAGACATTAAATTGAACATTCATACATAGAAATTATTGTTACCTGACAGATTACCGTAATTTAGAAATGTTTTATCTTTACGATTACATACTCATTTGCATATGCGCAAATGTTTATAACTTTTATGGAGAATTTATACGTGTAAATGGACTTTAATAGATGTAATGTAACGCTGTGACATAGTCTCTTTTCAACATTGTATATTCTTTGTCCGTTAGCGCCAGAAACTGATCATTTTAGATTGTTGGGAGAGGAGAGTTCTTACTTAAAAGCACTTTAGACCTCTTCATATAACGTGATTTCCAACAGACAAAAAGTAGAATGTTAAGGGCTTATCACCATCTTGTCTGCAAGGGATGTGAGAAATAGAGATAATGTTCACAGCCATGTGTTGATCTAACCTAACAGACAACCTTTTGTGTGTCCAGAGTCAATGATCCCATTCATCTTATGACACAGGTCAGTGACAGGAGCTATCAAGTCACACACTTGTATATGGTGTGTAGTTAGAAAGTCAACTTGCCGCACAATGCCATTAAGGAATGTTGTGATGACTGCTGGGAGGAGAGTGATGATAATTGCTATCAGACAAAAGTCACATACATCATTAAGGTGAAGTGACCTTTTTCCTATTACAAAGCATTATAGACTTAATCGGCATGATGAGCTTCTGATGGAAAGGAAAAGTGGAGTACGATTATGAAAAAAATGTGTTATATAACTGCAATACACTCTCTCTATGCATCCAAGTGCATGAAGTGTAATGCTCAAGCTAGAGAGGATTTAAAGCCAAATGCCTACTTAACATTCATAGATTAAGAGAAAAAAAAAAAGAGAGAGAGTGACAGAAACGTCTGTTTAGATGTGAAGCTTATACAGATTGTGGTCTGTTTCTCTAAAGGTGACCATACATATGAAATAACTGTCGGCTGAACGCTCCACCATGTTTATTTCAATAGGGAGAGCGGAATAAGCCACTTCCAGACACCTCTGGCAGCATCTTATCTAGTGGGAACAAAGGAAAATCCACCCCTCAACATCTGCTGTCGGGGGAAAATCTGGTGGCCCACATACACAGTAGATCGGCTATTCCCGGATGATCTATTGGTATATCAAATGAGTAATATTCAGTAAACAACCCTCCATAATACAAATTGTGTAGAATTATGTAGAGAACTTGAAGCTATTTTTTCAGTCAGTTTCCTGTGTATAAAAAAATAAAAATATAAAAAGTATTAAATAGAACTTAGCGCATTTCAATCCACAGTTCAGTTTTGTGACTGTTGGCAAAGACTCAACTTTTGTTAGACTAGTATGTTCTTGTAATTAGGAAAAAAAAAAACTAAGCAGCTTACAACCGCAGGCTATAAGCAATGCAAAATACTATAGGACACATTCCTTCGCTAGTAAATAGTCACAAGGCAGATAAAAGTTCAATGCAAAGGCCGGAAAAACACATTGTAAAATTAATGGAAAAACAACTGAAGTGTATTTTCTGTCAACTGTGTACATATCACATTATATAGGTTTATTCTTCAGAAATCGAAAATCCAAAAACTTTAGGGTTATCACTGGCTTTTTTTATCCGTAGAATCATATTACTATAACATGACCACATTGACCAGTTCTCAGATCAAAACCTAGTGAACTGAGCATGTGCCACTTGTGCAGTTGCCGGCACTAATGTGCATACACTAAAAGAATCAAAGTGCATGTCCCCGTCTAAAGTCAATAGGGCCTTGTGATATGAGTGATCATAAAAGTAACATAACATAATATACATGCAGTGCGGGTGGTCCAAACTGTGCAAATAACCCAGAATTTAGACAGTAAATCATTTAGACATTTCTATCATTTGTTTTGGGTAAAATTATAGCGGTTAGACAAACCTTAAATTTGGCCGATACTGGTTAATAATGTGCGAAGGTGCCGCAACCAATAGAAACTAGGTAGGTGGTGTACCTGCCTTAATTCTCAACAAAATGACAAATTCGCTAGAACAGACTTTTTAGTTAATAAACTGGGCATAGATTTCTTTAGAGCTATGATCACACTTTAATTTTCCTTTCATGCTGCTGTGTTTTATTGACTAAGGTTACTTTATCTTAATTATTGTTGCGACCCGTATCCTATCCGGTTTGCAAATAAATGAACCCAAAAAAAAAAAAATATATATACTGAATACACAATGTGTTCGCAAACAGATTCTTACTTTTAGAAGTAAAAGAAGCAAAAACTGCTCATACCTTGTCTGTTTTTTTGGGGGAGGAGGTGGTGGCTCAGAGGACTCTTCAACGTCATTACTTGCTTTTGATAGTTCAATTGGGCAGGAAGCAGATTTACTCATGCCTTTCAGACTTCTCTGTTCAGCCAAGGCGCCTCTTCCTTCAGCAGAAAAGCTAGATGCGCCAGGCTGTCCATTGCTTGCAGCACTTGTACGTGGCTGTGATGAAGCAAGTGATGCCTCCTCCTCTTCTTCTTCATCAATCCTACACTGTCGGTTCCATGTTGTCTGTGTGATCCTCTGTCTACGGTCTCCAGTCAGCAGACATCGGTCATTCAGTTCCAAGGGTTCCTTTTTATGTGACGATGAGGACAATATCCCAGTGGTGTGCGTTGGGGACGATAATTTGCTAGATTTAGCTGGCATTATCAGACTGGAGCTGCATTGGAATTTCTGTGATAATGAAGTCTGGTGCTTTTTATTTACATCAACGCCTTTTGAATGGTTCCTTTCTGCCCAGAGAAGAGTAGGCGAGAGACTCATGTTCTCTACAGATGAGGGACTACTGCATGACCATTCAACCCCAACTGCAGAGTCAGGACTGCTCAAATAAATTGTTCTGTTGTCGTCTTCTGTGTGTGCAGCCATAACCGTTATCCTAGCCGCCACATGTGTTGTAGACTCTTGTAATACCCTCTCAATGCTCACAGAACACTGGTTGTCTTTGGCACCATTCTCCTCTTGCTTAGAATTTATTTTCTCGGTTTGTATTACTGTTTTTGTCCCCCTGCCCGCAACACCTTTTCTTTTAGTACTTTCGGCATAAATTGGTTCTTTGTCCCTTCTATTAACTGGTGACTGGTGAAATTCAGACTGGGAATCCGTGAAAATTGGAGATGTAAGAGGGCTGTCCTTAATACTAACACATGAGAGTGTCTCGGAGAGGTTATGTGACTCAGAATGAAGTGATACTTTTGTTCTGCTGAAGAACATGCTCTTACTAGAAGCTGGTTCGGAGGAATTATGGCATGGTTTCCAATCATTTGCAGACCTTGTTTGGTTGCACAATCCTGGATTGACAAATACCTCATTAACTGCATTGTCTTTAGAATGAAGGTTTCCATTGGGAGATAGCCTTTCGGCAATAGATCGGGTTCCTGAGTAATAACCACTGCTACTCTTCAAAGATAATAATGCAGATTCTGCTTGAAGGCAGTTCAGCTTCTTAGTTTCTCCATCTTTATTTTGTTTTAATAGCATAGTACATTCCTCTGTAGGAGCAGACAACTTATCCTTAAGAAACACAGCTTTGTCGACTTGACCACCAAAGTGGCTGACGTATGTTAAATTTTGTACGGCATTAATCTCAATCGTTTTATCATGATTTGATAATCCATTGAAAACATATTTGGGTGTATCATTGGAAGAGTTGAAATTATGGGTAAATGGCTTTGTAAAGTTATCCAATATAACATTTGAAATATCCCGAGATTTTAGAATAGAATTGCTGGTTGATGAATCTTTCCAACTAACCTGTGTAAAGAGAAACATAAAAACTATAGTAAAACAAATTCACATACCACAATGCTCAAAAGCGAGAATGATGAGTAAAATATCACTTAAAACAATAATGGCTCATGCACATGGCAAATCCATGTTCACAGACCCTGTACATTGGTTCACACTTTTATTACAAAGACACAAGAGTTCTTACATGCAGATTACAGATCTGTAAGTACTCTATGTGCCGCCATGTAACGTCCCAATGAGACACCACACTCTCCCCTAGAAGTGTAAGACAGGAGATGGAATATGCCACAATCTTTTTCTCTGAATTTCGGAATATGACTTCGTATTCACAGTAGGGGCCCATTTTATGAATAGCTACAACACGGTTCCCTAATACAGCCATGCATACAAAGCATTAGTCAGTATGTTAGAATACTTTCTACCCCTCTCTAATTCTTCACAAAGTTGTATTAGCTGATTTAAAAAAAAAAATTTTTTTTATAACATTGGGATTATGCATTTTTGTAAATTTGATAATGTTGTAAAAGTTCTCATATCTGCATTTTATTGGTACTTTCACAAAAGCAAAGTAGACATTCAATATTGACTACTATAAATTGATCAATACAAGGACTGTCTTTCAAACAAAACTTTTTAATAATGGGGCAGATTTACCAAACGGTCTTAAAGAGGCTCTGTCACCAGATTTTCAAACCCCTATCTCATATTGCAGCAGATCGGCGCTGCAATGTAGATTACAGTAACATTTTTTTTTTTTTTTTTTTAAACGAGCATTTTTGGCCGTTATGACCATTTTTATATTTATGCAAATGAGCCTTTCTTAAGTACAACTGGGCGTGTTTAAAGTTAAGTCCAAGTGGGCGTGTATTGTGTGTGTACATCTGGGCGTTTTTACTTGTTTTACTAGCTGGGCGTTGTGAATAGAAGTGTATGATGCTGACGAATCAGCATCATCCACTTCTCTTCGTTAACGCCCAGCTTCTGGCAGTGCAGACACACAGCGTGTTCTCGCGAGATCACGCTGTGACGTCACTTCCTGCCCCAGGTCCTGCATCGTGTCGGACGAGCAAGGACACATCGGCACCAGGCGACAGAGGCTACATCGACTTACCTGCAAACGCTGATGCTGCTGCAGAATCAACTGTAACCTCTGTCGCCTGGTGTCGATGTGTCCTCGCTACATAACTTTAAACACGCCAAGTTGTACTTAAGAAAGGCTCATTTGCATAAATATAAAAATGCTCATAACTTGGCCAAAAATGCTAGTTTTTGAAAAAAAACAAAACGTTACTCTTATCTACATTGCAGCGCCGATCTGCTGCAATACGAGATAGGGGTTTGAAAATCTGGTGACAGAGCCTCTTTAAGTTTTAGACAGTGTAAACTTGGACAAGGCAGTCAGAAGATGCGCTAAGTTTATTAAGTGGTGCATGCTGTACAGTAAATTTGGCGCATCTAGTTAGACATGTTAGATACTTTTCTACTGCTGCCCCTCACCCAGTCGCCGCTGATTGACAGCTTTCTCGCTAAGCACAGTAATAGGAGAAAGAGTTGTCAATCAGCGACGGGGCAGAGGGAGCAGCAGCTCATGATTACGCCAGACTCCTTCACAGCGCTCGCATCCCTGCAATGTTTAATATGCAAGCACTCCAATATCACATAACATTCCCACATAAGTCACTACTTAATGCTGCCAGGTTCCCTTTATATAAAAACTTACCTGAGTGAACGCGCTGCCCTCAATGCTGTTCAGCGCTGCCCATTCCTCAGCAGTATCTGATGAAATCATTGTCGGTTTCACTGCTATGGTGGGCTTGGAATATAGAGCAGCAATTACAACGTCATCATCTTGGTTTGTGTTCTCCTGCTTGATCCTTATCCCATTAAGACTTGGCAAGACTGGTAAGTTGCTGGATTTTCCATCGGAGGGTGCTTGATGTTTTCGGTGATCACTCTTTGGGTGAAAGCAATTTGTGCAGGATCCAGGTTTCCAAATATGTTCAACAAAATTGTTGCACGCAGACATCTTCCCGCCTGGATTGGTTACTCTGATGGCTCTTTGCATGATAGGTTCAGGATCTCCGCTCTCATCCTGTGTACACAAATGTGCAGGACAAGAATGGAGGTTTCTTTATGAAACTAGAAAAGAACAGCATTGCATTATTGATTTGTGTTAATAAAGTACAAAACATGTATTTAAGAGAATTGCAAATGAATATATATCTAAAAATACATTTTCTTATTTATGCTTTGCTTACAAACACTTCCCCAAAATTGCACTGCATAAGAAAGATCTTTAAAGGAAAATTCCAAAAAAACTTGCATTTCCTCTCTCATTTTATTCTCCTAAATTAATAATTTAGGTAAATACTGTGCTTGCCAGGCAGCAATAGGTATGGGTAGCTACTTTACAACAGGGATTGATGCCAATGCACGACAAAAGAGTATGTTGACACGAGGAACATAGCCTCTAGTCGTCAGCACTGGACATTAAAGGTGTATAGCCATCTTATAACGTAATGGAATATCACTGGGATATGCCATAAAAATACGATCTGTGATGGTCTGAACTCTGGAACCTCCACCGATCACAAGAAGGGGGCCGAGGTCCTTTCTGCTTGTTCCCTGCACAGCAGCACTCCCAGCCACCTGGTGTGCAGGAAACTGCAGTACATCTCCATTCATATGTTGTACTTTCACGTAAAGAAAGTCGCAGAGAGCATTGCTGTGCAGAGAAATTCTGTAAAACAGCAGAAGCATTTAACCAATGACTGCCCTTTCAGTCTCAGGATCGTGGGGGTCCCGACAGTCGGACCCCACACATCAGTAAGTAATAGTATAGCCAACCAATATGCCATCACTTACTATAGTTGGAAAACCCTTTAGTAGTCAGGCAAGCAATTTTTTTTCTCTTTTTTTTTTTTTTTTTTAATGCTGGTGCCTTGTTGATGCTAAAAGGGGGGTTCCGTTGTCCACCACAACCAATCAGACCATGCATTCGTTTTCATACATAAACACTAGTCTTCTTGCTGGATTGATCCTTAACTCTATCCATGGACTATCAAAAGGTATATCCAGCAGAAAATGCTAAAAAGGTTCATGTGATTAACTATATAAAGGTGATTCATCAAGCATTGACTCTACAACTCCATTTAGGTCACCACCACGAATGCAATTCAGTGAAATGAATCATCAATATAATCTATGGGTCTGTTTGACGGATCGGTTACTCAGTATTTGGCAAGTTACAGGAGCAGGAATCCTCCCTGTGATCACGTCAGCAACGGTCACAAAACAGGGATTCTGATACTGTGACATGTCTATGTTTTCCTGCAATGCTTGTATCATCCGGAGACTCCCTGTCCTTATGCACCATGACAAAGCTTTGTAAGAAAACTATTCATTCCTGTCTTGCAATATGCATTTCCTTTCTCAGCTCAATGTCAATTAAAAGCGACACCTAGAACATTTACCATATCAAAAGTGTTCATTCCCATTTCACAGCTTCTTAGACCGATTGATTTTGAAATTACACGCTTTAAATCCAGCACCAATTGGTGTTCCCTTACATTCGTTTTCTGTGTGTTAACTATTGCACTGTTGACTGGGGCATAATTGTTTACATATCTGGCACGCAAATATATAATTGCAGATCCAATACTGCATGCACCCCTTCCTGTATAAAACAATTAGTAAGAACGCCGTTACAATAAAATGTCATGAATAACATAAGAATGTTTGCTACTGTCGGGATCTCGTGACTTTATGTCTATGGGGGCCATCAGACAATTGCACCCAAGCCCAACTGATCTTGGGGAATATAGCAATGAGAGAATTTATATTTTTACGGCTTCCTAGGATTATAGAAAATAATACATAATTAAATATTCATTTAAAGGGGTATTCCGGTTACAAGAAAATGAATGGAGCGGCAGTGCCACTCGGTTCAAACTTGGGGTTCGGGCAACTTTGGGCTCCCCGTTCTCGTAAATGGTGAGGGTCCGAGCTGTCGGACACCCATCGATCAGCAAGTTACCCCTTACCCTACGGATAGGGGGTAACTTGTAACTGGAATACCCCTTTAAGGCCTTAATCACATGACCGTGTTTCTCGTCAGTGTGCTGTCCATTTTAACGGACAGCACACTGACCCATGCAATTCAATAGGGCTATTCACATATCCATTTATTTTCACGGAGCGTGTGTCTGTTGCGAGAAACTTACAGCATGTTCTATTTGGTCCGTTTTTGCCATTAAGTCTATGGGTGCATGAAAAAAAAACACATGGACGATGTAATTTTTTGCGGATCAGTTGCTAAAGTCAAACCAGGAAGTGCTTGCAGAATAGAAAAATGGCAGAGAAAAAAAACGTATGACCCAAGGAAACCACACGGACATTCAGGGTATGTTCACACGGCCTATTTACGGACGTAATTCGGGCGTTTTTGCCCCAAATTACGTCCGAAAATAGCGCCTCAATAGCGCTGACAAACATCTGCCCATTGAAAGCAATGGGCAGACGTTTGTCTGTTCACACGAGGCGTAAATTACGCGCCGCTGTCAAATGACGGCGCGTAAATAGACGCCCGCGTCAAAGAAGTGACCTGTCACTTCTTTGGCCGTAATTGGAGCCGTTATTCATTGACTCCAATGAATAGCAGCGCCAATTACGTCCGTAATGGACGCGGCGTTCAAGCGCCTGCACATGCCGTTACGGCTGAAATTACGGGGATGTTTTCAGGCTGAAACATCCCCGTAATTTCAGCCGTTACGGACGCCCTCGTGTGAACATACCCTCATATGCATAAAAAAACTGTCCATTTTTTTTGGATTCGAATTGGACATGCTCGTGTATGATTCCAGCTCCAGTATATTCTTGAACCCTGTTCCTATACCCTTTGATGTTTTTAATCAAAAGCAAATAAAAAAACAAAACAAAAAAAAAAAAAAAAAATTTCTTGCAACTCAGCAAGGCCCCATTCACACGACCGTAAAAATCGGCCATTCATTTCTATGTCCGTGCCGTAGAAACTTTCCCAAAAAATAGGACATGTTCTATTTTTTTATTTTACGGACCGTGCTCCCAAACTTTAAAATGGGAGCACGGCCCGTAAATTCGGAAGGCTGTCCGCAGCCATCCGTGCCTGCAATCACGGGTCGTAATTACAGGCACAGTCATGTGCATGGGGCCTAAGGCCCCATGCACACGACCGTATTTTCATCTATCCAGAAATACTGTCCGTAAATACGGATCCGTAGTCATCCCTAAGGACGGTTTACAGATGCACATCCATAGCCGTCCGTATTTACGGAAGCGCCCATAGGCTTCTATGGGAGGAATAGGACAGATTCTATGATTTTTTCAGCACGGACACCCACCAGTAAAAATACTGAAAGGTGTCCCTAGCCAATAGAAATGAATGGGTCTGTAATTACAGTTCGTAATTACGGATGAAATATACGGTCATGTGCATGGCGCCTTAGGGTCATGTGTCAAACTATTATACCTTGAGACATTTGCTGATGAATTGCATGATCCATCCTTTTGTGACAGGCTCAAAACAAATAAATCAGATAAAAGAAACAGATTTGAATTTCTACTAGTGCTTAGGAACATGACACTTGTGTTCTGGAACATCACTCTGTGCTTCTCCAATTGTGGGAATGGTTTCCTTGTTTTCAGGGAAGGTTGTGCTTCTTTAAAGGGGTATATATTGCCTGTAAATAAGTCTCCATACACCCGCCGGGTCTCTTCAATGAGAGTCAGTACCCCTCCTGAGCTGTGTCTTAGGCATCTCATTCAGCTAACCAGTACCCTGCTCTGAGCTGAGCTGATGAGGGGAAAGAACCCCGGAAGAGTTCAGTCTACAGATGGGTCTAGGAATTTATGGGCAATCAGACCCCACTAATCTAACATTTATCATCTATTCACTATGATTTTTTAAAGGGGTTTTGAATAAATAAAACATATGGTGGAAAGGACAGGACAGTATTTATTATATTTTATATAATTATGTATAAATTCAGTAACATATTACGTGATGCAATTCTGCCCAGAGTGCAGTTCTTGGGGATCATAGATACAGGCACTTAAGACATCAACAGGGGATGAATACTTAGATACTTTGTATAAATTCTCTTTGTGTGGACAGGCTATCCGATAACAAACATTGTAGCTGTGGTGCCCAAGGACTAGAGACAAAATAGCTACACATAATGTGTAATAAAATGCAATGTCTGGGCCACCATTGATGACATTTCTGAGAACTGTTTGCACAATGCTTGGGTCAGTGATCTATATACATGTACATCTATAAAAAAAAAACGTAAAATAGGATTATTCATTATTGCAATTGTGTGCATATGACAAACTCCTTAACATACAAAAGGCAGAACAGACCTCAAAACCTCAGGAAATGCGTTGAAACCCATACAATCAGCAGAACTGGGAATTCAGCTTGATGTCCTGAAACTAAGGCCTGCAACTGTGAACTATCCGATGTCACCAAAAATAAGCGGTCATGCAATACACTTATTGTTTTACTTTCCTGAAAAGCTTACTGTAAGGCCTCGTGCACACTACCGACACGATTTTCACGGCCTTTTTTGACAGATCCGTGTGTACTCCGTGTTTCCGTTTCCGTGCACCGAGCATGGTACTGTCCAGGGTGCTGAAAGAGTTAATGGGCTGCACTGATCGGCGGTAACTCTTTCAGCACCCTGGACAGTACCATGCTCAGCGCTCGGAAGATACAATTTTAATGTAATAAAATAAAATAAAAAATTTCATACTTACTTTCCTCCTGTCCGGCCTCCAGCGATGATGTTTCATCCATGTCGCCGCTGCAGCCAATCACAGGCTGTACTGACGTCAGAAGGCCGGCCTCCAGCGATGACGCTTCATCCCACGTGACCACCTCTGCAGCCAATCACAGGCTGCAGCGGCCTCTGCAGCCAATCACAGGCTGCTGCGTCATTCTGGAAGGTCGGACTGGAGGAAGAACAGGGACTCGTCACCAAGACAACGACCGGGTAGGTATGAACTGATTTTTATTTTATTTTTAATCAACAGCCTCTTTTCTCTATCAGTGATTGATAGAGACAAGTGGCTGCAGATTAGTGTAGTATTTCTGTTATGTTTTACTGCCCGCCCGGCCGTTTCTAGGCAACGGCTCTGTCACACACGGACGCCTTCCGTGTGCCTTCAGTTTTTTTGACGGCCCCATTGACTTGCATGTGCATCACGGTCACGGAATCCCGGACCAAAGTAGGACATGCTCTACTTTGGATCGGAACGGAGCAACGGGACCTTCAAAAAAACTGACGTGTGCATGGCCCCATTGAAATGAATGGGTCAGTGTGCTAGCCGTCAGAAAAACGGCTAGCACCCTGAAGGAAAAAACTGAAGTGGGCATGGGGCCTAAAATGCGCTGGTGAATGTCGGATAAATAGCATAGATGTTGCTCCACTGTGCAGTTAGCTGGCCTGTTTTTCTATAGCAGGCTTTAAAATTGGGGTAATAATCTGAGCTTCAACACTTCAAACAAATCTACCTGCACCAGAGGGAATTGCATACCTAGCATTTTCCTTATATACAGCAGTCATATCAGGAGGGTGGGTTCAGATAATACATCAGGGCAGCCAAAGGGAACTCCAATAATGTTCTGCAGAAGACAGGCGGCCTGTGGTGATCCAAGTTCACTTGAGTTGGGTTGAACCATGCAGCATCTGAGTGTTCCAGGGGCACTACGGACCCCAATATGCGTCTGAAGGTGGTGCTGCACTAGAAACTGAAAATATGAACCCCAAGGTTCCAATAGATTTCTCTAATTTACATGTTTGTGTGCTGCCTTAGCTGCCCTAAGCATATGCTTGTGTTGGTCTGTATACTGGGCTACCCTACATATGTGTCTGTAAAGCTCAGCAATATTCTGTACAAATATGAGAACACTCTATAAAATCCTTTAACCTTGCATTAAAACAAAAAAATGGCAGCAGCCAATAGTAACCAATCAAATTTGAGTATTCCTTTATCCAATACAGGTTAAAAAACAAAACCGCTAGACGTTACACGATTATTAGCCATTCATTGTAAATTCCTAAAGAATTTGTCCCTCAGGGGTGGAAATCTGCGGGACATTTAATCACCAATATGTTAACAAAACCAGACTTAGAAAGTGATGTGCAATAATAGAGAATCTTATTCCACCAATAAAAAATTTAAATTCATTTTCACTATTCATTTGGCCTATACAGTTAGGGCTTGTCCACACGTAACGCAATTGCTGCAGAAAATTTCCGACTCAATTCCGCAAAAAAAGATGAAAATTCCGCTGAGGAAACACCGCACCATTTCCTGAGTTTTTTACTGCAGAAACCGGTGCGTATTTTGCTGAGTTTTATTTAAATGTTGGGAGATGGAGACATCGCAGCAATTCTGTCCACTTTCCGCAGCAGGAATTGACATGCTGCGGTATGATAAATACACACCGCAGGTGAATTTCTGGTCGGAAATTTTACGCACCGTGTGGATGAGATTTGTTAAGTCTCACCCATTTTGCTGCTACTGTATTCCGCTGCGTATTTTCCAATCTGCAATTCCAGACAGAAAATATGCCGCAATTCCGTCACGCGTGGACAAGCCCTTTTTGCTTTCCCTCTTTTTCTTTCGTATCTAAAACAAAACAAGAATGTGCAATAATATGCAATGATAATTGCCATATAATTGAGTCAGTCTGTTCCAAAGGCGGAATATACGTTTTATGTGGTGGTAAATAACGTAGCAGGCTATGATGTTTAGAACCTTTAAATTACAAAAAAAAAAAAAACCACAAGGCACCAGGCACCCAGACTAAAAAAAACCTTCAATCATATGTCAAGAGGACTCTTTTGGTGTTGGCCACATAAAAATCTATGGGAATATAGTATATGGTATACAGGCATTCTTGAGTCATAACTTAAAGGTCCTGGGCTTAAATGCTAAATCTGTAACAGGGCCCCCCCACCTACCATATTTCATTTATAATACAGAACTTACGCGGTAGCGGGGTCTTTGGCCCCCCTCAGGCACCAGATGCGACTACTACCTTTGCAGCCCATATAGCTACGCCCCTGCTTTAGTCGGATTGGGCGCATGTGGTGTAAACATAGCCTTGATATTACATGTATTAAGAGAAATTAATAATTGCTCTGTCAGAATATGGAATTTGATGTAATATAGTCTGCTACGTGCACAGACGATTCCTTAGGGTATGTTCACACGTGCACGTCCGTTACGCCTGAATTTCATACGTAATGGCAAGTGCAGGCGTTTTTCGCAGCGTCCCTTACAGACGTAATTGGAGCTGTTTTTCTATGGAGTCAATGGAAAACGGCTCCAATTAAGTCCCAAGAAGTAACAGGCACTTCTTTGACGCGGGCTTCTTTTTACGCGCCGTCTTTTGACAGCGGCACGTAAAAAAAAATGACCGTCGGCACAGTACATCGTAAACCCCATTCAAATGAATGGGCAGATGTTTGCCGACGCTTTCAAGCAGTATTTTCGGCCGGAATTCCAGCAAAAGGCGCCTGAATTACGTCCGTAAATAGTGCTTGTGAACATACCCTTACTCATTCATTGGAAAGAAGCTAAGAAGCTATACTATAAAGATCTTCAAATCTTAAAGTAGACCTCTATATAATACATCCTTTAACAGTGACCCAAACTACCAACAGATCAGTCCTAATATGAAGCTTATTGTAAACACAGGCGGTTTATTTCAGACACTGACTTGCTGTGAAAACAGCGCTGGAATTCCTGTGAAGCTCTATCTGCATGGCCTGATCAGTTCACATTCCTGACTTCTTTATGGACAGCTACTACAGCCTTTGTTATGGAGCGGAGGGGAGATTCCCATTCTAGTGGGATCCTGCATTCCACACCACAAATAGGCCAAGGAATCATTTTCCCAGCAAAACCCAAGTAATCTATCTTTAAAGTAAAAGGTTGTATTGAATTCCAATTAACAGAATACCCGCTTGATTAAATGTCAAGAATATTTATTAGAATTCTAACTTTTGTTACATCAGTAGAAAATGCTTATCTTTCCAATTAAGATGGCCACATGATAAGGCTGGATTCACATATATCAGTAGGGTCCGGCCAGTTGTTGAACACAACCGATGACAAAGTTGTGCACCAGTCTAGCGTCAATAGCCGGACAGAAAAACTGTGCGTGCAACGTTTTTCTGTCTGGCGCAGGTAGACTGATGCAGGGAAAGCAGCATTTCTGTACCACGCTGGATCACCAAACATACGTGAAGAGTACCTAGGCAGGGTAACCTGAAGAAAACACATATCTGTAAACATGGTAATATGTATTTTTGGCTATACATATATAAAACATCCCTTGTCCTCTGTACTCACACTGGGCCAGCAACATCACAGTTGTGATCTCTCCCGCTTGTCCACAAGAAAAGGGAAGATTCATAACGTAGTTACAATGTGTTTTTCCAACATGGCAAACAAAATAATGTAAGATATCAAGATATGCTCCTGAGTCCTGATCTTCAGAAGTCTTTGAGATTTGATGTTCAATTATAAGGCTCGGCTGCAGTCACTTTTACAGATGTAGCAATCTTTAGCTTGACACCTAACGCATGGCAAGAAACTTTAACTTGAGTTTTCCAATGGCTTTTGCGGTGTTACAGGGTAACTAAATGTTCAAACTTCTGACATGTCATAGTGACATGTCAGAAGTTTTGTTGGTGGGGGTCCGAGCACTGAGACCCCCACCAATCGCTAAAACGAAGTGGCAGAAGCGCTCGTGTGAGCGCTCAGCTGCTTTGATTTCCTCAAAAAGTCGAACAGAAACTAAGTGATCATAAGAGTGCTTTTGCCGCTTCGTTTTAGTGATTGGTGGGGGGCTCAGTGCTCGGACCTCCACCAATCAAAACTTCTGACATGTCACTATGACATTTCTGAAGTGTGGCAAACATTTAGTTACCCTTTAAGGTCCCATGCACACAAACGTTAATTGCGGCCCCATTAACTTCAATGGGCCCATGCATACGACCGTGTTTTCCACGGTCCGTGCATTGCCCAGGAGCCTGGACCGCAAAAACAACGGACATGTCTTATTACAGCCGCATCTTGCGGTTCGGGCTCGTTGAAATTAATGCACACGGCCCATGATTTGCGGGTGGCCGCAGGTGACACTCCGCGGCTGTCCGAGCCGCAAGTCACGGCCTGTGCACACCACTACGGTCGTCTGCATGAGGCCTTTGGGATGAGTTATCACGCTGCAGCGAGTTATTAGGGTCAAGTTAAAGATTGCTACATCTGTATAAACCTGTGTATGTCATCTTAATGTCTTCAATTGATCTGTCTGTAAATAAGTGGTCAGCTTTCTTCTAGCAACGTACACAATGCAATACAGCCATATTTGGAGATTCAAATAATGATTTTCCTGATAGTTATCCACTTGATCGGATATGTCTATTCATTTTAAGGGAGCTAAAAAACAACATCTGAGAGATATTTGTATAAGCAAACATGTTCCACCTACAATAATAGACTGCTTGGACGGGAGGCCACACTTTTTACGTTACCCCATTATTAGCCCAAATGTTCCTGAGAGAGTGTGGATGCCCCCATTACTTTGTGCACCAGCCACAGATGCCACAATTACAGTATGCCAGTCATTGATATTTCCATAACACTATGTCAGCCACAGGTGTTCACAGTGTGTATCGGCATCAGATACCCATCAATCACTTTCTTACTGTTGCTGGTGGTGCTTGTACCCATATTGTCTTTCCCCCCTGATACTCTACTCATTTTAGTAACAGCTCCCGTGTCGGCCCAGCGTCCAGCTACTGATTCGTAAAGGGGTTACCCCAAGATCAACATTTATCACTTATCCACAGGATAGGTGATAAACGTCTGATCGCTAGGTGCCCCACCACAGGTCCCAAACTCCCTATTCCTTCTCATTGCACACCCTGCAGTGATGAGGAACATGAATGAAGTGGAGGACGAGAATGCGCCCGGACGCTCCATTCAATGTCTATACAGCTAACGGAAGCAGCCGAGCCCTGCACTTGGCTATCTCCGTCAGTCTCATAGACTTTAAATGGAGCGGTACCACGCATGCTCGCCCACAGCTAATTCAAAGTTCTCCTCACTGGTATCATGCAAACAGGAGCAACAGGGGGCTTAGAAATGGATGCAACAAGCGCTGATCACAGTTTGACTGCACCTTGTGAATAGGCTCTTATACTTTTCCTTCCTAAGGCTATGTTCACACTGAGTATTTTGCAGGCAGAATTTCTGCCTCAAAATTCCGTTTGGAAGTTTGAGGCAGATTTTCGCTGCGTTTTTTGCCCGAGGCCATTGAGCGCCGCGGGCATAAAACGCAGCGAAATACGCTTTCTCTACCTCCCATGGAAACGCCCAAAGATAAGCGACATGCCCTCTTTCTCCCGCGAGGCGGTTTTACCGCTCGCGGGAGAAAACCGCCCCCGCCTCCCATTGAAATCAACGGGGGGCATTTTCGGGACGTTTTTGATGAGTTTTTTTGGCACAGTTTCCGTGTCAAAAAACTCTGTGTGAACTTAGCCTTAGTGATTCACTCTTGGCTTTGTCAGGAGTGGATCATAAGGGAAGGAAAAGTATGAGGACCTATTCATACGGTGCAGTCAAACTGAAATTGGCGCTTGTTTGCTCTATTTAAACAGAGCAATGACTGGAATGTATGGGGATGAACGATCCATACATTTACATCAGTTGGCAGCACACCCAGTTTACACAGGGAGATGTGCTACCTGACAAAATAACCATTTTTTGGGCCAGATAAAAGATCCGATCATCCTTTTGCTGGTTTGTCAGCTTATCGCTGCCCTGTTTACACAGGGCATTGATCGGAAATGAGTGTTGGTGCGAACGCCTGTTTGCTCGATCATTGTCGACTACGGCATTGATTCAGTCAAAACAACGGAACCCTTACACAACGGTGACAAACAGAAACCATTTGCACCGGATCCGTCACCATTGACATCAGGGTCAGGGTTCCCCTGACGGAAAACTCCAACAGAACCCATGAAAGGAGTCCCGATGCAGATGTGAACAAAGACTAAAAGGGCCTTACCAAACAGACCACAATGTCTTCCTTCCATATCCAGAAACGTCCAAAATGATGTTGGTCTCAGCATCCAACACCCAAATCTACAAAATATCAGTCTAATATTACCTTGGGAAATATGATTCAATTGAACTACTGTAGAAATTACTAGGTGCCACCTGGCTCCTGGGATGTCTCTTGTACACAAATTGTAATGCAAAGCATCACAGTGGGAACAGATGTATTACTGCCCCTTGTGAAACATCCTTTACCTGAGCAACAATATAAGCAAATAAGTTATTGTTAAGCAACTCAGGGAAATTTGCAAGCCATTGTCAATGAAGGGGGATCCCCATGATGCCCTGGAATGTAGCAGTAGGAACATTTATTACAACAATAAAACCATAAAAATTGTTGACTTGTACACAAAATAGGAAAACGACGCATTCCATAATCAATGCTAAAATGTAAATTACACTTCATTTCAATGAGAATAGCAAAGCTAGAGCCCCATTGAAAACAAGATAAGTGTCAAGGTCTCTCTAGGTGACCATTCAATACATTATCAATAAATGACTGTTCAAGTTCACAGGTCAGGGCCTATGGTGACAAAGTCCTCTTTACATAGATACAAGTTTAACTTGTATAAACGTTAAGATTTGCCATATAATACCACTGATGAGAACTTTTTACATCGATGGAACAAAAAACTATTTTATGCGACGAACAGAAAACCATGATCCATTATGACTTAAAGTTTTTAGAAAAATGTGCCGCGTCTCTAGCCATTTTTATATCGACAGGTGAGAAAACACCTTCCAGATGAGTGATATCATTTCCACTCAATTCCATGTTAGTCTAAAACGTAATAAAAAACCTTTTTGGAAATTCTTTCATCTGTCCACCAAGATCTCGTCTGTCTGGCCTGAACGATTATCCAACTAAGTTTTTTTTACTTTCTTAGAATTTACCTGTCCAGTTAAACAGGATCCGGAGTATAAAATACATCCTCACGTCTCCAAGACCCCGAACAAAAGTGCTCATTAACAAAAGAAAAGTCTGTTTTGGGCTGAAATGCAATACCCAAAAAGTCTCTAGCATGACTTGTTGCTCCGATCCCTTGGGATAGACATCAAACCTGCCCTGTAACCCTTTCACTGCTGCTCTGTCAAAAGCCTGGGGGAAGGGGTGGGTAGCACTACTATATAGAAAGTGAAATTTGCCCAGACAAGTTCCCAATATTGAAAGTTTGTAAACATTGAGAAAACTTTTTAGAATACATTAGGAGATATACACTTTGTTCTAACATGTGTCTAGTTGCCTGCTATGAAGTTATTTCATTACCTGAGTTTGCGGCTTCTGATGGGGTGGCAGTATCTCGGGATATCCAATAATCCAAGAATTAATAGATGAGCCAGATGCCAGAGAATATATGGTGCTAGCGGTGCCAGTCACACAGTGAGGGTTCAGTAGGCAGCAGCTCTGTGCCCTGCACACAGTGAGCAGGCAGCAGTGTGGAGTGGGCTGGTTTGGGACAGAGGTGGAGAACCTGGGGAGGAGCTGTGTGTGTTGTATTAGTCCTCCAGCAATCTCTTTAGTCCCCACTCTCCACCCACAGGGCATGGATTGTTACTTTTGTTTGCTTTAACTATTTCAGTTCTGGCAGCCATAGTGATTTATTGGAAAATGACAAGCAGATGCAGGAGGCACAATACCGACCTCTAGGACTTCATTACATTGTGAAAAACGTTGTTACTTATTTGCAATTTAAAGTGAGAGTTCATCTCGGAATAAACGGGATTAAGAAAATAAGTGGGATTAAGTAAAGTTCCTTTACATAATGTTATTATCAGATTTGCTCCCTTTAGCCACTAGTGTGATCTAATAATAACATGAAAGGATAAGAGGAATTCCCTTCATTTCTTTGTTGATCAGTCAAAAGATGGAAACAGCTAAGGGTATGTTCACACGCAGTGACCAAAAACGACTGAAAATACGGAGCTGTTTTCAGGCGAAAACAGCTCCTGATTTTCAGACGTTTTTGTAGCAACTCGCGTTTTTCGTGGCGTATTTTACGGACGTTATTGGAGCTGTTTTTCAATGGAGTCAATGAAAAACGGCTCCAAAAACGTCCCAAGAAGTGACATGCACTTCTTTTTCGTGGGCGTCTTTTTACGCACCGTATTTTGACAGCGACGCTAAAATTAAGGCTCGTGGGAACAGAACACCGTAAAAGCCATTGAAAGCAATGGGCAGATGTTTGTAGGCGTAATAGAGCCGTTTTTTCAGGCGTAATTCGAGGCATAAAACACCCGAATTATGCCTGAAAACAGTGCGTGTGAACATACCGTAAGGGCTCTTTTACACCCGCCAATTATTGGGCAAACGAGTATTCACAGAAGGCTCGTTCCCGATAAATGCCCTGTGTAAACAAAGCAACGATCAGCCGATGAACAAGCAAACGCTCAATCATCGGCTGATTGTATCACTTTAAATGGCCAAAATATTATCGTTGCCGGCAGCACATCTCCTGGTGTAAACGTTTCTGCGGCAATTTGAGCAGGAAAGACGCACTATTTGGTGCAGATTTCTGTGACAGATTTACCAGCGTTTTTCCTAGAGATTCTGCTGCAGATTTACTGTTGCAGAAAATCTGCACGTATCCTGTGTGTGGAAACATACCCTTATACCAGTTTTTAATTTGTTGACACAATATGTGTGGCCCTGACTGTTTTGCAATATAATGTATTCAGCAGACTGGTGTGCAGAATAAGGGTATGTTCACACGGCTTATTTTCGGCCGAAAAATCGTAAGCAGAACGCTTCCAAACATCTGCCCATTGATTTCAATGGGAAAAACGGTGTTCTGTTCCGACTGGCTGTTTTTTTAAAAAAAAACAGCCGCAAAAAAGAAGTGCATGTCACTTCTTGAGCCGTTTTCTGAGCTGTTTTTTATTGACTCTAGAAAAACAGCTCTAAAAACAGCCATAAAAAACACAGCGAAAAACCAGAGTTGCTAAAAAAACTTCTAAAAATCAGGAGCTGTTTTCCCTTCCAAACAGCTCCGTATTTTCAGACGTTTTTGGTTAAGCGTGTGAACATACCCTTAGGCGAACTGCCTGTTTCGCGCAACAGCTGGCAAAAGGATGAATGTAAACAGAAAAGCACCACGTGCTTTTCTGTTTACAAACATGCAAATGGCGTGTCATGATGATGGCGGCTGCGCGAAAATCACGCAGCCGCGCATCATATGCTGCTGCCTCACGGAGAGGGTAAGTGGCTTTTGCGCAGGCAAAACGCTGCTGTTTTGCGTGCGCAAAAACGCCACGTTAGTCTGAATGAGCCCTAACAGGGGAAATCTCCCAGACTTCTGGCTGAGTCGTAGCTGTCCAGCAGGAGTGGTCGGTCAGACAATGCATCTGCCGAACAGATAACCTTCTTGTGCTAATGCCTAATGACAGAGGTCAGCACCAGATGAGGAAGTGGCATAGGAATGACCCCTTGTTGGCTTCTCACATGTCACTTTCTGGCAGTGGAAGAGAGTAGCATATGAACATGAAGCTGAATGTCTTTTTTGACACATTTATTTAGGCCATTATTACAGACACCAATGAGAGTCTTTGTCAGTATTTGGATCTTTAAAACATTTTTTATGAAAATAAAAATACTTATTAGAGAAAGTACTAATTATTGTATTTATATTTTTCTAGTTATACACAATGCATGAAAGATAGAGCATAGGAGTCATGTTTAAAGGGAACCTGTCAGTGGCTTTATGCTGCTCTCTCTGAAGGCAGCATAAAGTAGTGAAAGACATTCTGATTTCAGCGGTCTTTTACATATGTTTGATAGTTTAGTGATTTTTGAGAACTTAAATTTTAATCATTGCAGCGCTCGCATCGCGCTGGGAGGAAAAATCCAGCATAAGGCCGGATTCACACGAGCGTGTGCGTTTTGCCCGTGCAAAAAACGCGGCGTTTTGCGAGAGCAAAAGGCACTTGACAGCTCCGTGTGTCAACCCCTTATGATGCGCCGCTGCGTGCTTTTCGCGCAGCCGCCATCATTATGACACTCCATTTGGATGTTTGTAAACAGAAAAGCACGTGGCGCTTTTCTGTTTTCATTCATCCTTTTCACAGCTGTTGCGCGAATCACGCGCGTTCCACGGAAGTGCTTCCATGTGGCATGCGTGATTTTCATGCACCCATTGACTTCAATGGGTGTGTGATGCGCGAAATACGCCCAAAAAACGGACAGCGAACTCACGCTGCGGAAAAATCACGCAACTGTCTGCACTGCCCCATAGACTAATATAGGTCCATGCGACGCGCGTGAAAATCATGCGCGTTGCACGGACATATATCCTGTTCGTCTGAATAAGCCCTAAATCTGAGCTGCAGCCTCTGCCCAGCATTTGACGATTTACAAATTTCACCCCATTAGTGTGCATAGGGAGAAAGCTGTCAATCATGGAGGGCAGCATAAGCCACTGAGAGGTTCCCTGTCAGGCTGGGTTCACACGAGCATGTTACGTCCGTAATGGACGGAACGTATTTCGGCCGCAAGTCCCGGACCGAACACACTGCAGGGAGCCGGGAGCATCATAGTTATGTACGATGCTAGGAGTCCCTGCCCCTCTGCAGGACAACTGTCCTGTACTGAAAACATGATTACAGTACGGGACAGTTGTCCGGCAGCGAGGCAGGGACTCCTAGCATCTTACATAACTATGATGCTAGGAGCCCGGCTCCCTGCAGTGTGTTCGGTCCGGGACTTGCGTCCATTATGGACGTAACATGCTCATGTGAACCCAGCCTAAAAGGGTTGTATAAGAACATGACTGCTTTCTCCCAGAACGACATGCAACCTGTGTTGTTGGGGTATGTTCACACGCAAACGTAAAATACGTGAAAAAAAAGCCCGTCTGCACAGAACACCGTAAGACCCATTGAATTCAATGGGCAGATGTTTGCCGACGGTTTGGAGCCATTTTTCGGCCGTAATTCCAGGCGAAAAACGCCTGAATTACGTCCGTAAATAGGGCGTGTGAACATATCCTTGGTGTTTGCCCTTGTGTGATCTGCTGTGATATCACAAGTAGGTTTCAGCTGTAACACAATATCTGTGTTTTGGTCCGGTAACTGCGGTGACATCACAAGGGTGTTTATGGAAGTTACGCCACTGTGGCATCATAAGTGGGGTTCAGTTTGGTAAGTGCTGTAACATCACAAGTATTTTTCAGACAGGTAACATGCTGTGGCATCATTAATGTGTCTCCATCAGATAAGCTACTGTGAAATCACAAGTAGGTTTCAATCAGGTAAGCTTCTGTGGCATTATAAATATATTTATATCATGTAAGCTTTGGTGACATCACAAGTGAGTTTCTGTCAGGTGAAATGCTGTGACATCACAACTGTGTTTAGTCAAGTAAGTAGCAGTGACCTCACAACTATGTTTAGTCAAGTAAACAGCTGTGATATCACAAATGTATTTCTGTCAGGTAAACTGCTGTAACATCAAAACTGTTAGGCCTTAGTCACACAAACGTATAATACGTCCGTGCTACGCGCGTGATTTTAACGCGCGTCGCACTGACCTATGTTAATGACTGGGGCCGTTCAGACTGTCAGTGAATTTCACGCAGCGTATGTGCGCTGCGTGAAACTCATGACATGTCCTATATTTGCCCGTGTTTCGCGCTGCACGCACCCGTTGAAGTCAATGGGTGCGTGCAAATCGCGCTCGGCACACGGAAGCACTTCCGGGTGCTGCGCGTGCTGCGCGCTACAGTAGTAAAAACTATGAATGAAAACAGAAAAGCACCACGTGCTTTTCTGTTTGTAAACATAAAAACAGAGTGTCATCATGATGCCGGCTGTGCGAAAATCACGCAGCTGCGAACCATATGCTGATGACACACGGACCTTTTGCGCAAAACACACATGCTCGTGTGAATCCGGCCTTATAGTCAGGTTAGAAGATGTGACATCACAAGTGTTTTTCAGGTAAACTGCTGTGACATAAGTGGGTTTCAGTCAGATAATCTACAGTGACAACATAAGTGGGTTTTAATTAACTTTAAATTTAAGTTGCTGTGTCATCACAAGTATTTTTCAGACATGTAACAGCTGTAACATCACAAATGTCTTTCCATGACATAAGCTGCTGTGACATCACAATTGGGTTTTAGTTAACTAAGCTGCTGTGACATCACAAGTGGGTTTCAGTTTACTAAACAGATGTCAGACAGTTCAGACAGGTTAACTGCATCGCAAAAGTGTATCTATCACCCAGGTAAGCTGTTGTGACATCACAACTAGTTTCATTTAGATAACTTACAGTGGTACCATAAGAGTGTTTAAATCAGGTAATCAGCTGTGACATCACATCTGTATTTTTGTCAGGTAATCTGCTATGGAATCACAAGTGTATTTCAGTCATGTAAGCTACAGTGACATTACAAGTGGGTTTCTGTGAAGTATGCTGCTGTGACATCTCAAGCGAGTTTCTGTCAGGTAATCTGCTGTGAATCCCAAGTAGGTTTCAGTCAGGTAAGTAAGTGTGACATCACAAATGTGTTTCTATCAAGTAAGCTTTGGTGACATCACAAATGAGTTTTGTCAGGTGAGCTGTTGGGACATCACAGCTCTGTTTAATCAAGTAAACAGCTGTGACATCACAAAAGTATTTCCATCAGGTAAACTGCTGTGACATTACATGTGAGTTTTTTTCAGGTAAGCTGCTGTAACATCAAAACTGTGTTATAGTCAAATAAGCAGCTTTGACATCACAAATGTGTTCAATAGGGTAAACTGCTATGACATCACAAGTGGGTTTCAGTCAAATAATTTACTATGACATCACCAGTGGGATTTAGTTAGGTAACTGCTGTGACATTGCAACTGTTTTCAGTTAAACTATTGAGGCATCAAGTGTGGGTTTTTGATAGGTAAGCTGTTGTGATAGCACAAGTATTTTTCAGACAAGTTATCAAGGAATTGCTACTTGAGCAAGTCCCCAGAGTACAAGTTTATGGAATTGTTATTCAAGCAATTCCCCAAAGGCAGCTGTAGATTGTCTAGATCAAGACTGTAGGTACATTTGCTACCTCAAGTCTGTCACCACTCTGGTCAGCAGAGTCTAAGGCTACTCTATGGTCTTCACCAGAGCCCACCGAAAGGCAGGTTGGATTTGGCTGCATAGAACCCAGGTTGCTTTTACAGAATACGGTGTTGGGCAGGAGGTGCAATGCAGGCAATACCAGAATGGATAACCAGACAAGCCAGAGGGGTAATCAGCAAGCAGGGTTCACAACCAGAAGATAATAAAAGTCCAAATTGAAAAACAGAAGGGTACCAGGACTTGCTGAGGTCAAAACCAGCCGAGAGCAGAATGTCCATATCAGTGAGCAGAGGGAAAATAAAAAAACACAAAGCCGAGGTTGAGTTCAAAGAGTCCAAATAGTCAAGGTGATACAGGGTGTAACCAGGAGCTTGATCAGATACATGCAAACATAAGAAAATCACAAGGAACAATGAGAAGACTAAAAAGATTCAAATACTATACTCTTGGCCATGATAGGTAGCAGACAGAGAAATGAGATTGGCTCTGCATCTCAAACCAGGGCCACCCAGAAGCTAGGCTAGCAGTCTTGACAACCTTAAAGTGATGAACGTTTCCTAACACAAGTGACTGGGGTGGTGTCACAAAAGTTTTTCTATCAGATAAGCTGCTGTGATATCACAAGTGGGTTCCAGTCAGCTAAATAGATGTCAGCTTGAGTGATATCACAAGTGAGTTTTAGTTAGGTAAGCTGCTGTGACATCACAAGTATTCTTCATACAGGTAACAAGCTGTGGCGTCACAAATGTGTATCACTCAGGTAAGCTGCTGTGACATCACAACTAGTTTTATTTAGATAACTTACTTTCATATCAAAAGATTAATTCAATGAGGTCACAGACAGACATTGGCTGGTGACTGGCACATGCAGCTTTATGCGTACTATCCCATATGTATAAAAGATGGAGGAGCATTGTACTTAACAAGCACTTTTACATTTTGTGTCTCCCTTATTTCCTCATAGATTGTAAGCTCTTGCGAGCAGGGTCCTCACTCCTCTTGTTTGAATTGTAAATTAGTTTTGTCAATATGTAATGTCTGATAGTGTCTGTACATTGTACCCCCTGAATTGTAAAGTGCTGCGGAATATGTTGGTGTTTTATAAATAAAGATTATTATTATTTTTATTATTATAATCAGGTAAACAGCTGTGATATCACAACTGTATTTCATTCAGGTAAGCTACTGTGACATCACAAGTGGGTTGCGGTGAAGTACGCTGGTGTGACATCTCAAGCGAGTTTCTGTCAGATAAACTACTGTGAAATCACAAGTAGGTTTTAATCTGGTAAGCAGCTGTGACATCACAAATTTATTTCTATTAGGTAAGCTGCTGTGACATCACAAACATGTTTATATCATGTAAGTTTCTGTGACATCACAAGTGAGTTTCTGTCAGGTTATGTGCTGTGATATCACAACTGTGTTTGATCAACTAAGAAGCCATGACATCACAAATGTTTTTTCCATCAGATAAGCTGTTTTTTACATGTTTAATTTCTGTCAGGTAAGCTGCTGTCACATTAAAAATGTTTTAAAGTCATTTAGGCAGCTGTGACATCACAAATGTGTTTCTATCAGGTAAACTGCTGTGACATCACAAGTAAGCTGATGTTACATCACAACTATATTTCAGTCAGGTAATTTCTGTGACATTACAAATGTGTTACTGTCTAATAGGCTACTGTTAGGTCACAAGCAAGTTTCTGTCAGGTAAACTATTGTGACATCGTAAATGTGTATCACCTAGGTAAGCAGCTGTGATATTACAGCTTGTTTCAGTCAGGTAAACTACTATGATGTGACAACACAAGTTCTTCTGTGATATGAAAACTGTGTTTCTGTCAGGTAATCTGTGACATCACAATTGTTTTTCGGTCAAGTAAGCAGCTCTGACATCACAACTAGTTTCAATCAGGTAAGCTAAGGGTTGGACAAACCATATGTACAATTAAATTAAGATTTGGAAATCAAGGAACCCATATACCGTACATATACTGTCTGTTATGGAATATCTATGCGAGTGATTCCCCAAAGGCTGCAGGAGACTGCCGGGAGTGAGTGTGCAAATGAATCCGCAACCTCAAATCCATCACAACTCTGATCAACAGTGTCTAAGGCTACTCTATGGTTTTTGCCAGAGCCAACCGCAAGGCAGGATTATTTTTGCTGCATAGAACCCAGGTTGTTTTAGCAGAGTGTTGGATAAGAGGTGCAATGCAGGGAAAACTGAACAGATAGCAAGACAGCTAGAGGGTAAACAGAAAATCCAAATCAGAAAGCAAGTGGATATGAGGTAGAGCAGAGGTCAAAACCAGCCGGGAGCAGATATTACAAAATCAGTAAACAAGGGGTTATCCAGAGACAAGCCGAGGTCAGTTTTTGAGAAGTCCAGAAGTCAGAAGTATAGGCTATTGTCAGAAGCTTGATCAAACACCTGAAGACAAGAAAATCACAAGCAAAGAACAAGTGGAGGAAGCCAGGTATAAATACTCCACCCTTACCTCTAATAGGGAGAAAGACAGAGAAGAGAGATAGACTCAAAGTAAAACCAGAACCACCCAGAAGCTAGACCAGTAGTTGAGGCGATCTTAACCCCTTCCCGTCGTAAACAATTTTCAGATTTTAATGAAAATGTTTTCCTCCCCACATTCCAAAAGCGATAACTTTTTTATTTTTTGTGTCGGTATAGTTGTATGAGAATTTGATTTTTGCGGGACAAGTTGTAGTTTTTTGTAGTTCCATTTATTTTGCCATATAATGTACTAGGAAACGGGGAAAAAATTATTTGTGGGGTAGAAAATGAAAAAAAACAGCGATTCCTCCATTGTTTTTTTTTGCTTCGTTTTTACGGAATTCACCATGCAATTAAAACAGCATGCTAACTTTATTCTGTGGGTCAAAACGATTACGGTGATACCAAATATATATAGTTTTTTTCTATGTTTTACTACTTTTAGAAGGAAAAAACGAAGTGTAAAAAAAATTAAATATATTTTGTGTCGCAAAATTCTGAGAGCTATAACTTTTTTAGTTTTTATTACATATTTTCAATGCTTTAGGGGGGAAATGGGAAAAGGTTTTTTTTTTTACTTTTAATATTTATTTATTTTTTTACGTAAAAAAAACGTTTTTTTACAAATGTTTTAATTCTCTATTAGTCCCCCTAGGGGACTTCAACCAGTGATCATTGGATCGCGTGCGCTATATACAGGGCTTAATAGTAGCACAAAGATGGCAGATCTGGGTGCCCTCATTAGGCCCCCAGTCTGCCATAGCAACCTTCGCAAACCCCACGATTGCATTGCGGGTGGCGTGATGAGCTGCTAGAGAGGGCCACCCGCTCTTTCCAATGACTGAAATGCTGTGGTCGCTATTGACCGCGGCATTTAACGGGTTAAACAAGTGGGATCGTGCTCGGGCGCGATCCCGCTCGTTACTGTTAAGTGTCGCATTGTATGGAGCTCCATACCTCCCCCTACCCAGCTATGACGTAGCCATACGTCAAATGTCGGGAAGGTGTTAAAGGAACAGACGTTTCCTAACACTGTCTTTGCATAGGGGTCCTCTGTTTATGGTGTCTGCCCTTGCTTTCTCTCACCTTTGTTTTCTTGAAAATATCAGAAAATTATTTTTTTGTCTGTTGTGCAATGACTGGATCCTCATAAAACCTTTTGCCCTCTGTTTTGAAAGAACATTGAAAGGGAATAAGAAGGAAAACTGACACCTTTTATACCTGAGCCCAAATCAGTTTTTATGCCCAAATACTGTACAGTGGATTTACAATTTTGATTTTTATTATCACCATCATCTTTTCATGTATGTAACCCACTGTAGTGTCTTATATTGTAAACAGGAACTAATTTGTACTTTCTATCCAGGAAGGGAAGTGGTGTCAGCATTTCCCCAGGGAATAATTGTAATATCTGGATATTTACGGATGCTTCCTCTTTCTCATTGCTCGCTCCTTTTCCGTTTCCTTTTTTTCAAGGCCACAGAAACTTAATGTGCAGCATTCCAACTTTTTTTCTAAAAGTGACCCTTTGCCTTCTGATTCACTGGTTACATTTGTTCTGAACTTATAGTGTTTTTAATAATTCAACTGACAATGTAAGTTGTCTACCTAATCCCTTCAAGTTATGCTTGGCTCATAATTGATTTTATTTTTCAGTTTCTTTTTGGTAGAATAAAACAATTAACGATGCATCGGTCAACTACAATGACTTTAATTTATATTAAGGCTTATGGTCACTGCCTTTGTGTTTGGGGGATATAAGGCTTGCACGCAACTGCTCGGCCATGGAAACCAATACCATGAAGTTTCCGACGCGCAGTTTATGTACGGATGTCAGTGCCAAATAAGGTTTGGAACTCTGCAGTTTTTGAGTCAGCAGAGAGTGTCGACTTTTATGAACTATGCACCTCAGCACTAGGCAACCCCAATCTGTAACTTTACTTGGTTTGTCACTTCATCGTTGAGCTGCTGTTGTTCCTAAAAGCTTCCACTTCATAATAATACCACATATAGCTGATTGTAAAATATCTTGGAAGGAAAAAAAATATTTAAAAAAAAATGCAAAAGCAGGGTTCTGCACAAATAAACATTTGCAATATGACCAATAAGGAGCTCATTCCTGCACTGCCTTGTGGGTATGGAATCCCCACATGCGGGGCTGCACCGTCCATGAGGCGAGGTGAACTTCTCGCCTCAGGCGGCAGACTGCTGCCTCTCTGAGGGGCCGGCGGTGGCACTGAAACCAGTTGCCGCAACCCCCTCCTGCAGTATAATTGTACCTACCTCTATAGGATGCAGATACAATTACATGCATAAGCGCTGAATGGCAGGGCACGTTGTCTAAACAATGTTGTTGCGCATGTCCGGTGTGGGAAGGGCTTCATTAGTTTAATACTATGGCAACTATCAGTTCCAGTGCGGAGAGTCGGAGAGTCATTACTCTGTGGTTCAATTACCTAAAGTACGCATGCGCGAGCATACATCCGCCACTCGATACAGCGTACCAGGCATCCACTGCTCCATTAATTCAAAATACGGAGCGATGACATGGCAATTACATCACAGATTGACCAGAACAGGTCCAGAACAATCATAGATCACAGAAGTGTGTTTTTACGTATACAATCATAATAAATTTGATTGTGAAATAGCGGTCTATACAAACATTGAAGAAATCTTAAATTCCATATATACATTTTTTGCGTTTGAACATATCCAATCTAATTTTCAGGTCCACGTCAGTGGTTTTGGTAGGTTTGTGTTCGCTCTTACATAGATAGTTTGCTGTAACAAGACAAAAAAGTTTCATATAAGTGAACAATTAAAACAATCTAAAGAATCTAATATGCCCAGAGTGCCTTTATATAAATGTTTTTAAACTAAAATCAAGATTGAGTCCCCTAGGAGTCCCTAGGGCCAAGATTGAGCCCCCTAGGGCTTAATGTACCCAATTAATAAATCCATTTCAATTCCCTCTGTTTCAACAATTTTTCTCTGTCACCACCCCCCCCTCCGTATAGGCGGTATATGGTCAATAATTCTAAAACCTAATTGACTAGCATTATGTTTAGAAGCAATAAAGTGTTTAGGGACTGGCAATCCTGCTTTCCCTTTTCTAATAGAGGATTTGTGATAGATCGGGAGCTATATGTGGGCCCTATCTACAGGGGGCTATATCTGGGGCACTATCTACAGGGGCTTCTATCTACATGGGGATCTATGGGGGCCACTATCTACAGGGGGATCTATGTAGGGCACTATCTACAGGGGACTCTATGGGGGCCACTATCTACAGGGAGATCTATGTAGGGAACTATCTACAGGGGGCTCTATGGGGGGCACCTTCTACAGGGGGCTCAATGGGCGCACTGTCTACAGGGGTGCTCTATGAGGGGCACTATCTACAGGGGCTCTATGGGGGCACTATCGACATGGGGCTCTATGAGGGACACTATCTACATGTGGCTCTATGGGTGCTGTATCTACAGGAGGCTCTATAGGGGCACTATGTATGTGAGGCACTGTCTACAGGGGGCTATATGTGGGGCACTGTCTATGGGGGTTCTATGTGGGGCACTGTCTACAGGGGGCTCTATGTGAGGCACTGTCTACAGGGGGCTCTATGTGGGGCACTGTCAACAGGGGGCTCTAAGGGGGCAGTGTCTACAGAGGGCTTTATGGGGGGCACTATCTACAGGGGGTACTGCATGTGTGTGTGTGTGTGTGTGTGTGTGTGTGTGTGTGTGTGTGTGTGTGTGTGTGTGGGACACAGTATATGGTGCTATTATAATCAGGGACATAGTGTATGGTGCTATTATATTTAGGGGCATAGTGTGTGGCACCATGAGAATTTTATCTTGGTTTATAGGTGCAGAAATGTTTGAAAAGTGAGGAGCCGAAGACAAACTGCAGAAATGGGCTGTGGCCGGGAGAAGCCATCATAGAGGTTTGGACTGGATGGAGAAGCAAATAGATAAAGAACAATTAGAATCTGAAAAGTCACCTGTGAGTCATTTAATTTAAATGTTTATTCTGCCTTTAATCAGTAATATAGTCACTGTATGATCTGCAGCGAGATGATAAGTGGTATGATTTTTTTTTGTGACACAGCAACTTCCAGCATATCCTTACCATTGTTCTGGTACTGAGCTTTGTTATGGTGCTGTATTTATGTACTGAGCTAAGTTCTGGTGCTGTATTTATGTAATCAGCTTGGTTCTGGAGCTGTATGTATGTACTGATTGACATGGTGGGTGTGTGCAGACACCAGGCGCGGTGTAACACGGAAGGCGTAGTATACGGTACCACATGACTCCAACTCTCGATGGCACAGGAATAAGGTAGCACGGGATACAGGTTACAGATAGCAGGTACGGGAACACTGGGAACTGGAAAACACTAAGGGACCATTTGCAAAGACTAACACGGGTAAACACAACAACGCTCAGACAATAAAGAAATAGGCAGGGCCCTTCTTATAGTCCAGGGTGATCATGGGCTAATTTAACATACTTTTCAGGTGCGCGTGCTTGGCCTTTAAGGCTGGGCACGAGTGTGCGCATGCACCCTACGGAACACAGTAGAGTGAAGTGGAAGGGAGCGCTGGCGTCTCCTGAGGAGGAGATGCGGGCCAGCGCTCACTGATCCATGGCTGCGGACGTCGGGGGGTGAGTAATCCCGACGGTCCATGGCAATGGGTGTCACAGTATCCCCCTCTTACTCCCCTCCATTTGGGGCCAGAGCAGGTGAGAAACTTTGGGTAGGAGCATTGAGGTTCTCCTCTGGCTCCCAGGATCTCTCTTCTGGACCAAACCCCCTCCAATCCACCAAATATAAAGTTCTTCCTCCTACTTTCTTGGTGTCCAGAACTTTGAATGTATCCGATGAACCGCTGGGGGCAACTGCAGGACTAGAAATCCTGGTGTAGCGATTCAGGACCACAGGCTTCAGGAGGGAGACATGGAAGGAGTTGGGGATCTTGAGGGTAGGAGGCAGCCGAAGCTTGTAGGAGACAGGGTTGATCTGTTGCAAGATCTCGAAGGGTCCAAGGAACCTGGGAGCAAACTTATATCACGGCACCCTCAGATGGATATTTCTAAAGGACAGCTAGACCTTGGTACCTGGAACAAACTGGGGAGTCTCTCTTCTCCTTGTGTCTGCCTTTCGTTTCATCCGGTCAACCGCCAGCAGAATAGAGGATCGGGTTTGCTGCCAGATCTGCAGGAAGTCCCTGAAAGCAGAATCAGCTGTGGGCACATCGGACGTAACGGACACCGCGAGAGGAATTCGTGGATATTGGCCGTAGACGATGAAGAATGGAGTGGTTCTTGTGGACTCGCTTGTATGGTTATTATACAAGAACTCGGCCAAGGAAGTAGCTGCACCCAGTCATCATGCTGCCTGGAGATGAAGTGTCGTAGGTAGTTCTCCATGATCTGATTGATCCTCTCGACTTGACCATTGGACTGGGGATGGCAGGCTGAGGAAAAGTCCAACTTTACATAGAGGAGTTTACAGAGGGCTCTCCAGAACTGTAAGGTGAACTAAACCCCTCGATCAGACACGATATGCCGAGGTGAGCCGTGCAGGTGGAAGATGTGTTGGATGAAGAGGTTGGCCAGTCGAGAAGCAGAAGGTAGGCTGGTCAGCAGAACGAAATGAGCAATCTTCGAGAATCGGTCCACTACCACCCAGACCGTACTGCATCCAGCAGAGGGAGGCAGGTCTGTGACAAAGTCCATTGCTATATACTGCCAGGGAGTATTGGGCACTGGCAGCGGCTGGAGTGGGCCAGCAGGTTTGAAGTGAGCAACCTTTTTAGCCGCGTACACCATGCAGGACGAGACAAAGTCCATGATGTCTTTGGGCAGCGTGGGCCACCAGAAATGTTGGGCAATCAGGTCTCGGGTCTTACGGGCACCCCCGTGAGTTGCCAGTTTGGAGATGTGTCCAGAGGGGAGGATTCTCCCTCTGTCAGCCAGGTGCACAAAAGTCCTCCCCAGAGGGATGTCTCTAACTAGCAGAGGGTTGACAGAGATGATGCAGGATGGATCAATAATATTTTGTGGAGTCTCCAAGGTGTCCTCTGTCTCGAACGACGTGGACAAGGCAACGGCCCTTACATTCTTGTCGGCCGGGCGGTAGTGGAGCACAAACTGAAACCGGGCAAAGGACGAGGGATTCAGCCATTGGGCCGTCTGGAGGTAGGTGAGATTTCTGTGGTCCGTAAAGATTAGGATGGGATGAGCTGCGCCCTCTAGTAGATATCTCCGCTCCTCCAGATTCAATTTGATGGCCAGTAACTCCCGATCCCCAATCGAGTAGTTGCGTTCTGCGGAAGAGAAGAGCTTAGAGAAATATCCACATACCATTGACTTGCCCTTGGAACCTCTCTGGAACAGAAGTGCACCAGCACCGACAGAGGAGGTGTCCACCTCCAACGAGAACTGTCGGGAAACATCTGGATGATGGAGGATAGAGGCTGACGTGAAGGCACTCTTCAGGCTATTGTATGCGGCCTCTGCCTCTGGAGTCCACACCTTGGCTTTCCTGCCTTTCTTGGTGAGGGTAGAAATAGGAGATGTCAGGTAGGAGAAGTTTGGAATGAACTGTCTGTAGAAATTGGCGAATCCCAGGAAGCGCTGTATGGCCCTCAAGCCTTGAGGGCGTGGTCATTGCAGGACGGACTTTTCAGGATCCATCTTGAGACCTCTATTCGAGACGATGTAGCCCAGAAAGGGTAGAGCAAACACGCACTTCTCCAACTTAGCGTACAGATGATTCGCCCTTAACTGCAGCAAAACTTGATGGACATGTCTCTGTAGAGTCATAGGATCTGGAGAAAAAAATCAAGATGTCATTAAGATAGACCACAACACAAACATAGAGGATGTCACGGACGATGCCATTAACGAACTCCTGGAAGACCGCGGGAGCATTGCACAGGCTGAAGGGCATTACTAGATATTCATAGTTTCCGTCACGGGTGTTAAATGCAGTCTTCCATTTGTCACCCCGGCGAATTTGGATTAGGTTGTAAGCCCCACGCAGGTCTAGCTTTGAAAAAATCTTGGCACCACATATGCGATCAAACAGTTCAGAGATCAATGGCGACGGATACCTATTTTATAGCATGATATGGTCGAGACCCCGGTAGTCGATGCAAGGACGCAGAGACCATCCTTTTTCTTGACGAAGAAGAACCCGGCTACTGCAGAAGAGAAAGACTTCCGTATGAAGCCCCTCTCCAAGTTCTCCTTAACATAGGCGGATATGGACAGAGTCTCTGGCAAGGAGAGAGGATATAGCCTACCACGGGGAAGGGATGAACCAGGAACTTGATCGATGGGACAGTCATACGCCCGGTGTGGGGGCAACATCTCCGCCTTTTTCTTGCTGAAGATAAAGAATGATGGATTGCACTCCTGGCTGAAAACGTTCAGGTGATATGTGGTTTCGGGTTTGGATATCCCATAATATGTATAAGAAAAAACAACCCAAGCACTCAAATATAGAAATATATATAGTATTTAGGATTTTTTAATTCCTTTTTTAGGATTCTTCAAAGAATTTAAAATTGTCATTTATAAACAGGCAATTTTTCACAGTAAATTTTTTTTCTGACGTTTCGGCCTATCCAGGCATTAGTCACAATCGCTTAACTGATATATAAAATATAAAAGAAACAAAGTATAAATAATGGTATATACATACATATATACAAAATATGCACAAAAATTGGCACATGTAATAAGGTTATATTTCGCTAATATTGACGTAGAGAATTTTTTTATGTTTAAAGAGAATGGATTGATGACCAAAATAATTTAAATAGCATTGATGAAATTATAGCATAGAAGCATAACAACAGAGCTAGAGATAATATGACTATGGATGTACGAGCACAAAGCATATATTGGTGTTATACATTGGATGAATCGGTACAAGTAATATGACACATGTAATATGGCACACAGCAAGATTCACTGCCAATGTATTAGAAGATTCAACATTCAAATGGTACATATTTAGAAGATGGAGGGGTATTGTCAAAGTACCCCTCAGGACCATACCATAAAATACTGGTGGTGTTGTGAATAGGTGAAGAAGTTAGAGCACTAAAAAGGTATTAATCCTATAGGGAAGTACATTACCTGTTTGAAAAGGGTGGTGTGTTCTGTAGTGTGGCGTCTACCAGACGCTCTGAATAGAATATGGACACATGCGTAGTCTAACTCGTTTAAAACCTAGGCGGAAGTCTGAATTCCCACTCTATAAACATAAAAAAATTCTCTACGTCAATATTAGCGAAATATAACCTTATTACATGTACGTCCAAATATGATGTGACTATTTTTGTGCATATTTTGTACATATGTATGTATGTATGTACCATTATTTATACTTTGTTTCTGTTGTATTTTATATATCAGTTAAGCGATTGTGATTAAGGCCTGAATGGGCAGATGTTTGGCGGCGCATTGGAGCTGTATTTTCGGATGTAATTCGAGGTTAAAACGCCCGAATTACGTCCGTAAATAGGGTGTGCGGTACCCAGCCTTATGCTAATGACTTTCTTAACCCCTACCCGCACGAGTAAGTAACTGTATGTTGTTGCGGGAGGTTGCTTCCCGCACGAGGACGTATAGTTACTGAGTTGTTTCCGGTGCACACTGTCGGCGACAGTGTGCACCGGGAATCGGGAGGTCAGCTGTCGCCGACTGCTGATACTCCACTCTTGCCGGCCAGCAGTCCTTTGCCGCTGATTTCGGCAAATTAACCCCTTAAATTCGTCGATCGGTTTAGGGGTTTCTAGCTTATCGGCAGACCCCGGTCCGAAATCGTGGGGTTTGCCGATAGTTAGCATGGCAAACGGAAGCCAAACAATGGCTTCCGTGTCTGCCAAGTACGGAAGCCCATCAGGACCAACCTTCGGCTGGTCCTGATAGGCTTCCTGTCAGAGTGACAGGAAGTCACAGTGTCGTTCCCGATGCACGCTGTCGGCGACAAGGTGTGCATCGGGAACTGGGAGATCAGCTGTCCCCGACAGCTGAAACTCCAGTGTTGCCGATCAGCGGCTCATCGCCGCTGATTTCGGCAATTAACCCGATAAATGTGGTGTTCGATTGCGATCACCACATTTAGGGGGTTTGTAGCACATCAGCAGCCCCCATGCAATTGTGGGGGCTGCTGATGCTTGTGATGGCATCCAGAGGCCAGGCAACGGCCTCCGGGTCTGCCATGTATGGAAGCCTATGAGGATCAGCCTCTGGCTGCTCCTCGTAGACTTAGGCTGGGTTCACACTACCTATTTTCAGACGTAAACGAGGCGTATTATGCCTCGTTTTACGTCTGAAAATAGGGCTACAATACGTCGGCAAACATCTGCCCATTCATTTGAATGGGTTTGCCGACGTACTGTGCAGACGACCTGTCATTTGCGCGTCGTCGTTTGACAGCTGTCAAACGACGACGCGTAAAATGACTGCCTCGTCAAAGAAGTGCAGGACACTTCTTTGCAACGTAATTTGAGCCGTTCTTCATTGAAGTCAATGAAGAGCAGCTCAAGATTACAAACGTCAAAGACGCCTCGCATATTACGAGGAGGAGCTTTTACGTCTGAAACGAGGCAGCTGTTTTCTCCTGAAAACAGTCTGTCTTTTCAGACGTAAAAGCCTCTCATCTAATTTTATTGTGCAAACGCTGCAAAACTTTAAAAAAACTATACACATATGGTATCGCCGTAATCGTATCAACCCGCAGAATAAAGTAAAATATAATTTATTGCGCACGGTGAACACTGTAAGAAATAAAGAATTTAGCAGCTTAGCTCTAAAAAGATCCTGTGGGGTCAAAATGCTCACTTTACCCCTAGAAAAATTCCTTGAGGGGTGTAGTTTCCAAAATAGGGTCACTTTTGGGGGGTTTCCACTCTTTTGGTCCCTCCGGGACGTTGCAAACCCGACATGGCACTGAAAATCAATCCAGCAAAATTTGAGCGCTGAAATCCAAAAGGCGCTACTTCCCTCCTGAGCCCTGCTGTGGGTCCAAACATCAGTTTATTACCACATATGGGGTATTGCCGAAATCGAGAGAAATTGCTTTACAAATGTTGGGGTGCTTTTTCTCCTTTATTCCTTGTAAAAATGAAAAAATTCTATGTTTCCACAGAAAAAAAGGTGATTTTCATCTTCACAGACTAATTTCACTAAATTCTGCAAAAAAACCTGTGGGGTCAAAATGCTAACTATACCACTAGAAAAATGCCTTGAGGGATGTAGTTTCCAAAATGGGGTCACTTTTGGGGAGTTTCGACTGTTTAGGTACCACAAGACCTCTTCAAACCTAACATGGTGCCTAAAATATATTTCTAAAAAAAGTAGGCCCCAAAATCCACTATGCGCTCCTTTGCTTCTGAGGCCTGTGCTTCAGTCCATTAGGAGACTAGGGCCACATGTTGGATATTTCTAAAAACTGGGGGATGTTATCTAGTAACTATTTTGTGTGGTATTACTATCTGTTTTAAGAGGAAATACATTTAAATTTAGAAAAATGCACATTTTTGCAAATGTTTGCTAAAATTTGAAGTTTTTCACAAATAAATATTGAATTTATCGACCAAATTTTTTCACTAAGATAAAGTACAATATGTCACGAGAAAACAGACTCAGAATCGCTTAGATAGGCAAAAGCATTCCGGAGTTATTACCACATAAAGTTACACATGTCAGATTTGAAAAAATCATCTGTGTCAACAAGGCCAAAACAAGCTGTGTCCTAAAGGGGTTAATGCCCAACTGGGCGTGTTTTTACTTTAGACCAAGTGGGCATTGTACAGAGGAGTGTATGACGCTGACCAATCAGTGACCAATCAGCGTCATACACTTCTCTCCATTCATTTAGTCAGCGCGTAGTGACACTGCAATGTTCACTATGTGCTGTCTTATACTGACACATTAAAGTTACTGAAGTGTTTAGACAGTGAATAGACATTCCTTCCAGCCAGGACGGGATGTCTATTCTTATCCTTAATCTTAGGAGACAAGCTCATCCTTAATCTTAGGAGACAGTCCCTGCCAGAATGTAGCCACCAGGGCCTCATTGTTCCACAACAGTTCTCCCGCCAGGGTGCGGAAGTGGATGGCGTACTCGCCCACGGAGTTGTCTCCCTGGTGTAGGTTCAGCAAGGAGGCGGCTGCAGACGAGACTCGTCCAGGCTTCTCAAACACCATGCGAAATGTCCGCAGAAAATGCCCTTGTATACAGGCTAATGTGGATCTGGCACTGGTTCAAAAATCCACGTGAGGTCCTTGCGTCTCCATCATAACAGTCAGGAAGTGTCAAAGAAAATCATGGATCAGCACTGCCAGGAGGTGTAGTCGGAGGATCAGTACTGCCAGGAGGTGTAGTAGGAGGATCGGCAGCTTGCACCTCCAGCCGACGTGCAATAATGTCCAAGGTCTGGAGTAGTTGGTCCTGTTGAGACTGGAGGTCTAACATATCCGCCCGCATCTTTTGTGACGTCATCATGGTCTTGGGTTGACCAGCGGGGTCCATTGCCTGAGCCTACTATCACGTTGGGTAGTAGGAAACAAAGGGAGAAGTCCTCCAGCTCACCTGACACAAGAGTTGAGTGTCGCTGTCAGCGCCCGGACCTTTTCGTGTCGGCACACGTTGTAGGAGCAGAAGTAACAAAGGAGGTTAAGTCCAGCGCATAAGTAGAAGTAAAATAGAAATATTTTCCAAGTTTAATTAAATTCCCATTAAAAAGTCCATTAGGGTATGGTCCTGGTGTGTGGATGAGAGGAAAGGATGATCCTGTTAGCCTACGCGTTTCGGACGATAGCGACGTCCTTAAACTTGGCTGTAGTGTGTTTTGAAACTGGCGCTCTGGCCGATTTATACAATTTCCGGGGTAACAGCTGAGTCCTGATTGCGTTTCACGTCTCTGCGTGTCACATGGAACGCAACCCGGAACTAGGATGGTGTTGACTGTGAAAGCGCCCGCCTTGTTATCTCGTAAGTTTTCATAACCTAATTGAGGACTCTGCTCTACGAAGCAATTAGTAGTTCTTTGTTCGTTTATGTTATGGGTTTTTGCCTGATAGGATGTGATGCTATATTATTATTAGTAACGCTCGTAGAATAGATCGTGATGAGTAGTCACATGTGCGTTCCAGATCAGCTGACCATGTGGAACGCAAACATGTAGGACGAATCAGTGACGTGCAGCCTAGACAAACAGAAGTCATCCTGTTGCGACTGCACATAATGGGTAAGTATTTGATTCCTTAGTAGTTAACAAAACTTGAATATGGATGATGCCTTCTAGGAAATGTTGGTATTGGTATAGCTGTGAATGTGGACATAGCTGATTACCGTTCGGATCAAAAATTTGTTATAATGTTGATATAACAGGGAGTGGCCAGAATGGAAACTTTTGCGCATCTAATGTTCAAATTTCACTAGTTAGAATACTCGGATCATAAGTGCACAGGTAAGGAAAGTGAAGTGAGGGTTAAAATATATGATGTGAAAATGTAATGCATGTCAATCAGCATATGTTATGCATGCACCACAGGGGGTGATTGTAAAAATCCTGGAAATATGGAGACGTTCTTGTAAGGACAAGATATCAATATATTTTATGTTAAATCATACAATGGGTTGTTGGGACTATATCTGCAGAGGTAGTATGACATTAATGACCTCACTCATGGATTTAGTATTGGAACATAAGTTCCTTTCTTAGATTTAAGCCATCTGGAAATCTTGTTTTTAATCTATAGATCCAGAAGGCTTCTCTTAGGTGGGTTTTGTTTTTTATGTCACCTCCTCTTTTCGGCAAGTGAATTTTTTCGATAGCGTAGCAACGAAAGGTTTTGGTTGTCCTATTATGTTTGTGTATGAAGTGTTTTGATGCATTAGAGATGTTCACAATATTTGGATTTCTGACATAACTCAGATGTTCCAGTATTCTAGTTTTTAATTTCCGGTTAGTGCAGCCCACGTATTTCAGAAGACACTCTGTACATTCAATTATATAGACAACAGATTCCGTATTGCAATTAATGTAATTTTGGATGATGAATGTGTCTGTTTGAGTGGAGTTGCTGAAATTTTTGGTGGGGTACGCGTAGGAGCAAACTTTGCAGGGGTGTTGGCCACACCTGAAAAAGCCTTTTGTTTCTAACCATGTGGTTTTTGTTTTGTCGTGTGAACTGAAATAGGACGGAGATAGAACGCTGCCTAGGGACGGTGCTTTGCGGGCTACTATCCTGATTCCTCCTGCCAAGATGGTACGCAGGCTGTCATCCTCCATGAGAATTGGTAAGTATTGGTTTACTAGAGTTTTGATTTGAGAGAATTGGTTACTCTGTTGGAGGATTAATGTAGGCTGACTATTAGTATTTTGTTTTGGTACATGGACCCACTGGACCGTACCGCCTTTACGGTATGGCAGCTGGCCAACAGGACACAGGTCACAGTCTATAGTTAGTATAGTGTACCCGTGGTAGCTCAGACAGTAGCAAGACCGACTCGGCTGGGAGTAGGCAGCGGGCAGGCACCAGGCATGGTGTAGCAGGAGGTCAGTGAGCCTGACGGCCCGCGGCCATGGGCATGGCAGCTAGTGATGTAGAACAGCCAGAGGGATGTCAATCAAGATCTGGGGGGGGGGGGCACCATTTTAATTTTTGTCTTAGGCAGCAGAAAATCATGAATCGGCACTGCCCACATGTTATGTTGTTAGATAAACTTTATCAGGGGCCCCTGCATTTTGTGTGCATTTTTAAATATTTTTATTGATATCTGCCTATTTATTTGTGCTATGTTTTTGGATTACATTAAAGAATATTATGTTTTTCATTTATGGAGGTGCAGCCTTCTATGTGTGTCTACTTTTATGTGGTTATGATATTTGATACACGTTGGTGTGCTCTCGTAACCTTTACGGTTCCCACTTGCACAATCCACTAATACACATTCTTACCTGCTCTCATAAATGTATGTGACATTGACAGAAACGTATTTGAAGTCAATTGCAGTGAACATACAAAGCAGATGCAGCAGCCAGAACATTCCAGTCAGCACCTGCTGCCTGGTTCACCAGTTTTACATGGATAAACATTTAACGGATATTCCAAGAGGGCTTCCTGACTCCATGGCTCTCTCTCTTCTAAACAAAGGAGGCTTTTCAATACTCCCTAGGCCAAATATGCATTGTATCAAAGCCGTAACTTGTATGCGTGAAATATTATTTTATGGGATGCAAGTCATTTACATACCATAGAATGTGGAATGTGGGGAATTTCACAATGGGGATAACTGACAACTTTTTCCTCATACTTTATTAATTTCAAATCAATAGGCCATCTGCTACCATGTTTATTATATGAATGCTATATAAATGTATGTCTTATAAGCAGCTGACGATTATTTGGAATTATAGCTCCCGTGGATACATTTCCACATGCCAAATACCAAAGCTTGATCAGAACACCCTACTACATTGAATAACCAGGTTCTATACTGCATCAAATGAGAAAGCCCAACAATAACAGATTATTAGTATAATATTACAAACCCCCGTTATGGAGCCCTCAGGCAGGAATGATTTAACGATGATTTAATTCTCTGGATTTTATACACAATGTAAAAGTTGAGTTTTTCATGTGCTGATCTTCTGGCCTCAGTTTATATGGTCCAAGGAAGGAAATGGAGATATGCTAAATCTGCTGGAGCTGTGGGTGGTACCTGATGGAATGTCAATAGGTTGATGCAAAAGTTTGCACTGTCAACTGGAGGCTCTTTAATGTCACATAAGGCAATTGATTTTTATTGCAAAAGAACTTTACAGGTGCAACAGAGTGCACTTGGCAACCATGGCGCTAGAGATTTTCAAGTGATGGAAGGCGTGACTGAAGTGGCAAGAAGTATTGTAAGTAGAAGGGAACCCTACATAAGTTAACTTCAACCCCTGGTGAGATACGGTGAAAGGGAACACCACATCAGCCATAGGTAAGGAGGGACCATTGGTTTGTGTGGGGACATTGGACCCCATTGGTTGTACATGGAGATTGCTCATGGAAGCTAATCAGAAAACTGGCAATTATTCTGGAGGGCAAGCTGGTGGCAGGTGGGGGCCCGGCTTGGTTAGCAGTGGTGGACAGGCTTAGAAGGGGGGCATTTGTGGGCTGGCCCTCTCTGCAGATAGTTGGGAGGCAGTAATGATCCCAGGTCAGGAATGAGGTGTTGTGTTTGGGCTGGGTTCCCCAATGCTATATATAGTTCATGTTCCTAACAAACTGTAGTCTCTACCCCGAATGTGTCAAGGGGATTATTGGTGTCTTTGTTCTCTCAGAGTCCCAATGATAGGTACATCCCTTATGACATCACCAACACCACTCCTAGCTTTTTCACACAATGCAGTTATTGTATTTTTTTTTTCTTCATATTTTTAAGCCTAAACTAAGTGTGAATTTTAAAAGAATGGTAAGTATAAAAGAAAGAATTAATTTCGATCCTGGTTTCGTCTAAAAAAGAAAAAAAGATGAATGCGGCTTTGGCTATGGTTTTGGTTGGCGCGGGCAGTGTGTGTGTGTTTGGTTTTTAACTTAATTTGTATTTTATTTAATTTATTTAATTTATTAATAATCACCAAAACCGCAGCAATACGCAGGAAATTCGCAGGTAAAAAACGCACCTACTCATGCATTTTTCGGTGCGTTTTTTACGTTTTAATGCAGTTTTTGTCGCCTTCTTAATGCTGTGGGTTTTGGTGCGATTTTCCACAGTACTAAGCAGATACAATCCGCAAGCAAAAACGCAAAAGAAATTGACATGCTGCGGATTCTAAAAAACGCACCGCAGGTCAATTTCCGTCCCGAAAGATACAGCAGCGTGTACATGAGATTTCCTGGAATCTCATTGACTATCCTGGTACTGTATTACGCTGCGTATTTGCCGTATGCACATCCGCGCGGCAAAACGGCACGTAATACGCATCGTGTGAATTGAGCCTGAGGCTGGGTTCACATGAGCATGTTACGTAATGGACGGAACGCAAGTCCCGGACCGAACACACTGCAGGGAGCTGGGCTCCTAACGCATCATACTTATGTACGACGCTAGGAGTCCCTGCCTCTCCGTGGAACTACTGTCCCGTACTGAAAACATGATTACAGTACGGGACAGTTGTCCTACAGCGAGGCAGGGACTGCTAGCGCCGTACATAACTATGATGCTAGGAGCCCGGCTCCCTGCAGTGTGTTCGGTCCGGGACTTGCGGCTGAAATACGTTCCGTCCATTAAGGACATAACATGCTCGTGTGAACCCAGCCTAAAGGTGTTGTTCTCATTTACAACATATATGGAGTTCACAAAGCTACAGCTTTATCCTATACATATGTTATTCTACCTACGTCCATAGTGTAGGAAATTGTACAATATATCAGAAGAGCATGACAGTGTTCTCAGGTTGGAACATGATAAGACCTGCACAGCAGGTGTATGACGATAACCGCAGCAACAAAGCCCCCAACAGAAGGGAAATCTGTGTTACGTAATGAAAACTTTTCCTACCTAGCGACCGACTGTTTCCTTTTTGTTAAATCTCATTAACAGAGAGGATTGTGGAGAGTGGGTGGGAGATGAAACTACTGTAGCGTGTTATACAACAGCTTTGTCTAAGATACTAGACAAATACAAAAACCACAGTTTGTTAGTTTAAACCTTAGTTACCAATTTTCAGCTCAATGACGTTCCCACTTGTACAGTGTTTTGTTTTGCTCAGTATAAAACATCAGCCGCAAACGATATAAAAACATCTACCTTATTTCTCTGACTGGAACAAGTCCCAACATGAAAACCAACTCCCCGCTGTTTTCTCCCTCCCCCCAAACAAAAGTTTACTTAGCCAGGGATCTGTATTGTGAATTGCAAAAGCGTGTGTTTACCAGACACCTGGGGTGAATGCTTACGAAGATAGGCAAGATTTTCATATGCCCCCTTGTCTAAATTCGCATCCCTTTCAACTCAGTGTGATTAAAATGATGCATAAAGAAAGAAAACGAAGAAGGGCAGAAAAAAAAACATCCCAGCAAGAGTTTTCTAGTACTATGACGTGCTATTTGTTTTCTGTGGGCAAAATGTAATGCCATGTAAACACCAAGGAAACGCTATAGCTGTTAAGCTGTCCAAACACATGAAATAAATGTCAATGTAAGGCTCCATTCACATCACATTTTCGCCCTACGTTTAGTTTGTAAGCCGGGAAAGCTACTAGCGTATACGCTAAACTAGTTTATCGGGCTCCACCCTCCTTTGGCCTAGAAGACAAACTATGCAATGGATCACGCAAAAAAATATATACCACGCAAGCCGATCAGTGTTGTATGTCACAGGCATCCATTTAAAGTTAAAATTATGGTCTTTTTAATAGCTTTTCATGACGTATATGTTAAACAGATACCAAGATAGTCTATGGGTGACGAATGTCTGTGATGGATGTCTAACAGTGGCATCTGTCACCCACAGGCTATAATGGTATACATTTAAGAGGTACGTCATGAAAAGGGTCACATGAGTTCATGATCTATCCATTTAACTTATATCGTTATAGTCTAAGGGTGATGGATGTCTGTGATGGATGCCCAATAGTGGCATTCGTCACCATTAGACCATAATGGTATCCGTTTAACAGATACGTTATGAACAGGGTCACTAGAGTTCATGACATATTCATTTAAGGCCTCATGCACATGACTGTAGCCTTGTGCACGGCCCGTGATTGCGGCACGGACAGCCGCGGAGTGTCACCTGCGGGCCGCCCGCAAATCACGGACCGTGCACACATTGATTTCAATGAGCCCGAACCACAAACTCAGATCATATAACGATTTTTCCTATCTTTTTGCAGTCCGGGTTTCCGGCTAATGCACAGACCGTGGAAACCACAGTCGTGTGCATGGGCTCATAGAAATTAATGGGTCCGCAATTCACCCGCAGATATGCAGGTGAATTGCAGCCGGCAAAAACACGTTTGTGTACATGAGGCCTAACATATATCATTATAGTCTATGGGTGACGGATGCCACAGCTTCCGTCACAGCCTACATTTAACATATACGTTGGGAGCTTTTACCAGTGTATAAGCTAAATGTAGGACAAAGAAATCAGATGTGAACATAGCCTAATGTACATGGGTTCTGCCTTAGGCCCCATGCACATGAACGTGCTTTTGCGGCCGCAATTCTCCCGAAAATCCATGGGAGAATTGCGGCCCCATTCATTTCTATGGGCCCATGCACACGACCGTGGTTTCAAGGTCCGTGCATGGCCCAGGAGCCTGGACTGCAGAAAGAATGGACATGTCTTAATACGGCCGTGTTCTGCGGTCCAGGCTCATAGAAAATAATGGACAATCACGGCCGTGCACATGGCTACAGTCGTGTGCATGAAGCCTTACTGTCCTACAACATCTGCTGTTTTAGGAAACAAGGATTGGCAATCTTGGATTTTAAAACGCCTTATCCAATGGCAACCGGAAGTCGAAAGGAAAGACTAATACTTCTCTTTCTTTGGTATCCACTACTTGGTTTGGCAAAATAAAGGCTGTACCAAACTGTTGTACTGCTCGTGTTTTTCAACAGTTCTGGTAAAAAAAATATATATTTTGCCTTTTCCACTGACCCATGGAAAACCATATGTACATTTACACTATTGCACTAATGTTTTTTTTTTACATTTGATATACTTTACAACTGCAATGACCTGGGACTTGCTCTAAAATCTGAAATTGACTTCCTTTTTTGCAGAATTGAAAATTATTACTGAAATTGACAAATCTCAGTTAGCAGTAGCTAATATGATGAATGGGACTAAAATGGGAAAAAAATACTAATTGTTCAGATGCTGTGAGCATCATTTCTGCAGGTATTCTAGTGTCATGGACTGGCTCATCATAGTCTGTGTCCAATCAACATCTTCTCCATATGTACTCACATCCATTTCCACCCTATATATGTAGTGATTTGAAGGCAATTAGACCTGGAACAATTGGTCACAATATACACATAGCTTAGAGGACTATTCCTACAAGGACAAGCTGATGTGCTAACGCTACTAAAGCTTAAGACTAAAGTAAAACAAATGATGACACTACTATGATCCTATCAGCAAGCTGAGTTAACAACTAGTTAAAGCAATGATGCAAGTGATCTAATTAAGTTTGGAAATGTTTGGAATGTTTTCATTTGTTAAAAAGTTAACTAGAATAAAAATAATGGAAGGAAGCGAGCTGTGGACTATCAATCTATCAGCCGGCAGGGTTACCAGAAGGGCCTTCAAAATAGAGCATTGTGCAGGTTCAGCAAAAACAGGGGAATTGGATCCAGCGCTGAAAGGTGCAATTTCTATTAAAATCCAATTCCCCTGTTTTTGCTGTATCTCCTGCGTGTGCCGACACGAGGATCCGTGTGCCGATTCCTATACCCTTCTTGTGACAAGGTGAGCTGGAGGATTTTTTTCACATTTTTTCTTGTCATTGTGCAGGTTATTGTCATTGTAATTACCATTTTACAATTCACTATAAATGCTGCTAATGTGTTCAAATTAGTGTTCTGACTTATAAACATTTACTGTATTACCTATATTCTTTATGGCGGAATTTTGATCAGTAAAAATTGTGTGATTTTTAGCTACGTCTTCCACAAAAAGCAGGTTTGCAACCCTGCCTGTTGTTACTAGCCTACAAATGAGTGCCTTGTTTTCTCCATTGGTCTTCATGGTGGCCATAAAAAAGCCAATAATGTATCTGGTAATAAGCAATCAGGGTGATCGACAGTGTGCAAATGGGCATAAATCAATCAGTTTTGATTGTTGAAAAGTTATTTTAAGTTTCCATCTGTTAGCTAGTTGTTGTGAATATTGTGGCATTTGACAACACTCTGCTGAAATCTTTCCATTCAGGGCATTGTAAACGTTAAATTGGGATAATCTGTACTATGAGTGAGAAATTTTCTCTCAGTGTGCACCATATTTTTCCATGTATGTGGTCTACAGATGAACCTTCAGATACATCTGTTACCAGAACAGACTCCCATGAGGCTCTTGTACATCACGTTCAGGAGATCTGCTCTCCCGCGTGTCTTTATGGATCAAAAGAAGTGGTTGGATCACATCACAAATGAAAGGGGGAATATCGTCGCAGAAAACTGTGACAAAACTGCATTGTGTTTGTCCTGCAAAAGGACCTTAAGGCATAAGGTCACATGACCTTATCTCTGCAGTTCTTGTTACTGTTTAGCGACCTAGTGGTCACATGACTGCAGGTCCTAGAACAGCAGCAAGAGAGAAGATCGTGAGGTGAGCTGCTAGGTAAGTATAAGGGTCTTGAACAGGAGATCCTTTTATAAGGCTACATTCACACGAATGTGGGCAACCTCGGACAGTTTTTCACATCCAAGGTGCACCCATGCTGGACGCGTTATCATGCATCCCCCATAGACCAGCGTCTATGGGGAATGTGTGAAGCGCAAAAAAATAGCACATGTCCTATTTTTTAACGGACCCTTCAAACTCTCTGTTGAAACAACGGTCATGTGAACGGCCCCATTGAAATACATGAGTCCGTGTGACAGCCGTTGTTTTAACAGTCATCACACGGACGTGATACACGCTTGCCTGAATAAGCCCTAAGGTTTTCTTAAAAAGACACATTACTTCACTGCAGGTAACACACAAGTCATGGGTGCATTACTCCTCTAGGCATCAGCTGACTCATGACTACCCAGTCATAAGCAATCGAGATAGTGTGGAAATAATAACTACACAGTACACAAAGAAGTACACAGTACACAAAAAAGACATCAACAAGTATACACTCAATATCTGGCTATGTATGGTTTGCAACAGAAGGGTTGCATAGGTATATCATTAATTTAAACACACGTAGTCTCCAAGTACTAGTTAACTGAAGAGTCTTAAGAGATTCAGGGTTCCCTTTTCCAAGGAAACATTGGTAATAATGTCGCTTATGACTGCTGTTGCTGTTGTAATGGCAGGAAGGGGGTGAAGGGAAAGTGAGCCCTAATCTACCCACCGCCCTGTCCCTGCCTACTTGCAACGACCCGCCCTAGGCGACGGGGTACAACTGGGCGGCGGTCCCTACGCTGTCTAAGTGCACGGGAGAACAAACAGGGAACACGAAAGGGAAGGGGCCGTAGCCCACGGAACGCCGCGAGGAAACGGAGCGGTGAAGAGTTGTCAGGACCAGGATGAAGTGGAGTATACCCAAGTGAGGACGGAGGAGGAAGCAAGCCGGAGGCAAAGCAAAGCGGGTTAAGCAGAACAGCAGCAAGGCAGAAGCACGGCAGAACCAGGCTGGAGCAAGCAGCAGTGGGGCCAGGAATCCAAAAGAATTACAAGCACTGAGGAGGAGAACACAGCAGGTAATAAAGGACAGGGGGCGGAGCTAACTCCGACTGACCAGGCCGCGATAGGCTCTCCCACTCCTGAGCCTGCCACCCTGGTTGGTGGGAGATGGTGTCAGTCGAACAGGTCTGGCCTCAGGTGTGGATTGATTAATCCCAGGAGTATACCTAGACGTAGTACCTGGCAGATCCCTAACAGTTGTACTTATTAATATAAAAGAGTACCCGGCACACCAATTTTGAAACAAAGGTATTTTTATTTTGTTTTTGCTTTTAATGCCAGTGGCAGAGTGCGACGTTTTGGCCTAAGTGACCTTCATCAGGCACTGAGCAGTGCTGGAAAACTGCATAAACGAGTGCTAGTGGTGCTGATAGCGGCTGGCCGCTGTTTCGTGGTGGCCAGCCTCTATCAGCACCACTAGCGCTCGTCTATGCAGTTTTCCAGCACGGCTCAGTGCCTGATGAAGGTCACTTAGGCCAAAACGTCGCACTCTGCCACTGGCATTAAAAACAAAAACAAAATACCTTTGTTTCAAAATTGGTGTGTCGGATACTCTTTTATATTTATATTTGGGTTGGGCCCCTATCCGTGCAAAACCCCACCCTTCCACGTATCTGGTGCTGTCTGAACCTATACACACATGCCGTACATATTAGATATTTGTCAGTGGATCCAACTGATTTCAATAACACCCATTGACAATCTAATGTGTATGGGGCAGCCTGACTGTTCCCTGACATCTTCTGCGAGGGGAAGCAGAGGTTGGAGGTTCTAGATTTTAATCCATGATAAGCGTTGTTTGGCAGACTAGTTTATGCGGGAGTTGGGGAATTAAGCGGTCAACTGAAGGCTTCGGTGGATCTACTGCCGCTTGTCAATCACATGTAGCACTGATTAAAGTTTAGTGGCAGGATCTTCACTTAAATTGTAAGGGTAGTTTTACATGGACAGTTTTTGTAACATGTGCCGACTAAAAATATCATCATGTCGATCGGCACTCGTTTGCTCCATATACATGGAGTAATGATCGGGAGTATTGGGACGAAGGATCGTTAATGCCATTCTTTGTCCCCAAAACAGTTTGTATATTGTTAACAGCACATCCGCTGTTTACACAAGGAGATGAGCTGCCGACAAATGATAATTTTTTCGCCAGCATAAGCGATGCAATTAGCCGACAAATTAGCTACTTATTCTTTGTCTGCTGATCGCTGCCCTGTTTACACAGGCTAATGATCGGAAAAGAGTGTTCAAATGAGCGTTTATTCAGTGACCATCTGCCTGTGTAAAATGGCTTTAACTTTCAGATCAGCTCAGATTATTTCCCGCTCTGTTATCAGCCCCTCCAGAGTGGCTGACTGGCTTTCCTATATGTCAGCTGAATGGTTGCTTTAAAGAGGCTCTGTCACCAGATTTTGCAACCCCTATCTCCTATTGCAGCAGATCGGCGCTGCAATGTAGATAAGAGTAACGTTTTTTGTTTTTTTTAAAACGAGCATTTTTGGCCAAGTTATGACCATTTTTATATTTATGCAAATGAGGCTTTCTAAAGTACAACTGGGCGTGTTTAAAGTAAAAGTACAACTGGGCGTGTATTGTGTGCGTACATCTGGGCGTTTTTACTTCATTTACTAGCTGGGCGTTGTGAATGGGAGTGTATGATGCTGACGAATCAGCATCATCCACTTCTCATCGTTAACACCCAGCTTCTGGCAGTGCACAGACACACAGCGTGTTCTCGATCACGCTGTGACGTCACTCACTTCCTGCCCCAGGTCCTGCATCGTGTCGGACGAGCGAGGACACATCGGCACCAGAGGCTACAGTTGATTCTGCAGCAGCATCAGCGTTTGCAGGTAAGTAGCTACATCGACTTACCTGGAAACGCCGATGCTGCTGCAGAATCAAATGTAGCCTCTGGTGCCGATGTCTTTTGACAGCGACGCGTAAAATTACAGGTCGTCGGCACAGTGCGTCGGCAAACCCATTGAAATGAATGGGCAGATGTTTGCCAACGTATTTGAGCCGTGTTTTCAGGTGTAATTCGAGGCGTAAAACGCCTCGTTTACGCCTGAAAATAGGTTGTGTGAACCCAGCCTTATAGATCACTGTGGCTTGCTGAGACTGTTATTGGCTAGCACTTATTTGTACTTCCTGTGGCTGTACACAATTAAATCCTTAGTCCGGTCTCCCACATAGCGTAAACACTGTGGAATTTCCGCAACGATATTCTGTGCAGAAATTCCACAGCATTTACAGTAGCAGCAGTGTAAATCTCATGCCCACACTGCGGGGAAAAAATGCAGCGAAAACTTTCATAAATTCACCTGCGGTGCAGATTTTAATTCCACAGCATGTCAATTGATGCTGCGTTTTCGTTGCTTTTCTGTTGCGAATTTTCCCCATTGAATTCAATGGATATGTAAAGCCTGCAACAAATAGCCAAGTGTTGCGACGTTTCTCATCCACACTCTACGTAAATGAAGTTGACCTGCGGTGTGGTTTTTTAATCCTAATTCTATTTTCGTAATCGCTGCTATTTTGTTGCAGGTTTTCCACTTTTAATTCAATAGGGTGGTAATAGGGTGGTAAAGCCCACAACAAATGGCAGATGTTGCAATTTTTGCGGCGGTACAGCTGTCATTTCGCTACAAAAATCGCAAGTAGGAAAAGAAAATCTCATACTTACCCAAAACTCTCTGCTGTCGCATCCATCCCGGCCTCCTGGGATGATGTTTCATCCCATGTGACGACTGCAGCAGTCACATTGAATAAAACGTCATCCCAGGTCGCCGGGCTTCAGGACGTCAGAGGGACACGTCGCCATGGATATAGCCGGGGTAAGTGTGAACGTTTTTTTTTGTAGCGCTGTTTTCCGCAGCAGAAATTCCGCCCGAAAATCTGCATCCGGTTTTTCGGACAGAATCTGCTGCAGGTTCTTGGTTGGATACGCTACGTAGTTTTATACAGCGTATCCAACCCATGGAAACCCAGCCTTAGGCAAAATGCAAATTATGTATTACGTGCGGATTTGCCACGCGGATTTTCCTGTGGCAAATCCAAATTGTAATACAGTACCAGCAAAATAAATGAGATTCCAAGTAATTTTATCTACACGCTGCAAATTTTTTCTGCATGTACATTGACCTGCGTTGCATATTTTAAAATCTGCAGCATGTCAATTTATCTTCCGTTTTCACCAGCGAGTTGTATCTGACTAATTTATAAAAAAAATGCACTGAAAAAACAGCAGCATAAAATCTCACCTATTTCCGCACCTAAAACGCATAAAAAAATGCACTATAAGGTGCGGATTTTACCTGCGGAATTATTTGCGTTTTACGCAATGTGTGCATGTAGCCTAACAGGGCTTGGTGACAGATTTTCATTTGCTTGTTAAATATTAAAATTTTATCATACTTCCTTCTCTGGATCACTTCCAGCAAAAAATAAAAATAAAATTTAAAATCATGACTCAAGTTGGGTGATAAGGGGCCATGACATTTATCGCCCAGTGGCCCAGACCACTCTTTAGGCTAGTTTTAAATTTATGTGAACTCTACAATCTATATGGGCAGTAAATAGAAGAGAGTGGATGTTTATGGCAGTCTTTTCAGTATAGATACCCATGTCAACCAATAGTTTGTATGGCAAAAACTTTTTCTTTTGATTTTTTCTTCACTGAAATATCTAAAATTATAGAATATGCTTCGTGAATTTGAGGTGGGACTTATAACCAGTAATGTACATACTGTAAATGTACATAATATATCAAACAATGGACATCTGGCCCGTATCCATTGTACACCGTGTTCCAAATTATTATGCAAATGTTATTTTTCGCTGATTTTCCTAAATAGTCGATGCAAATGACAGTCAGTATAATCTTCAAGCCATCAACCGTTGGAGTATAATGCAAATTTTATTGAACAAATCTCCTAATGATAACAGATTTTTTTTTTAGAAGTAAAAAACTCAAAATGCACTGTTTCAAATTATTATGCACAACAGAGATCAAAACATTTTAAAGGTTGTAAAGAGAACTAAAATAGTAATTTGTTGAATTTGCAGCATCAGGAGGTCATATTTACAGAAATCAAAAGCTTTTTCAATCCAAAAAAAACTTAAGAGGCCAAGTTACATGTTAACATAGGACCCCTTCTTTGATATCACCTGCACAATTCTTGCAACCATTGAATTTGTGCGCATTTGGACAGTTTCTGCTTGAATATCTTTGCAGGATGTCAGAATAGCCTCCCAGAGCTTCTGTTTTGATGTGAACTGCCTCCCACCCTCATAGATATTTTGCTTGAGGATGCTCCAAAGGTTTTCAATAGGGTTGAGGTCAGGGGAACATGGGGGCCACACCATGAGTTTCTCTCCTTTTATGCCCATAGCAGCCAATGACACAGAGGTATTCTTTGCAGCATGAGATGGTGCATTGTCATGCATGAAGATAATTTTGCTATGGAAGGCACGGTTCTTCTTTTTGCACCACGGAAAAAAGTGGTCAGTCATAAACGCTACGTACTTTGCAGAGGTAATTTTCACACTGTCAGGGACCCTAAAGGGGCTTACCAGCTCTCTCCCCATGATTCCAGCCCAAAACATGACTCTGCCACCTCCTTGCTGACGTAGCAGCCTTGTTGGGACATGGTGGCCATTCACCAACTATCCACTACTCCATCCATATGGACCATCCAGGGTTGCACGGCACTCATCAGTAAACAACATGGTTTGAAAATTAGTCTTCATGTATTTCTGAGCCCACTGGAACCGTTTCTACTTGTTTAGGGGTGGCATTGTTTAGGGGTGGCCGAATAATAGCTTTATGCACACTTGCAAACCTCTGGAGGATCCTACACCTTGAGGTTCGCGGGACTCCAGAGGCACCAGCGGCTTCAAATACCTGTTTGCTGCTTTGCAATGGCATTTTAGCAGCTACTCTCCTAATTCTATTAATTTGTCTGGCAGAAACCTTCCTCATTATGCCTTTATCTGAACAAACCTGTCTGTGCTCTGAATCAGCCACAAATCTTTTCACAGTACGATGATCACGCTGAAGTTTTCTTGAAATATCCAATGTTTTCATACCTTGTCCAAGGTATTGCACTATTTCACACTTTTCGGCAGCAGAGAGATCCTTTTTCTTTCCCATATTGCTTGAAACCTGTGGCCTGCTTAATAATGTGGAACGTCCTTCTTAAGTAGTTTTCCTTTGATTGGGCACACCAAGCAAACTAATTATCACAGTTGTCTCAGATTGATTACAATGATCCAAAGAGCCCTAAGACACAATACCATCCATGAGTTTAATTGAAAAACGAATAATTAAATGTTTATGACACTTAAATCCAATGTGCATAATAATTTGGAACACGGTGTATTTCATCCCTCGGCACCTGTCTTTCTCATGACCAGTTCTTTTAGGTACTGGATGACCTGATTTACATTGTACTTCCTATTTTCCTATTGTAACAACCTCTTGCAGCATTAACTCCTTAAAATGAACAATCACTGATTTACATCCTGTTCCTATGGGCCTTGGCATCAACAGGATGTACTGTAGTTCTATGCTCTATGTATTCAGCGGGTGGATGTTTGCACACTGTATTGAATGAAAGTATCACACACAGTAACTTCTTAGTAGCTGGGTGTGACATAACTGCACTACTTTGCTTTGTTAGGAGTTAAAATATATACTTTTGTGTATATATTCTTAATTTTATACTTTGATCTGGTTGGACCAGGGGATCATGGTCTCAAGGGATTTTATGTTTGAGCTAACCTGGGCACAAAAAGAGCCATTACCCACCCCTCTTTGTAATTTTAAATTAAATATACTAATATATATATATATATATATATATATATATATATATATATATATATGAATACATACACAGGCGGGCAAATACTTTTTGATCAAAATGCGCACTAAGAACCTCCCTTTTGTAAGTAGATTTAGCATATAATGCATATTTATTTATATTTAGCGGTTTAGGTTACATTAGTGTTCCCAGTGGGCTGTCGCCATTTTTTTGTCTGCTATACACATATATATATATATATATATATATATATATACATATAAATAGAGCGCAGCACCTTGACAAGAAATTATCTGGGTGCTAGTGTATATAAATATATATATATATATGTATATATATATACATACACAGAAATATATATACATACATATAAAGAGAGCGCAGCACCTTGACAAAAAAATTACCTGGGGGGCCAGTGTATGTGTATATATATATATATATATATATATATATATATATATATATATATATATATATATATTTATATATATATACCATGTTTGTGTGTATGGATATATATATATATATATATATATATATATATATAGAGAGAGAGAGAGAGAGAGAGAGAGAGAGAGAGAGAGAGAGAATACTCTAGGTTTATGCATAATTCCGATGTTATTTAAGTACAACTGTCTAATTTGTCAGATTATTACATTATGGTCAGGGTTGCTACCCTACAAATTCAACCCTTAGCAGTAGACTTTTGGTTAGCTTTGTGAAAGTTGTAGTTAAAGTGGTTTTCTCTGTAATAATCTTAGGCCTATAGAAGTAAAAAATTAGAAAGTAGAAATAACTAGTATAGGTAGTATACTCACTTCTGCTCTGCCTCTCCCAGGTCGTCGTCCTCTGTTGTCTTAATTTTCTCCCTCTTCACAATTGAACAAGGGGACATAGAGTCCGCAGCAACGTTTCACTCATAATGATAACGCTGTGGCCATTTTTCATACAAAGAAGAGTGTCTTTGTTTCTGTTCAGTGGAAAGGCAATAACCTGGGTCAAAGGGTTATGAGCGCTGTGTGTAATACTGAGCACGATTACTGACCTGATGTACACATGCTCCTACTTATAAGAAAAGTATTGTATCTTCAGAGATTCATAAATGTATCACAGCACATTGTCTGGCAAGTCACACCAATTTCCAAGGCAAAACTAAAAAAATATAGTTGGTAGGTTAGAGAGAAATAGGAAACAGATGAAGGGGAATATAACTGCAGGATCAGACTACACAGGGTTGTAGTCTGTAACCATAGAGAGACATAGGTCTGTATCGGAACTGTAGCATGCGCGCACGCTCTCATTCTTTCTTCAGCTCTCAGCAGACGAGGCAGACAGTATCACAGCACAAGCCGCTCTCACACTGTCCGTAGCTGATTGGACAGTGTCAGAGCGCTAAGTATCACGCCCCCCCTGCTATTTACAATAAAAGAAACGCCCCATTGACAGTTCAGGGGGTTATATAAATATCGGGCACCAAATATAACAGCACCGATATCTAAATAACGGAGCTGTATCACAGAGCTACTCACAAGCTGGGAGGAGCACTGTGATTGTAGTGTCAGGTTGTCACAACGATCACAAGGTGGTCTCTGGTTAAAGCGCCATGATACAGCTGTCTATAGACAACTGCATCACGGAGCTAAATGCCGCGGTGGAGCAGCCAACCAGCTAACTGCAGGACGTTCTGGAACTTCCTTGCAGAGTTGAGTTTGGACCGCCCGGACGTTTATAGTCTATGGGCGGTCCGCAACTGGTTAAAGGGAATGTGTAATCAGAAAATGGCCAATTGGTTAAATAAAGTTTTCATGTTAAACATATTTTTTAAGAATTTTTGGAGATTTTTTTACATTTTACATTGGAATTATCTCTATTAAAAAATAATCCGAAAGTCTTGCAGTGTTCACTGTAGCCACTGAGCCTCACAATAGACTGACCCTTCCAGTTCTGTAGAGATCACTTCTCAGCAGTCATCTTATTATCATCACAGGCAGGATTACAATGATAGGTAACACCTATATAGAAATAACACAGGATCCACCATTGATAATAGGGGATGGACACATATCCTCTCCCATACCGTCTTGCACAGTGACCTCTGCACAGGTCACAGAGCATGCCCAGAAAACTATCCCATAGAAGTCTCTGAACATCTCCAGACTATTGTTTCCTATGGTCCATGTGGCTGAAGTAAAGTATATCTCTAAATGTTATTAACAGAGTAGATGTAATGGCAGGAAGGAGGTGAAGGGAAAGTGAGCCCTAATCTACCCACCGCCCTGTCCCTGCCTACTTGCAACGACCCGCCCTAGGCGACGAGGTACAACTGGGCGGCGGTCCCTACGCTGGCTAAGTGCACAGGAAGACAAACAGGGAACACGCAAGGGAAGGGGCAGTAGCCACGGAACGCCACGAGGAAACGGGGCGGCGAACGAACAGTCAGGACCAGGACGAAGTGAGTACACCCGAGCGGACACGGAGACAGAAGCAAGCCAGGGCAAGCAAAGCAGGTCAAGCAGAACTGCAGCAAGGCAGAAGCACGGCAGAAGCAGGCTGGAGCAAGCAGCAGTGGGGCCAGGAATCCAAAAGAATTACAAGCACTGAGGGAGAGCACAGGGCAGGTAATAAAGGGCAGGGGGCGGAGCTAACTCCGAGAGACCAGGCCGCGATAGGCTCTCCCACTCCTGAGCCTGCCACCCTGGTTGGTGGGAGAAGGTGTCAGTCGAACAGGTCTGGCCTCAGGTGTGGATTGATTAATCCCAGGAGTGTAGCTAGATGAAGTACCTGGCAGATCCCTAACAGTACTCCCCCTTTTATGAGGGGCCACCGGACCCTTACTAAGGGGACCCGGTTTAGTGGGGAAGAGGAGGTGGAACCTCCTGATCAATACCCCAGCGTGAACATCACGGGCAGGGACCCAAGTCCTCTCCTCCGGCCCGTATCCTCTCCAATGGACCAGGTACTGGAGGGAGCCCTGGACCATCCTACTGTCCATAATCTTGGCCACCTCGAATTCCACCCCCTCAGGGGTGAGAACGGGAACAGGAGGTATCCTCGAGGGGGACCAGGACGGGGAGCAGCGTTTAAGGAGGGAGGCATGGAAGACGTCATGTATGCGAAAGGATGGGGGGAGCTCCAGACGGAAGGATAAAGGGTTGAGGACTTCAATGATCTTATAAGGTCCAATAAATCGGGGAGCAAACTTCCTGGACGGGACCTTAAGGCGCAAGTTCCTGGACGACAACCAGACCAAATCCCCGACGACAAACCGGGGGTTAGCAGAACGTCTACTATCCGCCTGAATCTTTTGTGCGCTCTGGGACGCCTCTAGGTTCTTCTGAACCTGGGCCCAGACAGTGCACAGTTCCCGATGAACCTCCTCTACCTCAGGATTATTGGAACAACCAGGGGAGACGGAGGAGAACCTAGGGTTAAACCCGAAATTACAGAAAAACGGGGAGACCCCTGACGAGTTACTGACCCGGTTATTCAGGGAAAATTCAGCAAGGGGAAGGAATGAGACCCAATCGAATTGACAGTCAGAGATGAAACACCTTAAATATTTTTCCAGGGATTGGTTGGTCCTTTCCGTTTGGCCATTGGTTTCGGGATGGAAGGCGGAGGAGAAGGACAGATCAATCTCCAACTTTTTACAAAAAGCTCTCCAAAATAAGGAAACAAATTGTACCCCTCTGTCAGAAACGATATTGACTGGGGCCCCATGGAGACGCAGGATGTGTTTCACAAACAAAGAAGCTAACGTCTTGGCGTTAGGTAGCTTCTTAAGGGGCACAAAGTGGCACATCTTGCTGAAGCGGTCGACTACCACCCACACCACCGACTTGCCCTGAGATGGAGGCAAATCGGTGATAAAATCCATGGAGATATGGGTCCAAGGTCTCTGGGGAATGGGCAAGGAACGTAGTAGGCCCGCAGGTCGGGACCTAGGGGTTTTGGACCTAGCGCAAACCTCACAAGCGGCGACGTAAGCCCTAACATCTTTAGGCAACCCAGGCCACCAATAGTTTCTGGTAATGAGGTGTTTGGTGCCCAAGATGCCAGGATGACCGGATAGAGCGGAGTCATGGTTTTCCCTGAGTACCCTCAGCCGGTATTGCAGGGGAACAAACAGTTTGTCCCCAGGGACGTTCCCGGGAGCTGCACCCTGATCAGCCGCGATATCAGAAGCTAAATCAGAATCCGTGGCAGAGACGATTATACCAGGGGGTAAAATACAAGCGGGATCCTTCTCGGAAGGAGGATTGGCCATGAAACTACGTGACAGAGCGTCAGCCTTAATATTCTTGGACCCAGCCCTATAGGTAACCAAGAAATTAAATCTGGTAAAGAATAGTGCCCACCGAGCTTGTCTAGGATTAAGCCTCCGGGCCGATTCTAGGAAAACCAGATTCTTGTGATCCGTAAGGACCGTTACCTGGTGTCTGGCCCCCTCCAGGAAGTGCCGCCACTCCTCAAAAGCCCATTTAATGGCTAGAAGTTCGCGGTTGCCAATATCATAGTTACTCTCCGTGGGCGAAAACTTCCTAGAGAAGTAAGCACAGGGGCGGAGATGGGTGAGGGAGCTGGTACCCTGGGACAGGACGGCCCCCACTCCCACCTCGGAAGCGTCAACCTCCACAATAAATGGCTCCTCTTGGTTGGGCTGAATCAGCACGGGGGCCGAGATAAAGCACTTCTTGAGAGTCTCAAAGGCCTGGACGGCCTCAGGGGGCCAATGGAGGACATCGGCACCCTTGCGGGTAAGGTCCGTAAGAGGCTTAGCGACGACCGAGAAGTTGGCAATAAATCTCCTGTAATAGTTGGCGAACCCTAAAAAACACTGTAACGCCTTAAGGGAGGCAGGTTGGACCCATTCCGCCACAGCTTGAACCTTGGCAGGGTCCATGCGGAATTCATGAGGAGTGAGGATTTGCCCTAAAAATGGTATCTCCTGTACCCCAAAGACACATTTTTCAGTCTTAGCAAACAGATTATTCTCCCGAAGGACCTGGAGCACCTTCCTGACATGCTCCACGTGGGAGGACCAGTCCTTGGAAAACACCAGTATGTCATCAAGGTACACAACAAGAAAATTACCCAGGTACTCTCTCAGGATTTCATTAATAAAATTCTGGAAGACAGCAGGGGCATTACACAACCCAAAGGGCATGACCAGGTATTCGAAATGACCCTCGGGTGTGTTGAACGCAGTTTTCCACTCATCCCCCTCTTTGATGCGGATAAGGTTATATGCCCCCCGTAGATCGAACTTAGAAAACCATTGGGCTCCCTGAACCTGATTAAAAAGATCCGGAATCAAAGGAAGTGGGTACTGGTTCCTTACGGTGACCTTATTCAGGTTACGATAATCAATGCACGGCCTAAGACCACCATCCTTCTTCCCCACGAAGAAGAAGCCAGCACCTACAGGAGAAGTCGAGGGGCGAATGAAACCCTTGGCCAGGCATTCTTGGATATACACCCTCATCGCTTCACGTTCAGGACATGAAAGATTAAATATCCTACCCTTAGGAAGCTTGGCACCAGGCACCAAATCGATAGCGCAATCGTAATCTCTATGGGGGGGCAACACCTCGGAGGCCTCCTTAGAAAACACATCGGCGAAGTCCTGAACAAACTCAGGAAGTGTGTTTACCTCCTCCCGGGGAGAAATAGAGTTAACAGAAAGACATGACATCAGACATTCATTACCCCATTTGGTGAGATCCCCAGTATTCCAATCAAATGTGGGATTATGCAACTGCAACCAGGGAAGGCCTAAAACCAGATCAGACGATAATCCCTGCATCACCAGTACAGAGCACTGCTCCAAATGCATGGAGCCAACCAGGAGTTCAAAAACAGGAGTATGCTGAGTAAAATAACCATTAGCAAGGGGTGTTGAGTCGATTCCTACTACAGGGATAGGATAAGGTAAATCAATACAAGGCATCTTTAGAGACATAGCAAATTCCACAGACATGATATTAGCAGATGAGCCAGAATCCACGAAAGCACTGCCCGTGGCAGACCGGCCAGCAAACGAGACCTGAAAGGGAAGCAAAATTTTATTGCGTTTCACATTAACGGGAAATACCTGTGCGCCCAAGTGACCTCCCCGATGATCACTTAGGCGCGGAAGTTTTCCGGCTTCTTATTCTTACGCCTGGGACAGGTGTTCAGTAGATGCTTGTCGTCCCCACAGTAGAAGCAGAGACCATTCATTCTGCGAAACTCCCTACGTTGTCGAGGGGACATGAAGGCCCCGAGTTGCATAGGTACCTCCGAGTCCTCCGTGGAGGGGCGAGGAGACGGGACCTCGGGGGGAATCGCAGAAAAGTCAGAGGGGAGCACACTGAAGCGTTCTAGCTGACGTTCCCTGAGACGTCGGTCAAGTCGTACTGCTAGGGCCATAACCTGGTCAAGGGAGTCAGGCGAGGGGTAGCTAACCAGCAGATCCTTCAGGGCGTCAGATAATCCTAACCTAAACTGGCACCTTAGGGCCGGATCGTTCCACTGAGAAGCTACGCACCACTTCCTAAAATCAGAACAGTATTCCTCAACCGGTCTTCTACCCTGACGTAAGGTCACCAGCTGACTCTCGGCTAAAGCAGTCCTGTCAGTCTCGTCGTAAATGAGTCCGAGGGCAGAGAAAAAACGATCAACAGAGGAAAGTTCAGGGGCGTCAGGAGCCAAGGAGAAGGCCCACTCTTGGGGCCCTTCCTGGAGTCGGGATATGATGATACCCACCCGCTGGTTCTCGGAACCTGAGGAGTGGGGCTTTAGGCGGAAATACAGTCTGCAACTCTCCCGGAAGGAGAGAAACGTCTTACGGTCCCCTGAAAACCGGTCAGGTAACTTGAGGTCGGGTTCTAGAGGTGAGGTGAGGGGTACTACTAAAGCAGCGTCACCCTGATTGACCCTTTGGGCCAGGGCCTGGACCTGTAGGGAGAGGCCCTGCATCTGCTGGGTCAGGGTCTCAAGGGGGTCCATGATAGCGTCAGCGTAGGAGAAATGGTAGACTAGGTAAGGGCTTGTAATTATGTAATGGCAGGAAGGAGGTGAAGGGAAAGTGAGCCCTAATCTACCCACCGCCCTGTCCCTGCCTACTTGCAACGACCCGCCCTAGGCGACGAGGTACAACTGGGCGGCGGTCCCTACGCTGGCTAAGTGCACAGGAAGACAAACAGGGAACACGCAAGGGAAGGGGCAGTAGCCACGGAACGCCACGAGGAAACGGGGCGGCGAACGAACAGTCAGGACCAGGACGAAGTGAGTACACCCGAGCGGACACGGAGACAGAAGCAAGCCAGGGCAAGCAAAGCAGGTCAAGCAGAACTGCAGCAAGGCAGAAGCACGGCAGAAGCAGGCTGGAGCAAGCAGCAGTGGGGCCAGGAATCCAAAAGAATTACAAGCACTGAGGGAGAGCACAGGGCAGGTAATAAAGGGCAGGGGGCGGAGCTAACTCCGAGAGACCAGGCCGCGATAGGCTCTCCCACTCCTGAGCCTGCCACCCTGGTTGGTGGGAGAAGGTGTCAGTCGAACAGGTCTGGCCTCAGGTGTGGATTGATTAATCCCAGGAGTGTAGCTAGATGAAGTACCTGGCAGATCCCTAACAGTAGAGAAGTAGCTCAGGCAAGGTAGCTGCCCCCCATAATCATGTACAGAAAATAGAATAAAAAATCTACAATCAAAAATAAAAACAGATTAGAAAAAAAGAATATTTCTCACAATCTGGTTTTAATTAGTAAAAAAAATTATAGGTGATACATTCCCAGGAATATCTCAGTGTTAGCTAAAGAGATCTTACTGATATATTAAATAATTTCTGTTTAAACAATTCCCTACATTATTCTTATAGGGTCACCAGAGGCTACGGCTGTGTACTGTCTCACAATCACATAGCTATACGATCCATTACTTTACTTTCTCACCAGCCTGTTATTGTATAGGGTTTGTGTTCTCAGGACAAAATAATCTTTACATTGTTTCCAGTCACACAGCATAGCTTCTTTGTGTAGTGTGTTGTCATATTTTCCTTTTTCTAAAGCTAGTAGGATGAAGTCTTGCTCAGGTTTGTTTACAGGACGTGTAACAGTGGCCTTCTTGTGACAGTGAATGTTCGAGTTGTCTGGCAGTTATGGGTGTGTTAGGACAGGGTTGAGAAAAGTACACTTGAAGAATGCTGAACTGCCACAAATTACTGAGAATCACTGCAGAAGACTATTCCCAGCAAGACGCGCAGAATACAAGGTTTATCTCTTATTCCCTGTGGGGCCATTTTTATGGTGGATAAAACAAACATGACAAATATATAAAAGGAACTGATGAGCGGAGCAATGTCCGTGCAATCTATTGGAATTTTACGGAAATCTGTTTAAAAGGGAACATGGCAGGAAATGCTAAGATATTAGACCAGAGTGTAGATAAGGCTAAAGATTTCATTACTGAAGCTTCCTCTTTTTTTCCATTGTATTTGTCAGCTTTTATACTATATATATTTGGATTTTGTTTTTTAACCTATTGATAACCTGATCATTGCAGTTAATTAATCTAAATTGCAGTTCGGAAAATTTTTCATTTATTTTGTAATACCATGTTCTGTTTTAAAGAGAACTTGTCATCAGTCAGGACATACAGATGTCAAACTATTTCTACTCTAGACACATTTGCACCCCTAGGCAGCCTAACAAATTGATCATCAGGTGTTGGCCACCAACTTGCCAGATATTCCTCATCCATCTGTGAAGCCTCATGTCCATTGGACAGAACTGAGAAAGATTACTTGCTACTCTTTCCTGCAGAAACATGACGTTTTTAAGGAGTCAGTGGGTCAGCTCACTTCTTGTAGCCCTTTGTGTAACGACGGGGGTAGGGAAACGAACAAGTGAGCCCTAATCTACCCGCCACTCTGTCCCTGCCTACTTGCAACGACCCGCCCTAGGCGACGGGGTACAACTGGGCGGCGGTCCCTACGCTAAGTAAGTGCACCAGACAAACATACAAGGGAATACAAAGCAAAGGGAAAGGGGCAGTTGCCCACGGCAACACCGTGAGCAACCAGAGTGGTGAATGAGCCAAGTCAAACCAGGAGAGCACGAGGTACCAAACGCAGAGCAGGAGAGTAGTCAGTAAGCCAGGGTCAGTATGGAGCAGGATAAAATAGTTAGGAGCTGTAGCTGGGCCAGGAAACCACACGAGAAGAATCACAAGCAAAGGAGGAACAGGAAAGGCAGGTATAAATAGACAGAGGGCGGGAGCTAGCTCCATCTGGCCAGGCTGCGATAGGCTCTCCCACTCCTAAGCCTGCCATCCTGAGTGGTGGAAGATGGAGTCAGTCTCAGAGACGTAGATTCAGGTGCAGACTGATTACCTATGGGAGTTAACCCCGAAGCTGTGCCTGGCAGATCCTTTAGGGTATGTTCACACGGCGGGGGTCCATAACGGCTGAAATTACGGGGATGTTTCAGCCTGAAAACATCCCCGTAATTTCAGCCGTACCGGCATGTGCAGGCGCTTGAACGCCGCGTCAATTACGGCCGTAATTAGCGCTGCTATTCATTGGAGTCAATGAATAGCGGCTCCAATTACGGCCAAAGAAGTGACAGGTCACTTCTTTGACGCGGGCATCTATTTACGCGCCGTAATTTGACAGCGGCGCGTAAATATACGCCTCGTGTGAACAGACAAACGTCTGCCCATTGCTTTCAATGGGCAGATGTTTGTCAGCGCTTTTGAGGCGCTATTTTCGGCCGTAATTCGGGGCAAAAACGCCCGATTTACGTCCGTAAATAGGCCGTGTGAACATACCCTTACACTTTGATTGGCACTTTTTGGCGACTTTTAGGGTATGTTCACACGGCGGGGGTCCGTAACGGCTGAAATTACGGGGATGTTTCAGCCTGAAAACATCCCCGTAAATTCAGCCGTACCGGCATGTGCAGGCGCTTGAACGCCGCGTCAATTACGGCCGTAATTAGCGCTGCTATTCATTGGAGTCAATGAATAGCGGCTCCAAATACGGCCAAAGAAGTGACAGGTCACTTCTTCTACGCGGGCGTCTATTTACGCGCCGTCATTTGACAGCGGCGCGTAAATATACGCCTCGTGTGAACAGACAAACGTCTGCCCATTGCTTTCAATGGGCAGATGTTTGTCAGCGCTATTGAGGCGCTATTTTCGGGCGTAATTCGGGGCAAAAACGCCCGATTTACGTCCGTAAATAGGCCGTGTGAACATACCCTTAGTAGACAAAATTCTGCCTTCTAGTTCTGTGCTGATAGGGCATATAAAAATGGCTTAAAAGATTGGTGACCAAACAGTACATTTTGATCTTTTTGTTGACTTTTAGAACAAGGACCAGTGCAGCTTGATGTTAGGCCGAGACACTGTAATCTTAACGGCTTCACCAAAAAAGTGTTAATGTGACTGCCACCACCCTTTTCTAGTGAAAGGCTCAATTGTGAATAATATAAGGACTCAACCAGTGCTAATATCTAATATACACTCTAACAAGGGAATTTCTTGAAATTACTTCACATTATGCTTTCCAGGAGTCATTCTAAAAAGTGTTCAATCTCATTCCCCAAGCAATGGTGGCCACTGGTTGGTACTACTACACTGTCACTGTGACTGTTTCTGACCCCTGTACCCCTGTGTCGATGACAAAGAGTCAGTCTGAAATAATTTAATGAGGCATGTATATAGATAGTGGTGTTTTGGCATAGTTTTTTAATTCGTGAAATAGGCTTACGTTTTATTAGATGTGCCATAATCTAAAAATGGTGCATTACCATTGTCACGATCTAGGGTATGTGGACCCAGTGGGCCGCTCTACCGTAGAGAAGAGGCAGCTGTCCAACTCACATGTCTATGCACAGTCTTGTGGAAGAGGTTTGTAGCACAAGGGTACCTGAGATAGTCCAGACAACGGCAGGGCTTCCGGCGCAGATGGGGCTAGGTGTGGCAGGTTGCACCAGATGTGGAGGATGGCAGCAGGGATGGAAGATGACCCTAGATGTGGTGTATCCAGCAGGCGGCACGACACGACTCCGATACAAGGCAGGCTCAGGAATGAAACACAGCACTGGATACAGGAGATAGGATGCAGGGAACGGGAACACTGGGAGCAGGAAAACACTAAGGGACCATTTGAAATACAGACATGCGAAAAGTACAAACACGCTCAGGCATGGAATGGAAGGGCAGAGCCCTTCTTATAGTCCATGATGAACAGGGGTTAATTAGGGAACTTTAACTTTAAGGCCGGGACCGAGCGCGTGCGCGCACATTAACACCCCGAGCAGGGCCAGACGACCACGAGTGCTGGCGTCTCCTAGGAGGGAGACGTTGGCCAGATGCCAACAGTCTGTGGTCGCGGCCATCACAAGGTAAGGAACGGCGCCGGTCCCCGACCTCGGCAGTGACACTACCCCCCCTTATGCCCCCTCTTCCTGGGTCCGGAGAGTAAGAGGAACCTCCTTATGAGGGGAGGGTCATTGAGGTTCTCTTCTGGCTCCCCTGACCTCTCCTCAGGACCCAACCCTCTCCAGTCCACTAGATAGATAGTTCTTCCTCCTACTCTCTTATAGTCCAGAATCTCCTTCACCTTGAACACATCAGATGAACCGCTTGGAGCAACTGCAGACCTAGGAGCTTTACTGAAGCTGTTCAGAACCACAGGCTTAAGGAGGGACACATGGAATGACTTGGGGATCTTCAGAATAAGAAGCAACCGTAGTTTATAGGATACAGGGTTAATCCGTTGCAGAACTTCGAAAGGACCGAGGAACCTGGGAGCGAATTTGTGAGAGGGCATCTTGAGTCTAATGTTTCTCGAGGACAGCCAGACTTTGACTCCAGGAGAGTATTGAGGAGGGACTTTTCTTCTTTTATCGGAATGCCTTTTTAATTAGGTACACTGCTTGGAGAATCGCAGTCTTAGTTTGCTGCCATATGTGAATATAAGAGCCAAAAGAAAAGTTAGCTGCTGGTACTTGAGTTGTGGTTGGCACAGGAAGAGGAACTCGGGGATACTCATTTGTGTGATTGTTGTACGAGAATTCAACCCAAGGCAGAAGTTATACCCAATTGTAGTGTTGGGCGGAAACAAAATGACGAAGGTAATTCTCTAAAGTCCGGTTGGTTCTCTCCACCTGACCGTGGGACTGAGGGTGACAGGCTTAAGAGAAGTCCAGTTTAACATCTAGCAGGTTTCACAAGGCTCTCCAGAACTTGGATGTAAACTGTACACCCCAGTCCGAGACAATATGTAGAGGAAGTCTGTGTAGCCGTAAGATGTGCGAAATAAACAGGGTTGCCAGGCGAGGAGCAGGCGGAAGGCCAGTCAGAGGAATGAAATGTGCCATTTTAGAGTACCGATCCACTTTTACCCAGATCGTAGTAAACCTAGCTGAAGGAAGAAGGTCCGTCCACAGCGATATGCTGCCAAGGGGAATCAGGAATGGGCAGGGGTAGGAGCAGACAGTAGGTTTGGAGCGGGAAGAATTGTTTGAGGCACAGTTCATACATAAAGAAACATAGTCCGCAACATCTCTCTGCAGTGTGGGCCACCAGTACTGACGGGCTGTGAAGTCCAGAGTCTTTCGAACACCTGAATGCCCCGCCAATTTGGAGCTGTGTCCCCAGCGAAGATTTCTATTCCTGTAGGTATGGCGGACAAAAGTCTTTCCAGGAGGAATGTCTCTAATTTGCAACGGGCTATCGACAATAATCGTAGACGGGTCTATAATATATTGAGGAATTTCCTCAGAGTCATTAGTCTAAAATGATCGGGACTTGGCGAGGATTTAGTTGTTTTTGTGACTGTAAGTATGTAAGGTTATTGTGGTCCGTATAAATGACAATAGGGTGAACCGCGCCCTCCAGCAAGTGTCTCCATTCCTCCAATGCCAACTTGAAGGCTGACAACTCCCGATCCCCGATGGAATAGTTGCGCTCTGCCGGGGAAAACAATTTTGAGAAGAAGCCACAGGCCACCATCTTGCCCTTAGAGTTATTTTGACATAGCAGTGCTCCAGCGCCAACGGAAGATGCGTCCACTTCCAAAAAAAACTGCCGAGAAACATCAGTGTGGCGAAGAACAGATGCTGAAGTGAAAGCGCTCTTGAGCCTAGTAAATGCTGATTCTGCCTCTGGAGGCCAAACCTTGGCGTTCACCCCCTTCTTGGTGAGGGCCGAGATTGAAGCAGTAAGAGATGAGAACTTTGGGATAAATTTCCGATAAAATTTTGAGAATCCCAGAAATCTTTGTATGGACCGTAGACACTGTGGGCGTGGCCACTCTTAGACATATCTCACCTTCTCTGGGTCCATCTTGAGGCCACGGTCAGATACAATGTAGCCCAGGAAGGGAAGGGAGTTGTTTTCTAACACACATTTCTCAAGTTTAGCATAAAGGCGATTCTTCCTCAACCGTGACAGAACATGGTAAACGTGCCTCAGATGTGTCATCAAATCAGGTGAGTAAACCAGGATGTTGTTCAGATAGACCACCACACAGACATACAGCTGATCCCAAAAAATGTAATTTACAAGTTCCTGGAACACAGCTGGAGCATTACACAGTCCAAAGGGCATCACAAGGTTTTCGTAATGGCCGTCACGGGTGTTAAATGCGGTTTTCCTTTCGTCTCCCCTGCGAATACGGATCAAATTATATGCTCCGCATAGATCCAGCTTTGTGAATACCTTGGCCCAATGAAATTTATCAAAAAGTTCTGAGATGAGCGGCAGAGGATACTTATTTTTAACCGTAATTTGGTTCAGACCCGGTAGTAGATCTGTCCTTCTTTTTCACAAAGAAGAATCCGGCTCCGGCCGGAGAGGAAGACTTCCGGATGAACCCTCTCTCGAGGTTCTATTTAATGTAGGCGGACATGCCTAGGGTCTCTGGCACGGAAAGAAAATAAACGCGCCCTCGAGGCGTTGAAGTGTCAGGGAGTAAGTCGACAGAGCAGTCGTAGATGCGTTGAGGAGGAAGAGTCTCTGCTTCCCTCTTAATGAAGACATCCACAAAACCAGCATAATGAGAAGGCAGATTGGAGAGTGAGGGTATGTTCACATGCAGTGAGCAAAAATATCTGAAAATACGGAGCTGTTTTCAGGCGAAAACAGCTCCTGATTTTCAGACGTTTTTTTTAACAACACGCGTTTTTCACTGCGTTTTTAATGGCCGTATTTGGAGCTGTTTTTTAATGGAGTCAATGAAAAACGCCTCCAGAAACGTCCCAAGAAGTGTCCTGCACTTCTTTTGACAAGTCATTTTACGCGCCGTATTTTGACAGCGATGCGTAAAATAAAGGCTCGTAGGAACAGAACATCGTAATTCCCATTGAAAGCAATGGGCAGATGTTTATAGGCGTATTAGGGGCGTTTTTTCAGACGTAATTCGAGGCGTAAAACGCCCGAATAACGTCTGAAGACACTGAGTGTGAACATACCCTGACTGAGGCAGTGGAGTCAAAACAGGACGGACCTGTGGCAGGCAGCAGCTAAGGCATCTGGACCTCTCCAGAATTCCAGTCAAGGACTGGGTTGATGGCTTTAGGCAGGACGAGGAAGGTGATCTGTTACGAGTGAAGAACTCCGATTTGTAACATCAGTGGTTTAGTGATAGACACAATAGTATCAGGCAATGATAGTCCATTTACAGAAGCAACAACCAGGGGTCTCTCTAGAAGAACTGTGGGTAGATGTAGGCGATCCACTAAATCCTGCTAGATGAAATTTGCAGCTGCCCCGAAATCAAGATAGGCAGAGGAGGAGTGTGATGTCTCTCCCGAGATGATGGTCCCAGGAATAGATAATTTGGAAGAAGTTTTGACTTTTGGCATTTGTCCCACCTAGATTTTCCTCTTCAACCAACCCTAGGTGCTGGAGTTTCCCGGCTTTTGTGGACATTGGCGCATGAAATAGCCTTTAAGGCCGCAATACAGACACAGGAAGAGCGTCTGAGCTGTTTCTCCTGCTCGGACAACCTGACACTGTCTACCTGCATTGGTTCTTCAGGTAGAGCAACAGAAGGGTTCAGTAGTGGTCTCTGGAATGAGGGTGCCAATCTGTGAAAACATCTCTCCGGCCGAACCTCCTGATCACGTTCCTGGATCCTCATGTCAACCTGGGTAGCCAACAGGATAAGGGCATCAAAGGTAGAAGGGAGGTTGCGGGCTGCTAGCTCGTCCTTGATGTGTGAGGACCGTCCCTGTCAAAAGGTCGCCACCAACGCTTAATTGTTCCATGCCAACTCTACTGCCAGGGTACTCTTCTGTGGAATCTCCTTGCTTGAGGGTTAGCAGAGTGGCCGCTGCAGAGGATATTCGACCCGGCTCCTCGAACACAGCACAAAAAGTCTGCAAGAACAAGGTTATGTCTGAGAATTGAGGCACCTGTCTATCCAGGATGGGGTTTGACCATGCAAGGGCATTGCCAGCGAGGAGGGAAATAATGAACACTACCTTGGCCTCATCAGAGGGGAAGACATGAGCTCGCAGTCTAAAGTGAATAGTACATTCATTGATGAACCCTCTACAGGCTATAGGGACCCCATCATAGCGAGGAGGAAGAGGCAGCGCAACTGTAGATCTGGAACAGACAGGAGGAGGAATGGGTAGTGGAACAGCAGCAGAATCCGGAGGAGGAGCAGGGAGTTGATCCAGTCGGGTGATAATGGAATTTACAGCCACAAGGAGTTGATCCTGGCGTGCACGTAGGTCACGCATATCCGTCTGAATGACCTGAACTGCGGTTTTAGATTGGCCAGCGGGTTCCATGGCCTGAGCGTACTGGCACAATCTAGGGTATGAGGACCCACTAGGCCGCTCCGCCGTAGTGAAGAGGCAGCTGGCCAACTCACAGTCTATGCACAGTCTTGTGGAAGAGATTTGTAGCACAAGGGTACCTGAGATAGTCCAGACAATGGCAGGGCTTCTGGCACAGATATGGCTAGGTGTGGCAGTTTGCGGATGGCATCAGGGATGGCAGATGACACTAGACATGGTGTATCCAGCAGGCGGCACGACACGAGTCAGATACAAGGTAGGATCAGCAATGAAACACAGCATGGGATACACGAGATAGGATGCAGGGAACGGGAACACTGGGAGCAGGAAAACACTAAAGGACCATTTGCAATACAGACATGGGAAAAGTACAAACATGCTCAGGCAAGGAGTGGAAGGGCAGAGCCCTTCTTATAGTCCAGGATGAACAGGGGTGAACTTCAAAATGTGCGCGCGCTGGCCCTTTAAGGCCGGGACCGAGCGCACCTTAACACTCCGAGCTAGGCCGGATGTCTGCGAGTGCTGGTCTGTGGTCGCAGCCGTCGCAAGGTAAGGAACGACGGCAGTCTGCGACCTCGGCCATAACAACTATTTGGTACAAGAATTTGGTAGAGGTAATATATGCTGACCTTCATCTACCATGCATCAATCACTGAGGGACAGAGAGCCACCGACCAATTATCGGGCGAACGAGCGCTCACAGAATGCTCATTCCCGATAATTATAACATACAAAGAGAAAGGAGTATAAAGCCGTTTACTTATAAAAATAGAAAATATTTTATTGATCATGCACCCCCTAATGGAAGCCGATCACCGCGAAATGCGCGTTGGGGTATACATTGGTTGTGCACGACTGTTTGACTGCTGAGATGGGTAAGGCTGGCTTTGACTAGTTTATTATAATGCAGTGGCACATTTTTTCATAACAATGATGGAAACTTTTGAATAGAAATACTATCTATACGATTTTTTGGGTTGATAGAGAACACTGTTCATATTCAGTAATAGCCTCCTATATAATATGCTAATGTAGATATCTCTAATTCTATGATATAGGAGATACGTGATATATTTAGTGATTCACTTTACTGGTCATCGTCTGCCATACCAATGTAAAAATACTAGTCTTTGTCTTGTTTATGAATTTGACTATTAATTGTTTATTGTTGTATATGTATGATCAATAAAATATTTTCTATTTTCTATTTTTATAAGTAGACGGCTATATACTCCTTTCTCTTTGTATGTTATAATTATATATTGAGTTTTTTGTTAATGGTGGATGGGAGGTTGTTTTTTGAACATTACCTAGCCCCGAATAGATATGTTTTAGGCGTTTACATATTGGTAATCAATCCCGATAATTGCCCTGTGTAAACAGGGCGGCCGTCTGCTGATGAACGAGCAAACCCTCGTTCATTGGCCAATTGCGTAGTTTTAAATGGCCAAAATATTATCATTGTCGGCAGTACATCTCCCTGTGTAAGCAGGGAGATGTGCTGCCGACATAATAGAAATGTATAATAGAAATGTATGAGCGATCATAGTAAAGGGCGCTCGTCCCCATAACAGCTCCTTGTGAAAGGAGCAAACAAACGCCGATCAACGAGCTGTCTCGTTGGGCCGTGTAAGAGGACCTTTAGTCCACTTGCCACTTCACAATGACCTATTTTAAGTGGGTTCCTACTCTATTAGGTGCACTACTGCATGTTGGACGCTGCAACACAGAACCTGCAGAGGGATCAACCCAGGGGTCCAACAGCCGGGCTAAGCCACTTTGGCTGTGGGCCACATCCCAGGGCACTTTGGTTTTATTTTTATTGTTATGGTCTGTACCTCAAAGATCAAAAATGACCATTGGTGGGCTTTTTACACTATACTTTTTCCCTGTATCTGGGGCAGCCTTGAGTTCCCCAGTAGCGTAAGCGCTGCGGAATTTCCGCAATGGAATTCTGTGCGTAAATTCTGCAGCATTTACAGTAGCAGCAAAGTTAAAAAGACAAACACCTCAAAAAATCTGTGTGGTGCAAAACCACTTTAAAAAAAACTGGAGCTGATTTTTCCAGGCAGGATTTTCAGCCTGCAAAAAATTCTGTGTGAACTAGGCCATAGAGAGATTTTTTTTAGTGTGCCGAACATCTTACCCCAGAGGTGGCGATCCCATGGCTAACTTGCCCTTAAGTTGTGTCAATATATATATATATATATATATATATATATATATATATATATTATGGTTGCAGATAGTGAAGAGGAGTCATCAATAATGTTTAAGACAAAGGTATTTGGAAACTTCTATGTGCTGATGAGTCCTTATGTGCAGTGACTTATTATGAGTATGAATCCTTCCATCAATTCATATCAAAGATCTTCATAGATCCTGAAGGTCTTGAGCTTAGTCCCTGAATCCCCTGGACTGGTTGTCATTGGAATGACAAATGGAATCATGTGATGGGAAATGAAAAATAATATTTTTTGGTCTGTGCACCTCATCATCTTGTGAAAATAAATGGCATAATTCCACTAAATATGAGGATTATGCAATAATCGATATGACTGACAGAAGGCTGAAAGCCTACATCGACTTACCTGCAAACGCCGATGCTGCTGCAGAATCAAATGTAGCCTCTGGTGCCGATGTGTCCTCGCTCGTCCGACACGATGCAGGACCTGGGGCAGGAAGTGAGTGACGTCACAGCGTGATCTCTCGAGAACACGTGCTGTGTCTGTGCACTGCCAGAAGCTGGGTGTTAACGAAGAGAAGTGGATGATGCTGATTCGTCAGCATCATACACTTCCATTCACAACGCCCAGCTAGTAAAAGAAGTAAAAACGCCCCGATGTACGCACATAATACACGCCCACTTGTACTTTTACTTTAAACACGCCCAGTTGTACTTTAGAAAGCCTCATTTGCATAAATATAAAAATGGTCATAACTTGGCCAAAAATGCTCGTTTTAAAAAAAACAAAAACGTTACTCTTATCTCCATTGCAGCGCCGATCTGCTGCAATAGGAGATAGGGGTTGCAAAATCTGGTGACAGAGCCTCTTTAAGTTCAAAGTAACAAAACACTAAATAGAACATTGATGTCGCTCCTGCATTCACTATGGGCAGTGTGCAATAATAAATGTCACCATGATGGGCCGCTTCCTTCCCCAGCTGGTTCCTGTTTATCATCTTTGGAACCACAAGGTTAATTTCACGTATTATGTTAGTCTTCACATTTGATGTCAGATTTTTTCATCAGCTATTCTTGTGTTGACAAAATAATTTAGTATTTTGGTTTTAACATAGTAAAGGCTTTGTAAAATGTATCTTCTGCAATATCCAAAATGCAGAGAACATACTTAATATTTACACTTAGTGGCCAGTATATTATGACCCATGTGAGAGTATTCGGTAACTGTTACAAAAACTTTCAACATGGAATAATTGTTCATACACTAAGCACTTAAGTGATCATAAGGTTAGGTTCACACGGCCTATTTTCAGCCATTTTTCGGGCCGTAAACTCCCCAAAAAACAGCTGAAAATACGAAGGCTGAACACCTCCAAACATCTGCCCATTGATTTCAATGGGAAAAACTGCGTTTCGTTCTCACGGGGAAAAGAAAAAGAAGTGCATGTCCCTTCTTGATCGGTTTTTGGAGCCGTTTTTCATTGTCTCAATAGAAAAACAGATCCAAAAACGGCCCTAAAAAAAACGCATAAAAGAAAGCTTGATGCATAAAAACGGCTGAAAATCAGAGGCTGTTTTCCCTTGAAAACAGCTCCGTATTTTACGGCCGTTTTTCGTTTGCCGTGTGAGCATAGCCCTAAGAAAAACCACTGCACTTGTGAATTGTTGGAGAGCATAAGCTATTAAAAGTAAATACTTATATTCCTCATGATATAACAATTCTGGTGTTTTGTTTTTTTTAAATTCTGCGTTGTGGCGTTCCTCTGTTACTCCTCCTGGAAATGTATGAATAACTTGACAACCAGATGTTACCATTCCTCTAAATTGGATCCATATATTAAATTAAGTATACCTCACAAACCCACAATAACCTTCAAACGTGCCCACTAAAAAACATACTGGCACCCAGCAGAGTACGACACTGGAATGAACATAAACCCTCTGAGAATAAAATTGGAGCATTGGGTAGCTACAAGTGTTTGGTACCAAAATGCCTTTGTTGCAACACCATTACCAGTTTCAAATCAAATTCCACAGAAACTTCCTTCCCCATCAAAGATCGCCTCAACTGTAAATTATCGAATGTTATTTACCTAATTAGCTGCACCTGTAAAAAACAGTATGTAGGTAGAACAATACAACCCCTACACTGTCGCCTCAACAAACATAGGTCAAACTGTATGAAACAATTTATGCAGCACAGCATATCCCGTCATTGCACTACCGAACATAAGGGAGATTTTAATTGTTTTTTGATCACTCCAATTGAACAAATAGACCCCTCCCTCAGTAACGGTTTTGAGAATTTATGTAAAAGGGAGATCTTCTGGATTTACAAACTAGACACCCTCAAACCTATGGGCCTCAATGAGGTCACTGAAACCATCATTTGACACCTGAAACTGTGTTAGAGGCGGTAACCCGTCTCCTTAGCAACCAGAGACGCCGACCCGTCTCCTGGCTTCCAAGCGTTAGCGCTCGATCTCCATAGCGACCTGAGACACACATCACGCGATCCCCGCTGTAAACGGCAGACACATATTCTGGAACATTCCTTAACTGTTAATATGATATACAGTATTCCCAGCCCTTGAAGTTTTAATCTTTGATCACAAATGATCGTAATACTGGCGGAATTTTTTAATTTTCAATTTTCAATTTTTTTAGTTCCACGAGCACAACGGCAAAAGCCCTCTCATGTTTCTCCTACACTGAGCCACATACACTGCAGAACAGTAATAAAGTTCATGTGTACAGTCTCTATGTTTATCATCAATTTTGGGTATTTGTTCAACTGCATTTGGCATTAAAGTTTTTTTCTGTTTTGTTTTTTTTGCCTTTGACCTTTGACCTCAGCAACGTTCTTTTTGGCGGTCTTTTTAAGCTATTTAAACCCTGCTGGGTCCTCCAGCAATATGTATGTTTCTTTGCCTGATGAAGAAATCGGTCCGATCTCGTAGCGCGTAGCATTCTTATCTATTAAACATATATCTCATTTAAACTTCTTGCCTTGGATTGAATCCTTCAATTCCACAACATTTGGACAGCGCTGGAGAATTTTATCCTCCCTTTTTTTTTTCTCTATTTATCTCGATCTACTGAGGGAGCCCTGATGGATTTACCAGCTGCAGTCCTTTGAGACCATACAGGCACTCCTGGGTGTTGTGAGAAAAGGTGTCCCAGCATTGTTATTTCATGGGGAATACAAGTATTTACTAAAACACACATTTCAGGAGGTGACAGGTTCTCTTTTAAGTTTTCAGAGTGGAGTATAAGACTAATAACAAGGACTGAAAGCAACGTCTGTGGTAGTAAACCCCTGTTGAATGCTGGAGCTGAGGGTTGTTAGACGACTTCAGGTTAAGGCCTCATTTACACGAGCGTATTATACGCGCGTGCGACGCGCGTGCTTTTCACGCGTGTCGTACGCACCTATAATAGTCTATGGGGCTGTTTAGACGATGCGTGAATTTTGCGCAGCGTGAGTGCGTTGCGTAAAACTCACGACATGTTCTATATTCTTGCGTTTTTCACGCAACACGCACCCATTGACTTCAATGGGTGCGTGAAAACAACGCATGCCACACTGACGGTCCTGCGTTGCATGCGCGAAAATCACGCAAGAGCTGTCAAACTCCTGAATGTAAACAGAAAAGCACCACGTGCTTTTCTGGTTACAAACATCCAAACGGAGTGTCAAATTAGAGATGAGCGCACCGAACTTCACCGGGTTCGGCCGAACTCGTTTTAACCGAACCCGGCAAAAAATGTTCGGGTACGCGACGTCAGGAGACAGTCACTGCCCACGGTGCTGAAAGACTTAAACTGTTTCAGCACCATGGACAGTGACTTTCGATCACAATATACATATACGTGTAAAAAAAAAAAAGAAGTTCTGACTTACCGATAACTCCCGGCTTCTTCCTCCAGTCCGACCTCCCGGGATGACAATTCAGGCCAAGTGACAGCTGCAGCCAATCACAGGCCAAGCACAGGCTGCAGCCAATCACAGGCTGCAGCGGTCTCATGGCCTGCCGCGTCATCCTGGGAGGTGGGGCCGGATGACAAGAGAGGGACGCGTCACCAAGGCAACGGCCGGGAGACCGGACTGGAGGAAGCAGGCAGTTCATGGTAAGTGTGAACGTCTTTTTTTATTCACAGGTTGGTGTAGATTGTGATCGGCATTCACTGTCGAGGGTGCTGAAAGAGTTACTGCCGATCAGTTAGCTCTTTCAGCACCTTGGACAGTGACGGGCGTCGACTACCTCATCTCTATGATGGCGGCTGCGCGAAAATCACGCAGCCGCGCATCATACACGGATGACACACGGAGCTGTCAATTGCCTTTTGCGCACGCAAAACGCAGCGTTTTTTTGCGTGCGCAAAACGCACACGCTCGTGTAAATGAGGCCTAACAGACGTGTTAGGGTATGTTCACATGGCTTATTTTCAGCCGTTTAACTCCCGAAAAACGGCTGAAAATTCAGAAGCTGAACGCCTTGAAACATATGTCCATTGATTTCAATGGGAAAAACGGCGTTTCGTTCCAACCGGGCATTTTTTTACGTGGCCGTTTGAAGAAAGAAGTACATGTCACTTCTTGAGCCATTCTTGGAGCTGCTTTTCATTGTGTCAATAGAAAAACAGCTCCAAAAATGGCCCCAAAAAGCGCATCAAAAAACGTTTGATGCTTACAAAACGACTGAAAATGAGAGGCTGTTTTCCCTTGAAAACAGCTCCGTATTTTACAGCCGTTTTTTGTTTAGCATGTGCACATACCCTAACGGTGTGTGATATGAAAGATAATCAGATCTCAACATACAGTACACCGTACACTACAATGTATCGGTACGGGGAATAGGTGACCCAACAATTTATTATGTTTAAGAAACCAAAGTTTAACAAAATAAAACTCTGATTTTAATGGAAGACATAGTGACGGATTTTCACTATTCTTAAGAAATCTATTTGTTTTTACATAGGTGCATGGCTACTTTTAAGGGTCCCCCCCCCCAAAAAAAAACAGCGCCACTCTGCTCCTTGGGCTGTGCTCGGTATTGCAGGTCAGCCCCATTTATATTTAGACACAGCTGTCGCTTCTAATGTGCCCTACAACCGTGATCATCATTAGGACCGATTTTTTTATTTTTTTACATTCACTAACTCCAAGTAGAAATCATGAAAATTGTGAGAAAAAAATACACAAAGTATATTACAAAGTTGCATAACTTTCCTTTATGCAATGATTAGGCTTGACTGTAGATGGTATGTGTCATTTCTAAGTGGGAAATATCGGTTTGGTTAATGTGTAGTGATGGAGAATCTCGTTTTCAAAAGTTTTGCTACATACAGTATATGTACCAGCAGCTGTTTTTGTCTTAAAGAGGCTCTGTCACCAGATTATAAGTGCCCTGTCTCCTACATAATGTGATTGGCGCTGTAATGTAGACAGCAGTGGTTTTTATTTTGAAAAACGATCATTTTTGAGCAAGTTATGAGCAATTTTAGATTTAGTTTCTTAAAGACCAACTGGGCGTGTTTTTACTTTTAACCAAGTGGGTGTTGTAAAGAAGTGTATGACGCTGACCAATCAGTAACCAATCAGCCTCATACACTTCTCATTGTTCCAGCCCAGCTTCTTTCACTGCACAATCACACTGTGCTGTGGGATCATGCTGGGCTGGAACAATGAGAAGTGTATGACGCTGATTGGTCACGATTGGGCAGCGTCATAGACTTCTTTACAACACCCACTTGGTCAAAAGTAAAAACACGCCCAGTTGGTTTTTAAGAAACAAATTAGCATAAATCTAAAATTGCTCATAACTTGCTCAAAAATGCTTGTTTTTAAAAAAAAATAACCACTGCTGTTCTCTACATTACAGCGCCGATCAGATTATGTAGGAGATAGGGCACTTATAATCTGGTGACAGAGCCTCTTTAAATTCTATATGCAAATTGTATACGTTGGCATCCACAGAAAAGGAAGTATAGTATTCAGGGGTGTAACTAGGAAACACTGGGCCCCATAGCAAACTTTTGACTGGGGCCCCCACTCCGCTGGGTATCATACAACCCCCCCTTGTAGATAGTGCCTCCCTAAAGATTCCACCATACACAGTCCCCCTGTAGATAGCGCCATACACAGCCCACTGTAGATAACGCCTTACAGCCCCCCTGTAGATAACGTCTTACAGCCCCAAATCCCCCCTGTAGATAGCGCCATACAGACCCCCTGTAGATAACGCCATACAACCCCCCTGTAGATAACGCCATACAGACCCCCTGTAGATAATGCCATACACAGACCCCCCTGTAGATAACGCCATACACAGACCCCCCTGTACATAACACCATACACAGACCCCCCTGTAGATAACGCCATACACAGACTCCCCTGTAGATAACGCCATACACAGTCCCCCCTGTAGATAACGCCATACACAGTCCCCCCTGTAGATAATGTCATACAGACCCCCCTGTAGATTACGCCATACAGACCCCCCTGTAGATAACGCCATACACAGTCCCCCCTGTAGATAACGCCATATAGCCCCCTCCCAATAAAAAACGGCTTATAGTTTGTCCTACAAAAGAGATGTATCCCCAATCCACAGGATAGCGGATACATGTGTGATCGCTCGCAGCGATAAGGAGAACGGGGGACCGAAAGTCCCCCGAAGTTCTCCATGACAAACCTCGGACTTCCGGCGTCTGCGCAGTTCAATAAAAATGAAAGGAGCGCTGGTCACGCATGCGTACAAGGGCGACCGGTGCACAAGTAATTTCTATAGAGCTGCAGACAGACCCCGGAAGTCCGAGGTTTGTCATGGGGAACTTCGGGGGACTTTCGGTCCCCTGTTATCCTTATCGCTGGGCATCCCAGCGATCACACATGTATCCCCTATCCTGTGGATAGGGGATGCATGTCTTTTGTAGGAACAACCCCTTCAGTGGCGTCGCTCTGTAGCAGCCAGAGCAGCTGCTAACGGAGCCGCCGGCCATGAGGGAGGCACGGGCCCCCTCATGCTGCGGGCCCCGTAGAAGCCGATACGGCTGCTATAGCGGTAGTTACGCCACTGATAGTATTATTATGATATAAGTGTGTCGGTATCCTTAATAGGCGTGTGACTTCATATATTGTTTGGTCTAACTGACAGGAAAAACAACAAGTTTGACAGATGGTATTTTGAACTTTCTCAGAGAATCTGACGATACTAGACTATATGCTATATAATGATATGTCTTACTATATTATACTGTCCTAAGCAGGTATAGGAGTTGGAGACATACTAATTATTCATAATTTGGCATTGTTAAAGGTTACTCTAACTTTAGTGTCAACAATAAACCACATTAATCCCCCTACAGTGATGCAGGAATCAAGGGCAGTTGTTTTGAAATCATCCACCAACAGATTGTAAAATAAAGGACCACTTTTCCAGAAATTTCTTGCAGAGTTTGGAACAGTATAAGGCTGTGTTCACATCAGCGTTGCCCTTCCGCTGAGGGTTTCTGTCGGAGGTTTCAATCGGGTTAACCCCTCAATGGACAGGCAAACTGAAACCTTAGCTTCCGTTTCCCTCCCCATTGATCTCACTGGTGACGGAAACGTTGTTAATGGTTTCCGTTTGTCACCGTTGTGACAGGGTTCCGTTGTTCTTGACGGAATCAATAGCGCAGTCTGAGAGCATTGAACGTGACATTTAAGGGGTAAACAGTGGAGATCAGATGTTTCTTTCATCTCCGCCATTAGAGCGGTGCTGCGGCTTTGTATTACAGCAATTTCCCCGCTCCTGATCGCACGAGCACACTTGCTATGCTCGCGCGATCAGCATGACGAGTATGCTCATACTGATACGGCAACTGCCTGCTGCTCATGATGAGTATACACATCATATGTTGGCAACCAGTTAAGAAATGCAAGCAACAGGCATTAGCAGCCGTACCAAGATCAGCCTAGTGACAATGGAGAGAGTTCTAGGATTTTACACACTTAGGCCCCATGCACACGAACGTGCTTTTGTGGCCGCAATTCCCCTTAAAATCCACGGGAGAATTGCGTCCCCATTCATTCCTATGGGGCCATGCACACGACCGTGGTTTCCATGGTCCGTGCATGGCCCAGGAGCCCGGACCGCAGAAAGAACGGCAAGTCTTATTATGGCCGTGTTCTGTGGTCCAGGCTCAATGCAAATAATGGCCGCGGCCATGTGCACGACCCGTGATTTGCAGGTGGCTTGCAGGTGACACTCCCCCGGCCGACCCGAAAATCATGGCGGTGCACATGGCTATGGTCGTGGGCATGAGGCCTTAGCGGCCAGTTGTCCATCCGCATATGTTACTGTACATATATTGAGAGGCTTACAACATGGTCCCTAATTCATATTATCTGCTATATAATGCATGGTTGGTTGTCTTAGCTCCAGTATTTATGATCGCCCCACAGTCAACCCACACTTAAAGTTTATGACATTAAATCTTTTACTCATCATGTCTTGTACTAAGAACTCTGGTAGTCGCTGAATGCTTTTACAGTGTTATACCAGTGTTATACCTCTTAGTGATTTGAAGTATGAATTAATTGACTTTCCTCTTGTCAATAGTTTGTGTCCCCACATACTGACACTGTCACCACTGTGGGGAATTGTAATGACCAATTGTCAAGGAGGAATAATAGAGGAATTGCGTAAGTTGTTATTTCATGCTTTTTGTGTTTCAATCATTTTTATTGAAGTTTTTCAAGGAAAGGTGAAGCGGTGCATCAAATAAAAGGGAGGGAGGGAAAGAGGGAAAAATGGGGGGAAAGACAGGAAAATGAGTGTCAAATGTCTTGCAGGCAAAATGAACCTAAGAGATCATCCCAAGATATCTGATCCATGGCTGCCAAACTTGAAGGAAGATCTCCTCTGTATCTGAGACCATACAGTGTAAACGGTCATTGACCATAATCCAATTCAGTTTAGTCTTAACCAGATGAAGAGGAATCACAGGGCTTTTCCAGGATGTAGCTATAGCAATTTTGGCTGCCAGGAAAAGAAAGGATACAAATTTATGAGAGGCCTTAGATAATCCAGGGATGGTCTCATTAAGTAATGCCTGTGATGGGGACAGTTTCAAGTTAATCTGAGTTATAGAATATAGCATATTAAAGATTTGTCGTCAAAACCGGCGCACCTTCGGGCAATCCCACCATATATGCAGAGGGTCTCCCACACATCCACAGTGTCTGAAGCAGAAAGATGAGGAAGAAGGGAACATCTTAGCCAGTCTAGAGGGAACTAAATACCATCGAAAGAATACTTTATAATTGGCTTCGACCAGCGAAGCATTAATAGAAATCTTCGCAGTACGTTCTGCCATATCTTGGCAATCCCTAACAGTAAATGATGTGTGTGAGTCCCTCTCCCACATAGACATATATGATAGCCTGTCCGACAGAGAAACCAAAAATTAGTAAATATTAGACAATATATGATGACCACTAGAATTATTCAAACATAAATTCTCAAATACTGAAGTATTCTGCAGAACCGAAGTAGGTTTAAATGAGGACATAAAATGGTGAATCTGGTGAAAGCGAAAAAATCTCTGAGTCCGGCACGTGGTGGATGGACTGAAAAAAATGACAGGGTTTTATGCCTAGTCTATCACAAGAGTGTCCAATTCGGTATAGATTTTTATCCAGCCACCATTGAAACGCTGACAGTTGCATTCCAGGAGCAAAAATAGAATTATCAAATAATCTTGCTGCAGGTGTGTGCACAGAACAGAGCCAAAACCTTTGACTCAACCTATCCCACAGCGCCAAGGAAGAAGAGAGGAGTGGACATAACACAGGTGGTCTGAGCCTGGGCTTCAGTCATAACAACTGGTCTACAGGAACATCAGGAGTAGCTGCCTATTCTATAGAAATCAAACGCGTTTGGTTACTTATACTGTGGAGTGAGACTAAAGATGTCAAACGAGCAGTATAGTAGTATTTAGTGAGGTTCGGTAAACCTAAACTCCCGGATACTTTAGGAGCATATAGACTACTTTGTGGGACTCTACATTGTTTAGGACCCCAAACGAAGGACAATATAAGCCTTTGAAGGTCTTTAAGTAGGGGGCAGGGACATCTATTGGTAAAGTGTGGAAGAAGTATAAAATTCTGGGAAGAACCATCATTTTAACACCTGCTAACCTACCAAACCAGGAAAGAGGCATAGAAGCCCAGTGCAACAGGTCTATTTAAAATTTTTGTTTAAGAGGGAGGAAATTTGTGCGAAAAAGGGTAGAATAGCAAGGAGTAAGGTGAACCCCCAGATAGGAGATTTTGTCTGCCCTCCATCTCAGCTCAAAGTTCAAATGCATCAACTTGGCCATGGAATGTGGAATGCTGACGTTCAAAACCTCGAGATTTGGGAAAATTGGTCTAAGACGTTATAGAAATTCTGGAGAGACGTAAGGGGGGACGACAAAACCAGTAAGATGTCGTCCGCATAAAGTGCACACTTATGTGTCTGACCCCTAACCTCAACTCCTTTTATGTCGTTATTCATCCTGATCAGGTGGGCCAGGGGCTCAATTGCCAAGACAAAAACAATAGGGGATAGAGGACACCGATGTCTCGTTCCCCAGCCTATAGTTATACGGTCTGAGAAGAATCCCTTGATGGGCAGATGGAGCCGAATATAGACTTCTCAAAAGGATAAGAAATGTATATCCAAACCCCTCAAAACAAAAAATAAGTAATGCCAGGTCAGAGAATCGAAAGCCTTATGCAAATCCAGTGACAGGCATAGTGCTCCCGTCTTCTGTGTTCCATCCCAGTGTGAATAAACAAGGGATATAAGATCAATGATCCTTCTAGTCTGATTAGCCGCTTGTCTGTTTGGCATGAAAACCACCTGATCAGGGTGAATGTATTGTTCTAGAAAGGCATTGAGTCTCGTAGCCAAGATTTTAGTGAAAAACTTAATGTCTACATTAATTAGTGATATTGGCCTATAGTTTTGACAAGAAGAGGGGTCTTTACCTGGATTCGGGATCACGGAAATGTACGCCCTGAAAGCTTCAGGTCCAGGAAGACCACCATCCCTTAAAGCGTTAAATAGGAAGACCAGATGAGGTGCCAAAACATCCACAAATTTTTTATAATGGATATTAAAGAACCCATCTGGTCCTGGGGATTTAGCTGGTTTGAGGGATTTCATCGCAAACAAGAACTTCCTGAGTCAAAATAGAGGCCTCCATAGTATCTCTGTAGGGGTCTGATAATACAGGCAAGGAGATATTCTTAAATAATGTATCAGCTTTCACTTCATCTAGCTGGGGAGGGGACTTATACAGGGTGGAATAGAATGAAAAGAAACTATTGAAAACTTCTTTAGGGTGCTGTGTGAGATTACCATTCGCTAGCCTTAGTTTAGGGACCATAAAATTACGAGACAATAGAGCAAGTTTCCTAGCTAAGAGGGTGCCGGGTTTGTCACTTTGGGCAAAAAATCGGTATTGCGTCCATCGGATGTGACGTTCTGCTATAGTTGTACGGCATAAGTTAAGTTCAGTACGGGCATTCTCAATTTTAGACCGCAATTCAAGATTAGTGTCCGCCTTCTGTTGTCTAACTAAAGCCAAGTAAGTGGCTTCCTTATCTTTAAGAGTTTGGTCTCTAGTTCTTTTTAGACGTGATGCAATCTGAATAAGTTTCCCTCTTAGGGTAGCTTTGTGGGCCTCCCAGTTATTTGCCGGGGAAGTGTCAGTCGCACAATTAAGTTACAAATACTCTTCAAGTTCCATTGTAATTTCTTTGAATATTTGGGGGTTTGTCAGGAGGGACTCATTCAAACGCCATGAGCTAGACCTAGGTTTAAGCCAGAAGCAATCCAATGTAAACAACACCAAGTTATGATCTGACCACGAAATGGGATATATTTTGGCACCAAGTAGACTATTTAAGAGCTGAGACGGAAGGAAGAGATGATCTATACGAGAGTAGACGAATGGGCATGAGAATAAAAGGTATAATCCCTGGTGGATAGATTGGCAGATCTCCAGGCATCAACAAAATCATGGGAGTGTTAGGGTATGTGCACACGGTAGCAGGCTTTTACGTCTGAAAAGACAGACTGTTTTCAGGAGAAAACAGCTGCCTCGTTTCAGCTGTAATTGCTCCTCCTCGCATTTTGCGAGGCTTCTCTGACAGCCGTAAATTTTGAGCTGTGCTTCATTGAGTTCAATGAAGAACGGCTCAAATTACCTCTGAAAGAAGTGTCCTGCACTTCTTTTGACGAGGCTGTATTTTTGCGCGTCGTCGTTTGACAGCTGTCAAACGACGACGCGTAAATGACAGGTTGTCTGCACAGTACATCGGCAAACCCATTCAAATGAATGGGCAGATGTTTGCCGACGTATTGTAGCCTTATTTTCAGACGTAAAACGAGGCATAATACGCCTTGTTTACGTCTGAAAATAGGTTGTGTGAACCCAGCCTAAGGGTATGTGCACACGATGAAAGGCTTTTACGTCTGAAAAGACAGACTGTTTTCAGGAGAAAACAGCTGCCTCGTTTCAGACGTAAAAGCTCCTCCTTGCATTATGCGAGGCGTCTGTGACGCTCGTAAATCTTGAGCTGCTCTTCATTGACTTCAATGAAGAACGGCTCAAGTTACGTTGCAAAAAGCGCCCTGCACTTCTTTGCCGAGGCAGTCAATTTACGCGTCGTCGTTTGACAGGTGTCAAACGTCGACGCGTAAATGACAGGTCGTCTGCACAGTACGTCGGCAAACCCTTTCAAATGAATGGGCAGATGTTTGCCGACGTATTGTAGCCCTATTTTCAGGCGTAAATCGAGGCATAATACGCCTCGTTTACGCCTGTAAATAGGTCGTGTGAACCCAGCCTAAGAGTTTGGCTAATTGTAACCCCTGTTTAGGGGGGGGGTGAAGGGAGGAGAGAGGAGGGACCTGTGATCATTTTCTCAAGAAGGTGATCCAATGCTACATTAGAATTTCCACACAAAAACACTTTACCAAGGAGAGGAAGTAAGTGTCTAAACATGGTGCGTAATAAGAGATGAACATGACTTGAGTGTCCTGTAGTGTACCATTCACGAACAAATACCTGCCCTCAGGATCTGCCACCGTGGTTTGATGTGTGAAGGGAAGATTTCTTTTGAAAAAGATGCCCACTCCTCTTTTATTTTCCACAGCAACTGCTAGGTAATACAAAGGATAATGATTATGCATAAATTTAGGACAAGAGCTAGTGGAGAAATGCAGTTCTTGTAAAAACACAACTACACAATGCAAGGACTTATATGTTTGGAAAGCATTGCACCGTTTAGTCGGTGAATTGAGGCCTTGAACATTGTGAGTGATAATGTTAAAAGAAAACGGAGGGTCAGCCATGACCTAAATGTTCACAGAAAGCGCAATATCGAAGACACTCGACCATCATAAGAAGGGGACAGGAAAGAAGGGGAAAGGAGCAAAAGTAAAAGAGAAAGGACAATGAACACATGCAAGTTGAGATATTAGAAGCTGAGGGCTGAAGATCTTGAGCTCCGTAGCGGCTGAAGACATGCTGTAGAAGAGGAAGAAGCAGGCGATGATGATTTCCTCAGCGGGGGCCTGCGATTTCTCTAAAGAAGACCCAAATCGTTCCATAATGGCTTATCCTTCTCGGAGAGAAGCAAAGCTGTGTGACCGATTACGATAGGAAAATGTAAGACGAAAAGGGAAGGCCCATCGATATCTGATCCCGAGACGAATCAGGACTTGGAGAGATTTTAATGAACGACGCATCTGGATCGTACGAGGAGCCAAATCCGATAAGATCTGAATGTCGCAGCTACGCAGTGGTAACTGTTCTGAGGCCCTGGAAGCTTTCATGACCTTTTCCTTCACAGAATAATAATGAGGCTTCACCAACACATCCCTGGGCAGACCATCCGTACGGGGAGCCGCAAGTGCCCTATGCACTCTGTCAATGTCAAAATATCGTTTCGATAAATCAGGAAGGAGGTGCTTGAAAAGATCATGTACCGCAGTTTATAAATCCAGAACATTCTCCGACAGACCTCTTATACAGAAATTTTCCCGCCTAAATCTATTTTCCATGTCTTCAAGCTTAGAGTGGGCTTCCTCAAGCTGTTGGTATATGTCATCAATAAAATCAGAGTACTGATTAACAGTCGTCACCGTATTATCAATTTTAGCCTCCATTGCTTCCATTCTAGATCCTAGAGCTTGAAAATCAGCAGTTTTTCACGTCCGAGGTGCATCCGGGCTCAGCGCTGCGGGACGCGATGTCACGCATGCCCCATAGTTGAGAGTCTATGGAGGGATGCGTGATGCGTGAAAAGAACGGACATGTCCTATTTTCCCACGGATCCTTCACACGGTACATTGAAACAACGGCTGTATGAATGGCCACATTGAATTACATAGGTCCGTGGGACGGCCGCTGTTTCAACGGCCGTCCCACGGACGTTTAACACGTTCGTGTAAATAAGGCCTTAAGTTCAGATGTGATCTTCACACATGTTTTATTCCAGCTCTTGCTGTAAGAGTTGGGAAAAGCGTGCAATAAGAACTTTGTCCCCCGAATATGCACCAGTATCAGCTTGCAGCTGCGGGGAGGAGAATGGCGGAGACCCCTCCAGCACAGCCTGGCTAATTGAAAACCTTCGCGCCCGAGGTTCTGCGGAGGAAGCATTGGAATCCTCATCCCCAAACAGATCTGAACCAGGGCTTGGGCTCTGAAAACAAGGGGTAACTCCGTCCACACTGTGTACATGGTCCAATGAGGGTGCCTGCAACTGAGGAGAGTGAGCCGGCGTCATCATGGCCTGCTCCGCGTGCGCACTCTACAATGGGGTCGCCGCTTCTGCAGACGTCGATATGGTCACAATCCCAGACTTTTTGTCGTTCCCTTTCGCCATTAAAAGATCCCTGAGAAGCAGGAGGAATTCCAGTGGAAGGCAATCGAGGTGCGTGGGTGAAAATAGCTTATGAGCTGGATACTCCCGTTGAGGTGCGGAGCTCTAGTGACACACGTCCAACATCAGTCCCGCGCGCATGCACCTCCATTTAATGCTTTTTGACTTTCTCTTTTTCCATTTTTCCATCTTTACTCCTGTCATTAATTTTAAGGATTCTAACATCAGTTCATAGCTAATAGCCAACTTGCCTATTAGGTAGTCTATATTACACAAGCCTCAAGGCATTAGTTATTACAGTGCTGAAGATTAAACTCCGATAAAAATGTAATTTCATTATGAAATACTATATGTTTTACCCTCTTGCACAATGTCTTATAACGGCTCTGTAGTGTATGGATCCAAAATACGGAATTGTGCATGAGGCCTAATTTGGAGAGCAGAAATATTAGTTTGCTTTGGGCCCATAATATACTGTACCTCTGTTGCCTGTGTGGTTTTTATATGGAGTCATAAAGCGGTTCTTTTCTCATGGAAAAAAAAATGCAGAGGTTATGGGCCACTTTTTAATACTGCAGATTGTATTGAGCTACACTTAATATTAGAAGGTAAAAAGATAACTAAAGATATGACCAAGTGATATGGCTGTTACCCCCATGTTAAGTAAGTTTGCCCCTCATTCCATCTCCAGTGATCCATTCCCACTTTTGGGAAATGGAATAAAGAACAGATCCTGCAATACTACTGTGACCTAAGACTTGATATGGTAACTTAATCTCAGTGCCCTATTTATTAGTGACGTGAACTATAAATTCAGACACATTAATTCTAACATATACTGACAAGTTTTTTTTTTTTTTTTTTTTTGAAGAAGCACAATTTTATGGGAAAATGCAATGCTTTTAGACAGCCAGTTCCCAGTACTTGCATGCTCTAATTGTTTTTTATGGCTCACTGATAAAAATGCATGTTCCTTGCCTATTGTTTATATTGTTTTGCTTGATGAAGAATAGATTATCTGTGACGGCATATCTGTTTATTATATACAGTATTGTACAAAAGTTTTAGGCTGTTGTGGAAAAATGCTGCAACGTAAGACTGCTTTAAAAAATTGAAGTATTAATAGTTTTTTTTTTATCAATTAACTAAATCAAAGTGAATGAACAGAAGAGAAACCTAAACCAAATCAGTATGTGGTGTGACCACCCTTTGCTTTCAAAACAGCATCAATTCTTCTAGGTACTCTTATACACAGTTTTTGAAGGAACGTGGCAGGGAGGTTGTTCCAAACATCTTGGAGAACTAACCACAGCTCTTCTGTGGATGTAGGCTTCCTCAAATCCTCCTGTCTCTTCATGTAATCCCAGACAGACTCGATGATGTTGAGATCAGGGCTCTGTGGGGGTGGGTCATATGATAACTTACAGGGCACCTTGTTCTTCTTTACGCTAAAGATTAACCCCTTCAGGACTGAGCCGGTTTTGGCCTTCAGGACGAAGCCGATTTTTCAAATCTGACATGTGTCACTTTATGTGGTAATAACTCCGGAATACTTTTGCCTATCCAAGTGATTCTGAGATTGTTTTCTCGTGACATATTGTACTTTATGTTAGAGAAAAAATGTGGTCGATAAATTCAATATTTATTTGTAAAAAAACACCAAGATTTAGAGAAAATTAGCAAAAATGTGCATTTTTCCAAATTTAAATGTATCTACTTGTAAAACAGATAGTAATACCACACAAAATACTTACTAGTGTATATTTCCCATAGGTCTACTTTATGTTTGCATCATTTTTTGAACATTCTTTTCTTTTTATAGGACATTACAAAGCTTAGAACTTTAGCAGCAATTTCTCATATTTTCAAGAAAATTTCAAAAGCCTATTTTTTCAGAGACCAGTTCAGATCTGAAGTGGCTTTGAGGGCCCTATATATTAGAAAGTCCCCATAAATCACCCCATTTTGAAAACTGCACCCCTAAAAGTATTCAAAACAGCATTCAGAAAGTGTTTTAACCCTTTAGGTGTTTCACAGGAATTAAAGCAATGTAGAGGTGAAATTTACAAATTTAATTTTTTTTTTTCGAAAATTCATTTGTAATACATTTTTTCTGTGCCACAGAAGGTTTTACCCAAGAAATGCAACTCAATTTATTGCCCAGATTCTGCAGTTTTTAGAAATATCCCACATGTGGTCCTAGTGCGGTAATGGACTGAAACACAGGCCTCAGAAGCAAAGGAGCACCTAGTGGATTTTGGGGCCTCCTTTTTTTAGAATATATTTTAGGCACCATGTCAGGTTTGAAGAGGTCTTGTGGTACCAAAACAGTAAAGACCCCCCAAAAGTGACCCCATTTTGGAAACTATACCCCTTAAGGAATTTATCTATGGGTATAGTTAGCATTTTGAACCAACAGTTTTTTTGATAAATTTATTTGACTTAGTATGTGAAGATGAAAATCTACTTTTTTTGTGAAAAAACATAGACATTTTTAATTTTTGCAAGGAATAAAGTAGAAAAAACACCCCAACATATGTAAAGAAATTTCTTCCGATTATAGCAATACCCCATATGTGGTAATAAACTGCTGTTTGGACCTACAGCAGGCCTCAGAAGAGAAGGAGCACCATTTGGATTTTGGATTTCTGATTTTGCTGGAATAGTTTTCAGTGCCGTGTCGCGTTTGCAATGCACTGGAGGGATAAGAACCGTGGAAATCCCCGAATAGTGACCCCATTTTGGAAACTACACCCCTCAAGGAATTTTTCTAGGGGTAAAGTTAGCATTTTGACCCCACAGTTGTTTTGCTGAATTCATTGGAATTAGTCTGTAAAGGTAAAAATCTACTTTTTTTCTGTAATAACTTAGACATTTTTAAGTTTTACAAGGAATAAAGGAAAAAAAGCACCCCAACATTTGTAAAACAATTTCTCCTGATTACGTAAATACCCCATATGTGGTAATAAACTGCTGTTTGGACCCACACCGGGGCTTAGAAGGGAAGGAGCGCTATTTGGGTTTTGGAGCTCAAATTTAGCTGGAATAGTTTTTGGGTGTCATGTCGAATTTGCAAAGCCACTGAGAGACCGAAACAGTGGAAGCCCCCAAAAAGTAACCCCATTTGAGAAACTACACTACTTAAGGAATCTATCTAGGGGTATAGTGAGCATTTAGGCCACACGTCTTTTGCAGAATTTATTAGAATTAGGCCGTGAAAATTAATATCAACATTATTTCCACTAAAATTTTGAATTTTTTCAATTTCACAAAGGATAAATGAGAAAATGCACCCCAACACTTGTAAAGCCATTTCTCCCGAGTACAGTTATGCCCCACATGTGGTCATAAATGTTTTTTCATTAGAAAGTAATTAACCCTTTCCGAACTGATCCATGTTTTGCTTTTTCTTTTTCGTTTTTACTCCCCGCTTTCCGAGAGCCACAACTTTTTTATTTTTCCGTCAATAGAGTGGTGTGAGGGCTTATTTTTTGCGGGACGAGCTGTACTTTTTATTGGTACGTAAGACTTTTTGAGCACTTTTTATTAAATTTTTTGGTAGAGCGAAGGTGACCAAAGAACTGTTATTTTGCCGTTTAAAATTGGACTTTTACGGACGCAGCAATACCAATTTTTTTTTATTTTTTTACATTACTTTAGAGAAAAAATGTGAAAAGGGTTTCTTTTTGGACTTTAAATATTTATTTAATTTTTTCCACTAATAATAACTATTTACTTTTGTTTTTACACATTTTATTAGTCCCCCTAGGAGACTTGAACCAGCAATCATTAGATCACTGGTAGAATTGTCATATTGTCATTTTTACAGGCTCCTGTTACAGCGTGTTCGCTGCTTCTGTCCGTTAGTCCCGGGTATCAGCTGTAATACACAGCTGACACCCGCAGCGTATGGCGCGGGCTCAGCGCGTGAGATGCTCCATATATCACCCCCCACACCACGACATGCTATTAAGTCATGGTGCGCGAAGGGTTTAATGCGCAGCGGATGGTGCAAAGTGAAAATTAAAATTTTCCACTGATGTGCCATTTTAGTGCACTATATGTTGTGCCCAGTTTGTGCCACAAATACCTCATAAAATTTTAACCGGGTTCTCCCGGGTATGGCGAAGCCATATCGGTGGACGTAAACGGCTGTTTGGGCACGCTGTAGGGCTCAGAAGGGAGGGACGCCATTTGGCTTTTGGAGCGCAGATTTTGCTTGGTAGTAGCTCTGACGTTTTGCTGATATTTCAGTTTATAATGTGCGGGCATATGTAGACTGGGCAGAGTACATCAGGGGCATAATAAGAGGGTATAATAATGCGGTAAATAAATAATAATCTGCAGATATGTGGCCTTTGTGGCACTTATAAATGGCGCCTGATCTTATCCGCTTTTGGAACACTGCACATTTTGCACCGCCATATTCTGGGAGCCAGAACTTTTTTTATTTTTTCACCACCGGAGCCGTGTGAGGGCTTATTCTTTGCGGGACAATCTGTAGATTTCATTGGTACCATTTTGGGGTACATGCCATTTTTTTGATCACTTTTTATTCCATTTTTCGGCAAGCCAGGTGACCAAAAACCATAAATTCTGACAATGATTTTTATTTATTTTTTACAGCGTTCACCCTGGGCTATAAATGACCATTATATTTTATTCTGCGGGTCGGTACGTTTACAGCGATACCATATGTATATCGTTTTTTTATGTTTTGCAGCGTTTGCGCAATAAAATAACTTATTTAGAAAATAAATTCTTTTTTGTGTCACTATATTCTGAGAGCCATAAGTTTTTTATTTTTCAGTCAAAAAAGCTGTGTAAGGGCTTGTTTTTTGCGGGACGGGTTGTAGTTTGTATCGGTACTATTTTGGCGTACATGCTACTTTTTGATCACTTTTTATTGTATATTTTGGGAGGGGTGGTGACCAAAAAATAGTGATTTTGGCATTGTTTTTAGTTTACTTTTTTTGCGGTGTTCACCGTACGGGAAAAATATTATTATAGTTTTATAGTTGGGGTCGTTACGAACGCGGTGATAACAAATATGTGTACTTTTTTTTACGTGTTCATTTTTTTTCCTATAATAAAAGACTTATTATAGGAAAAAGCAGTTCTTGTTTATATCACTTATAACTTTTATTTTTACACTTTTTTTTAAAACATTTTTATTCTTTTTTTTACTTTTTTCACTTGTCCCACTAGGGGACACTTAGACTTGCAGCTCTGATCGCTGCTGGAATACATTACACTACACACGTAGTGTAATGCATTCCAACTGTCATTGTGACGTAACAGTCACACTGACAGGAAGCCTAGGAGGACAAGCAGAGGCTGGTCCTCATAGGCTTCTGTACATGGCAGCCCGGAAGCCATTGTCTGGTGTCCGGTTGCCATGGGTACCATCGCCAGCCCCCGTGATTTCACATGGGGGCTGCCGATCGGCGCTAAACACCTTAATTGTGGCTTTCAAAATCGAAAGCCGCAATTAAGGGGTTAACTGCCGAAATCAGCGGCGATGGGCCGCTGATCGGCAACGGGGAATGCAGGGCAGACACCCTGCACAGTTAACCGCCGCTGCGGTGTAGCGCCGCGCGACGGTTAACTGTCAAAGCACTGACGTAACTGCACGTCAAGGTGCGCGAACTTACTGCACACATTGACGTGCATTAACGTCAAGGTGCAGGAAGGCGTTAATGACATTGGTTGTATGTTTGGCGATGTTATCCTGCTTCAGAATAAAATTGGAGCCAATTCTGGATTGCTAAGAACAATCTATGGTGGAAGGTAATACTCGACATTGACATTATTGTCCCACTATGCAGATATACAAACATCAACATGAGGAGTGGTGTTGCAAATTGCTTAGAATATATAAAGTAAAGTTAATCACAAAGCAGGATGGAATTCCTGTGAGATTTGTCACAAGATTTGTTATACACTGGTATTTACCAGGCTGTGGTCAAATATATTTAGACTTGACTGGCCTAAGTAGAGTCATGTGTTATTAAACCCTTTAACTTTCATTCCCCCTTTTTCCTGGCCCCCAATAACGACACTTGACAACCGAGGTTGGATATGAAATGGCCACAGCAGCCATTTATTTATTTACATTAATTTAAATGCAATTTAATCTGAAACATTCGGATAACTCCTTTAGGAATTCGACCAGAGAATTCCTCCTCTAATTCACATGACCCAACATGTGTCAGAATCAGAAATAATAATCAACATTTTAATACTTTAACAGAGCAGGGAAAGTCCTTGAAGCCATTTTAAACCGGATTTCCTTTAAGTTAGCCATCTGCAAACCACCACCAACTCTTTACCTCCAGCCGTAAACCAGCTCGGAGGCACCGCTCACCTCTGCAGATGGCTCCAACCACCAGAAGACCACTTCAAAGGGATAACACCCTATGAAGTCTTCAAATGATATACCTTTTTGGGGGACGCATACCCCCGATTCGACCCCCCCACCATTTTGTACTGACCAACCTCAAGGACTCCCCCCGCCCCAGCGAAACAGGCCTTGACTACCTTAAGCCTGTGAGTTCCTCCATACCACAACCGCCCTCTCAATTTCTTCTGCTAAGGCCAAGCTCCACAGATCAATTCCAACCTCGGTCAAGTGTACCCCATTACTGCGCCAATAATTTCCAACCCCGGACTCCAGATCCTTGTGTCAAACACAAATTCCCCCGTTCTTGGCAACGAATCGTTACACCGCCCGATTCACCTTAATGCAGGCCTTATTGACCCTCTCCACCGACCTTGCCAAGCGCCAAAACTTCCTCGGTACTATGTCCGACCAAACAATCACCAAGGACAGATAAGACGCCCACAGACACAACAAATCGTGCTTTATATCCCGCACTAGCTCACGAAAGGGGCGTACCCCTAGATCGTTCCCCCCAACATGCAACACCAAAACCTCCGGGACTCTATCCAGACGAGCATATGTTTGAAACTCGGCCAGTACATGGCTCCATAACATACCTCGAAATCCCAACCAATGTAAAACCGCATCACGCCGCGGAATGCGAAGCTGGCGGCCATCTGGGCGCACGTCAGCCCGCAGTGCCCCCCAGTGCACAAAAGAATGTTTTAACAGCCAGACTAAACATGAGCGATGATCTGAAATGAAAGGACAACAAACTCAAAGAAAAGCCATCAGAAACAACGTACAACTCATAACAAATGAGGGCGAACGTAAGTCCTAAACCTATTAGACTCCCAGCGGCCAATGCGACGCACACCCTCGTCATCCAACCTCCAACGCCCAGCTTCTGTAGCCGCGACAATCCTGAACGAGTGAGACGTGTAACACCCGTCCCCCACACCCACCACAGCCAAGCATTTTCTGAATATTGCATCAAATTGATACCTAGACAGAAACGCGCCATTCTCATGGCGGAGCAATGGCGCCTCTGGCACCTCGCCATGTGGCTTGAACGCAACCATGCAAGCGACCGGACACATCGTCGACCCCGGGAGAGCAAACAACACTATCCGCTTACCACGGCCCAACTGATCAGTCTTGGACCGCCGCACCAACAACTCGAGTCTATCCCCGTAAAGACCCACGTCCGCTTGTCGCAACCCCCCAGCCCTAGCCTTACTAGGGGAGACCAACTCCCCAATTCGGAGTGCTCCGAAAAACGTGAGGGAAAAAGCCAACCGAAACAAATCTACCTCATAAGGTGAATTACAAACAGCCCCCAGCGATGCACCCAGCGAACCAAGGAGGGCAAAAGACATGGGTCGCCTCTGATCTGCTGCAGCCCTGCCTCTACGCAAACCCTTCAACGCTTGCCTTACTAGAAAATGCTTGGATACATCCTGGAAACCCCGTAATTTGAAACCGAACGCCAAACCAGCAACGAAACGATTCACCTTAGCCAGAGAAAACCCCGCCTCCCACGCATCACCCAACCAGTACAACAATGCTACCAACCTGTCTTGTTCCGTGCAGACGTTGCCCAATACTCTTACCCAATCCTCCCATTGCTGCCAACAAGCCGAATAAGCGTTCCAAGTCACCCTAGCCAGCGACCATGTAATCAACCCGTCCACGGGACCGAAACCAGCTCCCAGAGATGCTCCGGGCAAGCCAAGCCGAACGCATCCGCTCCCGGTGCCAATTGATGAAAGCGATCCCACTGCGAGCGAGAAAGAGCATCAGCAATACGGTTGGACACCCCTGGCACATGCACCGCCACTACCCACGCGTTTAGCGACAAGCACACCAACACTAGATGACGCAACAACTGAACTACAGGTGGAGACGATGCTGATAAGTTGTTAATCGCTAACACCACCCCCATGTTATCGCAGTGGAAACAAACCTTTTTATCCCTGAGCCTATCCCCCCAAATGGTCGCCGCAACCACGATGTGAAACAGCTCGAGCAGGGCCAGATTCCGCGTAAGCCCACTGACCACCCAGCTGCCTGGACAGTTCCCCGCGGACTATTGACCCCCCCGCATACGCGCCAAAACCACCAGACCCGGCCGCGTCAGTGAACAACTCCAACTCACTCATTTCTTGCAACGGGGACATCCACAACGATTTGCCATTATATTTTCCGAGGAACTCGTCCCATACCTGCAGATCTGCCCTGTGTTCCAGCCCAAGCCTCACAAAATGATGGGATGCCCTGACACCCGCCGTCGCTGCCGCCAATCGCCTACTAAAAATTCTACCCATTGGCATAATCCTACAGGCAAAATTCAACTTCCCCAGCAGCGACTGGAGTTCGCGCAAAGTGATCTTCTTCAGTCGGCAGGCCCGCTTCACTTCATGCCTCAAGGGTAGTAATTTATCCTCAGGCAGCATGCACTCCATAGCAACCGAATCAATTGCGATCCCTAAAAAACAGATGGTAGAGACTGGGCCCTCAGTTTTTCCCTCCGCCAAAGGAATTCCAAAATCCGACGCAACCTTCTGCAAGCAATACAATAGGTTACCACAAACAGGGGAACCGCTAGGGCCGACACACAAAAAATCATCCAGATAATGTATCAATGAGCCCACCCCCGCTACACCCTTCGTCACCCATTCCACGAAGCTACTAAAAGCCTCAAAGTATGCGCACGAAAGAGAACACCCCATTGGAAGACACCTATCGACATAAAACCCACCGTCCCAGAAGCAGCCCAACAGCCGTTGGCTCTCCGGGTGTACCGGCAGCAAACGAAAAGCCGCCTCAATGTCTGTCTTTGCCAACAACGCCCCGGGTCCCGCCCCACGCACCAACGCCACCGCTTTATCAAATGACGTGTAAACCACCGAGCATAAATCGTGATCTATCCCATCATTTACCGACGATCCCCTGGGAAAAGACAAATGGTGAATCAAACAGAATTTATGGGGCTCACGCTTCGGCACAATTCCCAAGGGGGATACAACTAAATTTTCAATAGGCGGCACGACAAAAGGACCGGCCATGCGCCCCAGCGAAACTTCTTTCAAACGTTTTTCCGAAACAACCGCCGAGTGCAAATAAGCCGACTTAAGGTTACGCCGTGTAACCGGAACCTCATATGGAGGAAGGGGAATAACAAAACCAAACGAAAACCCCTCAAAAATTAACTTGGCTGCAACCCTATCCGGATATTCAATTAGATGCGGTGCCATTCTTTCCACCCTCACCGGCGACCGCCCCTTGGCCAACGGAGGAGGACTGAGGACCTGACCGCTTCCCTTTCCGCATACATTTTGCAGCCCCGTGAGAGGAGCCGTTACATTCTGAACAGACATGTTTAAATTTGCATGAGGCACCGAACTTACACTGGCCCTCATTGAACTGCCAGCAGAACCCAAGTTTTGAACCGGAACCCTGTCCGGACTGACCCGACTGACCTGCTTGGCCAACGCTCCCGGGAAAGGACTGCTTAACCGGGGCCGTGACCCGCAACCACAGCGCAATATCTTTTTGATCCCACCGAATCGCCGGCCGTACCGCTTTTCGCTGGCGAAATTGCTCATCATACCGCAACCACGCCTGCCCCCCATACGCCCTATAGGCCTCCCCGATGGCATCGAAATAACAGAACAATGCCGAGCAATTTTCCGGCACCTTTTCCCCGATCACGCTCGCGAAAATAGCAAAAGCTTGTGACCAGTTAACGAACGTCTGCGGAATAAGCCTATACCGCCGGCGTTCTTATTCTTCTTTTTTACTCTCATCCCTCTTGCCTTTATCCAAGTTGAACTTTGCAAGCGGCAGAAGAGAAAAAATTTCCACGTATTCATCCTTCCAAATCCGATCCCTAACCTCCTGGTTCAGGTGAGCCCCTAACGGACCCTCAAAACAAACATAAACCTCGCCCCGAGCACGATCATCCAGCCTAATTCTATCCCCATCCTTCTGCGCCTTGGTTTGAACCAACACTGCTACCGCTTCTTTTGACACCCCCGAAACATTACTACCCACGGGCCGCGGCAATACATCATGATGACCTTCCCATACCACCGCCGGGGACACCGCCGGAACTACAGGAGCCGCTGCCCTATCTAAGCGCCCGACTAATTCGCGCAAACAACCCACCAAATCCGATAAGCCATCGCGCCTGACAACGCCGCTATCGACAGCCGCAACCTCCGCGCTCGCTGCCACACCCTCAAAACCCGACATGAAAATTGCTGGATACGGTAACGTAGGAGTTACACACTCACCAGGCTGCCCAGGCGCTGTATTCCCGCCAGCCGGTAAATCCTGACCGCGCTGCGTCTCATCCAGCTCTCCATCTTCTAGATCCTCTCTCGCTGCCGACTGGTGCTCACACCGACATCTCCGACATGGGGACCCCGATATGCTAACCGAGGGGCCGGCCACCTGCCGCCCGACCGTAGGGACCCAAACCTCCGACCGGACTTGTTGCCTCGACGTCGTCGTTGATCTTGGCGTCCTCCCCGATGATCTCGAGGAAGCCTGCCCCCTGGCCGACACATCACCATGCGGGGAGGCCGTGGACTGCACCCGGCATACTGCGGCTGAAGGCGGAGGCGTCCGTCCCAGCAACCTGGCCTGCAGCGTCCTTAGAAGGGCTCCCCCTGCGATGCTGGGCCCGCGGGGCCATGTCTGGGCTCAGACGCTCTGGTGGCCGGGACCGCCGGGAGCGGCGGGGTGACCGGGCCTGAGCCACCGCTACCGACGACGCCCTCTGCTTTATCAGAGCAGGGGCCGCAGGGATTATCTCTCCCCCCGCTGACATATCGCTATCGCCTGTGAGGAGGGCGGGGGAAGGGAGCGCCTCTGTGCCAACTGCCGACATAGAGCGTGACGGGCCTGCCTGAGGGATCCAGACTAGCGCTGTAACTGTCTCCTCCAGCCAGCCCGGATCATGGAACACAGCTGCAGCCTGCAGCTGCTCGAGCAACGCGGCCGGGGAAGACATCACACTACAGGGGCAGTGAGAGGTAAGTGCACTCCAAGCAGAGCTAAGTTTTCTACCTGTTGTTCCTCCCGCTGCTTCCGGCTCAATGCCGAAAACAGCGGGAGGAACAGATACCTCCCGCATGTCCCCTCCCCTCTCCGTCTCCTCCTTCCTTCCACTAACAACTCCTTCCCTATTGGCTCCCTCTTCCTCCTATGGCAGTCATGGAGGCTTTCCCTTAAGCCCTCCGCGCTGCCGTCCAGCCTCGTCTATAGCTTAGTAGCAGGCCGGCAGTACAGCACCCAAGAGGTAAATGTCCAAATTCCTGTTAAGCCAGTAGATGCTAAGTGCTTTAAACTTATCCAAGTGACAAGCAATGGAAACAGCGTGCCCGCGGAACCATCCAAAGTGCCTACCATTTTCATTGATTATGGGTGTCTAACACAGGACTATATTATCATTCGTTTTCCCCACTCCTCTTTGACCTCCGCCTATTGCTAGTCTACAGACAGTAGAAGACGGTCAGATGGCAGATGGTAACACATGGCTGCAGGTTTGTAGTCTGAAACAATGGAGACACAAACTGTATGTCTGCAAAGGAATTGTATACATAAACATTTTTAGAAATTTTTATCAAGACTATTTACAAAGTTGCTTCATATTTTTTATCTTGGATGCATTGGAGCAATAAAAAGGTGAATATATCCTTTAAAACACTTCTGTTTCATGTCAGAGGTGTATCTTTAGTGTATCTTTAGTTAGGAGGGCAGCTGCGTCTCCCTACAGAAGAGTCTGCGGCAGACACAACAGACTTTGCAGAATAACAACCACGACACAGCAACTCTCATAACTGGAGCTACACTTTAAAGTGCGTTTGACAGGGGATGGAGACCCTGTTTTACAGGCCTGGATGTCCTATTCAGCCGTGTGTATCTTGCTTTTAAGTACATTATCTTATCCTAAGAAGGGGATTTGTGTAAAGAACTTGTGCACATTTTCTTGAACATATTATTGCATTTAGCTTATAGTCCTATTTATATGCATTAATTGTAATTCTTTCTCCTTGAAGACCCACAGGCTTTGATGTAGCAATTATACACAGCTCATTTACTCAGTATGATCACATAGGATCCAAGTATACTTAAAGAGGCTCTGTCACCAGATTTTGCAACCCCTATCTGCTATTGCAGCAGATAGGCGCTGCAATGTAGATTACAGTAACGTTTTTATTTTTAAAAAACGAGCATTTTTGGCCAAGTTATGACCATTTTTGTAGTTATGCAAATGAGGCTTGCAAAAGTCCAAGTGGGTGTGTTTAAAAGTAAAAGTCCAAGTGGGTGTGTATTATGTGCGTACATCGGGGCGTTTTTAATACTTTCACTAGCTGGGCACTCTGATGAGAAGTAACATCCTCTTCTCTTCAGAACGCCCAGCTTGTGACAGTGCAGATCTGTGACGTCACTCACAGGTCCTGCATCGTGACGGCCACATCGGCACCAGAGGCTACAGTTGATTCTGCAGCAGCAACAGCGTTTGCAGGTAAGTCGATCTTACCTGCAAACGCTGATGCTGCTGCAGAATCAACTGTAGCCTCTGCTGCCGATGTGGCCGTCACGATGCAGGACCTGTGAGTGACGTCACAGATCTGCACTGTCACAAGCTGGGCGTTCTGAAGAGAAGAGGATGTTACTTCTCTTCACAGCGCCCAGCTAGTAAAAGTATTAAAAACGCCCCGATGTACGCACATAATACACGCCCACTTGGACTTTTACTTTTAAACACACCCACTTGGACTTTTGCAAGCCTCATTTGCATAATTACAAAAATGGTCATAACTTGGCCAAAAATGCTCGTTTTTTAAAAATAAAAACGTTACTGTAATCTACATTGCAGCGCCTATCTGCTGCAATAGCAGATAGGGGTTGCAAAATCTGGTGACAGAGCCTCTTTAACCCCAGTCATGTCTTTAGTCACTCTAAAATAACGTAAGCCAAGGGAGTCAGCTTCTCCGTGATTACATCAGTATGGCCTTCAGCTATAATACTAGTCATATGTTAAAAGGTTCACAGAGAAACATGTAAGGACAAAGTCACATTATGATGTAAATCCTAAAATGTGTGAGGTGGATTTATCTGATCATTGGATCTTGTGGAACATGCGGCAGACATGTTTTATAGGAAATTGCATTAAGCATATTAAAGCCCTTATTAACCCTTTCAGGACCAAGCTTATTTTGGCCTTCAGGACCAACTCTAGTTTTTCAAATCTGACATGTGTCACTTTATGTGGTAATAACTCTAGAATGCTTTTACCTATCCAAGCAATTATGAGACTGTTTTCCCGTGACATATTGTACTTTATGTTAGTGGAAAAATTTTATCAATAATTCATTGCTTATTTGTGAAAAACACCAAAATTTTAAGAAAATTGGCAAAAATTATGATTTTTCTCATTTTTAATGTATCTGCTTGTAAAACAGATAGTAATACCACACAAAATAGTTACTATTTCACATATTCCATATGTCTACTTTACGTTTGCATTGTTTTTTGAACATCCTTTTATTTTTCTAGGACATTACAAGGCTTAGAACTTTAGCAGCAATTTCTCACATTTTCAAGAAAACTTCTAAAGGCTATTTTTTAAGGACCAATTCAGTTCTGAAGTGGCTTATATACTAGATAGACCCCATAAATCACCCCATTTTAAAAACTGCACCCCTCAAAGTATTCAAAACAGCATTCTGAAAGTTTCTTATCCCTTTAAGCGTTTCACAGGAATTAAAGCAATGTAGAGGGGAAATTTACAAATTTAACCCCTTAATAAAGCGGCCTAGTTTGGGCCTTAAGGCTCAGAGCCCATTTTTCAAATCTGACATGTGTCACCTTATGTGGTAATAACTCTAGACTGCTTATACCTATCCAAGCGATTCTGAGATTATTTTCTCATGACACATTGGACTTTACGTTAGTGGTAAAATTTGGTCAATATATTCAGTGTTTATTTGCGAAAAATAGCAACATTTTGTGAAAATTAGGAAAAATTATCATTTTCTGAATTTAAATGTATCTGCTTGTAAGACAAATAGTAATACCACACAATATAGTTATTAGTTAACATTTCCCATATGTCTACTTTATGTTTGCTTCGTTTTTTGAACATTCTTTTATTTTTCTAGGACGTTACAAGGCTTAGAACTTTAGCAGCAATTTCTCATATTTTCAAAAAAAATTCGAAAGCCTTTTTTTTTAGGTACCCGTTCAGTTCTGAAGTGGCTTTGAGCACATTATATATTAGAAACCCCCAGAAAATACCCCATTTTAAAAACTAGACCCCTCCAAGTACTCAAAACAGCATTCAGAAAGTTTCTTAACCCTTTAGACGTTTCACAGTAATTTAAAGCAAAGTAGCGGTGACATTTCCAAATCTAATTTTTTGGTCAGAAAATCCTATATATTATTTTTTTTTTCTGTAAAACAGAAGGTTTTACCTGAGAAACGCAACTCATTATTTATTGCCCAGATTCTGCAGTTTTTAGAAATATCTGACATGTGGCCTTAGTTTGCTAATGGACTGAAACACAGGCCTCAGAAGCAAAGGAGCACCTATAGGATTTTGGGGCCAAAACAGTGTGAACTCCCCAAAAGTGACATGGTTTTGGAAACTACACACCTCAAGGAATTTATCTAGGGGTAAAGTTAGCATCTTGAACCCACAGGTATTTTGCTATATTTACTGGCGTTAGTCTGAGAAAATGAAAATCTACTTTTTTTCTGAAAAAACATAGAAATTTTTAATTTTTACAAGGAATAAAGAATAAAAAGCACCACAAAACTTGTAAAGCTATTTCTCCCAATTACGGCAATACCCCATATGTGGTAATAAATTGCTGTTTGGACCCACGGCAGGGCTCAGAAGGGAAGGAGCACCTAGTGGATTTTGGGGCCTCCTTTTTTTAGAAATATATTTTAGGCACCATGTCAGGTTTGAAGAGGTCTTGTGGTACCTAAACAGTCGAAACCCCCCAAAAGTGACCCCATTTTGAAAAAAACACCCCTCAAGGAATTTTTCTAGGGGTATAGTTAGCATTTTAACCCCACAGGTTTTTTTGCTGAATTTATTGGAATTGAAATCTAATTTTTTTTTTCAGAAAAAGCATAGAAATGTTTAATTTTTACAATAAATAAAGGAGAAAAGGAACCACAAAATTTATAAAGCAATTTTTCCTGATTACGGAAATACGCCATATGTGGTAATAAACTGCTGTTTGGACCCACGACAGAGCTCAGAAGGGAACTACCACTATTTGGCTCTTGGAGCTCAAATTTAGCTGAAATAGTTTTCGGGTGCCATGTCGCATTCGCAAAGCCCCTGAGGTACCAAAACAGTGGAAACACCCCAAAACTGACCCCATTTGGGAAACAACACCCCTTAATCCCTACCCGCACGAGTAAGTAACTGTACGTTGTTGCGGGAGGTTACTTCCCGCACAAGGACGTACAGTTACTGAGTTTTTTCCGGTGCACACTGTCGGCGAGTGTGCACCGGGAGCCGGGAGGTCAGCTGTCGCCGACAGCTGACACTCCACTCTTGCCGGCCAGCGGTCCTTTGCCGCTGATTTCGGAAAATTAACCCCTTAAATTCGGCGATCGGTTGAAATTGCCTAATTTTAGGGGTTTCTAGCATATCGGCAGACCCCGGTCCGAAATCGCGGGGTTTGCCGATAGTTAGTATGGCAAATGGAAGCCAAACAATGGCTTCTGTGTCTGCCATGGACGGAAGCCCATCAGGACCAATCTTTGGCTGGTCCTGATAGGCTTCCTGTGAGGGTGACAGGAAGTCACTGTGTCGTTCCCGATGCACACTGTCGACGACAAGGTGTGCATCGAGAACTGGGAGATCAGCTATCCCCGACAGCTGAAACTCCAGTATTGCCGATCAGCGGCTGATCGCCGCTGATTTCCGCAATTAACCCGATAAATGTGGTGCTCGATTGCGATCACCACATTTAGGAGGTTTGTAGCACATCAGCAGCCCCCATGCAATTGTGGGGGCTGCTGATGCTTGTGATGGCATCCAGAGGCCAGGGAACGGCCTCCGGGTCTGCCATGTATGGAACCTATGAGGGCCAGCCAGAGTGACTGTGACGTCACACTGACAGTTGGAATACGTTACACTACCTAGGTAGTGTAATGTATTCTAGCAGCGATCAGAGCTGCAGCTAAAAAAAAGAAAATGTAAAAAGTAAAAAAAAAGTTAATAAAAATGTTTTATAAAAGTATGAAAATAAAAGTTTTTGTTTTCCTATAATAAGTCATTTATTATAGGGAAAAAATGAAAATGTTAAAAAAAAGTACACATATTTGGTATCACCGTGTTCCTAACGACCCAAACTATGAAACTATAATGTTATTTTTTCCGCACGGTGAACGCCGCAAACAAAATAAACGGAAAACTATGTCAGCATCGCTATTTTTTGGTCACCACCCCTCCCAAGATATAGAATAAAAAGTGATCAAAAAGTCGCATTTACCGTAAAATAGTACCAATAAAAACTACAATCCACAAAAAAATAAGACCTCCCACAGCTTTTTTGACAAAAAAATAAAAAAGTTACGGCTCAGAATATGGTGTCTCAGAAAAGAAATTATTTTATAGAAAAGTAATTTTATTGTGCAAACGCTGCAAAACCTAAAAAAAAACTATACACATATGGTATCGCCGTAATCGTACCAACCCGCAGAATAAAGTCAAATGTAATTTATTACGGTGAACGCTGTAAGAAATAAAGAATTTAAAGCGCGAAAATATCTTTTTTTTTGGTCAACTTAGCTCTTAAAAAGATCCAGTGGGGTCAAAATGCTCACTATACCCCTAGAAAAATTCCTTGAGGAGTGTAGTTTCCAAAATAGGGTCACTTTTGGGGGGTTTCCACTGTTTTTGTCCCTCCGGGGCATTGCAAACCCGACATGGCACTGAAAATCAATCCAGCAAAATCTGCGCTCCAAAATCCAAATGGCTCTCCTTCCCTCCTGAGCCCTGCTGTGGGTCCAAACATAAGTTTATGACCCCATATGGGTTATTGCCGTAATCGGGAGAAATTGCTTTACAAATGTTGGGGTGCTTTTTCTCCTTTATTCCTTGTAAAAATGAAAAAATTCTATGTTTCCAAAGAAAAAAAGGTGGTTTTCATCTTCACAGACTAATTCCACTAAATTCTGCAGAAAAACTGTGGTGTCAAAATGCTAACTATACTCCTATAAAAATGCCTTGCGGGGTGTAGTTTCCAAAATGGTGTCACTTTTGGGGGGTTTCGACTGTTTAGGTACCACAAGACCTCTTCAAACCTGACATGGTGCCTAAAATATATTCCTAAAAAAAGGAGACCCAAAAATCCACTAGGTGCTCCTTTGCTTCTGAGGCCAGTGTTTCAGTCCATTAGGACACTAGGGCCACATTTGGGATATTTCTAAAATGTGCAGAATCTGGGCAATAAATATTGAGTTGCGTTTCTCTGGTAAAACCTTCTGTGTTACAGATTTTTTTTTATTACAAATGAATTTCGGCAAAAAAAAAATTACATTTGTGAATTTAATCTCTACTTTGCCTTAATTCCTGTGAAACACCTAAAGGGTTAAAATACTTTCTGAATGTGGTTTTGAATACCTTGAGGGGTGCAGTTTTCAAAATGGGGTGATTTATGGTGACTTTCTAATATAGAAGGCCCTCAATGCCACTTCAGAAATGAACTGGTCCCTAAAAAAATGGCCTATTGACATTTTCTTGAAAATATGAGAAATTGCTGCTAAAGTTCTAAGCCTTGTAACGTCCTAGAAAAATAAAAGTACGTGAAAAAAAATGATGCAAACATAAAGTAGACATAAGGGGGATGTTAACTAGTAACTGTTTTGTGTGGTATTACTATCTGTTTTACAAGCAAATACATTTAAATTGAGAAAAATGCATATTTTTGCACATTTTTGTTAAAATGTGAAGTTTTTCACAAATAAATATTGAATTTATCGACCAAATTTTTTCACTAACAAAAAGTACAATATGTCACGAGAAAACAATCTCAGAATCGCTTGGATAGGTAAAAGCATTCTGGAGTTATTACCACATAAATTGACACATGTCAGATTTGCAAAAATCATGTGTGTCCACAAGGCCAAAACAGGCTGTGTCCTAAAGGGGTTAAGGAATCTTTCTAGGGGTACAGGTCTTTTGCAGAATTTATTAGAATTAGGCTGTGAAAATTAATATCAAAATTTTTTCCACTAAAATGTTGCATTTTTTAATTTTCACAAAGGACAAAGGAGAAAAAGCACCCATACGTATGTAAAGCAATTTCTCCCAAGTACGGCAATATCCCACGTGGTCATAATTTTTTTTCCATTCTAAATTGATTAACCTTTTCAGGACTGATGCATTTTTTGCTTTTTCATTTTAGTTTTTCCCTTTCCGCTTTCCAAGAGCCATAAAGTTTTTTATTTTTCCGTCAATAGAGTGGTGTGAGGGCTTGTTTTTTGCGGGAGGATTTGTCGTTTCTAGTGACACCATTTAAAGTACCATTTAATGTACTGGGAAACTGAAAATATAATTCTTTGCAGGCTGAAATTGGAAAAAGCTGCGATTCCTCCATTGTTTTTATTATTTAGTTTTTACAGCTTTCACCGCAAAGAAACAAGCTGTGCAGAGTACATCAGGGCATAATAAGAGGGTATAATAGTGCGGTAAATAAATAATAATTCATAGATATGTGGCCGGTGTCACACTGATAAATGGTGACCAATCTTATCTGCTTTTGGAATGCTCTACACAATTTTGGTCGCTATATTCTGAGAGCCAGAACTTTTTTATTTTTTCTCCACCGGAGCTGTGTGAGGGCTTATTTGTTCTGGAACAATCTTTAGTTTTCATTGGTACAATTTTAGGGTGCATGCGATTTTTTTAATCACTTTTTATTAAATTTTTTTGTCAAGCAAGGTGACATAAAAACAAATTCTGACAATGTTTTTTGTCCTTTTATTTTTTTACAGTGTTCACCGTGCGCTATAAATGACATTTTACTTTATTCTGAGGGTCGATATGATTACGGAGATACCACATGTATATAGTATTTTTTATGTTTTGTAGCGTTTGCGCAATAAAATCACTTTTCTATAAAATAATTAATTTTTTGTGTCCCCATATTATGAGAGCCATAAGGGCACGGCCAGAGGTGGCAGAGTTTTTCCGCTGCAAATGTTGGTGCAGATTTGGGGCAATTACGCAACGAATCTGCACCAACATTTGCATATTTGACAGGTAAATCAGACGTTGCAGAAAAAACAGCGGACTTGCCCCAGATTTCAGTTTTTGCATTGCAAAGGCTGAAATCCGGAGTGAAATTCCGCTTTTTCTCCGCAACAGTCAGTGCATGCTGCGGAGGGGAATTTCCGCACCGCAGCCTATGGTCCGCAGCTGAGTTTTCCGCAACGTCTGATCTAACTTGCCAGAAAATGTATTTAAACAACTGTAAAAAACGGCCACTGGAGAATTCCACTGCGGACTGTCCGCAGCGGAATTCCACAGCAATTCCACCACGTCTGGCATGCCCTTACTTTTTTATTTTTCAGTCAAAAAAGCTGTGTAAAGGCTTGTTTTTTGCGGAACGGGTTGTAGTACTATTTTGGGGTACATGCGACTTTTTGATCACTTTTTATTCTGTATTTTGGGAGGGGTGGTGACCACAAAATAGTGATTCTGGGATTGTTTTTTACATATTTTTTTTGTTGTGTTATATATTTATAGTTTGGGTCGTTACAAACGTGGTGATACCAAATATGTGTACTTTTTTAACGTTTTAATTTTTTTCCTATAATAAAAGACTTATTATAGGAAAAAAAGTGTTTGGGTTTTTGTAACTTATAACTTATTTTTACACTTTAATAAAACCTTTTTTTTTTACTTTTTATTTGTTTTACTTGAAGACCTGCAGCACTGATAGCTGCTATAATACATTACATTACCTAGGTAGTGTAATGTATTATAAACTGTCAGTGTGACGCATCGGCTTCCGTGTATGGCAGACCCGGAGGCCGTTGTATGGCCTCCGGTTTTGCCATAACAAGCTTCGGCAGCACCCGCAATCGGTCCCCGGGTAAGTTTGATGTAGCAACAAACTTTCCAGTTTGTTGCTACAACAAACTTTCCCTGCGATCAGATGATCGAGACCTGAACCAATCAGGTCCCGATCATGTCTCCGGCACCAAAGTCCGGTGTTAACAGCGCGATCCAGGTTTCAGCGCCACTCTGAGACACCTGATCGCGCTGTTAACACTCACTGTAAATTCACATCGCACTACACAAATTTACATTGAGGGGTCGGGAAGCGGTTAATTTTAGATTAGTGAAGTTCGAGTGTCCGAAATGTTGAAATAAAAATAAAGTACATGGCTATTTTCATTATGACCAGACCCTTTCAATGTCCAATAATGCTGGGAGACAAATAAATAATAAAACAAACACATAAAAATAAAATATTTAACATTGCACTAATGTAATAATAGATCAAAACGGTGTGCACCAAACTCTTTACAAATGGTAAAATCATTCCAAGGCCCTATTCACACCACAGGGATTCCCAGCCGTGTGACGGCCGTTCAAAAAACGTTCGTCACACGGCCGCAGTAGGAACAATAGACCCCAAATGGGGCTATTCACACGACTGATTTTTTGACGGCCGTCATAAAATGGGACGTGCCCTATTTTCGGCCGTTTTCCCAGCCACATGGCTCCCATAGAAGTCTATGGGGCCGAGCAAAGCACGGCTGCCACTAGGATGTGATCCAAATGACGGTCGTGCTTTCTGCCGCTCGTTCGCTCTCTTCTCCTTCTCACAGTGTGAAGTGCATGTGAGGAGGAGGAGGAGATTTTTTTGCTCCCTGCAGGAGCGGAATCCCTAATCCCCACCCACAGTGTTGCCGAAACTGTGGCCGGGAATTCCGCTCCAGGAGAAGTCCCAAACTTCACTGTCCATATATGAAGAGTGACATCAGGGACTTCTCCTTCAGCGGTCCCCTAATACTGAAGCGGAATCCCCGGCCGCAGCGGCCGGTGATTCCGCTCCAGGAGAAGTTCCTGACTTCACTGTCTATATATGGACAGTGACATCAGGGGCGTGAAGCGGAATCCCCGGCCACACCGGCCAACGCTGTGGCCGGTGATTCCGCTCCCGGAGAAATCCCTGACGTCACTGTCCATATATGGACAGTAAAAATAGTAGTGATATGGGCACCACAGCAGAACTAGGCCTCCAAGGCACTGCGTGTGCCAGCCTCAAGGAATCCGACTTGTAGATCCCCCCAATACAGGTAAAGACAAGAAGAAGAGGCAGCACTCCAAAATTGATTTCAAGAATCCAGGTTTATTCTCCCATCTGTGCTGTAAAGAGTATGATGCAACATTTCAGCTGCTTAATGCAGCCTTTGCATTGAGCAGCTGAAATGTTGCACCATATTCTTTGCACAGATGGGAGAATAATCCTGGATTCTTGAAATCAATTTTGGAGTGCTGCCTCTTCTTCTTGTCTTTACATATATGGACAGTGATGTCAGGGACTTCTCCTGAAGCGGAATCCCCGGTCACAGCCGTCCTTGACACAGCTGTGGCCATTGATTCCGCTCCAATAGAAGTCACTGTTGACAGTAAAGTCAGGGACTTCTCTTGGAGGGGTCCCCTACAGTGGCATCTATGGGGGTGCTATGTACAAGGGGGCTGTGTGGTACCTACAGTGGGGCTGTGTGGCACTACCTAGAGGGAGGCTGTGTGGCACTACCTACAGGGGGTCTGTGGCACTACGTACAGGGGGTCTGTGGCAGTATCTGCAGGGGGCTGTGTGGCATTATCTGCAGAGGGCAGTGTGTGGCATTATCTACAGGGGGCTGTGGCAGTATCTACAGGGGCTGTGTGGCATTATCTACAGTGGGCATTGTGTGGCATTATCTACAGAGCGAAATGTGTGGCAAAAAAAATTGGCAAATGAAATTCATCCGTTTTTAAAACGGACAGGGAAAAAACTGATCCAAAACGGGTCAAAATCGGCCAATAAAAACGGAAACACGACCCGGAACGGAAACGGAATGGATGCAAAACGGCCGAGAAAAACTGACCAAAACAGTCGTTTTTATCGGCCGACACTAGTACCCTGTCGTGTACAACTCTATTCTCGTGGAGGAAGATAATAGACTTTATATAGCATGATTGAGTTGATTGATGTCACCATTACACCTCTTGCACACGACCGAGTTCGGGCCGTGAAAAACGGTTCGTGTGTCGACCGGATTTCCCGGGCCGACCGCAGTACAGGTGTAAAGGATCTGCCAGACACAGCTTCTGTGTCGACGCCCGTGGTTAATCAGTCTTCACCTGCTCCTAAGTCTGATAGAGTGACTCGATCATCTACCATTCGGGTTGGGAGGCTGAGAAGTGGGAGAGCCTATCACAGCCTGGCCAGACGGAGCTAGCTCCCGCCCTCTGTCTATTTATACCTTCATTTCCTGCTCCTCCTTTGCCTGTGAATTTGCCTGTTTCCTGGCTCTGCTGCTGCTTGTACTATTGACCTCTGCTTCATATTTACCCTGGCTTTACTGACTGCTCTCCTGCTCTGCGTTTGGTACCTCGTACACTCCTGGTTTGACTCAGCTTGTTCCCTACTCTTGTTGCTCACGGTGTTGCCGTGGGCAACTGCCCCATTTCCCTTAGCTTCTGTGTACCCTTGTCTGTTTGTCTGTCGTGCACATATTGAGCGTAGAGACCGTCGCCCAGTTGTACGCCGTCGACTAGGACACACCGTGCAAGTAGGCAGGGACTGAGTGGCGGGTAGATTAGGGCTCACCTGTCTGTCTCCCTACCCCGTCATTACAACAGGTGAACAGGACTCCCGGCATCATAGACATTTATGATGCTAGGAGTCTCTGATTCCTAACAGAACTGCTGTTTCGTACTGAACAAAATTATACAGTACGGAACAGCCGGTCGTGTGCAAGAGGTGTTAACCGCCTCACAGATTTTCTCTTACCCCATGACCTAAACATTGAAAATATATTTAATAAATATATTACTTACTTACATAAGGAATTAGTGAAAAATCCATTACTAGTGTACTAATTATGTTTTATCCATATATAGGTTTCTGTGGTTACAATTTGTCTATGTGCAAGAGTCAGTTTACAAGACTAACATACATAGTATATAGAATGGTCCTACAGTATACTTTAATTTATATTCATGTATTGAGTATGACATCATAACATTACAAACTTTAAAATATTCATGCTTTTGGGTAAACAAATCAAATGTGTCCTTTTCCAGCTGTTAATATAATACAATATTATAATTAAAAACCTTTTAGATTATTCAGACCAAATAGGTTGGTATCTATCACTAAACATACTAGCACCATCTAATATGACTCCCAACTAAATGATTAGACAGTGTTTATTCCAATGTATATGTATCTGCCTGGCTCAAAGGCTATGTAAACCTTTGATAGGTTTTTTTTTTTTTAATAAACAGGTTAATCAGTGTGATTGGTGTAACTTTATAATTAGTTTTTATTAAAAATAAGTTTTACGGGGGCGTGGCCTAGCAGCGTATGTGAGCAGCAGCAGGATTCGGAATTCCCGCTGCCGATATCCTTACTCGTTATCCTGTAGGTAAAATTTACCTGGGGTGCTGTACCTGTCACAGGAGGAGAAACGGCAGGGACCCTGGGGACGACATTCCGGGCCATTTACTGCAGAAATTACCCGATCCCGGAGATCTAGAGCAGCGGACGACGGGCAGATGAAAGCGCAAGATGGCGCCGACACGTGCTCCTTTACAGAGCTCAGAGATGTGAGAGGGGCGGCGGCATCCAGGCTGGAGCACTTTGCCCGACAGACACCCACGAAATCCGGTGCCTCCAGAGGGACGTCGGGTGGTCGAGAGGTGATGGCTGGGGGCTCAGGATCCCGGTTTGAGCCACTGCGGACTCAGATGGAGTCGGATGAGGAGGAGACCGGAGAGGATACACCGGGAAACTCGGGAGGTGGTTCGGAGGCCGGCCCACAAGGCCTGGAAAAACCTGGACCCACTTTGGCAGATGTTTTTTCAGCGGTAAGCCAATGCAATACTACGCTTGCCAAACTTACATGCCAGGTGGGGGGGATAAAGGAAGATATATCCATCATACGCCATAATTTGCAAAAAGTGTCTGAGCGCACGACGGCGGTGGAAGGCCGTGTTCGTGAGCTGGAGGATAGAATGCTGACCATGAGGAGGGATGTTAATGCAACGGCCGTGGATGTTAATTACTTCTTGTCTAAAACGGATGACTTAGAGAACCGTTTACGTCGCAACAATGTAAGGATGGTGGGGATACCGGAGAAGGTGGAAGGGTCTAACCCGGACTCTTACTTTGAAAATGTAAGACCAAAAAAGAAGAAATGAATGCTGGGAGACAAGAAAGTAATGAAAAAATACAAAAATACTTTATTAACATGAATAAGTCATACAATGATAAAATAATCATCCATAGACCAACAGTAAAAACAAGGACACTCAACTGGGAATTGTCCAAATATGCACAGAGGATAAGTGAAATATGTGTGAATCCCCTGATAGGAACAATGTAGGAGATTTATATGATGATATCAAATATAATCAGCTTGAGTAAGCAAATCAAATATATATAAGTGCACAGTGGCATAAAATAAGCATCATAAATACATGAATCATAGTCCAAAACAATTTGCAACCAGTGACTAGTATTTCAATCAGGGTACAACACATACTGGGCACCACACATATACTATGCATGCAGGGAGACCGAACATGCATAGACGAAAGTAAGAAAAGGGAGGTATGTTACATCGGTGAGTAAGCCATAATATGGAAGTCTAACATACCCATGGTAAGGAGACCGGACAATCACAGCTGAGATCCACCCCAACGCGCGTTTCGTCGCTAATGCCTTCGTCTGGGGGTGGTGTTAGGTTGGAGTCAAAGACTATTTATATGGGAACGAGCCAATGAGCTAGGCTTGGCGCACCTGATGTACGTGCTGGATGATGAGACTATGCACCCTGTGTAATTACAGGTCGCTGTCTCCCGGAGGCTAAAGAGGCCGCGCCCACGTCGGCTCCAGCAGCGACGAGCTGGAGTCCGAAACACGTGACCGCGTCAGAAAGACCCGGTCACGTGGATCAAGCAACAGACACGCCACCAGTGACGAAGACGGGGGCCGGACACCAACCACCAATGAGAGAGCGACACAGGGGGGTGAGAAAGCACTTAGTAAGGTAGATGACATGTTAATAGAGTATGGTACGTAAAGGTCAACATAAGCCCCTGAGAGTTTATTTTATTATATATTTTGTTTATAACTGATATATGGTGAAAGATAGTAAAGTGTGAAAGGTCGCTGTGTATGGCTGTGTATAAAAAATAATGACGGGCAGATGAGTGCATATGTGTATAGAAACTAATAGTGAAGATACAATAAAGGCAGACACGTGTGTGTGTGTGTGTGGTTATCGGAATTAGAGATGAGCGAACTTTTCAAAAGTTCGGTTCGGCTAGTTCGCCGAATTTCACAAAAAAGTTTGATTCGGACCGAACTAGTTCGGACCGAACCTGTCACTTCCGTGCGCCGAGCATGCTACTGTCCAGGGTGCTGATAGAGTTAATGGGCTGCACTAACTCTTTCAGCAACCTTGACAGTACATGCTCGGTGCGCGGAAAATACAATTTAAATGTAATAAAAAAATAAAAATTATATGTTCGTACTTACTTTCCTCCTGTCCGGCCTCCAGCAATGACGTTTCATCCCTTTCGCCGCTGCAGCCAATCACAGGCTGTAGTGGCGGTCACGCACGTCAGGATGACGCTTCATCCCACTTGACCGCCTCTGCAGCCAATCACAGGCTGCAGCGGCGACATGGATGAAACGTCATCGCTGGAGGCCGGACAGGAGGAAAGTAAGAATGAACGTATTGGTTTTTTTTTTTGGCATGTATGTATGTTGTCATGTATGTATGTATGTATGTATGTATGTATGTATGTATGTATGTTTGCATGTATGTATGTATGTTTGCATGTATGTATGTTGTCATGTATGTATGTATGTATATATGTGTGAAGAAGATCTGTTAGACTCCCGAAGACTTTAAAATTCGATCGGACGAATTGAAGGATAAATTCACTCAGAGGGTATATAGCCATCGAAATATCCGTAAAGCATGCCATCTAGCCCAACAAACCCCAAGTGATCAGCTCCTTAAAACGGCTATTAAAGATCAACATGATTGTAAGGTGAGATTTGTAACAACATACAACTCACGTTGGGTGGAAATGCGCAACACTTTGAGCAAATTTTGGCCGATCCTTTTAACTGACCCAATATTGCAAAAGGTACTGCCTGATTACCCTGCTATGGCACGTCGTAGAGCACGCAACTTGCGTGACTCTATAGTACACCGCTATCTGACACCAATTAAACCAGGGAAAATCTTTGGTACTAAAGGCCCAAAATGGGGCTGTAAGCCGTGTGGAGATTGCCTGAGTTGCCCTAATATTGAACGTTCCGAATTCTTCACCGACTCTAGCGGCATGAGTCAATTTAAAATCTGTTGGCCGATTACATGCAAAACTAAGGGAGTCATTTATCATGCCACCTGTCCATGTCCAAAAATATATATAGGCATGACTACCCGAGAACTACGCGTCCGAGTCAGGGAACATGTCAGAGATATTGAAAACGCCAAAACAGCGGTAGATGTAGATTTATTAAAAACAATTCCTAGACATTTCCACTCCCACCATGCATGTGACTCTAAACTCCTGAAAGTGAGAGGCATTGACCACATTAACACCAACATGAGAGGCGGTGATCTGAAGAAACGTCTTTTACAAAAAGAGTGTAAATGGATCTGGAAACTTCAAACGGTTCTTCCCAAGGGTCTTAATGAAACCACCGGTTTCTCTGCTTTCCTCTGATTGCCAGCTCTATTTTAGTGGTGTTGGGTTTAAATTTTATGATCATTTTTTTATTTATTTGTTATGATTTTGATCTATTATATTTCTTGTTATACAGATGAGAAACATATCAATGTTGTTACCCTAATTGTTGAATCTTTTCCTTTTTCTTCTGGGATCCCCATGGACAACTTGGACGCCAATCCCGTCCTCTGACAACTGATCTGAATATGTCATTATATTATAATATTTCTTTATTTATATTGATGCTTTTGATGTGTTGTGTATGTTGATTGTGCGTATACACAATAATCATATTGATAATACTGACATTGCATTTATTTATTTTATTTCTCAATATACAGTCACATATAATGGTATGTGGGCGATTGGTACATACAGTATAATATATCATATATTGGCCTTTGATTGGTTATTTACATACCTACACATATATATATATATATATATATATATATATATATATACTAAATTATTTGCTTATATTGTACTATATCTGTTTTGTATCACATTACTATTCATTTACGTTACCTTTTGTGTTGCGTATTTTCATTTGGTTTCACTTTTAATTCAGCTATTTCAGTTGATCTTCTTCACATTTTTACACCGATATGCACGCATGTATATATTTTCATGTACATGCTTACATATCCTTACCTCACATATCTTTATTCTTAATGTTTTCCTTTGCGCAACATTTATACTTTGCACCCTGCACCTCTTTATACCTATTGGTCAGTATTATTATTTTACATTTTTCTCCACCATTCTTTACACCTTTGCACTATTTTCATTATTTTTATTTGTCAGTTACTTTCAGACTGTGTGTATTCCGATAACCACACACACACACACACACACACACACACACACACACACACACACACACACACACACACGTGTCTGCCTTATGACTTATTCATGTTAATAAAGTATTTTTGTATTTTTTCATTACTTTCTTGTCTCCCAGCATATTCAGTTGTGATGCTGTTTGGCTCCAACACCCTTGAATCAACCCATTAAATTCAACATGCATTTTATTTACTTTATCATTGGGGCATATTGATTCATGTTGCTTTTTCAGTTTGGTCTTACTTTGAAAAGTGGCTACTGGAGGTGTTTGGCAAGGAGTCGTTTACGCCGTTGTTTGCGGTGGGAAGAGCCCATAGAGTGCCTACTCGACCTGGCCCACCTGGTCGTCCGCCCAGACCTGTTCTGGTGAAGCTACTTCACTACAAAGATAGAGATTTGATTATTCGACAGGCAAGACATAAGTGTGAACAGTGCGAAAGTTTCCTTTTATCCGGATTTCTCTGCTGAGATTCAAAAAAGAAGAATGCAATTTTTGGATATTAAGAAACGACTGAGGACTCTCCGTGTTCAGTATTCTATGCTATACCCCGCAAAGCTTAGGGTGGCAGTGCTGGGGACAGTCCAATTTTTTGAAAACTCAAAAGATGCGCTAAGGTGGCTGGACAGCCATGAGGATCGTCTTCGTCAGGATCGGGAAGAAGCTGCTGCGTGATCCTGGGATGGATGGTTCCTGCAGGGACTCTGCTACTAAGGGAAGGGGGTACACTGCAAGGGGGAAATACTGTTCTATGCATGTGTATGCTTTTCAGATTTGGAGATGCAGTCTCTCTTTCTCTAATACTGGGAGGGGGGACAGAGTTGTCAGTTCAATGTGACATGGTTATTTAAGATGCATACATGATACCAGTATGTTGTGTTCCGGTGGCGGGAGGATCTAGGCTCCTGGGGATACATTGTGTAAAATGACTGGGTGGATATTGCACATGTTTTTTTGCACTGTGATTGAGAAGCTGAAGTGTCATACTGGTGGCGGTTTATTCGCCAGCCCTGGCCCTCTTAGGAGGGTAAGTTTATGGAATGTTAGGTGGGCAAGGGAGGGGAGGGAAATGTGTTGTGGGGGGGGGGGGAGTTCAAGGAGCGGTATGCTACGAATTTCACTGCATTATACGGTCAATACCACTGTCGAATAAAAGCAATGACTGGATGGGGGGAAGGGTAAATTTCTTGTCCTGGAATGTACGAGGTATGGGGGAGGCCACAAAGCACCGGGCTATATTTGATTTCCTGAAGGGGCAGTCTGCTGGTGTGATGGGATTGCAGGAGACGCATCTTACTAAGGACACGGCGCACCAGGCGCATAGGGTTTTGATCAGACACAGTTTTCACTCCTTTCATTCCACATACTCAAGGGGGGTTAGTCTCCTGATCCATAGAAATCTGCCTTTTAGTTGTTTGGCTTCATTCAGTGATGGGAAGGGCAGGTATGATGGGATACATTGTAAATTATTTAACTGGGAATGTATTATAGTGGTACTGTATGTGCCTCCCCCGTACTCCGTGGTTCCTATATGAGAGGTGTTGGAGCGGCTGACTGGTTGGCCTGTGGTTCCGACTATACTAATGGGCGACTTCAACAACATTATGGACAAGGAACATGATAAATTTCCAAAGGCAGTGGGGGTGGGGGACACTGGCTTGACACAATTTGGGAAGTATATGACAGAGGTTGGTCTCACGGATGTGTGGCGAGCGAAATGGCCCTCTACTACACAGTATTCTTGTGTGTCCTCTACATATGGTTCGTTGTCCAGAATAGATCTGGTATTTAGCAATGGTTTGGGAGTTATGTGCGTGGAGGGGGTGGAGTATTTGCCGCGCTCGCTCTCTGACCACTCCCCGATGTTTCTGAAGGTCAGAACTAGTCCGCAGGTTTGAGAGCTAAGAATGCACTGGAGGCTGAATCCGTTCTGGATACAATTGGTAGGGGTAGAAAAAATAGCTACGAGTCTGCGGGAGTATTTTGATTTTAATACCGGTACGGTTCCTCCTGATGTTTTATGGGATGCTATGAAGGCGTATATCAGAGGGGTGTATATACGGGAGATCACGGCCATTAAGAACAAATTAAGACAGGTGGGCATAGCCCTGACGCGTAGGGTGACATTGACGGAGGAGAGGCATGTCGCAAATCGCACGGCGGATACGCTAGCTCAGTGGAAGGTCACCCAAAAGTTACTAAGGGAACATCTGTTGGAACAAGCGGCTAACAAAAGGCATTTTATGCAACAAAAGTATTATGAAGAGGGGGAGATGATGCGCAGACTGTTGACTGCTATAGGTAGACCTGCACGAGAAGGCGCGTTTGTCCATTGCTTACAGGATAAAGAGGGGCCACTGGTTGGGGAAACAGGAGATGTATTGGATGTGTTAAAATCCTTCTATACTGAGTTGTATCGCTCCAGAGTAGACTATTCGAGTGCTCTTTTGGCTGAGTATTTGGAGGGCATGGAGTGGGTAACATTAGGGGCGGAGGATAGGGAGAAGCTGGAAGCACCATTAACTCTGGAGGAACTGCAGCAAGCGGTGAGTTCTATGGCAAATGAAAAGGCTCCGGGAATGGATGGCATACCTGCAGAACTATACAAAACCTGCGGGGATGTGCTTTTGCCAGAGTTACTGGAGGTGTTCCAGGATAGTTTTGCGAAGGGGCATCTGCCACAGACGATGTACGAAGCTGCAATAGTGGTTATTCCTAAAGAGGGGAAGGACCGGACACAACCTGAATCTTATCGACCAATATCCTTGTTGACTTCGGACGTTAAAGTTTTAGCAAAGGTTCTAGCTAACAGACTGACGAAAGTAGTGACTACAATTGTTGGACCAGATCAGTCGGGGTTTATGCCATCAAAATCTACGGCGGTTAATCTGAGGTGACTGTTCCTGAACATACAGGCAGATACTAGAGACACGCGGTCTAGAGCAGTACTGTCTTTGGATGCCGCTAAGGCGTTTGATAGTGTGGAGTGGGGGTACCTGTGGGCTGTATTAGAGCGGTTTGGATTTGGGAGGAATTTTGTTACATGGATACAACTGCTATACACGAGACCAGTAGCTAGAATAAGAGCTAATGGAATGATGTTGGAGGCCTTTGCTTTGGGGAGGGGGACGCGTCAGGGGTGCCCACTTTCCCCGCTGCTGTTTGCTCTGGCGATTGAGCCTTTAGCGAATGTAGTGAGACAACATCCGGATATAGAAGGGTTTAGATATGGTGACTTGGAGGAACGTATAGCCTTATATGCTGACGATGTTCTGTTATTTTTTTGGGGGGGTGGACCGGTCGTTGCCGGCGGTTATGACTGTACTAGAAAGGTTTAGTAGGTTCTCGGGACTACAAATTAACTGGCATAAGTCGGTACTGCTGCCACTTACGCCTCTGAGTTCGCCATTGGTGGTGAGGGGGATAAGTATACCTTGCATGACGGAATTTAAATACCTAGGGATCACAGTCTCGGCGAGGGTACAGGACTTTGTTGCTTTAAATGTGAAGCCCTTGTTAGAAAAAATGAGAAATAGGACCAAAATTTGGCTTGGGTTGCCGCTTTCAGCGTTAGGTCGTGCAAACTTGATAAAAATGATTCTTATGCCTCAGGTTCTCTATGTTGTGCATAATGCCCCAGTGTGGTTGCCTAAGTACTGGTTCAGGAGGATGCATAAGTTTGTTCAGAGACTTGGTGTGGAAAAGGGGGATCCCTCGGATCAAATTGGAAAAATTACAGTTACCAACGGAACAGGGAGGCTTGGCTATTCCCAATGCTTGGATATATTATTTGGCGGCTCAGCTGCAGCACCTGAAAGGCTGGAAGGATAGGGAAGAGTGGGACTCTAGTGGGAAATTGTTGTTTTACCTAAGTCAGCGCACTGATATGTTGGAAGCAATGGAATCCCACAAATTGAAAAGGGAGGCGAGGGGCAAACCGACCTTGTTATTGCTACATAAGGTATGGTGGGAATGCAAGAAATTACTGGGGGTTCCAGGGTGTTCCAATTACATGCCTATCTGGGATAACCCGTACCTATGGGAATTTAACACCTTGGACGGCTTTCAGGAGTGGGAACAAAAAGGGGTTCGACTAGTATGCCAGCTATATGAAGGAGGAATTTTTAAGCTGTTCTCACAATTGCAGGAGGAGTTTGGACTCCCACATAGGCTGTTCTACCAGGACCTACAATTGCGGCACGCTGCACAAGCCCAAGTTAGATCTGTGGACTTGAGCTGCTCCAGTATGGGGATTGTGGAGCAGGTACTGGGGGCGAGAGACACGAAAGGACTTATACCTTTGTTGTATGGCACGCTGCTCTTCAAGTTCCTTGGTGATCCTCTGGCGGAGGTCAAACGCAAATGGGAAGGAGATGTGGGGACTTTGACGGAGGACGAGTGGGGAGAGATACTTGAATCATCGAAAGTCCTCTCCATAAGTGTAGCGCATAGGAGGTCGCAACTCTTTCTTCTACATAGGGTGTATAGAACGCCTAAGGTGCTATGGCAAATGCGGCTTAGACCGACGATGGAGTGCCCGAAATGTTCGTCAGATGGGGCGGACTTGAAGCATATGTTCTGGAGCTGTCCAATGTTAAATGGGTATTGGGGGGAGGTTAGAGGAATGGTGACTAGGGTGTATGGTACAGATTTTCCGCTGGACCCTAAGATATTTCTCTTGGGCTGTATGGGTGGGGCAGAAGGGGATAGAGCTGAATTACTGTCTATTAAAAAGGTACTATACCATGCAAGGAAACTGATAGCAAAATATTGGTTACAAGCGAATCCCCCGGGGGTTTCTGAGCTAGTGAGTTATGTTAATCGTGCGGTATCTCTGGAACAACGGATTTATATGAAACGTGGGGCAATTCACAAATATGATAAACAATGGGGCAAATGGTTGCACTGTTATGGAATGGCAGGTCAGTAGGAGACTCCTCAAGGTGACTCCGCAAGGGCTTCTGCTACGCAAGACGAACGTAACAGGACGGGAGGCTGGAAATACCTAGGAAAGATGGGGGTACCACGCGGGGGAGGGGATGGTTGAGTTGGGGGGTGGGAATGGGGGTTTACTTTAAGATACAGATGATTTAGCTGGGCTATGTATGCAAGGTGTATATTGTGAACAAAGTGACGATGTATTGTACGTTATTTTATTTTGTTGCACTGTACCTGTTGATTGATATATGCTGTGTACATCTAATAAAAAGTTGTTTGATTTTAAAAACAAAATAAGTTTTACTTTTTGAGATACAGCTGCTCTGTATTTTCTATACAGAGCAGCTGTGTCGGTCGCTAAATCCTGTTCTGTCAGGTCCCCGGAACTGACGAGTTCAGTGACATCGGGTCCTGCGTGTCTCTGACACGCAGGTTCCACCTGTAATCTGTCACATCTAAGATAGATTATAGGTGGATCAGAGACACGCAGGACCCGCTGGCACTGAACCCTTTAGGTACGCGGGACTGACAAATTCAGGTCATAGCGATCGATACAGCTACTCTGTATAGAAAATAGTTTTTATTAAAAATTAGTTTTACTTTTTGAGATACAGCTGTATCTCAAAAAGTAAAACTAATTTTTAATAAAAACTATTTGTAAGGTTGCACTAATCACACTGATTGACCAGATTAATGAAAAAAAAAAAAATCCCTATCAAAGGTTTACATAGTCTTTAAATCGAGCCCCAAATCATTAATAAATGTTGTCTTTTTTTTTTTTTTACAAGACCACCTGCTGTATCTACACAATATCCTTTCTGTGTCCACCTTAATAACTATTAATTTATTTTGTTTTTGCTTTATTAGGAAAATCATGATACATAATCAACAAGTATAATCAAATTATAACCCCCCCTCCCCCCACCCAAATTGTATCCCCCAGCCCTATTCATACCCTAACTACCAAACTGAGAAATGAAGAAGGGGGATAATCCAAAAGAAAAAAAATATATACCGACTATGACGACTGGCTCTGCGCTGTAAAGAAGTCTGTCCAAGGCTTCCAAGCAATTCACCACAGGTCAGTGCTCTTGCACACGACCAGTGGCGTAACTACCGCCGTAGCAGCAGTAGCGGCTGCTACGGGGCCCGCGGCATGAGGGGGCCCGTGTCGCCCGCCGGCACGGGCCTTCACCATGGCCGGAGGCTCCGCTAGCAGCCGCTATGGCTGCTACAGCGGGACGCCACTGAACACTACGGCAGAGCAGGGAGGTATCTCCCCGCTCTGCCATTAACTGGTTTCCGACCGCTGGCTGTATTTTTACGGCCAGCGGTCAGGGACGGGTCCTTAAAACCCGAGCCATAGACTTTCTACGGCTCGGGTTTTAACTTGCTGCCCGCGCGATCGGGCAGCTGAATGTCGGGTCTCCGGCTGTCAGTGACTGCCGGGGACCATGAGGAGAGGATAGAAGCAGCTTTCGCTGCTTCTGTCTTCTCCGATCACTTGTACACAGCGCTGAATGCGCGCTTTGTACAGGAATAGAGGCAGCAGCAGCGGCGCTGTCTCTATTCCTCCCGGTGATCATGTGACTGGTCACATGATCGCCGGGTGCCGTTAGTGGCAGGCTGCTGCTGGGTCTTACTAGACCCAGCACAGCCCTATTAGTGACAATCGTCACTATGAGAGGGCTGATTTCCCCTGTAACTGGGGCTGCTGTGCAGCCCCAGTTACAGGGGAAAAACATGGTGTAAAAGAAAGAAAAAAGAAAGAAAGAAAAAATATATATAAAGTTCCCCAAAGGTCTTTTTTGACCTTAGAGGGACAGACCATAGTAATAAAAAAATAATAAAGTAAAGTGCAAAAAAAATGTAAATAATAAATACACATAAAATACCCACCCCAAAAAACAGTTCCCTCCCGCCAATCATTGTTGTAACGCTAGCGCTGACCCAATTACCCTAATATAGAAATTTAACAATGACGATTACAAATAAAAGGTCTATTTTAGGATAAAACTATGTTATTACCAAAAAAAAAAATAGCTGAAATGTAAAAAAGCTTATTTTTTTTACTATTATTTTCAAACTTTATGAATAAAAATTCTAAAATAGCAAAAAAGGTGTGTATAAAATTGATAAAAAAAGAAACCTGCATTATCTACGGAAAAAATCACGTCGTTAGCCCAACAAATAAAAAAGTTATAGCCATTTAACTAACACGTGCTAAAAATGGCTAAACGGTGTCTGGTCCTGAAGGCGCAAAATAGAGCAAAAGACATGTATCCCCCCCCTCTCCACAGGACATGTATCCCCTCTCCACAGGACATGTATCCCCTCTCCACAGGACACGTATCCCAACTCCACAGGACATGTATCCCCCCCCTCTCCACAGGACATGTATCCCCTCTCCACAGGACAGGGGATACATGTGTGATCGCTGGCATTGATAGGGAGAACGGGGGACTGAAAGTCCCCTGAAGTTCTCCATCACAAACCTCGGACTTCCGGGGTCTGTGTCGGCAGCTCCGTAGAAATGAATGGAGTGCCAGTCCTGCTTGTGCGCATGCGTGACCAGCGCTCCTTTCTTTGTTATTGAGCTGCGCAGACGCCGGAAGTCAGAGGTTTGTCATGGAGAAGTTCAGGGGAATTTCAGTCCCCCGTTCTCCCTATCGCTGCCAGCGATCACACATGTATCCCCTATCCTGTGGAGAGGGGAAACATGTCTTTTGTAGGACACACTGTATGTCACCTTTTTTTGGGAGGGGGGATGCTGTATGGCGTTCCCTACAGGGGGGGGCTGTATGGCGTTCCCTACAGGGGGGGGCTGTATGGCGTTCCCTACAGGGGGGGCTGTATGGCGTTCCCTACAGGGGGGGTGGCTGTATGGCGTTCCCTACAGGGGGGGAGCTGTATGGCGTTCCCTACAGGGGGGGCTGTATGGCGTTCTCTACAGGGGGGGCTGTATGGCGTTCCCTACAGGGGGGGCTGTATGGCGTTATCTACAGGGGGGCTGTATGCCGTTCTCTACAGGGGGATGTATGGCGCTATCTACAGAGGGGGGGCTGTATGGCGTTATCTACAGGGGGGGCTGTAAAAAGGGCACTATCTACAAGGGGGGGGGGTTGTGTGACACCCAGGGGAGGGGGGGCCCCAGTCAAAAGTTTGCTATGGGGCCCAGTCTTTCCTAGTTACGCCCCTGCACACGACCGAGATCGGGCCGTGAAAAACGGTCCGATTGTCGGCTGGATTTCCCGACCCGACCACGGTCCAGGTGAACGGGACTCCTGCATCATAGACATTTATGATGCTAGGAGTCTCTGCCTCTCCTTACTGTATAATTTTGTTCAGTACGAAACAGCAGCTCCGAGAGGAGACAGAGACTCCTAGCATCATAAATGTCTATGATGGCAGGAGTCCTGTTCACCTGTACCGTGGTCGGGCCGGGAAATCCGGCCGACACACAGACCGTTTTTCACAGCTCCGAAATCGGTTGAGTGCAAGAGGTGTAAGTCTTTTTTTTTTTTTGGTAATAGGAAAAAAATTAAGGAAGCTTTGTGGAGAGCCATAGAGTAGCAAAGAGCTTGCGGGCCACAAACAAAGATCTGTATTTAAATGCTCTACTGACATCCTGTTCTGAGATCTCTGATAAGTCTCCAAGAAGGCAAAGCCTTGTACTCATATGAATTTTACTACCAGAAATTTTGAACATGGTGTTAATGATGGCTACCCAATATTTAAACAATTAGGGGCATCGCCAGAACATGTGGACCCAGTCTGTTTCTACCCTTAGACATTTTGGGCAACAATCCGTATCAGGTCTTTTAATCGTATGCAAAAATTTAGGAGAGAAATATATTGTATGTATTATTTTAAACTGCAATAATCTATTTGGTTCGCTAGTCAGATAAGTATTAATATTGTTACAATTTTTGCCTAAGTTGGTTCTGCTAGAACTCCTGCGTCCTGGTCCCAAAGGACCAGGGATCTCAGCTGAGCCCCACTTATTGAAGTCCTATGCAGAGCCTCATAACATCTATTGATAAACCCTCTTCTCAGCAAGATTTTTGTAAATATGCCAAGTTGGAGATGCTCAGTTTCGCTTCTCTTTCTCTGCTCCGCCGGGTCTCTTTGGCGATCCATGGTATGGTGAGCCGGCTGCTTCTGCATTTCAGTCATCTCCTCTGACAAGCAGAGAAGAAACTTCTTACTAGCAGGGAATCGGGAGAACTATTTTTCAGGACCATGTCATAAGTGATGAGAGAGAGAGACAGCGTCACATAGTATGTGGGCGCTGCATCCCGCCTACACTACAGAAAAGGAGCCTAGAAACTAAAGGGCTCATAGGGTATGAAAAAAAATAGATTTAAAAGTTTGCTACCATTAAAATGCCTCAGCATCCATACTTTTCAGGCTAACACACTTTGTGGAATAACTCCTTTAATCACCTTTCATTGTACTCGTCCTCACCTGAGTAGTACCCATATTTATATATTAATACAATGCCATAGTGACACCTGAGACACGAAAATTGTGTTATAATTCACCTAGATAAACAGTGCACACATTGCCTGAAGAGTGCCATGTAATATTCAGTGCCCTGCAGCAGGTAGTCCCATATATTACCCATATAGGTAGGGCTATATAGTGTCCACATCATGCTAAACAGTGCCCAGAGAATTTCATTATTTTGCTCTATGTGAGCAAACACTTTGCAAAGTTAAAAACAGTGGCAGTGCCTCGACTTGCTTACATAGTGCCCAACAGTGCCCAGTGTGTGCCATGCTTTATCTATATAAAGCCATACAGTGCAAACATAGTGCCCTGTAGAGCCAAATAGGGCTAAACAGTTTCCAGAGAATGCAATATCTTGCAGAGCTAATTAGTGCATTATAGTGCCTACAGTGCCCACAGTGTGCCCATGCTGCTCTCACAACCCTCCATCACAGAGCCAGTCACCACTAAACTCCTCGTTTATGCTTTGATAATGAACTGTTCTGCACATTAAAGAAAAGTTCTGCTGCTTTCTTCTGTCAGCAGATAGTAAACCTTGGTTTTTAAGGGTCCCGCCGCAAAATCCACCACAGGACTATTCCTTCCGGCGGCAGGAAGGTACCTCCCTCCTATTCATATCAACTGGAGGTTCAGGCGGAATCCGCCCGAAGAACCAGCAGGACGCTTCTTTTTTCCACTAGCTGAAATAATCAGCTAGCGGGAAAAAGGGGCGTCTGACTCCCAATGAAATGAATGGGAGGCAGAATTTTGCGGAATCTGCAGCGGATTACGCCTGAAAAATTCCTCCGTGCGAACAAACACTAATACTGTGTACCTCACCCTCACTGCCCCATATAGTATTTATTTTTCCCTTTTCTAGGTTATGACGCTTCAGCAACCTAGAAAATGGGGCTAATACACAGCTTTTCTGTGCAGTATAAGAGGCATTATTATTTTCCAGAGCATGCGAACGGGGTTGAGGAAGCCCCATTAACATTCATGGGATGCGTATAGTCATCAGATTTGATGTGTCATGTGAGAATGGGACATATCTGTCTGCTGTGCCATAATTGGTGCATCTTGCTGTCTGGAGTCACTTTGCTTACGCTTTTCTCTATACAAGAGTGGTTCCTAAATAATGCTTAAAAAAAAATAAAAAAAAATAATTTATTGCACTTAAAAAGTGAATAAAAAACTGTTTCAATTTGTCTGTATGTCTTATATGAACATATTCCAAGGAAATCCAGCTTGTTGATCAGTCTCCTGGAACAGCATGAAAGTATTCTCTAAATCCAGATAAGTTATATCTGCCTCTAAGCATTATTGTCTACTTGCATGCAGTCCAAAACATAGGCTTTCCAAAGAACTTGTTAGAGCATAGCAAGCGATCGTAGCCATAGATATATACAAGTAAATATTTCCTCCCACAAAGACAAACATTCCGATATCTAGTTACTTCTAAGGTTTAATGCATAAAATTATTCGGTACACTAAAACTGTACAATATAATCCTTAGATTGCTGTAAGGGAACAGATTCCTATTGGTTGGAAATTGTTTTGTCACCATTAATGCTTAAATTGTCTTATTGGTCAAATTGGTTAAATTCTTATTCTTATACTCTTAAAGTGTAGCTAAACGTTCGACAAACTTTTGATATGTCATAGTGACATGGCAGAAGTTTGTTTTGGTGGGGGTCCGAGCACGGAGACCCCCACCAATCGCTAGAACGAAGCAGCTGAATTGTTCGTGTGAGCGCTCAGCTGCTTCGTTTCTGTTCGGCTTTTTCCGGAAATAAATGTATCAGTGTACGGGCTCATAGACTTTCTATTGAGTCCGTACACCGATACATTTATTTCCGGAGATAGCCGAACAGACACGAAGCAGCTGAGCGCTCACATGAACGCTTCAGCTGCTTCGTTCTAGCGATTGGTGGGGGTCTCCGTGCTCGAACCTCCACCAATACAAACTTCTGACATGTCACTATGACATGTCAGAAGTTTATCGAATGTTTAGCTACACTACAGTACATGGCAACTTATTTATATATCTTATTGTTTTAGCTAAGGGGTTTTAATTATGGACAATAAAGGTTTGTAGAAACAGTTTTTTAGGCATAAAAATATACAAATCTATTATCTGTCTCTTACATCCTTTTATTCCCGCTCATATTTCAATATACCAACATATTTCTCACTGTACCCATTATGGCTCATAATCTAATTCATATCTCAAACACAGTTCACATAAAATTATAGCATAGTACTAAATGGAATACTACCAGTTATCTCCCTCTTTACCTCTTCAGATCTCATACACATGGCAGAGATTGTACACAGAGTCCACTGCGGCTCTGGGATTCCCACTTATTGATAGAACATGGGTTCGGGAGTGTCCTTGCTCACTATTGAACTCTAAGAGAAAGTGCCAAGCATTACTCCTATAGACTAGAATAGAGAGAGCTACACGCAAGCCAATGCAACTGGTTGCCTCTTTGAATCATCAAAGGGTCTCAGGGGACCCCTGTTCTGCCAATAGTTAGTAATCCCTGAGATGAGGTACTCACCTATTAGACATTTATGTCATATCCTTTTTATATAAATGTTTCATATTAAAATACTCCTTTGATAGTAGCTTAGTAATATCTCTACTACGTACACTTAGGTCCAGAGTTATTTGGACAGTGACACAATCTTCATGATTTGGGCTCTGCATGCCACCACATTGGATTTGAAATTAAACAACTGAGATGCAATTGAAGTGTAGACTTTCAGGTTTAATTCAAGGGGTTGAACACAAATATCCTGTGAAACGTTTAGGAATTGCAACCATTTTTCTACACAGTCTCCTCATTTCAGGGGCTCAAAAGTAATTGGACAAGTTAACATTACCATAAATAAAATGTTCTTTTTTAATACTTTGTAGAGAATTCTTTGCAGGCAATGACGGTCTGAAGTCTGGAACCCATGGACATCACCAAACGCTGGCTTTCCTCCTTTGTGATGCTTTGCCCGGCCTTTACTGCGGCTGTCTTCAGTTGTTGCTTGTTTGTGGGTCTTTCTGCCTTAAGTTTTGTCTTAAGCAAGTGAAATGCATGATCGATCGGGTTGAGATCTGGTGATTGACCATTGGCCATTGCAGAATATTCCACTTCTTTGCCTTAAAAAACTCCTGGGTTGCTTTCGCAGTATGTTTTGGGTCATTGTCAATCTGGACTGTGAAGCGACGTCCAATCAACCATGCTGCATTTGGTTGAATAGGAGCGGAAAGTATATCCCTGAGCACTTCAGAATTCATCCGTCTGCTTCTGTCTTCAGTCACATCATCAATAAACACTAGTGACCCAGTGCCTTTGGCAGCCATGCATGCCCATCCCATCACACTGCCTCCGCCATGTTTTACAGAGGATGTGGTGTGCTTTGGATCATGAGCCGTTCCAAGCCTTCTCCTTACTTTCTTCCTCCCATCATTCTGGTACACGTTGATCTTCGTTTCATGCTGTTCCAGAACTGGGCTTGCTTCTTTACATGTTGTTTGACAGTGTCTAACCTGGCCTTTCTATTTTTGAGGCTGATTAATGGTTTGCACCTTGTGGTGAACCCTCTGTATTTGCCTTCATGAAGTCTTCTCTTTATGGTAGACTTTGATACTGATACACCTACTTCCTGGTGAGTGTTCTTCACTTGGGTAGATGTTGTGTAGGGGTTTTCCTCCACCATGGAAAGGATTTTGAAATCATTCACTGATGTTGTCTTCCGTGGACGTCCAGGCCTTTTGGAGTTCACGAGATCACCAGTGAGCTATTTTTTTTCAAGAATGTACCAAACTGTTGATTTGATTACTCCTAAAATTTGTGCTATCTCTCTGATGGATTTCTTAATTTTTTTCAGCCTAACGATGGTCTGTTTCACTTGCATTGAGAGCTCCTTTGACCTCATGTTGTGGGTTCATAGCAACAGCTTCCAAATGTGTCTAACCTGGCCTTTCTATTTTTGAGGCTGATTAATGGTTTGCACCTTGTGGTGAACCCTCTGTATTTGCCTTCATGAAGTCTTCTCTTTATGGTAGACTTAGATACTGATACACCTGATACATGCTCCTTTGACCTCATGTTGTGGGTTCATAGCAACAGCTTCCAAATGTGTCTAACCTGGCCTTTCTATTTTTGAGGCTGATTAATGGTTTGCACCTTGTGGTGAACCCTCTGTATTTGCCTTCATGAAGTCTTCTCTTTATGGTAGACATAGCAACAGCTTCCAAATGCAAATACCACACCTGGATTCAACTCCAGACCTTTTACCTGATTAATTGATGATGGATTAACGAGGGAATAGCCCATGCAGCCCATTAAATAGCTTTTGAGATAATTGTCCAATTACCTTTGGTCCCTTGAAAAAGAGGCAGCTACATATTAAAGAGCTGTAATTACTATACCCTTCCTCAAATTAGGATGTGAATACCCTCAAATATAAGAAATTCAAAGTTTAGCAAACTCCATAACTAAAATATATATATATATATATATTTTTAAATGCAGTGTCAGTAGTAACCTCTGATTCCTATTTGCAAGAGTTAAATATCAGTCAAGCTACAGCATTCTGATTACAAATCATATTGATATATCAATCAGTTTATAGTTGGAAAAGGTAAGCAAAAGTTCCCCAATAGGAGGAATAAGTTAATATCAGTTGCAGAGAAATAATCAATAATGTAAGTAACCCATTCAAATTGGGTATATAGCATAATGTTATAGGGAGTGATTCATACCTGCGTGGCTAACTGTGCAACATGTGAAATGCCTGGAGCGGACAAACAGCTGATCTTGTCATACTTATCTATCTACTGCGTAGGTGCGAGGAATTGGAGTATGTATGGGATGCCAAAGTCATTGCCGGGCAATGAGTCTGCATCACCAGAGGAGCTGACATTGTTGCCAAGCAGCAAGTCAGCGTCACCAATTGTGGAATTAATGTAAGACGCTGGCATCTGATCAAGTCAGCGTCACCAGTTTCTGGAGGAGACATGAAAGAAATACACTGGCATCCTTGTGGAACAATGAAACTGTGTCATTAGATTATGTAAAGGTCTATTATGCATGGAAAGGTCCAAGCGGACCAAAACGTCCGGTCCTCACCAAGTGGCTATAATTAACCCTTATGCTTCTGAATACCTTAACCTGAATATCTGTTATGTGAATAAAATATCAACCATCAAAGATTGAGTGCGGTTGAAAAAAAACAATACTTCTTGGATGAGAATAAATCTCTCCAGTGACTTTATACAAATCCTTGGTTGAGAGTTACGGACCTGGGAGTATGAGAAAGACTGATGTCATGCAAATTGCATTATAGCAAATGACCGAATGCTACAAAAATAATCAGATACTGCCTGCGGTCATACTTTCGTCCCACATTATTTAGCGAGAACTCTGAATACTGCAATCGCTTTAAGAAACATTTTGAATAATTGTTCTCTGGATTTAATCTTACTATCGAACATCTTCAGATGTCTATAGCAGAATCTAAGAATAATGTAAAATCCATAGGGACACAATTATCTTTTACATTGTCTATTGAATAGTGGTCTAACGTCAAGCACAGAACCACTAAACTGTTTACAGAAAATAAGAAGAATACAGAATTCCTTTGTGACACTGAAGAATACCAATTAAATAGGATATATATATATATATATATATATATATATATATATATATATATATATATATATATACAGTTAGGTCCAGAACTATTTGGACAGTGGCACAAGTTTTGGAATTTTAGCTGTTTACCCAAACATATTGAATATACAGTTATATAATCAATATAAGCTGAAGGTGCAGACTCTCAGCTTTAATTTGAGGGTATTCACATCCTAATTTGAGGAAGGGTTTAGGAATTACAGCTCTTTAATATGTAGCTGCCTCTTTTTCAAGGGACAAAAGGTAATTGGACAGTTATTAAATATATATTAAAGCTATTTAATGGGCTGCATGGGCTATTCCCTCGGTAATCCATCATCAATTAAGAAAGTAAAAGGTCTTGAGTTGATTCCAGGTGTGGCATTTGTATTTGGAAGCTGCTTCTGTGAACCCACAACATGATGTCAAAGGAGCTCCCAATGCAAGTGAAACAGACCATCGTTAGGCTGAAAAAAACTGAAGAAATCCATCAGAGCGATAGCACAAATGTTAGGAGTGGCCAAATCAATAGTTTGGTACATTCTTGGAAAAAAAAGCGCACTGGTGATCTCGTGAACTCCAAAAGGACTGGATGTCCATGGAAGACAACAGTGGTGGATGATCGCAGAATCCTTTCCATGGTGAAGAAAAACCCCTTAACAAAATCTACCCAAGTGAAGAACACTCTCCTGGAAGTAGGTGTTATCAGTATCTAAGTCTACCATAAAGAGAAGACTTAATGAGAGCAAATACAGAGGGTTCACCACAAGGTGCAAACCGTTAATCAGCCTCAAAAATAGAAAGGCCAGATTAGACTTTGCGAAACAACATCTAAAGAAGCCAGCCCAATTCCGGAACAGCATTCTTTGGACAGATGAAACTAAGATCAACCTGTACCAGAAAGATGGGAGGAAGAAAGTATGGAGAAGGCTTGGAACGGCTCATGATCCAAAGCCACCACATCCTCTGTAAAACATGGTGGATGCAGTGTGATGGCATGGCCATGCATGGCTGCCAAAGGCACTGGGTGACTAGTGTTTATTGGTGATGTGACTGAAGACAGAAGCAGCCGGGTGAATTCTGAAGTGTTCAGGGATATACTTTCCGCTCCGATTCAACCAAATGCAGCAAGGTTGATTGGACGTCGCTTCACAGTACAGATGGACAATGACCCAAAACATACTGCGAAAACAACCCAGGAGTTTTTTAAGGCAAAGAAGTGGAATATTCTGCAATGGCCAAGTCAATCACCAGATCCCAACCCGATCGAGCTGCATTTCACTTGCTTAAGACAAAACTTAAGGCAGAAAGACCCACAAACAAGCAACAACTGAAGACAGTTGCAGTAAAGGCGTGGCAAAGCATCACAAAGGAGGGAACCCAGCGTTTGGTGATGTCAATGGGTTCCAGATTTCAGACAGTCATTGCCTGCAAAGGATTCTCTACAAAGTATTAAAAAAAACATTTTATTTATGGTAATGTTAATTTGTCCAATTACTTTTGAGCCCCTGAAATGAGGAGGCTATGTAGAAAAATGGTTGCAATTCCTAAAATTTTCACAGGATATTTTTGTTTAACCCCTTGAATTAAACGCGTAAATCTACACTTCAATTGCATCTCAGTTGTTTCATTTCAAATCCAATGTGGTGGCATACAGAGCCCAAATCATGACGATTGTGTCACTGTCCAAATAATTCTGGACCTAACTGTATATAGGTAACGTCTTGCTTCTCCAGATGGGCATCCAAGCATTACAGAAGCCCTTCTTACATTATGTCTTTCAATCGCAAAATATTTTTTATTTTTTTTAGTTCAACACACAGGAGAGGGAGTCCCCATCCCGGAAGCACACAAATGGGTGGTTGAAAGGGGGCAGGAGTCACAATGGATATAAACCCAATCGCAGGTAGAACATAGAACCTAGTGATTACTATTTTGTCGCAGAATTTATCACCTGCTCAACTCTCAGTGTTAGAGAAAGGTCTGTCTTTCTGTCCATTGATGAATCTAAATACCTTAACTTTAGAACAAGAATTCCTTCTACTGGTCTATCAGACTTAAAGCACACTTTATAATATATACAAGATTGAAGTGCCATCTGAAAATACAAATATATTGGATAAAATTTAATTTCAACATTTGGGACTAAGAAATATGCCAACGAAGACAGCATATCCTGTTGAGACATAGATTGCCCTAACCCACAAGGATATACAAGAAGTCTTTCTTCAGGCCAAACAGGGACATTTTATACATACCAAAAATCTAACAAATGAAGAGAAGATGGCTTTAGATTTCCTACAGGCCAATAGAGACATTATAGTTAAACCCACAGATAAGTCTATGTACTTCAATGAAATAAAATTGACAACTATTGGATACTTCCACTTATATACAGGTACCCCATGACCCAACACCGACAATTCATAGGAAAATTCATGAGTTCTTGAGGGAGTTTGTAACCAGGGGAGTTATAGATTCTATAGTTATGACAGGATCCCATAGTACCAGTATTTTACGTATTACTCAAAGTGCACAAACCACTGCAAAAAACCCTCCGGTCGACCAAAAGTGTCATCAACAGAGTCGATATTGTCATCTTTGGTGATTTACCTAAAACAAATTATGCATTCACTTGAGATTTTCTAACTAAAGTTAAATCAGTGGACAAAGTTATCAGTAGGAGGCATAGTACTTACTACTGATGTCAATAGTTTGTAGACATCCATTGACTATACCAAAGGTCTTCAGGCTACAGCATGTCTTCTAGCCACACAATATGATTTACATATGGATCACAGAAAAAAAACGACTGATTAAAAATACTACGCAATAAAACTTTTACTTCATATTGATAAAAAAGGAGGTTGTCCTTTTAAAGAAAAAGCGTTTGGTCAAAAAATGTCGTATGTATGTATATACTAGTATGTTTCCATTACTTATGTTGCTTTTACATTATATCATAGAAATACTGCTGATAAAGGTCCCAGCGGACCGAAACATCTGGTGCTAGCCAAGTGGCTGTAATCAGGGCCGGCCTTTGGGGTGTGTGACCTGTGCCATCGTATAGGGCGAATCACTCCAGCAGGTGGAAGGGGGCGCTGCGCTGGCTCCCTTCACCTACTTGTGTTTCTGAAGCACCCCTGCCCGGCTACTCTGCAGCTGCCTTTCCACCCGGGCACTCCTTCTCTGCTCACGGCATGGAGTAACTACCGCGCTGCTGTGGCCATCCAGCATGCAAGGCGTCTGTCAGCAGCGAACAGCTGTTTTGATACGGCTGCTCTGCTCCCATCCTCTCAGGGCCCACGCCGCCCTGCAGATTACATTTATGCCCCCCTCATGCCCGGTGGCATGGCTAGCACCGGAGCGAGCCCCGATGCTAGCGACTGCCACATTCAATTGTATCTACGTCCTCAGGACGCAGATACAATTGAATGCTATAGCGGAGCAGCTCCCTGCTCCGCCATCACTAGGCTGCAGGCCATATTAGGCCTGCAGCCTATCAGATGCTGGGACAGAATCCCAGCATAGACCGGCATGATGACGTCAGCGGATCAGGAAACGGAGCAAGGTAAGTATTTTTTTTCTTTCTTTCTACAGGGGGGGGGGCTGTGTGGAATAATCTACCAGGGGGGGCTGTGTGGCATAATTTACAAGGGGGAGCAGTGTGGCATCATCTACAAGGGGGCTGTGTGGCATCATCTACAAGGGGGGGCTGTGTGGCACCATCTGCGAGGGGGGCTGTGTGGCACCATCTATAGCCCCCCCAAATGTACTTTTCATGGACAATAATAAAGTAACTTTTAATATTCAAGCATGAACAAGAAGTTTTCCAGTCAATGGGGTAGTTTTCCATCTCTCAAAACGTATTGTTTATAGTGCCATAGACATAATAAACTGTGGCCAGCTTAAGTAATGGATAGAAATCCAATTCCATCCATCTCCATACAATGCCAACAGGGTTAATTAATGGACTGTTAACGGACAATTAGACCACATCTGGACCAACAATGCAACATGATGGGAATTTTGGGACAACTTTTTTTTTTAATGCATAAAAGCATCAGACGTGAACAGAAAACACTGTGGGCACAAACACTAACTTGTGCAGTTAATCCCTGTTACTTACATATTATTAGCCTTGCTGACCGTTGGAATATCTCGTGATGTGTGATTCAAAACAATTAGCAATTCAGCAGATTTTTGTAAAGTAGAACAAAGGGCTATTCTTTTGTGCCACAGAAGTTAAGTGGTGTTAATTTGGCTATTAGAAGCTACACGCAGGCAAAAAGACATAGTACAGGTCACAGCATCCTGCCAAAAAATACTTAACTTTTGTTTTTGTAATAACTGCGGACCCAGACATTTTCTGGCCAAAAATAGAACAGTTAAAATGAGATTTTTAGCTGTTGGGAAACAATGCTTTCAAAATGTAACATAGATGATTATTTGTTAAGTGAAGGATGTGTTCACACAGTGGAGAATTGATGCAATTTTTGATGCTTTTCTTTTTAGCCAATGCTAGTTTTGGATTTTGGATTCTAAAGAAAGGACAATTATAAAAGAAAAATTTATACTTTTCCTCTTTTTTTTTTTCCTTTTTTTTTTAATCCACTTTTTGTGTGAAACTGACCTAAAAATAAGTAAATGGATTTACATCCATGTTCAATACAAGGAACATATTCGGTGTCTCTGCTAAATACAGTGGTTCTCCATCATACCAGCTAAGGTTGTTTTTATTTAGTGTCAGGAATGGAATCACAGCCCTTCAGAACAAGACAGGAAACTTCTTAAACAAAGCCTTTGGGAAAGATTTCCTTGTTGTATTTTGTTGGGATCTAATCCCGGTTGGGGGCGCAAAATATACAGCTCCCTCAGGGAGTCGCATTACATCCATCTGAAAGATGCGTTTTTCACGTCAGTGCTAGCACTTTTTTTAAATTTCTCTTCATTTCTTTGTAATTGATGCGTGAAACACGGACAGCACACGGATGTCGTGTTTTTCACGCGCCCATAGCCATCAATGGCTGACAAGGTGCGCAAAAACACACCAATATAGGACATGCAGTAAGTATCACGCAGCGGACACTTGCTGTGTGAAAACTCACGCATGTCTGAATAGCCCCATTGAAATGAATGGGTCCGTGTGCTGTGCGTTATTTCATCGGACTCCACATGGACGAGTATTACGGTCGTCTGAATGAGCCCCTGGAGTAGTTAAAGAAAACAAAGTAAACAAAAAAATTAGAGGTACATTTTTATTTGAAAACATACTTTATTGAAATAACCATTAAACTAAGTTTTGGTTTTGAATGCTTGTTAAAGCTGCTAGAATGAGAAAATGTGCTCGCAAGCAACTTGTATAGAAATTGTAAATACAATTTATTTGCACTATTGCAAATAAAAAACAAAAAATAAAGCACAGAAGCTGAAAATTCTGAATTCCCCTCACCAAAAAAACATACTCTTATGCCACCAAAATTGACCATTCCCTGCAGGAATTATTCAGATTTTTTTTTTAAATAAAATACTCCCTCAGTGATCCTTGTTTACCACTTTTATTAATAAAATAATAAAATTATAGTTATTCACATTCCTCTGTGTTGCCAAAGAATAGTCCTCAGTACAAAAAAAAAGGTCACAAAAAACCCTAGAATGCTAAGGCTTCATTTACATCTGCGTCGGCACACCGTTCATGGGTTCCGTCGGACCTTTCCATCAAGGGAACCCATGGACGGAATCCAAACTGAAACAAACGGAAACCATAGGTTTCCATTTGCATCACAATTGATTTCAATGGTGACGGATCCGGTGCAAATAGTTTCCGTTTGTCCCCGTTGTGTAAGGGTTCCGTTGTTTTGACAGAATGAATAGCGCAGTCGACTACGGTGTTGATTCTGTCAAAACCCTTACACAACGGTGACAAACGGAAACCATTTGCACCGGATCTGTCACCATTGAAATGGTGATGCAAACGGAAAACTATGGTTTCCGTTTGTTTCAGTTTGGATTCCGTTCATGAGTTCCCCTGATTGAAAGGTTCGACAAAACCCATGAACGGAGCCCTGACGCAGAATACATCAATTTACACAAAAACAGGCAGGCTTATTTCTCACTGTATACTAGCACGAGAAGTGATTTGCCTATGGACATAGGGAGTGGAGCTACAGTATGACCACTGATCAGCGGCGTAACTATAGGGGTCGCAGCGGTCGCAATCGCAGGACATCAATGAAAAGTTACTATAGTAACTGGGGCCTATGTAATGAATGACACAGGCTCTATAGTAACGGACAGTACTTACCTTCCTTGTTCTGGAGCACAGCGGAGGTCCTGACGTCACAGCGCTGGGCGCAACACATGACGTAACAACGCTATGTGCTGCGCACAACATCCCGACCCTGGATTGAGTCAGGACCTCCACTGCGGCCGAAGAGGAGGGTAAGTTTAATACCACTGTCTGCTGGAACTGATAGGTCAGGATCCGACTCCTGGGACCCCAATCAGCTGTTTTGAAGGGGGTGCAGCACTCATATAAGCTCTACTTCCTTCATTCCGGTCGATTTCTCATACTATAAATCGCCAACACGGACGCGTCAGCAATGCACAGTGTGAGCAGGTAAGGGAAATGAAGGGGAAGCAGCGCTTGTACGAGCGCTGCACCCCCTTCAAAATAGACGATCGGCGGGTGTCCCGGGAGTCGGACCCCAACCCATCAGCTATTGATGGCCTATCCTGAGGATAGGCCATCAATGTTTAGGGACTGAATAACCCCTTTAGGCCTACCATGTAATAGGCTTAGATATAGGGCCTCAGCAGACAGTAATCTTATACTGTATAAGATTACTGTATGCTGGACCCTGTATCTAAGCCTACCTTGTGGTAGGCTTAGATACGGTGCCCAACAAACAGTATCACACATGCACATGGGCCCTGTATCTAAGCCTACCATATGTGATAGGCTGTGTTTAAATCACCGTTGCCCTTCCATTGAAGTCGATTGCTGGTTATGAAAAATGGGGGGTACACCACGTCATTTAAAAAAAATAAAAAAATAATTGGAAAGAATGATGTGGGTTTCCCCCATTTTTATAACCAGCCAAATACAACATAGCAGCAGCAGGCAAGCATTACCGGGTGGAAAAGGCCACTGTTTACTAGCCTAATAATGCCAGCCTTCGGCCGCACCAGTGCGCCTCCATCACTACAGGTGGTCGGGTACTGGATCGTACCCGGCTCTTCCCGATACCCCTGGTTGCGGTGGGTACCGTTGTAATAATGGGGGTTGTTAGCCTTTTCATGTCTAACATTAAGCCCCGCCTTAGTAATGGATGTTGTCAATCAGCCAGCGGCCATTACTAAGGTGAAAAAATATTTTATTGAAATAAAAATCCCCCACACAACCCTCATTAACCATTTTATTGAGAATAAAAAAAAATGGCGTTATCGAAGTAGTCCTCGAATCCGAAGTAGTCCAAAAACCGAACCTGTAAAAAAAACACAAACACACAAAAATAATTAGTAACACATAAAAAAGCAAAACAATTCTTACACTTACCTTTCCTGGGTCCAGCGATGGAGCCGCAATGTCAGCGAGCTGGGCCCTATATTTAATCCTATCATGTGTGATACTGTCTGCTGAGCCAATGTATCTAATACTATCCATAGCTATAGGATCGTAGTGCTATAGATATGCTGTCTCCTGTATACACATATACATACACGCGCACACATTTTTTTGGGGGGCATATTTATTGGGGCTATTTTCCCTGACATTTCAAGACCTTAGTTACGTCCCTGGCTGCTAGTGCTGCATCGTTGGGTCACTTAGGAAACCCAGCGATGCAGCTAAATTCTGCAGGCCGTCGGCCGTGACAAGTTTGGGGGGGGGGGGGGGCAAGAAGAACCTTTGCATCGGGCCCATGAGCCTTTAGCTATGCCCCTGCCACTGATCATTATCTCTATTCTGTAATGACAGGATGAAAAATTACTTTGAGCAACCTTGGCTTTTTCTAAGCTCTCATTGGCTGAAATGAATAATACCATCAGTGAGAGCATGTGAATGGCTAATGTTACCCTCAGATTTTTCCTACACTATCATTACAGACTGACAGTGCGGGTTTTCCTATGTCTGCAATGAGCTCGAATTACAATAAGGGTATGTTCACACGAGAACTGGCTTTTACGTCTGAAAAGACAGACTGTTTTCAGGAGAAAACAGCTGCGTCGTTTCAGACGTAAAAGCTCCTCCTCGCATTATGCGAGGCGTCTTTGACGCCCGTAATCTTGAGCTGCTCTTCATTGACTGCAATGAAGAACTGCTCAAATTACGTTGCAAAGAAGTGTCCTGCACTTCTTTGCCAAGGCAGTCAATTTACGCGTCGTCGTTTGACAGCTGTCAAACGACGACGCGTAAATGACAGGTCGTCGGCACAGTACGTCGGCAAACCCATTCAAATGAATGGGCAGATGTTTGCCAACGTATTGGAGCCCTATTTTCAGACGTAAAACGAGGCATAATATGCCTCGTTTACGTCTGAAAATAGGTCATGTGAACCCAGCCTAATAATTCTTATTATTTGGGACCATTTTAATGGACGTAAAACTGATTTTTCTTATTTTCTTATATTTACTATAAAACTACTTTTTAGTTATGAAAAATACTAACCAGTGCCATAGTGACTGAACAATTTAACAAGCTTTAGGCCTTGCTCACACAGTGCAGATTTGATGCAGATTTCGCACTTTGTTTTTTTTTAATTCAAAACCAGGAAAGGTACCTAAAACTAATTCTGGTTTTAGCTTAAGAAATGCATGCAAACTCTGCATCAAATCTTGTGAAAACAAGGTTCTAACCTTCTCTACATTTTAAGACTTGTTTGGGTCGCATGCCTAAAAAATACGGACCGCCCCCACCATTACCACCGCTCCCGCTGCCCCCGCCATGGCCACATCACACAGGGTGGACTGCTGCCTGTCTGAGGGGGCGACTGCGCAACTAATTTTGTTTTTTTGCTACAGCGCTGCTCCTACCTTGTTTTATCATTTTGACTACAGGGGGAGCTATATGTAGAGCACTATCTACAGGGGGCTATATGTAAAGCGCTATCTACAGGGGCTATATGTGGGGCATTATCTACAGGGGGCTATATGTAAAGCGCTATCTACAGGGGCTATATGTGGGGCACTATCTACAGGGGGCTATATGTAGGACACTATCTACAAGGGGCTTTATGTGGGTACTGTCTATAGGGGATCTATGGGGGCACTATCTACAGGGAGCACTGTGCGTGCGTGTGTGTGTGTGTGTGTGTGTGTGCGTGTGTGTGTGTGCGTGTGCGTGTGTGTGACACAGTGTATGATGCTATTAAAATTAGAGGTGCAGTGTATGGCGCTATTATATTTAGGGGCGTAGTGTGTGGCACCATGAGAATTTTATCTTCGTTTATAGGTCAGAAATGTTTGAAAAGTGAGAAGCAGAATACATCTGAGCTATAAACTGCAGAAATAGGCTGTGGCCGGGAGAAGTCATCATAGAGGTCTGGTTCGGATGGAGAAGAAAAGAGAAAAGGAACAACTAGAATCTGAAAAGACTCACCAGTCACTTAATGTAAATCTTTATTCTGCCTCTAATCAGTACTGTAGTCACTGTATGATATGCAGCGAGATGATGGGTGGTATGATTTTTTTTTTGTGAAACAGCAACTCCCAGCATATCCTTACCATTGTTCGGGTCATGCTGGGATAAGTAGTTTTACACCGTACAAACCTATATGGCAGGGGTAGCCTGGCTGATATATACAGGGATGATGGGGTTTATATACAGGAATGGTGGATGTTATATACAGAGATTATGGTTGTTATATACAGGGATTATGGTTTGTTATATACAGGGATGGTGGGTAGTCCAGCCATCATCCTTGCATTAACCCCCATGATCCCTGTGTATACCAGCCATCATCCCTGTATATAACCCCCTTCATCCCTGTATATAACCCCCTTCATCCCTGTATATATCAGCCATCATCCCTGTTTATAACCCCCATTTTACCTGTATATACTAGCCAGACTGGTATATGCAGTGATAAGGGGGGTTATATACAGCGATGATGGGGGTTATATACAGGGATGATGGCAGGTATATTCAGAGATGATGGGGGTTATATACAGGGATGATAGCTGGTATATAATTAGAATGCACCCCTTAAGTCGTAAACATGCGTTAGGGGGGCCCACTCAGATATGTTTTGCCAGCCCCTGTGCTAAACCCCTACCTACGCCTCCGGACAAGAAGCTTCTTCATGGTTGTGTATGCAGTACATGTGCTTTCCCTGGAGCAGATTGCTTTGTTGTAACTACACACTCAGTGCATTATTACATAAAGCTCAGGTTATAAATTACAGTACTGTGGGCTATAGGTTAAATCTGGCTAATCTGTTCCCTGAGGCAGTAAAGAAAATACATGTCTGATTATGAGACAAATGAACACAAAAATGTCGATTCATATGCAGTATAGATTAACATCATAGGTATTAGATCTTTTAAGAAACTGGAAAAAAAAATCTAGCTTTATTATAAAGAAAACAGTAATTTCAAATATGTACAACTTTGTGGAATGACGTATTAAACTGTATAAAAAAGAAAATGGCATAGACAGGTGAGAAAATCATACTAACAATGCTACAACATAACCCAGGGGCGTGGCTATAGAGGGTGCAGTTGTAGAAGTCATACCAGGGCCCTGGTGCCCCAGGGGGCCCAAAGGCTCATCTGCCACGTAAGTAGACACCATTTTTATGAATGGCACATGGTAGGTGGGGGCCCCAGAAGTTATACCTCTGCCATAACCCTAGCAATCATATACACAATACTACAAAACCTAAGTTTTAAGCTCCAAAGTAATGTAAGACAGGCTAGACCTGCTATACAGACTCCCCTATAATTTAGGGCTTGTCCACACGTAATGAATTTGCTGCGGAAAGTTTTTGCAGCATTTCCGCTTAAACTAGCAGACAATCCGCTGTGGAAAAAAACGCACCATTTCCTGCGTTTTTTTACTGCAGAATATAGTACAGATTTTGCTGTGTTTTCTCAAGCCTGTGTGATGGTAATATGTCCTCTGAAAAACTTAGGAATTCAGTCCACTTTCCGCTGCGTGAATTGACAAGCTGTGGTATGAAAAATACGCTCTGCAAGTGAATTTCTGGACTGAAATTCTCCACAGAGTGTGGATGAGATTTGTTCATTCACACCCACTTTGCTGCTACTGTACATATATTCCGTCTGCAATTCCGGACGTAAAATACGCAGCAATTCCGTTACGTATGGACAAGCCCTTATAGAATAACAAATTTGTTGACTGGTGAATAATTGTTGTTGTTTTTTTTTTATTTATTTATGCAGTAGATTATTAACCCCTTTAGGACGCAGCCTGTTTTGGCCTTGTGGCACAGCCGATTTTTTCAAATCTGACATGTGTCACTTTATGTGGTAATAACTCCGGAACGCTTTTACCTATCCAAGCGATTCTGAGATTGTTTTCGCGTGACATATTGTACTTTATGTTAGTGAAAAAATTTGGTCGATAAATTCAATATTTATTTGTGAAAAACGTCAAATTTTAGCAAACATTTGCAAAAATTACAATTTTTCTAACTTTAAATATGTTTGCTTGTAAAACAGATAGTAATACCACACAAAATAGTTACTAGTTAACATCCCCCATATGTCTACTTTATGTTTGCATCATTTTTTTTCACATACTTTTATTTTTCTAGGACGTTGCAAGGCTTAGAACTTTAGCAGCAATTTCTCATATTTTCAAGAAAATGTCAATAGGCCATTTTTTCAGGGACCAGTTCAGTTCTGAAGTGGTTTTGAGGGCCTTATATATTAGAAAGTCCCCATAAATCACCCCATTTTGAAAACTTCACCCCTCAAGGTATTCAAAACCACATTCAGAAAGTATTTGAACACTTTAGGCGTTTCACAGGAATTAAGGCAAAGTAGAGGTGAAATTTACAAATTTCATTTTTTTTGCCGCAATTCATTTGTAATAAAAAAAAAATCTGTAACACAGAAGGTTTTACCAGAGAAACGCAACTCAATATTTATTGCCCAGATTCTGCAGATTTTAGAAATACCCCACATGTGGCCCTAGTGTCCTAATGGACTGAAACACCGGCCTCAGAAGCAAAGGAGCACCTAGGGGATTTTGGGGCCTCCTTTTTTTAGGAATATATTTTAGGCACCATGTCAGGTTTGAGGAGGTCTTGTGGTACCTAAACAGTCAAAACCCCCCAAAGTGACCCCATTTTGGAAACTACACCCCTCAAGGCATTTTTCTAGGGGTATAGTTAACATTTTGACCCCACAGTTTTTTTGCAGAATTTAGTGGAATTAGTCTGTGAAGATGAAAATCACCTATTTTTCTGTGAAAACATAGGATTTTTTCATTTTTACAAGGAATAAAGGAGAAAAAACAACCCAAAATTTGTAAAGCAATTTCTCCCTATTACGGCAATACCCCATATGTGGTCGTAAACTTATGTTTGGACCCACAGCAGGGCTCAGAAGGGAGGGAGCGCCTTTTGGATTTTGGAGCGCAGATTTTGCTGGATCGGATTTTAGTACCATGTCGGGTTTGCAACGCCCCGGAGGGACAAAACAGTGGAAACCCCCCAAAAGTGACCCCATTTTGGAAACTACACCCCTCAAGGAATTTTTCTAGGGGTATAGTGAGCATTTTGACCCCACAGGATCTTTTTTAGAGCTGAGGTGACCAAAAAACAACGATTTTGGCACTTTCAATTCTTTATTTCTTACAGCGTTCACCGTGCACAATAAATTAAGTTTTACTTTATTCTGCCGGTCGGTACGATTACGGCGATACCATATGTGTATAGTTTATTTGAAAGTTTTGCAGCGTTTGCACAATAAAATGAAGTTTCTATAAAATAATTTATTTTCTGGGACACGCTATTCTCAGCCGTAACTTTTTTATTTTTTCATCAAAAAAGCTGTGGGAGGTCTTGTTTTTTGCGGGACGGGTTGTAGTTTTTATTGGTACGATTCTGGGGTAAATTCGCCTTTTGATAACTTTTTATTCTATATCTTGGGAGCGGTGGTGACCAAGAAATAGCGATGCTGACATAGTTTTCCGTTTATTTTGTTTGCGGCGTTCACCGTGCGGAAAAATTAACATTATAGTTTCATAGTTTGGGTCGTTACAAACACGGTGATACCAAATATGTGTACTTTTTTTTAACGTTTTCATTTTTTCCCTATAATAAATGACTTATTATAGGACAAAAACAACTTATTTTTACACTTTTATAAAACATTTTTTACTTTTTACACTTTATATTTTTGTTTATTAACTTTTCTTTTACTTTTTACACTTTATTTTTTTGACCTGCAGCTTTGATCGCTGCTAGAATACATTACACTACCTAGGTAGTGTAACGTATTCCAACTGTCAGTGTTCCATCACAAGCATCAGAAGCCCCCACGATTGCATGGGGGCTGCTGATGCGCTACAAACCCGCTACATGCGGAGATCGCAATTGAGCCCCGCATGTAACGGGTTAATTGCCGAAATCAGCGGCGATGAGCCGATGATCGGCAACACTGGAGTGTCAGCTGTCGGGGACAGCTGATTTCCAAGTTCCCGATGCACACTGTCGCCGACAGTGTGCCATCGGGAACGATACAGTGACTTCCTGTCACTCTGACAGGAAGCCTATCAGGACCAGCCATGGCAGACCCGGAAGCCATTGTTTGGCTTCCATTTGCCATAGTAACTATCGGCAAACCCCGCGATTTCGGACCGGGGTCTGCCGATATGTTAGAAACCCCCAAAATTCGGCGATTGCACCTGATCACCGAATTTAAGGGGTTAATTCGCCTAAACCAGCGGCAAAGGACCGCTGGTCGGCAAGAGTGGAGTGTCAGCTGTCGGCGACAGCTGACCTCCCGGTTCCCGGTGCACACTGTCGCCGACAGTGTGCACCGGGAAAAACTCAGTAACTGTACGTCCTTGTGCGCTAAGACACTGGCAGCAGGGACGTACAGTTGCGTCCTGGTGCGCCTAGGGGTTAAACCAGACATGGGCAAACTACGGCCCGCGGGCCACATACGGCCCGTTAGGCTTTTTAATCCGGCCAGCCGAACTTGTCCAAATAATATGACCAAAAAGCACAGCATGGATCCAGAATGGTTCAAAATAAAATAAGGATGCGGCTGTCAGCAAGCATGTTAAATATGAACCAGATCCAGGGGTGTATACCCATAAGGCATCCAAAACATAATATATGACCGAGAAGAGAACAAATGCCAATACACAAGAACATTTAGAAAAATGAGCAAAATATTTTATTCAAAATAACAAAGTTCTTCCTCCTTATCCTGCCATGGCACCCCGCAGAGCTCCCAATCTGCGTGATGCCATGGTACGTAGCTATCTTTCACCTATTCAACCTGGTAGGGTGTTCGGGACTAAGGGACCTAAATGGGGCTGCAAACCTTGCGGTGACTGCATCAGTTGTCCTAATATCGAACGAATAGGAAATTTCACGGACTCTAGTGGTAAACAAGATTTCAAAATCTGTTGGCCCATATCTTGTGGTACTAAGGGTGTCATATACTATGCTCTCTGCCCCTGTCCGAAAATATATGTAGGTATGACTACCCGTGAGCTTCGGTTGAGGGTAAGGGAACACGTACGGGATATCGAGAATGCGAAAACGGCTGATAATATCGAGCAGCTCAAGACAATCCCTAGGCACTTCCGATCACACCATGCCTGTAACTCCAAGATGCTTAAAATCATGGGCATTGACCATATTTATCTTGGGATGCGTGGGGGTGATCTCAAAAAAAAAAAAAAAAAAAATGTTTATTGCAACGTGAGTGCAAATGGATATGGAGACTCCAAACTATGTACCCCGCAGGTCTCAATGAGACCGCTGGATATTCATCGTTTCTCTGACTGTCAGCAGCTTTTAATGGTGTTGGAGTTCATCTTTTTATATAGGATCCTATGTGTTTATATGATTTTAACATTTCTTTATTCATTTACAGATTAGATCTTTGATGTGATTCTCTTCCTTTTATTACTTGGATTCCTTGTTTTCCACTCCTTGGGATGCCAGCATAGTTCTCCATCGACTTCGTTTACTCATGATGCGTAGTGACTAGTTATTCATACAAATTTTCATCTACACTTGTGTGTCATCTTGGTTTTTTCGTCAATACAACCATTAGTGTAATATTTTGTGCACCTCTAACCTATTTTATTAAAAGATGTTAGATTAAACTTAATTCTATATTGTCACTTTTTCAATATTTATTTACCTCATTTTTGTGCTTATAAACACATACATATAAACGCAATTATTCTTCTCTTTTCTCTGCTATTGCACTGCTCATTCATTGGGCATTATTCACTCCACTCACTTTCACTTACTTTTTCACAACATACACAGACACATACACACATTCCCTCACTTAATATATTTTTCATTTTCATTCATATACTTTTTCTTCACGTATTTTTGTATGTACTCATTATTTATCACCCTACTGACGCAGGAATTTATTTATTATTAATTTTTTCTTGCTTCTAATACTTACGCACTGTTTTTCAGTGCATTTGTCTTCTTCCTCACGATTCATTAAAATTCATTCAGTATCACTTCACGGATCACATTATTTCATCATTTCTTCACCGCAGTGTTATTTAGCATTCATGCTTCTTCAAGTTGTCTTTTGTCATAATGTTATATTTCATTCACATTTGTCTGTTTATATGTGCGTTATACTGAAATATACGTTGTTTTTGACGTTTTGCATAATTTGGCTTCACGTCCAAGTTGGTATACACTGTCCTATCCTGGGTTACTTACCTTTTCGCTGTGTCGCTCCTTCTGATTGGTAGAGGGGTGCCCGGCCTCCGTTCCGCCCTCATGATGCGCCGGGTTTCGGATCCACGTGACCGCGTCCTCTGACGCGATGGCGTGCATCCGACCCTGGCCTCTCGTGATTGGCGGTCCTGGTAGGTGCGGCCACCGGCTTCACCACGAGGTAAGCGACCGGTAAACATGCAGCGAAACATGTATTATTACATGTTTATACTTGGGCTTCTCCCCCCTCTTTTTTATTCTACGATCGGCTGGTCCGTCCCCATATATAGTGGCATACACATCATTTAAAACGCTACCCCCAGACGAAGGCAGTTGCGCCGAAACGCGCGTTTTGGCAGACACATCGCCGTGCTTCCATCCGGTTGATCTATGGGTATGTGCTTGATGTTCACATATTTTCTTGCATTTTTTCATTAATGTTTCATTTCATACTCATGCATGTATGTACCCTGATTATTAGATCATATCTCTTGGTTGTTATTATTACACGTCAACTTCAGACGTTACCTTCCTTATACATTGTATGGCGGTTTGGTCTTTTTAACCTGTTGGTTCATGGATTCTTTTTATCATTCTTGTATGTATATGTTATTTTGAATAAAATATTTTGCTCATTTTTCTAAATGTTCTTGTGTATTGGCATTTGTTCTCTTCTCGGTCATATATTATGTTTTGGATGCCTTATGGGTATACACCCCTGGATCTGGTTCATATTTAACATGCTTGCTGACAGCCGCATCCTTATTTTATTTTGAACCATTCTGGATCCATGCTGTGCTTTTTGGTCATATCATTTGCTTTGTTTCTGTTTTTTACAGATATTTCCAGCAATCCAACCATGGATTTTCGGGCCAGGGAACAATCCTGGCTTTCTCAAATTTCTAATGTTTTTAAAGACGGATCCATGGCCACAGGTGCTGGCAGTCAGAGAGATGTCAGGGAGTCTCAAAATTATTTTAAGAATCTTATGCACAAAAGAATGAAGATATGGTGGAATCGCGCTTTTCTTCAGAATTATTTGCAGTACAATCTTATACCGAGGGGCCTGAGGGTCCAGGTGTTCCCATCGTTTCCCATTGAGGATGAGTCCTTCACATCCTCATGGGAAAACAATTGTAACGCCTGTTCCCGTAAGATGATGGAGTTGCTCATTGACCTCAACACTAAATCCATTAATACAATGGATGTTGAGCTAGAATTGATTCAGTCACGCTTTAAATCGGAGATGCCTAGGGAAAGTCTTGAGACTTTTAACATCCATTTGGAACAACAATGCACCATCTGGGAGAAGGAAATCGAATCAATTAAAACTAAAAAGTTGATTCGTGATCACGATGATTTCACTCAAAAACGGATGTATAGATGGAACCGCCGTGGACCTTCTTTGAACACTAGTCGCTCTCCGTCTGTTTCATCCGCATCATCCCTTAGTGATCACTATGATATAACTACACACAATACAGGCCCCGGACGTATCAATACCAGACAAAAACGCAAAGTCAACTATACTAATTCAGTTTATCCAAAAAGAAGAGTCAATAGAGAAACTGATTATAACTCTAGACAAGTGCATTCCACTTTTACTCCGGCTTCCAATTTGGGTCCTCCACAGCTTAAGGTAATTAATCTGTCTCAACACTCACTCACATCAAGTGACATGTCTCTTTTGGAAAGGGGGTTAACTTTTTCCCCCGCCTCTTCTTTTGATCATTTTTCAGCAGTAAAGGATCTGCAACTCTTCGGCAGATCTCTGATTTTTAAAAAATGGTACTTTAGAGAGGAGGACAGTATCTTTACGACAGTACAAGAAAAGGAGACATTGCGTATTTTAGAAGAGTTACTTGATCAAGATGAGAGTACATCCCGAGGTAAGATACCATCATGTATTAGGAATAAGTCAACCAAATTTCCCCCTTTGTCCATTTGTCCAGCAGTTGACCTATTCGTCAAACTTGTTTCTAAGGATTGGGGTATCATACCTAGTGGCATCGATCATGACAATCTGAATCGGTCCGAGCGAGCAAGTCTCAAGAAAATGAAAGCTTGGGACGATATTTTGATAAAACCGGCGGATAAGGGGGGTAACGTGGTACTTTGGCCCCGCCAATTATACATTCATGAAGCTAACCGCCAACTAAGGAATATAACGTGTTATCAAAAGTTTACTTACAACCCCTTGTCTTCCTTTAGATCAAAGTACTATGGAATTTTGCAAAATGCTGTGGCAAAAGGCACTATTACAAAACCTTTGAGTGAGTCTTTATTCGTATCAGACCCTACTATACCAACGATGTACTTATTGCCCAAAATTCACAAGGATGCCAAGAACCCACCAGGTAGGCCTATTATTTCGGGCACCGGAGGCCTTATGGAAAAAGCATGTAGGTGGATTGATTTTCATCTGAAACCCCTTGTTGAGTGTTTACCATCCTATTTGCGTGACTCTGCCGATCTTTTATTGAAGGTCGAGGGGATTCACATTGATTCAGATCACTTATTAGTCACATGTGATGTTGAATCCCTTTATACTAGCATCCAACATAGCGATGGTCTACATGCAGTCAAGAGTTTCCTATCCATGAGTGACATTGAAGGTGAAATTTCTCAACTCATATTGCTGTTGTTGGATTTCACACTCAAACATAATTTTTTCACCTTCAATGGATCGTTTTTCCTACAGCTCCAGGGGACGGCGATGGGGGCAGCCTGTGCACCCTCATATGCCAATCTTTTCCTGGGGCTGTGGGAGAGAGATCTTTTCCTGTCAGATCATGGGCCGTCAATGAGTCGTGTCCCCTTTTGGGCACGGTTCATTGATGACATTTTCATGATCTGGCAGGGCACTCCTGAAGATCTTTCGGATTTCATTAAAGTTCTGAATTGTAACCTACTTAATATCAAACTCACATATAAGTGGAGTTACTCTAAGGTCGATTTTTTGGACATACTAATCAAGAAAGATGGCAATGGTTTCTTACAGACGGATTTATACCGTAAGGAAACCTCAACCAACTCACTTTTGCATGCCACTTCATCGCACCCTCGCCATACTATCGATGCTATTCCAGTGGGTCAATTTTTACGTGTAAAGAAAATTTGCTCTACCAATGAAGATCTCAAATTTCGCTTTAAAGAACTAGGCGACAGATTTACTCAAAGGGGTTACAGTCAACGCAGTATACGCAAAGCTCGGGATCGAGCGTCTAAGACCAACCGACAACAACTGTTGCAAGTTACCCAAAGGTCGGGCACAGAACCTAAGGTGAGATTTGTTACCACCTTCAATTCTCGGTGGACAGAAATGCGTAGTGTCCTGTATAAATTCTGGCCTATATTGCTGAGCGATCCCACTTTGTCGAAAGTTCTTCCTCCTTATCCTGCCATGGCACCCCGCAGAGCTCCCAATCTGCGTGATGCCATGGTACGTAGCTATCTTTCACCTATTCAACCTGGTAGGGTGTTCGGGACTAAGGGACCTAAATGGGGCTGCAAACCTTGCGGTGACTGCATCAGTTGTCCTAATATCGAACGAATAGGAAATTTCACGGACTCTAGTGGTAAACAAGATTTCAAAATCTGTTGGCCCATATCTTGTGGTACTAAGGGTGTCATATACTATGCTCTCTGCCCCTGTCCGAAAATATATGTAGGTATGACTACCCGTGAGCTTCGGTTGAGGGTAAGGGAACACGTACGGGATATCGAGAATGCGAAAACGGCTGATAATATCGAGCAGCTCAAGACAATCCCTAGGCACTTCCGATCACACCATGCCTGTAACTCCAAGATGCTTAAAATCAGGGGCATTGACCATATTAATCTTGGGATGCGTGGGGGTGATCTCAAAAAATGTTTATTGCAACGTGAGTGCAAATGGATATGGAGACTCCAAACTATGTACCCCGCAGGTCTCAATGAGACCGCTGGATATTCATCGTTTCTCTGACTGTCAGCAGCTTTTAATGGTGTTGGAGTTCATCTTTTTATATAGGATCCTATGTGTTTATATGATTTTAACATTTCTTTATTCATTTACAGATTAGATCTTTGATGTGATTCTCTTCCTTTTATTACTTGGATTCCTTGTTTTCCACTCCTTGGGATGCCAGCATATTTCTCCATCGACTTCGTTTACTCATGATGCGTAGTGACCAGTTATTCATACAAATTTTCATCTACACTTGTGTGTCATCTTGGTTTTTTCGTCAATACAACCATTAGTGTAATATTTTGTGCACCTCTAACCTATTTTATTAAAAGATGTTAGATTAAACTTAATTCTATATTGTCACTTTTTCAATATTTATTTACCTCATTTTTGTGCTTATAAACACATACATATAAACGCAATTATTCTTCTCTTTTCTCTGCTATTGCACTGCTCATTCATTGGGCATTATTCACTCTACTCACTTTCACTTACTTTTTCACAACATACACAGACACATACACACATTCCCTCACTTAATATATTTTTCATTTTCATTCATATACTTTTTCTTCACGTATTTTTGTATGTACTCATTATTTATCACCCTACTGACGCAGGAATTTATTTATTATTCATTTTTTCTTGCTTCTAATACTTACGCACTGTTTTTCAGTGCATTTGTCTTCTTCCTCACGATTCATTAAAATTCATTCAGTATCACTTCACGGATCACATTATTTCATCATTTCTTCACCGCAGTGTTATTTAGCATTCATGCTTCTTCAAGTTGTCTTTTGTCATAATGTTATATTTCATTCACATTTGTCTGTTTATATGTGCGTTATACTGAAATATACGTTGTTTTTGACGTTTTGCATAATTTGGCTTCACGTCCAAGTTGGTATACACTGTCCTATCCTGGGTTACTTACCTTTTCGCTGTGTCGCTCCTTCTGATTGGTAGAGGGGTGCCCGGCCTCCGTTCCGCCCTCATGATGCGCCGGGTTTCGGATCCACGTGACCGCGTCCTCTGACGCGATGGCGTGCATCCGACCCTGGCCTCTCGTGATTGGCGGTCCTGGTAGGTGCGGCCACCGGCTTCACCACGAGGTAAGCGACCGGTAAACATGCAGCGAAACATGTATTATTACATGTTTATACTTGGGCTTCTCCCCCCTCTTTTTTATTCTACGATCGGCTGGTCCATCCCCATATATAGTGGCATACACATCATTTAAAACGCTACCCCCAGACGAAGGCAGTTGCGCCGAAACGCGCGTTGGGGCAGACACATCGCCGTGCTTCCATCCGGTTGATCTATGGGTATGTGCTTGATGTTCACATATTTTCTTGCATTTTTTCATTAATGTTTCATTTCATACTCATGCATGTATGTACCCTGATTATTAGATCATATCTCTTGGTTGTTATTATTACACGTCAACTTCAGACGTTACCTTCCTTATACATTGTATGGCGGTTTGGTCTTTTTAACCTGTTGGTTCATGGATTCTTTTTATCATTCTTGTATGTATATGTTATTTTGAATAAAATATTTTGCTCATTTGTCCAAATAATAGTAAAAACCTCCTTTTTTTTCCCCTTTCCCTGCAATGCCCACGTTTTCCCAATAGATGGCGCACTCAAAACACATTGACCGTTGTTAACCCCTTAACGCCGAAGGACGGATATATCCGTCCTCAGCAGCTGCTAGTTCGCGCAGGAGGACGGATATATCCGTCCTGTGATCGCGCGGGTACTGACAGTTTACCCACGCGATCAGCGGCAGGAGCACGGCTGTTATACACAGCCTGGCTCCTGCTGCAACTGCCGGAATCGAAGCACGCGCCGATTCCGGCAGTTTAACCCATTAAATGCCGCTGTCAACAGTGACAGCGGCATTTAATGTGTTTGACAGAGGGGGGAACTCCCTCTGTCTCCCGATCGGCGCCCCCGCAAACAAATCGCGGGTCGCCGTCGGGTTTCCATGACAGCCGGGGGTCTAACAAAGACCCCCAGGTCTGTCTTCAGCATCTGCCTGTTAGGCGATGCCAGAGGCATGACCTAACAGGTTGCCTGTCAGTTTTACACTGACAGGCAATAATGCTTTGGTATACGAAGTATACCAAAGCATTATATATGTGATCGGCATATCGCATATTGAAGTCCCCTGGTGGGACTAAAAAAAAAAAAGTAAAACCGTTAAATAAAGTTTGTGAAAAAAAAAATAAAAAAAATTACAGTCAAAGTCAAATAAAACTACTTTTTTGCCCCAAAAAGTGGTTTTATTTAATAAAACGGTCAAAACAAATCACACATACACATATATGGTATCCCCGCGATCGTAACAACTTGACCAATAAAATGAACACATTAATTAAACCGCCGGATGAACGGCGTCCAAAGAAAACGCAAAAAACAACGGCAAAATTCTCTCTTTTCTCCCATTCCCCCCATAAAAAATAAAATAAAAGTTCATCTATAAGTCCTATGTACCCCAAAATAGTACTAATGAAAACTACACATTGTCCCGCAAAAATCAATCCCACGTACGGCCACATCGACGGAAAAATAAAAAAATTATGCCTCTTGGAACGCGGCGATGCAAAAACAAGTAATTTTTTTCTAAAAGGGTTTTTATTGTGCAAACGTAGAAAAAACATATAAAACCTTTACACATTTGGTATCCCTGTAATCGTGCCGACCCATAGAATAAAGTTAACATGTTATTTACGCTGCATAGTAAACGGCGTAAATTTATAACGTGAAAATTAATGCTGGAATAGCTGCTTATTTTCAATTCTCTCCTAAAATAAAGTTAATAAAAGTTAATCAATATGTTATAAGCATCTAAAAATGGTACAATTACAAAATACAACTCGTCCCGGAAAAAACAAGCCCTTATACGGCTATGTCGACGGAATAAAAAAAGAGTTACGACTCTTGGAATGCGACCGTGGAAAAACAAAAAATAATCCTTGGTCATTAACGTGCAAAATGGCCCGGTCATTAAGGGGTTAATGTGGCGCGTATTTCTCTTTATTTCACTTTAATTTTCACTTCGTTTCACGTCACCATTAAGCCCTTCGGTTTTCAAAGAGTACAATATCAGCCGTCACTTTGCCACGAAGCATGCAAACTATGCTAGCAAGCAGTCAACACAAGAACGGGCGGCTACTGCTCAGAGGTTGGCAGCTAATTTACAGAGTCAACAGAACTTTTTTCTTGATAAATCACAGTGCGTATGTTATTTTAATCTATTTACATTTCCTTCTCCCAGTATCTGCGAAATAGTATGTAAATGCCATATCTTGCATATTCCTTGAGACAAATTTATTAACTGATAAGGGCTATTTTTCACATTTGAAAGACAGTTAATAAATTGGGTTGTAGTGTTCTTACTGTGCTATGAGGTTTGCACACACTACATTTAATGCTTTAGTATATCCGGCCCAAACACTCCCTCCAAATGCTCCTGGCCCGGCCCCTCTGTCAAATTTTAGAACCCATTGTAGCCCGCGAGTCAAAAAGTTTGCCCACCCCTGGGTTAAACAGTACAATCGGACAAACAATAAGAATTTATTATTATCAAAAATATTAGGGACATGCAAGCAAAATAATAATATAATAATAATAATAATAATAATGATAATAATCATCTACATTTATATAGCACTTTATAATTCAACATGTACAATCAAAATCAGACATTACATAGTAACAAATAGACACAGATATAAAATACATTAGGGTACATGGGGTGTAAGAGATATTGTTGAATGAAGGGATTGGGTTCTGAAAAATAGTATAGATTACAATAGGCACAAGAGAGGTGTAGTTGAGTCTGGATCAATGTATTACCCATAATAACAACTGGTCACAGGCCTGTGATACAGTATCTATCTATCTATCTATCTATCTATCTATCTATCTATCTATCTATCTATCTATCTATCTATCTATCTATCTATCTATCTATCTATCTATCTATCTATATCTATCGTAACGCCAGTGGTCGCTGACCACGAACTCCTTCCATCCGCTTGACACCCCTGCAAAGATGTCTGCACAGGTGGCCACAGTGACCACCAGGGTGCGCTCGCGAGCTCAGTCCAGACTTAAGGAGCCAGAGCGCACACAGGTATGAGATGAGCTGATTGCTCCCAGAGCACCCTGGACTATAAGAAGGGTTCTGCCCCTTCCTGTATTGCTTGAGCTTTGTGGTCGTTACTCTAGTTTGTCTCTGCAAATGGTCTCCTAGTGTCTTCCAGTTCCCAGTGTTTCCCGTTCCTGCTAGCTGTATCCTGTATCCCATGCTATCCTGGTCAAGTGCAGTATCGAGTTGGAGTTGTGCTGTGCCGTATACCACGCCTGTCCTGTTACACCACGCCTGGTGTCCACCTGCTGCCAAAGTACCATCCGAGCCTGCCTTTCTACTGTCCGAAGTGCTACCTCAGGTACACCTATACGAACTATAGACTTTGACCTGTGTCCTGTTGGCCAGCTGCCATACCGTTAAGGCGGTACGGTCCAGTGGGTCCTCGTACCAAACGTGACAGTATGCTCAGGCCATAGACACTGCTGGTCATTCCAAGACCATGATGACGTCACAAGAAATGCAGGTGGATATGCTAGAGCTCCTGTCTCGACAGGACCAACTCCTCCAGGCATTGAACATTGTTGCACATCAGCTGGATGTGCAAGCTGCCATTCCTCCTACTACACCTCCTGCCAGTACAGATCCTCCGACTATACTTCCTGGCAGTGCTGATCCCCGATTCTCTTTGCCACTTCTTGACCGCTATGATGGAGACGCGAAGACCTGCAGGGGATTTTTTAACCAGTGCCAGATCTACTTTAGCCTGTATGCAAGGGCATTTTAGTCTAACGACGCTAGGGTCGCTTTCATCGTCTCTCTCCTCACTTGCAGGGCCCTTGCATGGGCGAACCCTATCTGGGAGAGACAAGGACCAGAGACCCGTGACTTCCAGGGCATTCCTACGGACATTTCGCACAGTGTTTGACGAGCCTGGATGAGTCTCGTCTGCAGCTGCCTCCTTGCTGAACCTATGCCAGGGGGACACCTCCGTGGGCTAGTACGCCATCCACTTCCGTTCCCTGGCGGGAGAATTGTTGTGGAACAATGAAGCCCTGCTGGCTTCATTCTAGCAGGGACTGTCTCCTGAGATTAAGGACGAGCTTGCCGCCCGAGATCTACCGACTACCCTGGATGACCTCATCCTTCTCATCGCCCGGACTGGTATAAGGATCCGAGAACGGTTCCAAGAAGCTCGTCGGGAGGGACGACTCCCTAGCCCGGTTCCTACTTTGCAGCAACCCTTGCTGTCCTCAGATGCTGATCCTCCAAAGAAGTCTGTGAGGACGACCCAGTTTAAGCTGTCTACCCAGGAGAGACAACGCATACGCACCTCGGGACTCTGTCTATATTGAGGCCTTGGATGCCATCTTGTGTGTCTGTGCCCCCAAAAGCCTGGGCAAAGAATGACTTTTGTCTAAATTGTCCATTCCCGTGACCATAGTGTCCGTCGAAAAAACGCATTGGGTCTCTGCTTACCTGGACTTTGGATCTGCTGCTAATTTCATTGGAAGAGACCTGGTGGATCTTCTCCAATTGCCCACAACCCCTCTGGAGAGGATTTTGATGGTTGGAACTGTGAATGGGCCACCTCTGCCAGACATGGTTGTAGCTGTGACCAAGCCACTTAGGCTCCAAGTGGGATCCCTCTATACCGAGCTCATCTCGTTCTTTGTCCTGGCTAAAGCCGTCAACCCTGTGCTGCTGGGCCTGCCCTGGCTCTGACTACCCCCAGTCCTAGACTGGAATTCTGGAGAGGTTCTCCAGTGGGGTTCCAAGTGTCTCCACCGCTGCCTGGTACAGTTTCGGTGGTCGGCTCAGCCTCCTCTGCCTCGGTCCGCTGTACCCACACCGGGCGAATAACTGTACTATCGAGCTGGTTCCTGGTGCATCCCTTCCCCATGGTAGGGTATATCCTCTCTTCTTGCCAGAGACTCTGTCCATGTCCACCTATGTTAAGGAGAACTTGGAGGGGGTTTCATACGGAAGTCCTCCTCCCCGGCTGGAGCCGGATTTTTCTTCATCAAGAAAAATGATGGTTCTCTGCGTCCTTGCATCTACTTTCGGGGTCTCAACCAGATCACGGTAAAAAAACAGATATCCATTGCCATTGAACTCTGAACTGTTTGATCGTATATGAGGAGCCAAGATTCTTTTGAAGCTACACCTACGGGGGGTTTACAACCTAATCCGGATTCACCGGGGTGACGAATGGAAGACAGCATTTAACACCCGGGACGGACACTATGAATATCTAGTAATGCCCTACGGCCTGTCTAATGCTCCCGCGGTCTTCCAAGAATTCGTTAATGACGTCTTCCGTGACCTCCTCTATGTTTGTGTTGTGGTCTATCTTGATGACATCCTGATTTTTTCTCCAGATCCAATGACTCATCGGAGACATGTATGTGGTAGTTCAGAGCGCACAAGACCAGGGTAGGTGCACGTATAGGGTCCTAACCCAATCACGTAGCAAAAGAAGTATTCTGCACACAAATTCGTGATTTCAGCAAATCTTTAAATTTTATTTTATCATTAGTCGATGCCAGAGGTTTAGTGCGACGTAATTTAGACCTTCGTCAGGCACTTGTTCCTCCTGGTGTCTGGAGTATCCAGTCGTTGGCGCTGCGGCTAACCACTGTATTTGGCGCCAATTAATCTATAATTAATGTGTACTTGGGACATTGGTCTGCCCCACAGGGCCTGCACCCACATGCTGCCGTTGCTGCTTGATTTTTTGTTTATCTATCTATCTATCTATCTATCTATCTATCTATCTATCTATCTATCTATCTTCTATCCTAATTTTTTGGAAACACCTTCATGAAACTGTGTATACCAGTTGTAAATTTCCCACCCATAGGCATGCTAAAGTAATAATGGCATTACTTTATGCATGACTTCCTAATTTTAGTATTCACCCAGAGCTGTTTATCTCAGAATACAAGAAGACATTTATTTGGACTTCTGCCTTTGTCACAAACTCTAGACTAGGTTCCATTGTAGTGAAGTGATTTATATATCATGTTTGACACTGCCAGTAAGAAAAGGCCTTTATCTTCAACATGAGTCAATGCAATAAATGACACTACACTCTGTTGTTCAACAGCATGATGCAAGCGGAGAATAAATGTGCCTGGGGCGAGCGTCTGTGACAATTATACAATTAAAAGAACATTTCAGCAGGTTGTGTACTGGGTGAAAGTGATACTTCTGTAGCTCAGTACTAACTATACATAGTTGTACTCTGACACAGTGCAGGCATTCTATACCTGACTTGCTAAATGTGCATAAAATAATATATGCAAACATTTTAGAATATCTACATGAAAATTGATTTAGAATACTAGAAGAGTCTATTTTGACCTTGTTTTGTTATGCTGCTACGATACAATGTCTAGACCTGAGAGATATGAAAGTCAGGCTGGAAGGAAACTCGATAACAATCAGCGGTGATTCAATAGGCTGGGCTGTGAGAAGTATTCCTCCATTCAGAGGGTGATGGGATATTCTTTCCAATTCCTTTGATATTTTTTTTCACACAATTTAATGTGATTTTCAGTGTAGATGAGTTGGTTGCATGTATATTCTAACATATCCGCTATTAGAATACATATGTAAAAATGCACATAAAAAGATACTTACAACCGTGCAGATATTTGCAGGACTTTTAATTTATGCCTCTTTAACCACCAGGGTCAATAATGAACATTTGTGGAAAGCTGGTCGATATTTACATTCAGTTGACTACATCTCCGCAAAGCTACAGCTCGAGGTGCAGACAACCATACAAACTTACACTTTAATAGCTGTTTACAGTGTCACGTGAAATCACACTCATGATGTTTGTGGTAGAAAGATCTTCTTGTACATTTATTGAATATTTTTTTTATTACTGATTGCATTTCCAATGCATAGAGACACTTGATGCAGCAGCACAAAATGTGCACGCTATACTTTGATTTCATTTTTAGTTTCCTACAAGATGTATTCACTAGATGTAATGGCTACTAGCAATAGATGAAATCAATGTATTACGTTATTTCAAACAACTTTTAAAGTAACTTCAATTAAAAAATTTTTTTACTTTTTAAGATACAGCTTCTACGTATCCTGTAGACATAGAAACTGTATCGTTCCGTCAAAGCCGATACCGTCAGGTCAGCTGAACTGATGGCTCGGCTGAAAACTGGTCCTGCATGTCTCTGACAAGCAACTGTATCTCAAAAAGTTTTCAAAAATGTAATTAAAGTCAATTTAAAAGTTGTTTAAAAACACTTAAAACATTGAATTATTAAGACGTAGCCTAAGAACAATTTCTTTTACATGCTTACCTTTAAAAAAAAAAAAGGCAGTAGTTAGGATATATAAATGTAATACACACCCTTTAAAGGAATTATTAGAAAATCAATTACCTTAGCTATTTACATGCCTTGGCATGATTATGACCCAGTGCTATAGATCATAAAGTATAAACATGTATCTGTCTAAATAATGATCATGTTAGTAACTTCAGTAACTGGAAGAAAATCATTAGTTTTTTAAGAAATACATACCCTTATTTATTCTTATTTAAAAAAATTATTTAGCCATACTAATCCAACAGTAGCAATACTAATCAATTGTAAGCCCCCCAAAAAAATCAAAGTTACAAAGGTCGATTTTTAGTAGTGTGATAAAAAAAGCATTTGCAAATTCGCTCCCAGTTACACTAACTTGTATATTGAATGTATAAAACGTACAACTCATCCCACAACAAACAATCCCTCATATGGCTACATCGACGGAAAAAAATAAATTATGGCTTTCAGAATGAAGAGATGAAAAAACAAAAAATTAGCTACGTCCTTAAAGGGGTATTCCAAAAATCTAAAATGATCACCTATTCGCAGAGCAATTTTCTGATCGCTGGGGGTCCCACCGCTGGGACTCTCACCGATAGTGATAACAGGGATCCAGAACCCCCAAATCCTCCTCACTTTTTTTCCCGCAGTGAGAAGGAGCATGAATGGAGCAGAGGTCGAGCAAGCGCCTGCCACTCTATTCACTGTCTTTGAGAATGATGGAAACAGCTGAGCGTTGTACTTGGTTGTTTCCGTCATTCCCATAAAGCACACATGCTCAAGAACTGCTCTACTCAATGTCCTCCTCACTGTCGTAGAGCAGTGAGGAGGATCTGGGGGTTCTGGACCCCCCATTCTCACAGCGGTGGTGCCCCCAGCGATCAGAAAATTATCACCTATCCTGTAGATAGATGATAATTTATGATTTTTGGAATACCCTTTTAAGGCCTAAATTAGGCGAGGTCTTTAGGAGTTAAAGAAAAACATGAAAATGATTCTTTCAGGAAGAAATTTTGGGGAATATTATTAATCATGGCTTGGTGGAAGTAGTAGAATTTTAATAATAAATAAGAGAGAATTTTTGGATTTATCAGTTAAAACTTATGGTCCATTTATTAACTTCAGAATGAAGTGTTATCTGAAAAAAATAAATATGTTTACTTTTGACAGTACACATAATTTGAGGTAGAGATTATATTTTTTTAAGGTTAGGTAATCGGACAACACTTAGGCACTTTACATTGAATGCGGAGAAAGCACATATACTTTATACTATATTGTACATCAGTTTTGATAGGTTAGGAATTTACTATAAGAATGTAAATAGGTGGGACAATTAATTTTAATTAATTTTAAACCATAGGGATAAGGAAAGTAAGGAAAGTAAAAAAGACAAAAATAAAACATGAATATAGTGGGTAGATAAACAGTTATATAGAAATAATGTTCCTATTGGAGTGATAAGTTGACGAGTTGTACAGTCATTTTATCTATGTAATTGGAAATTATGTTGCTATTGGCGTATGTAAATACTTGAGCAATATGGGATCAGTCGGAATAATGGGTTGTAGATCCATGAATGGAATATACCGGTAATTTATTTTCTAATGTGTATTAGATGTTAGACATTACGATTGGCAGGTAAAAACTACACGATCAGCAATGATCGCTGAAGGAAGACCTATGAATGGAATGACATATTGTCATTTTGTAGTGAGAATCTCAACTTTGGTACTGATTGGTTAAGAGAAACCACATGATCGTAAGAAAAAATGGGCTGTAAATTTATGAATGAAACCTTAGTATTGGATTCTTGTACACCTAAGAAATGTCTTTCAGCTCAAATATCCATTTGCAATAAAGACCTAAAGTCTAAAACTTCCAATCTTTATTGATCCATACATATAAACAGACTACCCCCCAAGAAAATATATGCGAGAATCGTTAAAAAACATACTTAAAACAGCCTAGGATGAAGACTACCAAAACCTCAGTCACATAGGTATAATGTCACAATATGTGCAATGATGGCCCCTCGAAAATTGGTTCAATGTCCAGAACAAGGTATTAAATGTCAAGAGACTAAAATGTATATAATTATAACAAGTGTAGATCAATTACCTGTGGCTGACAATATGGAAAATGGAAGAGTTCACCCAAGGAGACACCTCGGCGCTCATTTCGCACCCATTGTCAGGAGCTGAATAGGCTAGTCCCAACAGGGTTTAAAGCGTAACTAAACGTTCGATCAACTTTTTATTTTCTAGCAGCATGTGTAATATAAATATGTTTTGTAATATACATTATTAATGAATTTGGGCTCCTATTTGTGTTATATGTGTTTTAAACGGCCAGTTGCTAGCAGAAAACTGTACACCGTTTGAATGTATCGGTGTGCGGACTCGGCTACCTGTGAGTACGGGTCGGTGGTGGCCCCATCCTGACGTCAGATGTGCACGCCCCCATCGTGATGTCAGGAAGGCCTCTCTAAACTACACAGCGCTCTTTAGTGTAACCGGCAGCAGCAGAGCGCAGGGAAGAGACTGTGATGAGCTCTGCTGCTGTCCGGTCTATAGTATGTGTGAGAGGCGCTTCCCTACAAATAATGCAGGTGTAGCGGCGGCTCCATGTTCCCTCTTCCCCCTGTCCATAGTACTGTAACCGGCAGTAGCAGAGCGCAGGGAAGAGAATGACAGCTCTGCTGCTGTCCGGTCTATAGTATGTGTGAGAGGCGCTTCAGTAGCAGAAGTGCAGGTCTAGCGAGGGTACAAGGGAGACGTGCACTACTTCTAAGGAAGCGCCTCTCACACATACTATAGACTGGACAGCAGCAGAGCTCATCACAGTCTCTTCCCTGAACTCTGCTGCTGCCGGTTACAGTACTATGGACAGGGGGAAGAGGGGACAGGGAGCAGCCGCTAGACCTGCGCTACTTCTATGGAAGCGCCTCTCACACATAGAGCCTGGACAGCAGCAGAGCTGTCTTTCTCTTCCCTGCGCTCTGCTGCTGCCAGTTACAGCACTATGGACAGGGGGAATAGGGGACAGGGAGACAGCGCCATATCTGCACTTCTTCTCAAAGAGCAGTGCGCGCCTTTACAGCTCGTGCGCCCGCTGTAAAGAACCTGCACACATAGCAGGTTACAATATTTTAAATTGTACTGCTATACTCCTTCCAAATAGCCAGAGCTCCCACAAATACTACAGTAGGTTATGAGAAATATATATATATATATTTGTGTGTGTTTATAGTGTGTGTGTGTATATATATATAAGTGTATATGTATGTTTATAGATATATATACATATATGTGTATATGTGTATATATATATATGTGTGTATATATATATGTATATATATATACATACACTACCGTTCAAAAGTTTGGGGTCACCTAGACAATTTTGTGTTTTCCATGAAAACTCACACTTATATTTATCAAATGAGTTGCAAAATGACTAGAAAATATAGTCAAGACATTGACAAGGTTAGAAATAATGATTTTTATTTCAAATAATAATTTTCTCCTTCAAACTTTGCTTTCGTCAAAGAATGCTCCATTTGCAGCAATTACAGCATTGCAGACCTTTGGTATTCTAGCTGTTAATTTGCTGAGGTAATCGGGAGAAATTTCACCCCATGCTTCCAGAAGCCCTTCCCACAAGTTGGACTGGCTTGATGGGCACTTCTTGCGTACCATACGGTCAAGCTGCTCAAACAACAGCTCTATGGGGTTGAGATCTGGTGACTGCGCTGGCCACTCCATTACAGATAGAATACCAGCTGCCGGCTTCTTCCCTAAATAGTTCTTGCATCATTTGGAGGTGTGCTTTGGGTCATTGTCCTGTTGTAGGATGAAATTGGCTCCAATCAAGCGCTGTCCACAGGGTATGGCATGGCGTTGCAAAATGGAGTGATAGCCTTCCTTATTCAAAATCCCTTTTACCTTGTACAAATCTCCCATTTTACCAGCACCAAAGCCACCCCAGACCATCACATTACCTCCACCATGCTTGACAGATGGCGTCAGGCACTCTTCCAGCATCTTTTCAGTTGTTCTGCGTCTCACAAATGTTCTTCTTTGTGATCCAAACACCTCAAATTTCGATTCGTCTGTCCATAACACTATTTTCCAATCTTCCTCTGTCCAATGTCTGTGTGCTTTTGCCCATATTAATCTTTTCCTTTTATTAGCCAGTCTCAGCTATGGCTTTTTCTTTGCCACTCTGCCCTGAAGGCCAGCATCCCGGAGTCGCCTCTTCACTGTAGACGTTGACACTGGCGTTTTGCGGGTACTATTTAATGAAGCTGCCAGTTGAGAACCTGTGAGGCGTCTATTTCTCAAACTAGAGACTCTAATGTACTTGTCTTGTTGCTCAGTTGTGCAGCGGGCCCTCCCACTTCTCCTTCTACTCTGGTTAGAGCCTGTTTGTGCTGTCCTCTGAAGGGAGTAGTACACACCGTTGTAGGAAATCTTCAGTTTCTTGGCAATTTCTCGCATGGAATAGCCTTCATTTCTAAGAACAACAATAGACTGTCAAGTTTCACATGAAAGCTCTCTTTTTCTAGCCATTTTGAGAGTTTAATTAAACCCACAAATGTAATGCTCCAGATTCTCAACTAGCTCAAAGGAAGGTCAGTTTTATAGCTCCTCTAAACAGCAAAACTGTTTACAGCGGTGCTAACATAATTGCACAAGGGTTTTCAAGTGTTTTCTAATCATCCATTAGCCTTCTAACACAGTTAGCAAACACAATGTACCATTAGAACATTGGAGTGATGGTTGCTGGAAATGGGCCTCTATACACCTATGTAGATATTGCATTAAAAACCAGACGTTTGCAGCTAGAATAGTCATTTAGCACATTAACAATGTATAGAGTGTATTTCTGATTAATTCAATGTTATCTTCATTGAAAAAAAACTGTGCTTTTCTTGCAAAAATAAGGAGATTTCTAAGTGACCCTAAACTTTTGAACGGTAGTGTATATATATATATATATATATATATATATATATGCGTGTATATATGTATATGCTGTAGATTGTGAGGTAAGAGCCTTATAAAACAATGATGTACTTTCTAAAAAAAACAAAACAATTTTTGGAGAAATAAATACATAAACTTATTTTTTGTGTTTTGCTTTAATGTTGAATATTTTTTATAGATCTAATATACTTGGCAATTTAAAAGTAGAAGTTTGACATGCTGGTTGTGCCCTGGAAGAGGACATGAAGAGGAAAAACTAAGGGTTGGGCTGCACTCAGCGTGCCACGTGTTTTCTTTTTTTTTTTTCATTTATGATAAATGTCTATCTTTTTTTTAACGCTTATGAGTATATGGAATACAATTTTCTTTCATTTACAAGTCGGAAGGTATTTGCACTATATTTTCTTCCTATTTTAAAAGCATGGATGTCGACAGCTGTGCATATATGACCAGCACAAAAGCTTTGAAATCTGCTCGCATATGTACGATGGATCCGGCACCTCGTTGTGGTTTCCGTTATTATCAGAATCCATGCCACATATGTAAACAGAGTATTAGTACCACTACGCTCTGGCTAATAGAGTGGGGTCCCTCTATGACATGCCTTTTGGAAAAGGATTGTTTTCATGTGAAAGTTTTAGGCGGTATGTCAAAAAATTAAAGTAGTTTATCAAAATAAACTGGTCTCTTACATTTTTCCATGCTGTATATATTTTTACCTATATCTGGAGCAAAGACCTCAATATTCCCCTAGATAATCGAATCCAAGATAATGAAACAGTCAAACTCTGCTATGTATTATGAATTCATAAATGTATCATTCACTATGAGCTCAGGAAAAGTACCGGATTTAAAAACAGAGGTGAATAGTAAGGGAAGAGGGTTCACTAAGAAAAAAAAATCTGAAATTAGATCTAGTTTTGTTTCTTCCACTCATGATTTTAAAATGAACGTCGACTCCAGACTTTCATGACTATAATCTCCAGGGGATAAAAAGGGACAGGGAACCATCCATTTAATTACATGAGAAAAAAAGAATTCACAGTCTTTCTATTTGGTTATCCTGTGAGGAAGCGAAATGCGCCAGAGGAACTTTGATTCATAGCTGGACGCAGCCAGCTGTTTACTTAATTATTTTCCTTTTTTTTTTAAAATAAAATGTAAATCTAGAATAAACAGATATAGCTATCAACTAGAAACTACATTCATTCTTTTTATAGCACTAGGTTCAAAATGGTCTATCAGGGCACAGAGGGGTACTAACAAAATGAGGTCCAGCTATGGATAAACCTTATCTGAATCTAATAGTGGAGCAGATTTGGTGATTATTTCACAAATATGCTATTAGTAGAGATGAGCGAATGTGATTCTATACAAATTAAATTCATTACGAATTTCCCAAAAGTTTAGGGTTTTAGCGAATTGGAAACTTTTGGAATTTGTCTCGCACAAATTGCTCAAAATGGCCGAGGACAAGGATCATGTGACCTCGGGCGGCGGCCCGGCATGCTTTCCCATAATACCTTGCAGGCAGCCCTCCCTCTAGAACAGCCAATCATTAGGGGTATAAGTGTGAGTCACTGATGACTGAGTGGATGACATAAACAGCCAAACCAGGAAATACTGCGGATTAGTGTCAGTGAGTGAGGAGTATAGATGGTTAGATTTACAATCATTTGACAGAGAGAGAGATTTTAGCGAGAAATAGTTGTCATTATCAGTCTGTTAGTTAGGCAGGCACAGGCAGCCATTGCTGTAAATCAGTGCTGCTGCAGCTATACAATTATTACATTCATTTGTGAATCACCAACAACATCATATCATTTACAAATCTTCTTCAATAATATTAATCCTAGAAAGCCACAATTTTTTAGGGCAATCAGTGCGCTTTCAATTCACAAGAAATGTATTCGAATCTGACTGTCTGTTCGACCGAATTGGAGCCAAAGCGAATTTCGGGAAATTCGCTTATCTCTAACTATTAGTTCTTTTTTTTATGATATGGTGTGTCTGTGTCAGTGTGTTTGTATGCGTGTGCTACAATAACAGCAACATTTATGATTAAAGTTAAAGGGGATCTGCACCTGCTATGTAAATATGGAATATGGACTCTCAGAATAATTCCCTCTGGTGAGCCCAAGGTAACTCTGCCTGACTGAGATTGTTATGGATCCCCCTAAAATCAACGGTACACACGAATAGAAATGCTTTATCTGCGCTAATTTTATGGTCCGCACTTGACCCAGACTAATAATACTCTAAAAATAAATGGTTTCAAAGGCGGTCCTCCATGCTGTATAGTAAGTTCTGCAAACCTATGGAAAACACATATAGACGTTTGGGCCCCATTTATCAAGTGAGATACACTGATTAACATGCTTTGTATTTATTAAAGATTCATACCAGTTTTAATGTTCTTCACAATTGTCAGGTAGGGTGCATGGACCCACTGGGCCGCACCGCCTTAACGGTATGGCAGCTGGCCAACAGGACACAGGTCAAAGTCTATAGTTCATATAGGTGTACCTGTGGTAGCTGCAGACAGTAGCAAGACAGGCTCGGATGGGACTAAGCAGCAAGCAGGCACCAGGTGTGGTGTAGCAGGACAGGCATGGTACACAGCGCAGCACGACTCCAACTTAATACGGCACTTGGACCAGGATAACACGGGATACAGGTTACAGGTAGCAGGAACGGGAAACACTGGGAAATGGAAGACACTTAGGAGGCCATTTGCAGAGACAAACTGGGGTAACGACAACAATGCTCAGGCAATGCAGGAAGTGGCAGAGCCCTTCTTATAGTCCAGGGTGCTCATGGACTAAATTGGTCTTTAATTCAGGTTCACACGCTGGCCCTTTAAGAGCGGGCACGAGCGCGCGCGCGCACCCTACGGGACACTTGTAGAGCAAAGCGGAAGTGAGCGCTGGCATCTCCTGAGGAGATGGGGACCAGCGTTCACTGTTCCATGGCTGCGGCCGTCAGGAGGTAAGCAAACCTGGCGGCCCGCGGCCTTGGGCATGACAACATGTGTGACAAATAACACAAAAATCTGGTGTATATGAACTGTAAGGTGGGCTGAGCATACCATACATTTAATTAGTTACACCAAATATATAGTGTGCCTTTTTGTTCCCTTTTTTTAATTTGAGAAGTATTGATTTTGCTTTAACAATATTTACAGAAAACTATTTTTTTAATATATATATATATATATATTTTTTGTACTAGGTAATTATTCATGATCTCTTACATGACAGAATAAGAGCTCATTCACATCTGTGTTCTGTTGTTCTGAGCAGAACAACGAGAATAACGGAAACTCGGGATCCGTTGCATGACGGAAACCAACAGTGCCCGACGAAACACATTGACTTTAATGGGTCCTGTCGGGCCTCCGTCATGGTTTCCGTTATTTTGACAGACATAATAGCGCAACATGCTGCACTATTTTGTCCAGCAAAAACAACTAAATCTGTAAAGGAGGACCCTAACAGAGCTTCTAACGCAGATGTGAACAGCCCCTCAGATTAAATAGTTCACTCATACGCATAAACTAAATACTTTGTATTTTTAAATGTTTTTCATAAATTAAGAAATTATTTATTTTGTCCCACCTGCATTTTTTCTTGAAATCCACATTTCATTAACAGATCATGACTTTACGTATGAAATAATTTGTCAGTGAGGTAGGATTAATCTATGTGTGGATAGGCTTCTACAATCTGAACAGAGCTACACCCACAACTGGCAAATAGGAATGGAATGTACAGGTTAAAACCTGATGCAAACATATTTCTTGTCTTTTATCAGTCAAACGCATCATGTACATTTCATTTTACCAATTCATGCTCATAGAGAAATAAAATGAAGCGAACATAGGACAAGTTTATACAAACTCCATATTACGCACTCTGTCTCCAAATATGTGACTTTTTACAGAACTGACGTACTTATGCTGTTTTTACCATTATTAGGTAAATTCTAAAAGTTCAGCATAAATTCCAAATAATATAAAAAATAGCCATGACAGGAATCAAATACTGACATGCCCAGAACATTGTACAGTATATAAAGACTTTTTAATCATAATGTGAAGTGAGTTAGAATTCCACACCATGAGTATTTTTTTTACCAAAACCAGAAGTAGATCCAAAAGTAATGGAATTTGTAAAAGAAAAGTCTGATGGATCTCCTTTCTTGTGTGTCCACTTCTTTGTTTGGCTAAAATAACGGCGACAAAAACAGTGCATCAAAACTGCGCGGGATCTTGACCTCAGGCTGGTTTCAAATTAGCGTAATATGAGCACAATACCCTAGTTGCTATTAGTTAGATGGGATTTGCAAAAATGTGGCCATATTATGTTTGTGTGAAACTGGCCTTAGGTTAAAAATACACCAGTTATGGTGTATCATAAAGTCACACTAAGGCCTTATTCACACGAGCGTTGAATGCGTCCGTGTCATGGCCATTAAAACAACGGCTGTCACATGGACGCATGTTTTTCAATGGGGCTGTTCTCACGGCCATTGATTCAATGTATCGTGTGAAGGGTCCAATGATGTATAGAACATATTCCGCTTTCACGGATCCCTCCATAGGCTCAAGTTTATGTTACGCTTTTCACGTCCGAGTTTCCCCACGCTCGTGTGAATCTAGTCTAACACTGTTCAGCAAGAATCACAGTGACAACCACATTTAAGTTAATGCGGTTCTGCTAAAGAAACAGTTGAAGAAAAATGTTAAACATTTTGGCAGCACATATACTAAAATTGGAACGATACATAGAAGATTAGCATGGCCCACAGCTTGGAAAAAGATGCCTAGGGCTGGGTTCCCATGTAGCGTAAACGCTGCAGAATTTCCACAACGGAATTGTGTACGGAACTTCCGCAGCATTTTCAGTAGCAGCAAAGTCTCATGCCCACGCTGTGGAAAAAAAATCCAGCGTAAACGTTAATAAATTGACCTGCACTGTGCGTAATTTAATTCCGCAGCATGTCAATTTATGCTGTGTTTTTGTTGATTTTCTGTTGCGGGTTTTCCCCATTGAATTCAATGCTCCATCGTAGGAATACGTAGTCATTCCATGTAACGCTGAATTTTGCCAGAGTACAGCACCCCATTACAGAGATATTCTCCTCTAGAAACAATGCTTCTAGGGGAGTATACTTTCATTAAGTGGCATTCGATAAAGCATACCATGAAAAAATCTCTATATTCCTCTATATAAAATCGGAGGCATATGGAGGTAGAGTATGGTCTCATAGGTTGCTATGGGTCTCTTATTCTGACTCCGTACAACCGCAGATTGTACCGGAGGTTGTATGGAGCTGTAATACAGGTGTATGTATGAGCCTTAACTCTTATTTGTAATGGACCTTGCTCTGAATTGTACATTTGGTGCATGTGTGCCAATTTGTGTTTTACCTCCTCAGTATCTAGAAATAAGCATGGTTAAATAGTGTTAAGGTAGGAGTGCTAGTCTGAAAGCACACAGCGGTTAGCACTGTTGCCTTGCAGCGCTGGGGTCCTGGCTTCAAATTCAACCAGGGACAACATCTGCATGGAGTTTGTATGTTCTCCCTGTGTTTCTGAGGGTTTCCTCTTGCACCCCAAAAACATAAAGATTGTGAGCCCTAATGGGGACAGTAAGGACAACCTCTGTACAGCGCTGCAGACTATATTGGCGCTATATAAGTAACATAAATAATGTATTTATAACTTGATGCCCCTGATGGTATTTTGAGAAATGTTTTCCAGATATTTATTTTTGTTTATTAACGCCTTCCCGACATTTGACGTATCAATACGCCAAAGTCGGGTAGGGGAAGTATGGAACGGGCTCACGGAGTGAACCCGCTCCATACGATGCCGGTGTTGGCTGTTACACTTCAGAGTAACTAGCGGTATCGCGCTCGAGCGCGATCCCGCTAGTTTAACTCATTAAATGCTGCGGTCAATAGGGACCGCAGCATTTAAATCGTTAGAAAGAGGGGGGCGACCCCCTCTAACAGCTCATCGCGCCCCCGCAACGCAATCGCAGGGGGGGCTATGGTTGCTTTTGCTGCCTAATAGTTGCCTGTCAGAATCACGATATACTGCAATACATTAGTATTTCAGTATATCGTGCAAGCGATCTAATGATCGCTGGTTGAAGTCCCCTAGGGGGACTAATAAAAAAAGTAAAAATGAGTTAAATAAAGCATTTTTTTCTATGTAAAAAAAAACAAAACCCTTTTCCCATTTTTCCCCTAGAGCATAGTAAAAAAATAAATAAATAGACATAATTGGTATCACTGCATCCGTAGAAGTCTGAACTATTACAATATATCATTATTTAACCCGCACGGTGAACGCCGTAGATAAAAAAATGTAAACGCCAGAATCTCTTTTCGATTTTTTGGTCACCTAGTCTCCCACAAAAAAATTAAATAAAAAGTGATCAAAGCGTTGCATGTACACAAAAATGATATTAATAAAAACTACAGCTTATCCCGCAAAAAATAAACTCTCATACCACTTAATCGATGTAAAAATAAAAAAGTTATGGCTCTCGGAATTTGGCGACACAAAATAAATTTTCTTTTTTACACTTAGGGCATGACCAGATGTGGCGGAATTGCTCTGGAATTCCGCTGTGGACAGTCCGCAGCGGAAATCCGCAGCGTGCACGTTTCTCCATTGCCTTCCACAGCTTTTTGGTAGGGTTCGTTTACACGTTGCGGACAACTCCGCTGCGGAGCATAGGCTGCGGTGCGGAATTTTGTGTCCGCAGCATACACTGACTGTTGCGGACGTGTAGCGGACTTGTTGCGGACTCATTGCAGAATTTCTCCATTGACTTCAATGGAGAGTCAAAATTCTGCAATGAAGTCCGCAGATGTTATGTGTGCTGCGGAGCGTATTGGTTTTACTAACATGACATTTCTTCATTCTAGCTGGACCTATGTATTTCTAGGTCTACAGCCAGACTGAGGAAGTCAATGGAGCTCCCGTAATTACGGGTGACTACGTGTGTGCACCCGTAATTACGGGTGACTACGTGTGTGCACCCGTAATTATGGGTGACTACGTGTGTGCACCCGTAATTACGGGAGCGTTTTCTAGGCGACGTCAGTAAATAGTCACTGTCCAGGGTGCTGAAAGAGTTAAGCGATCGGTAGTAACTGTTTCAGCACCCTGAACAGTGACTTCCGATCACAATATACATCAACCTGTAAAAAAAATAGAAGTTCTTACTTATGGAGAACTCCCTGCTTCTCCAGTCCGGCCTGCAGGGATGACGTTTCAGTCCAAGTGACGGCTGCAGCCAATCACAGGCCAATCACAGGCTGCAGCGGTCACATGGACTGCCGCGTCATCCAGGGAGGTCGGGCTGGATGGCGAAAGAGGGAAGCGTCACCAAGACAACGGCCGGGTAAGTATGAATTTATTTTTACTTTTACTAGGGAAAGGGCTGTCCCTTCTCTCTATCCTGCACTGATAGAGAGAAGGGAAGCCCGATTCCCCTCAATACGCAACAGCTGGTCCGCATCAATTTAATGCCCATTTTAGACAAAGCCGCAACAGAATCTGCAACGCAGATTCTGTGCAGCATTGATGCGGACAGTGGCGGAAGAACTCCGCCACGTTTGGGCATAACCTTAGGTTTGTACTCGTAAAGGTAGTAAAATATATAAAAAACTATATATATTTGGTATCGCCGTAATCATATTGACCCACAGAATAAAGTTAACATGTTGTTTTAATTGCACAGTGAATTCCGTAAAAACGGTGTGCAAAAAACCCTGGAGGAATTGCTGTTTTTTTATTTTATAACCCACAAATAATTTTTGTTTCCGTTTCCTAGTACATTATATGGCAAAACAAATGGTTCTACGATAAACTACAACTCGTCCCGCAAAAATCAAGCCCTCATAGTACTATATCGATGGAAAAATGAAGACGTTATGGCTTTTGGAAGGTGGGGAGGAAAAAACTAAAATGAAAATCTGAAAAAGGGCTGCGGCGGGAAGGGGTTAAAATTAGACCATGCCAATCAAGTTGTTATCTTATAATACAATGAAATACAACGGACAGCAATTCAGTTGGTCTGTGGAAGATCCGGTAAACATTTCCCATACATGACATCTTGCATCTAGAAATCTATAAGAACATTGGTATAAATTGAGGAGTATAGGAGTTTTTACTTTGTTCACCCTTCTGATGCCCTGCACTTCTATCTAGAAAAAACCCAGTAGCTAAACATTAATGTTTATTGCCATAGGGAGAGGGCCAGAAGCGGCTGCCAGACACATCCAGCTCCAATGGACATCAATGTTCAGTTAGTCGTGCAGATAGACATTATGTTGTTCGTAGGTTCTGTCGACATCGGTGGATCTGCCTAAAAATAATTTTATGTGTATGATATGCCTAAATTCTAGTCCACAGAAAATGAACAACATTTCTATCATTTTCTACATATCTTTTGTGCCTAAGGCTGGATTCACACGAGCACATTACGTCCGTAATGGACGAACGTATTTCGGCCGCAAGTCCCGGACCGAACATACTGCAGGGAGCCGGGCTCCTAGCATCATAGTTATGTACGACGCTAGGAGTCCCTGCCTCGCTGCAGGACAACTGTCCCGTACTGAAAACATGATTACAGTACGGGACAGTTGTCTTGCAGCGAGGCAGGGACTCCTAGCGTAGTACATAACTATGATGCTAGGAGCCCGGCTCCCTGCAGTGTGTTCGGTCCAGGACTTGCGGCCGAAATACGTCCGTCCATTACGGACGTAATGTGCTCGTGTGAATCCAGCCTTATGGTATTTAGCTGAAGATTTCACCAGCCTAGAAGCCATCATCATTATCATCATAGGAGAGTGTTTGCACTTTACCATGCCATAATATAAAAAAATATACATCCATTATGGAAAAATGGCACTAGACCAGTAATACTTACAGAACTATTTTGCCCGCACACTAGTCATATAAATTTCTGCGCACATAGCCGTTCATGCCTGCCTACAAACTATTCACCAATGATATTCTCACAGCAGATCCATTAACTATTTTCTATATTTACAGTTGTGTATTTTTATACAATAGTCATATAAAGCTTGTTCTATTTTCATATACTAGTAAGGCCTCTTTCACATCTGTGTTGGAGGCTCCGTTAGGGGCCTCCGTCGTAGATCCGGCCGAGATTACCGGGGACAATAGCTCAGCATGCTGCACTATTTTTTGAGGTAACATCACGGACACCCCGACAGAAAGCCGACGGAACCTATTAAAGCCAAAGGGTTCCGTCGGCCACTGGCAGTGTCCGTTGTGCAATGGTACCGTCCTCTGATGGAGCAGAACAATAGAACACGCCGACGCAGGTGTGAACGAAGCCTAACTTGCAGGTGTTGTTCACATGGTGGTCCTCACAAAGCCATGACACACAGCTATTTTAGTTAAAACTTTAAAATTGTCATATAGTAATTGTGTTATGTTTTTTTTTTTACTTACAGAGATTTTAGAACATTTCTTATTTGTGGCTCCCATTTAGTGAGGGCCAAGGTTAATTCAAATGTGTTAACCAATATGTCTGGGAATATTACTGTCACTTCATTAGTTATATTTATTCCCCTGCTCCTATCTTGTTTAATTATGAATAAAGATAATAAAGGGAGGAACTCTGGTATTAATTGTTGGCAATAAACCATAGGTTTTTTTTTTGTTTTTCTTTTACACTTTAGCCACTAAAAAAGGATTTCCTCCCAACACTTAAAAGTTGCCAAAAATCATCTGTTCATACAGATCCATCATTTAATGGGTACCAATGGTGCACTATGGGCACTATTTGATCATGTCCCATTTATAGTACTGATGTTCTCTTAATTGGCACATGTGCCATTAGGCCCCTTCAGGCACCAGGACCCTGGTGTCACAGCAATTGCGTCCTCCCCTATAGTTATGCAACTGCAACAGAATATAGAAATGCCAATATGACTGTAAGTACCGGTAACAAAATATATATATATATACACATATATAACTTCTGATTTAGGCTCTGTTCACACTGCAATTTAATCACAATTGTCAGTTAGAACAGCGCAACATGCATTACTATTCTTGCCATCAAATCGATGGACACTACATCGGACCCCATTGTAAGCCAATAGGGCCTATTGAGCGCACTGCGTTGCGGCCTTTATTATAAACAGAAGCCACAACACAGATGTGAACATAGTCTTATTAAAATTTGGAAGTTTTTAAGTGTTGGGAGGAAATCCTCTTTAAGTGGCTAAAGTGTTTTTTGTTTTTTTCTAAATGGTTTATTGCCAACATTTAAATCCCGAGTTCCTCCCTTTATTATCTTTATTAATAATTAAACAAGATAGGAGCAGGACAATAAATCTATTTAATGAACTAAATGTAGGAAGATTTGCAGCCCTCTCTGTGCATGTTGATCTCGAGTCGTACTTTTTAATGATTATATATTATAGCCCTTAGTGGAATCCAATAAATAAAACTGCTCTGTGCTTGGTGGTTTATTATGTGAATTATGAGCAAGGAGCTAAAAATGTACAATATATAATAGACTGGGGTTTAATACGTATGTTAAAGTATAGTGATTAATATGCAAGAGCAAAAATATGCCTCTCCTGACAGATAAGGATTGTAGAGTGAATCCACAAGGGAAGCTAAGGCTTCTTTTTCCGTTGTGGGAAAATGATGCCTCAGCAATGTGTCTAGTCTGGCTAATAAATCACACTCAATGCAACTCTATTACTATGAGTAGTTACAAGTTTACATGTATCCTTTCAGTTTATGTTTTATATAGTGGAGTTCATTATTATATCATTACATTTCTACTGTTAACAACATGTACAGTTTGTGGGGAAAAAAAATACTAATGGATTATAAATTAATATTACTTAAAGAGGAACTCCTATCTCCTACATTATGAGATTGGCGCTGTAATGTAGATTACAGCAGTGTTTTATATTTAGAAAAACTATCTATTTTCACCAAGTTATGAGCGATTTTATTTTTATGTTAATGACTTTCTTAATGCCCAACTGGGCGTGTTTTTACTTTTGACCAAGTGGGTGTTGTACAGAGGAGTGTATGACGCTGACCAATCAGTGACCAATCAGCGTCATACACTTCTCCCCATTCATGTAATCAGCACATAGTGATCTTGCGTTGTTCACTATGTGCAGTCACATACACACACATTTCTGTCACCACATTATAAGTGCCCTATCTTTCACATACCTTCCTCTGATTAACGTTACTGAAGTGTCTTGACAGTGAATAGACATGACCTCCAGCCAGGACGGGATGTCTATTCACAATCCCGACACTTCGGTAATGTTTCTGTGGTACTTATAGCACAGCAAGCGTGTTCTCACTGTAAACTGTCATTTACAGCGTAATCTCAGGAGATCACACTGTAAATGACAGCTTACAGCGTGATCTCGATGTGCTGTGCTGTACGTCCCACACAAACGTTACCAAAGTGTTGGGATTGTGAATAGACATCCTGTCCTGGCTGGAGGTCATGTCTATTCACTGTCAAGACACTTCAGTAACGTTAATCTGAGGAAGGTATGTGAAAGATAGGGCACTTATAATGTGGTGACAGAGCCTCTTAAATACGCTATATTCTAGTGATGTTATTTTGTAATAAATCATTAAAGGAGTTATGTGGGAAAAGTATCAGCAGTGTACTCAGTGCAGTATGTAAGTACTCTCACTAATATGCATTCCGATCCACCGTTGCGCTGATTATGAGATTTTAATAGATTTTTATAGCGCTGGTGGGGGACTGGAAGTCTAGTGGCACAGTCTTCCTTCATGACGACACGACTCTTCGTTGGGTGACCGGTACTTTATGTAATCCTGTACTATTGCTACTGCTTGTACATAGATTACAGTGGGGCCGGTCACATGACGAAGAGTCGTGTCGTCATGAAGGAAGACTGTGCCACTAGACTTCCTGTTCCCTGCCAGCGATGTAAAAATCTATTAAAATCTGATAATCAGCGTGACGGGGGACCGTAATGTATATTAGTGAGTGCAATCACATACTGCACGGAGTACACATTTCTGATACTTTTCAGTCCCCACATATCCTCTTTAAAATAAGGGCTTATGAACACAGTGTACTGTATTACGGCTTTGTAAAAGCTCTGAGTTGTAGATACTTTTTGTTCATGCTTCATTGGATGCTGTATTTTGGAGGTATCCTTATAGAGAACATCTCTGTAATGTATGTCGTTATACATACGAAAGTCATCATTTTATGTTATTTCTTTTTTAGGGACCAGTATACAAAGTTATTAAAATAGGGGACCGATTGACAGTGTCACTTTAAATAATATAAAAAGTTGTTCTTTTTACCCTGTAGCAGGACTGTCACAGCAGTAGGTTTTAAAGTGGTTGCAGTTATGTCTAGGATGGGGCTAACTGTGTAAATGGTTTTGTCTAAGCCAAAGATAAGTGAAATCCTTACAAAGATTTTAATTAAAAGCAGGCAGTTTTAGAAGATTACACAGATGAACAATCATATGGGTTACAGCATATACCCTAGTGCAGGAGGTCGGCACCTATATTTACTTAAAAATAATAATTAAATAACAATTCTCAAGCATCTTTTCTTAGAACTCTACGTTCTGTTGTTCCTCTGTTATACCTCCTAGAAATGTATGATTAAATGACAACTGGGTTTTACCATTTATGTGTTTGTTCCTACACAGACTGACACTGTCTAATCAGTGCTGACAGAATGAGACTCTCTAGGCACACACCCTTTTTGACAAGGGGTTTGGTAACGCCCAGTTGTCAGTTTATTCACACATTTCTAGGAGGAATAACAGATGAACGGCACTACGCAGAGTTCTATGAAAATATGTTCCAGAATTGTTATTTCATAGGGAATATAATAATACATACTAAAATAGACATGCCAGGAGAGGTGACACGTACTGTTTAAGTCATGGTAGATCTACAATAGAGACTTGTCTCTGCTTCTTTAGAAATGATTTAAGCAGCCTATGTATGCAGTCCCTATGTATCACTGTAGAGTCCGGTATAATGATTCTCTATGCATATAAGAAAGTATTCCAAAACAATGACAGAAAATAATCACGTTATTATGAGTTTCCTTCAGGCATTTTACACCTAGTTTTAAGTGACAGAAAGTGATGCATTTTATGCATTCCCTAAATTTATACATTTACTCAGACCACCAATGTAGAATCTTGACAGGGGATAAAGATCAAAAAGAACTTGTGGGAAAAATAGGATTTGATGGTTTGTGGTTTAAAGGGGCTGACTCATAAAGCATTTCCAAGACACTAGCGAGAAAGAAGGCATTGATGATGTCACTGATGAGAAAATCCTATTTATAGAATGCAACGAGGTAAGTCAACCAAGTCATGAAACGCCGGGTTACTCATCTTTTCCCCTTTTCTGTGTTCTGTACCCCTTTATCACAGTAAACGTTTCCACGTTCCATCTACTGTGTCCCTTTGTTCCTCAATTACCCACTAAAATATGTACAAGTGAATTTCAAATCTTTGACAATGAATATATGTTTTAGTATTGTGAGAACATGACCCTTTATACAGCAAAGCGGCCCGGATTAATCAAATTCAGACCATGCCCATGTAGATGCAATCTGTAAAGTTCTCTAGCTTGAGGAACAAAGTGAAGAAATTCCATTTGCTAAGGCTTAGAGAGAGACATCAAAGGCCAAATCCAATAAAAACCCAGGGTGACAATAGAGACGGCGAAATTACATTTCCCTGTGCAGTTCTACATCAAAAGCACTGGGCATTAGGCTTTGGATTAGGAACACGGTAGATCCTGTACAGCAGTGTACGGAGGCCACATGGCTCTCTAGTATACTGCCATTTAGGCTCTGATGAGTGGTGTATGTACGGAGCTTTCCTCCTCTAGAAGCAAGAGCTCCGCACATACGGCATGCGATGAACTATGCCAACATTTTTTATCTTTTCATAATACATATGAAATTGGAGGCATACGGAAATACAGTAGAGGCCCAATGCACCTGAATGAGAGCCCTATAACCGCCTCATACAAAATCGAGCTGTAATTTGGCCATGTTCATAATGCCTTAAGCAAGACCGCTATGATGAATTGAGATGCTCACTAACTCAAAGATGCAAACAACACACCTTTTTTCCACAATTCCATTTGATTTTTAAGAATTTCATGTCTACTTACAACTCTATAAGATTTACACAAATTGCAGTTTTTGTTGATCACTATGCTTCTAAAAAGCTGACAGTAAGGCCTCATGCACACAAACGTATTTCTCTCCTCCCGTAATTACTGGTGTAAATACGGGTCCTTTGTCACATGTATTCGACCCGTATTCCACCAGTATTTACGGACCCGTGCTCGTAAATACGGGTCCGGTGTCACCAGTATTCCACCCGTATTTACGGACCTGTTTTCTCTGCACTAATCTCTCTATCTCAGGATAGAGAGAAGGGGCAGCCCTTTCGGGCAGAGTTTCCGCAGCGTTTGAAAGTAAACTGTCCGTTGTTTGGTGCCGCGTCCCTCTTTTGACTTCCAGTCTGACCTCCCTGGATGATGCGGCAGTCGATGTGACTGCTGCAGCCTGTGATTGGCTGCAGCGGTCACATGGGATGGAACGTCATCCAGGGAGGCCGAACTGGAGGAAGAAGAAGAAGAAGAGTTCTTGGTAAGTTAACTTTTAATACTATTAACTCCAGCAGTAGTCACTGTCCCGGGTGCTGAAAGAGTTACTGCCGATCAGTTAACTCTTTCAGCACCCTGGATAGTGACTATCCCCTGACGTTGCCTAGCAACGCTCCCGGAATTACGGGTGCACACACGTAGCCACCCGGAATTACGGGAGCTCCATAGACTTCTATGGGCCTGCCCGTGCCGTTATTACGGCCTGAAATAGGACATGTTCTATATTTTTCAACGGCACGGGCACCTTCCCATAAGCATACGGGAAGGTACCCATGGCCAATAGAAGTCTATAGGCCCGTAATTACGGGCCGTAATTACGGGCGTTTTTACGTTCGTGTGCATGAGACCTAAGTCAGATAAACATGATAAATACTGTACATATTACTGTTTAAACTCAAAATAAAAAAAATACTATAGCATTTACTACATTCTCACTTTAAAGCAAATAGCATTAGCATCTTGGCATTAGCCTCTTGTCAGTGAATGAGAACATTAATGTTTCTATTCAGAGGTAGCAAACCTGTGCTTACCTGGTCCAGCTCTCGGCTGAGAAGTGGATACAATTGTATCCGGTCTATTCAATGCTCTGATACATTGTAGCAACCTATGGTGTGTATTCACGTGAAGGGATTTTGTGTCATTTTTTTAGCCATGCTTATTGAAAAATCACAACAAATAATGCAGTTACACAAACTATATTCTATCAAAAACACTGGTACCACAATGGAAAGAAGCATAATGCGGATGTGAACACAGCCTGATAGGAGCACTACCAGATAATATAGACAATTTATTTATAAAAAGGGGAAGCATTCTGTAAAACCAGTACACTGCCAGTATACAGTACACTAACCAGTCCGTAAGCTGGGTGCAACAGAAAACATTCCCCTTATCCCCTTGACCACATCTACCAAGTTATTTTAGTGCACATTTTGTGAACAAACTGGTGCCTGTATTACATGAGTTATTTCAACTGTTGTCCAATGACATACAGTATATGTTAAAATTAAAAATAATTAAAAGAGAAGAAAAAAAACCTTACAGATGTGTCCGCCTAAATTGCATTAAGTTATACAATTTGTCATGATACAAATTCAATACAATCTTGTGCCATCCAGTAAAAAAAACCATATACATTAAACATATATATATTTTTTAAACATGGGAATTTATGTGTGAGGGGTGGTATCTGTCATAGGCATCTATCGGAGGTATGCATTTTTATTTACATATTTGTCTGACATCTCACGCCATAGATATTGGGATATGTCTGGTTTAGGCCTTGTTCACATCACTATTTTTGCCTAGATCGTAGGTATAAGTGGAGAGGACTGTAGATGTATATATCCGATGGAAGGCTACAGTATAGGCATTCAGTGGGATACGTCGCCATACAGCTTGCGCCCCCTATCTACAGCAACACCCCCAACACTGGAGCTCATGTCAGTCGTCTGATGGTGGTGTCGTTGCCCGGGTTTTCCCTTGCAGAAAAGGAAGAAGGGGACAGTGGTACAAGTTGCCATAAATTGGAGTTGCCCCGAATATCACTTTCTGGTATGGTCGGTTTGAGACCCTGGTCGACATAGCGACTGAATAGCTAGTTTGTTAATGACTAACTACAGCGACACGGACGCATGACAATCCACTTAATGGAGATCAGCAGGCAGTTAGCTTTAATGTGCACTCCTCTACCCCAATGGATTGAATTCTTTATTAGGACTGAAATGGTGGTTTGGTTTCTATATCCCCAGAGGTGGCCCTGGGAAGTGTTCTACCTTTCACCTTCCTGTCCTTTGAGGGTAATACCATGGTCAGAGACCAGAGCTGGACATGAGGTTTGCATAATCTGTGTGGGGAGGCACCGGAGAGGGGGGAACATCTCCTTCCTAGCTGCCGGAACTGATAAACCCCACACAGCAGTGCAGAGAGAGAGGAGTGAGGAATATGTACCTACAAATCTGAAAACTGAAGCGCCATTCACATTTGACCACCCATGGTTAGAGGCACGGCAGTTTTTTTCTTTTTCTTATAATAAACTTTATTGCATTGTCAATAGGTACTGCTCACCTAAGGATAGTGGGCAGGGGGGGGGGGGCAGAGGACCAGGCTGTGCCTAAATGGGAGATACAAGTCAGGTAAAGCTCCTAACGTATACGTTTAGTGGTGGCATGTGACGGATGCCATATAAGAGCATCTGTCAGCCACTTTTTCTCATGGATACCATTCTATGGAATAGCTTACTCTACTACAATATTCTATACCTTTTTTTGTTGCGGTTTTATCTGACGAATACTTGCCGGACTGAGGCCAAAAGGGCACTCTTTTGGACTCTGCTACGTACACGTTTAGAGCGTACATCAGGAGCTTTCCCGGCGTACTTGCTAAACGTACAAGAAAAACGTGAAGTGAACGAGGACACATCTGTACACTATTCTTGTATAGCACTATACCTGCACTTTTCGATAGCAACTGCAAGCAATGGATCCATTGTATCAAAATAGTGTACAGAGTTTAATGCTTAATATGTTTAAATTTAGGCATAAGAGCATGTTTTATTACTTAGTCCTTGCTTCAGCACACAGTTCTAAACATGGTCTGATGATGGAAATGACTAATTATTGCTCATTATTTACATTCTCAGCATAATTCAGATTCCGAAGTCTGCATAACAATGTCAGAAAATACAAGAACAACATTTAAAGTCTGTTTGCACTTTATTAAACTACTGTTAGAATCTAACTGGGTCACATTTGTACTAACATTTCATTATATTCTGAATAAATTAAGTCATGTATTTCAGAAAAAGTATTAGACATGTAAAATGCTTATTGTGTGTTATCAGCGGGCGCCTTGAAGTCGACAGCCAGCTGTTGATTTTAATACGTCTTACCAAATGTTCTGTTTATATGCCAGATTGATAAGAATGTCAAATCCAGATGTGTTGTGTCATTTTCTTATAAACGATTAAAGAGGATATGCCATAAATGTCTAAGAGGTGTGCATCCCACCTCCAGGACCCCCACCTATTAGGAGAAAAGGAGTACCCTGACTGCCAGGCGAGGCAGTTGCATTCAGCCACAGTTTAAGTACATTATGTGTCCCTGAGCTTTAAAAACATTAGCTTGTAATATGTTGGAACCCTGCAAATAAAATGTCTTATCTTTGAAGTAAAAATTAAATAAGTTACGTCCTGCAGAAAATGTGTGTGGTTCTACAATGCTAGCTGCAACAAGGTTGGACAACACAATTTAAAGTTAATCCATTTGATCATGATTTTTGTAAAAATGTTATTATTAGCGTGTTTTTCCCATCTTTGCAAGTGATGGCATATGGCTAGTATACAGATATACAGATTTCAGGAATCCTACATCTACAGAAGATCTGTGGTTAGTTCTCCAAGATGTTTGGAACAACCTCCCTGCCGAGTTCCTTCAAAAACTGTGTGCAAGTGTACCTAGAAGAATTTATGCTGTTTTGAAGGCAAAGGGTGGTCACACCAAATATTGATTTGATTTAGATTTCTCTTCTATTCATTCACTTTTCATATTTTTAATTTATAAAATAAAACTATTAACATTTCTATTTTTGAAAGCATTCTTACTTTGCAGCATTTTTTCCACAACTGACAAAATCTTTTGCATACTACTATACATTTTTCAATTAATATTTAGATTTCTTACATAAATACTACTATTTAAAATAATTGTAGGATTATGTAACATGTAACAATTGTATGATCAATTTTAGTTGTGATCACGTTGTAAATTGCCAGTAAAAAACAGTGACAGAAGTATGTTTACATGCTACGTCGATTGTGAGATGTGATTGAAAATCAAGCCAGAGAACTAAAGCAGAAAAACTGCACCATATTACTGGATACATATTTTCATTTATTTTCTTATGTAAACTACAGCGGGTCATACACATTAGATATTTGTTGGTGTGCGCTCTTGATTTTCGGTAGAATCTGCAGACATTCAATGTGTTTGGTTGTAGTCTGACTGAATTTCAACAAGCCAATAATTTGTTCCCATGGGAGATATGCAGCTGGCATGGAAGTCAAGATAGTTGTCAACTGCTGTCTAAAGCGCATGTCCAGCAAAATACCTTCAGTTTTAAAAGGACAATTTTGTGTTTTTCATTTTAAAAAGGGAAGACATGTTTTCAATCTTTAGATTGGTTTTCTTATGCAAATAATATAGAGTGAGTAGTCTATAATTTTTTTTATCAAATGTTCAAACTAAATGTCTACAGGACATCAATAAATAGCATATTAAAGGGGGTATCCAAGTTGTAGGGAGGGGTTATCCAGGTTGGTATATGTACCACAAGTTGAAATCCTACAGTTTATAGCATAAAAATTGGCTTATAGATGGCGGTAGTGAGGGGTCAAGGCTTGCATTCCTTCTTGGAAAATCTCTTATTGTTCTGACTTGTGATATGCAGTCTGACAGGCTCAGAGCACATCCTGCAGCTGTGAGGTAGAAAGGGGTTACAGAACAGAATGTCCGCTGTTTTCAGGGTCTGTAGGAATTTGTGACTGTGGCAAAGCAGTCCTGGTAGAAAAATCTAGTGTGTAAAGACAAAAATTAGTAGCCGTTTAAATGAGAAGGACACTTAGCAACTGAACAAAGAAGCTGTGTGAGTCACGAGGACCTGCAGGATAAAATGTGCTAATCAGCCCTTTCCGACGGATGAACACATTGTATGTTTAAAATAGACGAGCAGCGCTGTAACTTAGGAACTAAATGACAAAGGAGCCCCATTCCTCTTGACGTATCATTGACTGCCGTTCCTTCCAGTAATCAACAGAAAATGTGCTGCTCTCTGCATTTTCATAAGCTTCAGTCTTGGCTTTCTTGATATTCTGGGAACAAAGTTAGAGGTCCAGCACACGATATAATACGAAAAAATATTCTCGCTTTCTCGCTTTCCAAGTGGTAGTAATCCATTTCCAATTCCTACAGATACTCTTAAAATCCATCAAGCTAGGGATTCCCTTTTAATCTAGAGGAGACTATCTCCATAAAATGGCAAAAAATAAAACATGGCATAATTTTTTTTTTACTGTCGGATTCATACGGATTCCGCAAAAAGAAACTGTTTGCCTCTGTATGAAATCTGAGACATACAGAGGTACAGTAGGGCCCCATAGACTTGGATTGGAGTGTTTTATTTGTCCCTATACCATTCGATTTGTTCTCTGGAGGTTTATTGTGCTAGAGAAGTCTGGCAGCTTATCAACCTTTCTATATCTATAGACATGTACATGAATGTTCAGTCGAGAGCTTATCGTATTATGTTCCCGCTAGCAAAGAAAGGCATTTTGTTAATATTAGGTACTTGCTATTTATGTAATTTCCCATTATATTAATGTAGGTACACCAATGGAAAACCTAACACCTAACAGTGATCTGTGGGGTATCTTCACAAGACCCTAAAATGGAGTACAGTTTGAATCAGTCATTTAAACCGTTAAACCCATCATTATAGCTGTAACGTCTATGGCCGGGGTCGTCGTTCAGACTTACCCCTTGATGGCCCCGGCCATGGACATCTCTCTTCACGGTGTCTGATCCCTCCAGGGAGACGCTGGCACTCACTTCCGGGTCCTCGTACTGATTCCCGCAGGGCACGCGCCCACGCGTGCACAGCATTAAAAGGACAGTACGCGCCCAGCTGTCACCTATCAATTATTAGCCCAAATGACTGCTGGACTATAAAAAGGGGCTCTGCCCACTGGTTCCTTGCCTGAGCGTTTTTGTATACCTAAGTTTGTCTTGCAAATGGTCTCCCAGTGTTTTCCAGTTCCCAGTGTTACCCGTTCCTGCTGCCTGTACCCTGTATCCCGTGCTATCGTATCTACAGTGAGAGTCAAGTCGTGCCTTCCGCTGCATCCACGGTGCCACCTGCTGTGAAAGTCAAGTCGTGCCTTCCGCTGCATCCGCGGTGCCACCTGCTGTGAAAGTCAAGTCGTGCCTTCCGCTGCATCCACGGTGCCACCTGCTGTGAAAGTCAAGTCGTGCCTTCCGCTGCATCCGCGGTGCCACCTGCTGTGAAAGTCAAGTCCTGCTTCCGCTACTGTCTACATTGCCTCAGGTACCCATTCCGAACTATAGACATTGTTTTGTTGGCCAGCTGCTAACCCGCTACGCGGTACGGCCCAGTGGGTCCACACCCCGCATCGTGACAATAGCTAAGCTACTTTAAAGGACTTTGTATTACTGGTGAGTGAAGTCTAAGTTAATGTCTTATCCTTCACTCCTAACCCGAAGACGACGTTCACAAAGGACATTTTTTATAACAATTCACATTGAAAATTCACAACAAAGTAAGTACAATGTATGTGAATAGGGTTTAGAAAACCCCATTCTCATGTAGTGGAAATTATAATATGCACAGAATGCTCTATTCTGACACCAATTTGTTCTGAATTCACCACAGATTTATCCTACTGAAATACTGTAGGTGGTAAAATGAACGTGTAATTACATGTGTAATTAGAGTGTATTTACAGCAATCATTTCTAAAGGGTTCCTTGTGTGAACCAAGCCTTACATTAGGTTATGGATATCCTGATTGTAGACCTCATCATAGCCCCCATTTTGTGAGTTGAGGAATCCAGAATGAGGTACTCAGTCAAAAAGCAACATTTTAGAAGCCAAGGCTGATGGTGCGCAGGCCGAAGTTAAGGAATTTAGAGTACACGCAGAAATCAAAATCAGAAAATCAGCGTACGTACCAAGAGTCAAAGAAATGAAAGCATGTGTACTGAAGCAGTGTCCTGTGCCTGAATATATAGGAAGTGTAGATGATGTAGTCATAGACCAGGTTCAAATATTTGCACCTCTTGCTCTTTGAATTTCATGAGACCAACATGCCCAGAACGAAGGGGACACAGCCGACCAAAAGCAGAAAGAACGAAAGGCCAGTGGAATTAACAAAGACATGACAAAATGGATGGAGTCTACTGAGATTGTTCATTGTATAATATTTATAAGAATACAGTAGAAAGGAATGCAAGAATTGAAATCCCTTAATTCTTGAAAACTAGTACAAGAAATACCTCACCTGTTTCAAAGTCATGAACTGTTTAAGCAGCGTTTTACAAAATGTCAGTGATGGTAATTCTTCGTCTTCAGTGAACCTGTTGTTTGGTATGTGCCTTGAAAAGAAATATAGATAGAGCTCAGTTTGCCTTGTGACATTTTTTTACATTTTTTTTCATTTAGGTTGAACTAAAAAGCAAAGATGCAGATCTCTCTCTCTCTCTCTCTCTCTCGCCACCATAGCAATCCTTGCACTGCCATGCAAGGTGTGAGCTCAGATTTTTGACCTTTCTAAAAGGAGTTCCCTTCCAGAAAATGTTTGTGTAGAATTTCGGTCCCCAACAGTAGATCTCAGGAGTCACCACTTCTAGTGCTTCTGTTTTTGTTTTCACGGAGCACATACACAGATGTTCAACGCTGTATCACGTGGTAGCTTCAGTTTCCAGATTTCCATTGAAATACACTTTCTGCAATGAATTACAACCCGCTACCTCTATAGTTTATTCGAAATTCAAAGTGTCTCTATGTCATTACGATTAAACAGTATTTCATTTACTATAGACTTACACCCCTTATGTACACCTAAACAGAAACTTCTATGCTTTGACCACTAAGCCACATTGAACAAAAAAAAAAGATGTATCAAGGAACATAAGCAAGATATATATTTTTAGAGCAACCAATCCAGTTAAACCAGTTTAAAAGCTATTTGGAGCCAAGCTATCTAAAGACAGAATCAGATAAGTAGTACTCATTGCTTCTGTATAGGGATCTCATAATTGACAGGTGCAAATAAAATGGTTTTATGAATGGTGTCTACTTTCCAAAGTCAAAATGGTAAAAAAAAGACCAAATATTAGCTTTTTTCTCCTTAATTATAACATGGCATAGCCCATAAGGACTCAGATGATAATTTAGGAATAATCTAGCAGATTTTGTGGTGTCTGTAAATTACAGCACATCTGTGCACATTGTATCTTGTTACTAAACATATCATGCATTATTATAACGTGATTCATTGGTTAAATAACACAGCGTGAAAAATAGACATTTAAGATCCAATGATTTATAGCATCTAGCCTTAAGTAAAATAATCTTTCATTTTTTTCACAATTTACCATTGTATGGTTCTTCCTAGAACACTGACATAGGCAAAAGATTAAAGCACATATGCTGATGACTATATATGTTTACAGGAGAACAGTCATATCATTAGTTTCACATCTACACAAGCACAGATGTAAAACATTTCTGTAAATTCTTTTGCAATGAAATAGTAATTTCATTCACTTGATTCATTTACATTCAAATACATATTTAGGCATCATTCACATGAGTGTATTTCATGTCCCTATTAGTTCTGTATCTGGATGCTTCTTAATAGGCAATGTTAGACAATGCAACCATTTACAGTTGTAATTGTAAAGCCAAAATTCTAATATGCATCCTGTTCTACTGTTGGTCACTATTTTCCTTTAAGAGTTAACGAAGGCTGGTAAAAATATGCAAAAAAAAAGCACTGACATCGACATTGCCATCCTTATGATGTAAATAAACATGTGGAGAGAGTTCATCAGAGACATATGAAATTGTTCTGAGAATACAAGCTTTCAGGCTGAAAGCGAACATATAAAAAGAAGGCTGGAATGTCATTAAAGGGAACAACAATTATCAGCAGTGTACTCACTGCAGTATGAGAATACACTCGCTAATCAGGGCCGGTTTTAGACAAAGGGTGGCTAAGTTAAAAGTAAAAAGGAAAAGTGGGGCCCCAAATGCTGAATTAGGGCCTGTTCACATCTGCGTTGGGGAACCCAAGAACGCAAACCAAACGGAAACCATGGCTTTCCATTTGCATTACCATTGATTTCAATGGTAATGTTTCCATTGAAAATGGTTTCCGTTTCTCTTTGTTCCGTGTCACGGCGCGAGGTGTGGACCTACTGGGCCGTACTGCGTAGCAGGATAGCAGCAGGCCTACTAGGTACAATACAATGTCTATAGTCCAGAAAGTGTACCTGAGGCAATGTAGACAGTAGCGGTGACACAACTTGACTTTCACTGTAGATGGCACAGTAGATGCAGCGGAATACGCGACTTGACTTTCACTGTAGATGGCACGGTAGATGCAGCGGAAGAAACGACTTGACTTTCACTGTAGATGGCACAGAGGCACGGTAGCACTGGGTACAGGCAGCAGGAACGGGTAACACTGGGAACTGGAAAACACTAGGAGACCATTTGCAAGACAAACTTTAGGCATACAACAACGCTCAGCCAAAGATCAAGTGGGCAGACCCCTTTTTATAGTCCAGCAGCATTCTGGGCTAATTACTGATTTTTAACAACTGGACGCATACTGGCCCTTTAAGGCCGTGCGCGCGCCATGCGAGAATCAGTCTCAGAACCCGAAAGTGAGTGCCGGCGTCTCCCTGGAGGGAGATGCCGCCAAGAACACAGACGTCCATGGCCGCGGCCGTCAGAGGGTAAGTCTGAACGACGGTCCGCGGCCATAGATGTTACAGTAAGGTTTCTGTTTTTTTTTGCGGAAACAATAGCGCAGTCGACGGAACGGAGGCAAACGGAAACCATTTCCAATGGAAGCATTACCATTGAAATCAATGGTAATGCAAACGGAAGCTATGATTTCCGTTTGCCTTTCCGTTGATGGGTCTGATAGAAGCCATCAATGGAAACCAAACGCTGATGTGAACACACCCTTACTGTATCAATAATGCAGCCAATTCAGAAGGCGATGTGCAGAGAACTGCATCACTAATTTCTAGCGCGTTCAGGAGTGTTGCAAGACCCAAAGCATATGTCCCCCCTCTCACACAAAAAGTTATCTATCTGTACATATACAGTTATAATATCATACCATACCAGATGAAATATTACCTGCATACTGTTACTGAACACAACTCACTATTATAAGACCGATATTACTAATAACACAAAACAATATAAGGTGACTGAATAATATCCCCATACTGTTAGTGAATAATACCGCCACACCATAACCACATAGTGACTGAATAATACCCCATACTCTTACTGAATAATACTGCCATACCATAACTACATAGTGACTGAATAATACCGCCATACTGTTACTGAATATTACGTCACACCATAACCACATAGTGACTGAATAATACCCTCATACTGCTACTGAATAATATCACCACACCATAACCACATAGTGACTGAATAATACCCCCATACTGTTACAGAATAATACTACCACACCATAACCACATAGTGACTGAAGAATACCGCTATACTGTTACTGAATAATACCGCCACACCATGACCACATAGTGACTGAATAATACCCCATACTGTTACTGAATAATACCTCTACACCATAACCACAAAGTGACTGAATAATACCTCCATACTGTTACTGAATAATACTGCCACACCATAACCACATAGTGACTGAATAATGCCCCCATACTGTTACTGTATATTACCGTCACACCATAACCACATAGTGACTGAATAATACCACCACACCATGACCACATAGTGACTGACTAATACCTCCATACTGTTACAGCATAATACTGCCACATCATAACCACATAGTGACTGAATAATACCCCATACTGTTACTGAATAATACCTCCACACCATAACCACAAAGTGACTGAATAACACCTCCATACTGTTACTGAATAAAAACCACTATACAAAAAACAATATTACCACTATATTGTGACCATGTAGTGGAAGATTCCAGTTATACATAGGAGCTCTGCAGACAATATATTGCCTCCATATAGTGGTAGATGCCAGTTATACACAGGAGCTCTGCAGACGATATCAGTGGTTACAGCACATTTATATCCAGTGACTCACAAGTAATTTTTTTGATTAGAGTCGTTCACTTTCCCTTTTTTTCTCCATCCGGCCCAGACCACTGTGACGACTTATTCCATCCGCAACTTGTCTCTGCAGAATTTGACACACAGACATGTTGGATTCTTGCTTTTCCGGCATTCTCCCCACCTATAACCCATCCTTTAAACAACCTCATAATCCACAGTGCCACAGATGGTAATAATGATCCATCAGTCACAATAATGGTACCCCATCAGTAACCGTGCCCACTTTGTGACCCTACCGCAGTAATGCCCCCTTTGTGACCCCTTTAGATAGCGCCACACATAGCCGCCTGTACATGGCACCACGCTCAGCCCCCCTGTAGATATTGGCACACACAGTCCCCCAGTAGTTAGCGCCACAGTCCCCCCCTTGTATATAGTGCCACACAGCCCTAGTAGAAAGTGTCATACAGCCCCCCATAGTAGATAGTGCCACACAGCTCCTCTTGTATATAGTGCCACACACAGCCCCCATGTAGACAGTGCCACACAGCCCCCCTTTTATTTAGTTCCACACAGCCCCACCTTGTATATAGTGCCACACAGCTCCCCCTTGTATATAGTGCCACGCAGCTCCCCTCCCTTGTATATAGTGCCACATAACCCAACTTTCATATATTGCCACACAGCCCCCCCTGTATATAGTGCCACACAGCCCCCCTTGTATATAATGCCAAACTGCACCCTCCCTTGTATATAATGCCACACAGCCCACCCCCTGTATATAGTGCCACACAGCCTTCCTCCCTTGTATATAGTGCCACACAGTGCCCCTCCCTTGTATATAGTGCTACACAGCAATCTCCCCTGTGTATTGCCACACAGCCCCCCCCCAAAAAAAAACAACCATATTGTTCTTACCTTGCCTCGTTCCCTCGATGGACGGAGCGCTGCACATCCTCCGGGCAGGGCGCTTGTGCAAACCAGCGTGATGCAGTGACGTCATCACGCTGGCATGCGCATGGGGTTTCACAGCGCATTATAGGCCTATAGTAAACATCTGTGTCTGCTTCCGGAGGACGCAGATACAAGTGAATGTAGCTGTCGCTAGCACCAGGCCCCCCCCGTGCTAGCGATGCCACCAGGCATGAGGGGGGCGCTGCCATCCGGCCCATAAATGCACCATAGCAGCCGCAGGCAGGGGGCCCTAAGAGGATGGGGGCCCTGGGCAATTGCCGAGTTTGCCTCCCCTTAACGCCGGCCTTGTCGCTAATCAATACCATTGTCAACTGCGCTATTCATTCACAACGACGGAACCCTTACACAACGGTGACGAATTAAAACCATTTGCACTGGATCCGTCACCATTGAAATCAATGGGGATGCGAACGGAAACCTAAACAGTTCTCCTTGAGTGTATTAGGCAGAGTGGTACTTAGAGCAAGATTAGAATGTAGCCATACCGGTTGCTTCAACTCCAGAAGTCTTTAGACATGTATTTTTTTTTTTAACTTGGAATCATTAAACACTGTACATGGTTTTAAGTAGTATCATGTGCTGGATTTTTTATTTCAATAAATTAAAGATGGACACAACATAAAGCTGAAAAACCTTACTGTCATTAGAGCTTACTGATAACACTTTATCAATGTATTGGAAGTGTGTTCTGCACCAACTTCAAACTTTCCGTAATTGTCATTGTTCTTTTCGGAAAAAACATAAAAATATAAATATCTTAGTATATTATGATGTAGAATGCCTTTTACTAACTACAGTGAATGGCACAACAATGTAGTTAAAATCCCAAAATAATTGAGGGTTTGTTTTGTAATTTGCAGCACCACTTTTCACCATTGCCAATACCAATTTCCTGAATCCAGAACAGGGGTTTATGGAGCATTTTTATTAGCTGGCTCTACAGGCAATAAAGGCATTAACAAACTAAAGCTGTATAGTAGGGTAAGAAATAAGGACTTATCACAAATAGTCAATCTCTGCTCAGATACAGAAAACTAAGAATTCATTTATAGTATTCATATGAAATTATCCCATATCTTCAGTTTGTGCCGGCATTTACAAAATAACCGGTATATTGTTAACAACTTGGTTGACATTTGTGTACATAGCGGCTATGAGTGGCAAGACTTTTTTCTCTCTTTCATCTTCATTTTTAAATTTATAATTAAAATTTATATTTTTTGCTTTTTTTTTAATGCTACTTGGAAGCTACAGTCATCCTGATGAATAGGAACAGCATATAGACATATTTTCTAACAACAGGGCACTATAAAACATCTAGGCCGACTAGAACAAGGAATGCAAGTGCTATTGCATGTAGAGATGCACATCGACCTGACAGAAATAGTGTCTTGCAGATTATAATCTTCCATGTGTCCAAACACAAGTCACAAAAGTGACTCAAAGCCAATCGGTTAAATCTACCGTTGGCTAAAAGTGAATGCATTTAACAATAATCTGTAAGCGGAGATATAAAAGATAACATATGATCATTGGAGGGAATCTGCAGATCTTTTTATTTTATTTTTTAACACATTTGCTGCTGTATTCATTGGAGAAAATGTACTACATTCACAAAAGGAGGTTTATAGAAGACATGCTAGAACCTGGCTACCTTAAGTATATTTATAAAGGATTTATTTTTCCGTTTTTATGCTGAATAAGACTTTATATAAAGTCCAGCTCTATAGCTCTATTGTAAAAGCAGCCAGTAACAGAACAGTGTTAGGTTTAAATAGGAATGGATTCGTATTTAGACATTACCTTCCAGCTCCGGTATTCTTCACTCTATAGTTTGGAGCAGAAACTCTTGAAAGCTCTAAGAATTATATTCATGACTCCATATTACCTTTACCATCCAGTTTCCAGACACACAGTTGGCAAAGGTTTAGATCCTGCATTAATATGAAAACCTCGACGTGCGATTTTACCTCTTATAGGAGATATAAATAAAATCTGCTCCAAGTATTTCTTCAGAGCCAATGATACTTTGGGCAAAACAAAGATCTCAATCCATTGAACACATTTTCAGGATAATGGTAGCGAGTCTCAAAGACTTTGCAGACTTACAAACTGGCATTGGAATTTACCCTTTTCAATGGTATAGGTTAAGATATTGCTATATATATATTTGTTAACACATTAGTGAAGGCTTGCCATAATTTTTTAGCAAATTTAAAGGGAACATTAGCATCGATTATAATATACATTTCTGCAGATGCTACCAGTAAAGAACAAGCACAAGAATACAAGTGCATACATTGCAAGGACTTAGACTAATGATGAATAGTGCTCGCATTTTGGAATAAAGACTGTGTTAAAATGTTGTCACTGAGAGCAACTGTAATGTAGGACCAGGAGTAAGGAGGAGGCCGAGACTGCACTTATGTCTGTGCTCGTGGCTCTAAGGACAGAACTGTTTCTATGAAAGTAGTACAGACTTGACTAGTAAGCGATATGTGGTATTTTTCGGCCAACTCCTCATCCTCAGTACCTCATAGCAGTCCATATGTGAGCACTTTATGAAGTCACGCTAATGTACACTACTTAAAATTAGTTCATATCTGCTTTAATTTTATTTAGCAGGAAAGTATACCTCTGTAAAGAATATAGAGATTTAGTAGAGGTTAGTTTGTCACTTGGCACAACAAGTATTCCAATGTGGTTTTCCATAGGACTACCAATAAACCTACTCAGTTATATTAATGAGTTAGTCTCTGTTCACATTGTATTCGGCGTAAAATGTTTCATTATGCGCAAAACATTAAGCCCTGATGTATGCCACTATATAAAAAACATCATGAACATGCCACCATGTTAAAAAAAAAAAGTATACCAAGTGGTATACCTTTATGCGTTGGCCCACTGTATAGGTAAGAACTTTCCTATACAATTTTAGAACAGGTATACTGATGTATATGTGCCTGGTAGATGCCAAAGGACCCACTAATGTCACCCATCGCGTCTATAGGCCCTATGTATACGTACGGTGCAAAAAAGGAATAAAGACAGTGGTGAAGACGATGAAGAAAAATAATAGTTAACAAATTCAGCTCTGCTTAATGTGTAAATACATAGGTAGGTTTCCCCATTAATGCAATATCAAAAAATAGGGACACCAACGTATCCCATTTCTTAGTATATAAAGACAAAAGATCTCTTGTGCAAAGTAAGCTAGAATAGTTTTAGACACATATTCCCACTCACATTTAATCTAAATATAACAGTCATTTTAATTCTAGTGAAGATTTCAATAATAAAAAAGTGTTTAAGTATCCCGAAATCCATTTCCCTTACTAAATTAGGCTTTGGGGTGAGAAAGTCAATATAATTGGCTCAAATCTAATAGGAAATAGTTAACCCCAATTAGACAATTTTGGTCTTCTGTCTCCAGTCATCTGAGTAACTCTAGTCATGGAAGTCAAGACGGCTGTAGTCATTTTAATAAAATACCAAACACAATATCAGTCACATACAAGATGACTATTTTAGGAACACGAATGTATAAGCAATTATTACAGAAGGGCATACTATAGATCCCAAGTCGATATTAGGTTTGCTAAAGTTCGCTGTATTACAGGAAACGTAGGGTTCAAGAAAGCGATGCCGAGGGAGCTTTCTTCCATTACTGACAATACCTCTAATTCAAAGCTGCTTTAATCTGCCACGGATACATAGGGAATTTTGCCAATGGCATGAAAATGAGAAAGTTAGAAAAACTCTTGAATAGCCCCCTTTGTTATTTCATAGTGTAGAAGATTAGCAGTAACTGTATAAACTCTAGATGAATTAACCCCTTTGAAGTTGGAGCTTGTCACAATGTGCTGCTTAATGTCCTATTGAAGTGGTAAAGACATTGGTTTTGTTCCATATTAGTACTGTCCTTCCTTAGTAAATCCAATATCCTACAGATAAGCCTTTTTCTGACAATTAAATTGTAAAGTCCATGCTAATAAAGATATTTAATGAAATACTATCTAAAGGCTGTCCACTGATTGGATGTAATTGTGGTTGGCATTTTATCAAAACCCTGTTTTTTTCTGTATACAAGACTAAATCTCCAAAAGACTCTTGCCTTACAGCCATGGCAGTAGTAAATACTAAGTACAATACCTGTCATGCTGCATTACAGTATGAATCAATGTCTATAGTTTGATGGATGTATCAATTTGAAACATTTTGGAGACTAAATAGAAAGTATACAAAAATTAGCTATAGATATGACTGAGTATTAGAATTCAATACATACAATTTAAATGTCACAATAGTTAATTACAGAATTTAATTATTATTATTTTTTAACTAAAGACCCTATCAGGGCATATGAACGTCATGGAGAGGGGTTCCGTACTCGGGAACCCTCTCTATTATCCAGAAAACAAAGCTGTTAACAAATCTCTTGCTCTGGCGGACACATCCTATCTATGTATTACATGATCGGCCATTCATTTATATGTAGAATGTATGTCTGGCTGCAGCTGATCACTGGGGGTTTCCAAAGCTGGACCAGCTTATCACCAGCTACAAAAGCTGTTGTCTTCTGGGGAGAAAACTCCTTTAAGGTTAGGACTAGACCTAGACTTTTTATCGATCGATAAAAAAAAAATCGCTGTCCATAGGAGTAGGCTAGAGCTACACACGGTGTATTTATCTCACTACAGAAAATCACTGAAATCGCTGTGATGAATCGCTGTCTATAACAATACATTGCGTAGCTTGAAAATCTCTTCACGACCGCTCCTGACAAGTGTGTAGATCTGAAATCCCAACATGTAGCGATTTAAAAAAAATTGCTAGCAAATCGCTTGACGGAGCGATTTTGAAGACATTTTCAAGCTACTCAATTCATTCCTATGGTCAGGGATATCGCATCAATTTCTTGTAGTGAGATAAACGGCCCTAGCCTAATGCATTCCTATGGACAGCGATTTTTTCCAGTAAATGATAAAATGTCTAGGTCTAGCCTCAGCCTAACTCCACATTGAAATGCAATTTTTCTTATAGCAGTTATGTAGGGTGAGGATGGACAGTTAAAAACTTTTTACCAGTAGCTGAAGGGGCCCAACTCTACAACACGATGAGTAATCTGTACGAGGCAGGGATGTAGCTAGCGGGATTCTGATTCCAGGAGGGTGTCAACAAGCCACTTTACCTTAGCCAGTATATTTAGATTCAGGGATGGGGCAGCGAATGAAAACTTTGCTCTGGATGAAGGACAGTCTAACTACAGCTCTGGAGATGGTAAGAGAAAAAATAATTGTAGAAGATGACATAGGAAGGAGAAGATGAAAATAAACAGATTCTTTTTATTTCCTGAAGGCACATGCTGCAGATGCCGGTCATAACCATTTTAAGTTTTTCTATAGGGCTCAGGTTTTTTTTGTTTCATTCTTGCTTATGGCATTTATAAATGTTATTGAGATTCCATTTTACAATAATTTATTAAATGAGCGCAGGTAAAGTTAAAGACAGACATTGCTGAGTTATAACCAGACAAAAATATCCCTGGTAAAATGGATAATGCTAATTTTGGTTATGGTCAAAATACCATACTCCCTTTTACTTACCGCTTTTATGTCAATTTTCACACAGCCTAATAAAACTCCAACTATGGCACCAAGTGGAACAAAATAGTTGCCAAATGTATAAGTGCTTTGGCAATGTTGCAAGTAAATGTCAGAAACTGGCAAATGCACATAAAGCAAAATGTTAAAAAGACAAACTACACATTATTTAAACCTAATGAGGTCTTTGGAAGGAAGGAAAATAGCAATAAAAGTGCTGCCTGATCACATAGAGCTTTATGTGTCCCTAGTGAGAGTACAGAAAACTCCATTCTCTTTCCCATTGTTTTTATGGATAATAAAGCTAATTGCCGGTGTCCTGCTGTTGACATTGGTTAATTGTTTTTCAATTATTAATTACTTCAGCAGCATTAAAGCGGAGCTGGCGGATCCTATTTCTTCACGTCAGATGTTCCAGAAGGATATCAACATGATCAAGGTCTGTATTATTCTCATACCTGAAAATTGCAGTGCCCAAGTGAGGGTTTTTTTCTTTTTACTTTTTTAGGCTTTTTTATATATTGTATTTTCCATTTCACTACGCATGTTTCTCTGCTTAACAATTTAAGAAAAAAAGGGCAGATCTAACTGTGGCAAAACATTTTTTTTTTGTAGCCCTGACCACAATATTTCAGATATGGAGATAAATGGAAGTTAGGGAAACAGCGTAGCATAGTGAACTACGCTGTTTCTGGAACTTGAACGGTACGGAAACAACGTAGCTCATTGTGCTAAACTGTCACAGTGAGGGTATGTTCACACGCAGTGTTTTCAGGTGTATTTCAGGTTGTTTACGGCTCGAAAAACGCCTGAAAAAATGGAAGCTGAATGCCTACAAACATCTGCCCATTAAAATCAATGGGAAAAACAGCATTTAGTTCATACGGGGCATCTTTTCACGCCTCTGTTTTAAAAACGGAGCGTAAAAAGACGCTCCGTAAAAAGAAGTAGCATGTCATGTCTTGAGTCGTTTTTTGGAGCTGATTTTCCATTGAACACTCTTAAAAATGCCTCAAAAAAAGCCTCAAAAGAAGCCTAAGGGTATGTTCACACGGCTTAGCAAAATACGTTTGAAAATACGTAGCTGTTTTCGCCTGAAAACAGCTCCTGATTTTCAAACGTTTTTTAACAACTCGCGTTTTTCGTGGCATATTTTAAGGACGTTCTTGGAGCTGTTTTTCAATGGAGTCAATGAAAAACGGCTCCAAAAACGTCCCAAGAAGTGACATGCACTTCTTTGACGCAGGCGTCTTTTTACGCGCCGTCTTTTGACAGCGACGCGTAAAATTACACCTCGTGGGAACAGAACATCGTAAAACCCATTGAAAGCAATGGGCAGATGTTTGTAGGCATAATGGAGCCATTTTTTCAGGCGTAATTCGAGGCGTAAAACGCCCGAATTACGTCTGAAAACAGTGCGTGTGAACATACCCTGAGATGAAGCCTCAAAAGAAGCTGAAAACAGCGCAGTAATTTCAGACGTTTTTGAGTTTTTTGTGCACTTATCTTTACTCCCGTTTACTTCTATGGGAGTTCCAGAAACAGCATAGCAAAATGCGCTCAGCTGTTTCCAGAAAACCCAACCACCTCATCAGTGAGGGCACGTTCAGACGTGGCAGAGTTTTTCCGCTGCAAATGTTGGTGCAGATTTGGGGCAATTATGTAACGAATCTGCACCAACATTTGCATATTTGACAGGTAATTCAGACGTTGCAGAAAACACAGCGGACTTGACACAGATTTCAGTTTTTGCATTGCAAAGGCTGAAATACGCAGTGAAATTCCGCCACGTGTGAACATGCCCTAAGGGTGGATTCACATATGACAGAAATTTTCTGCCACTGAAAACTAGCTTCACTCATCTGGGGTTTTTTTTCTGCAACAGCTGCAGGGATTTCTGCAAATTCCATTCAGATGAATGTAAATGAAGTCGCAGAAATGTTTTGCAAAAAAAATCTGCCGCATGTGCTTGCACCCTTCAGACGTCGCAGAATTTTTCCGCTCCAAATGTTAATGCAAATTCGGGGCAATCACGCAATGAATCTGCAGCAACATTTGCATATTTGACAGGTAATTGAGACGTTGCGGATATCATAGCTGACTTGCTGCAGATTTCAGTTTTTGCATTGCAAAGGCTAAAATCTGCACTGAAATTCCGCTGCTTCTCTGCGATAGAATGGGCATGCTGCGAAAGGAAAATTCTGCACCGCAGTCTAAATTCCGCACTGTTATTTTCCGCAACGTCTGAACTAAGTTACCTAGAAAAGGTAATGGAAAAAACGGCTGCTGCAGATTTCCACTGCAGACTGTCCGCAGCGGAAATTCCACAGCAATTCCGCCAGGTCTGAACATGCCCTTACTCAATGACATTACTTTTTGCATTACAATGATGCAATGAAAATTTTACAGCAGTACAACATAACATTCCTGGGTGGCTCATGCAAGCACTGCTCAGTTGTCATGTTTAGTGGCCAGCACAGGCTCAACGTAGCCTGCAGCCTAAAATATTTATTTGTATCTTCGTCCAGAGGATGCAGATACAAGTAAATGTGGCTGTCGCTAGCACTGGGGCCCCCTCCGGTGCTAGCGACGCCACTGGGCATGAGGGGACCCGTGCCGCCTGGCGAATAAATGTTAGGGACCAGGCGGCGTGGGCCCCGTAGTGGTATCGCTACCGCTGTAGCAGCCTTAATGGCTGCTAGAAGCGCCACCGGGCATGGGGGGTGTCGTGTCGTTGGGCCCCGTAGCAGCCGCTACGGATGCTACAGTGGTAGTTACGCCGCTGGTCAAAGGAGCGAAGGTTTAATGGATGTGCTGTTTGCAGATACAATACATTTTTGTAGCCAGTGTAAATAGTGATGAGATCATGAGCCCCTTCAAAGCAAATGTCTTCATTCTTTGAGAGCCAATTTGATGGCCAAGAATTCTCGATCTCCTATGCCATAATTTTTCTCGGCATGGAAGAAAGCCTTGGAGAAGAATCCACATGAAAAAGTTGTCCCTTTGCCTTTTTTCTGAGAAAAAACAGCACCCACTCCTACATCTGAGGCATCAACCTCCAGGATAAATGGTTTACTAGGGTTCAGTCTATGAAAAACAGAGACAGAGGAGAAGGCCTGTTTGAGACTGTGGAAAACGGAATCGGCTTCATGAGTCCAAATATTTGCATTGACCTGCCTTTTTGGTGAGAGCAGAGATGGATGCCACCAGGGAAGAGAAATTAGGACTAAAGTATCAATAATAGTTGACAAATCCCAGAAGACGTTGAATGGCTTTGAGTCCTTGGGGACGAAGCCATTTAAGTACTGCAGACAATTTGAAGTTTGATCCATTTGAAGTCCTTAATCAGAGATAATATATCCAAACATATACAAATTACATGAGCCTAACTGTTATTGGATTTGAGTATCCTGTCTGGAACTTGTTCCACGGGCAGAGGCCTAGTAGAACGGAGGACAGGAAAATACTTTGCTGATGACAGGTTTCACCCCATTGAGTTATCTAAACTAAAGTCCAATCTATCACAGGGCAGTATTTAGTCAAGGAAATTAAATCGTGCAGTGTAGCGGGTAGATCCCGGTCGGCCAGTTCATCCTTGATGCGGCCTGCGAGAACTTCCCTAAATGTAGCAACAAGAGCTTCATTGTTCAACTGTAACTCCATGGCTACGGTGCTGTACTGGATGGCATAGTGTACTACAGTAGAAGTGCCTTGGTGGAGTTTTAGTATGGACGAAGCCGCAGATGATGCCTTACCAGGTTCCTCAAACACCTTTTTAAATTCTTAAGGAATGCTTGGATGTCAAACATGATGGGATTGGTACTTTCCCATAATGGTGATGCCCAGGCCAGCACCTCACCAGACAATAGAGATGAGATGTAGGATACCTTGGCCTAGTCAGATGTTGATGCGCCACTACCTCAAAATTGAACTTGCATTGATTCAGGAATCCTCTACCAGACTTGGAGTTGCCTTCATAGCGAGAGGGACTTGGTAAAGGCAATCCAGAACTGGAGGCAGTAGCTTGATGTGGTGGTGGTTGCAACACAGGAGCAGCTGGAGAGGACAAAACATTTAAATGTAAGGAATCCTTCTGTAATAGTTGATACAATTGTTGCTGGTGGTGGACAAGATACTGAAGATAGTGATTGTTACTTAAATGTAAGCTATGTAGGAATATCAAAAATTATTTCGAGTTGACTGTCTCCGGCAACATACAATGGTTTACATGAGACATCTGTTTTGTCTATACAGTATGTTGCTGCTACTAATATCCTAAAAAAAAATGAGAGTGAGAACTTAAGTTGGGACACATGGTAACTAGAAAAAAATTACTTCCAAACATCATGAGAACTTGCTAGATATTAGCATTTTTGTCTTCTTCTTGGACACTGTTTACAAACCAGACACCATCTGCTATTCATTACACTGCATTCCTCTTTGATGTCCCCAAATCTTGTGTCAAAGGTGATGGCAAAGTAGTAAAGAAGACAAAGCACTCCATTAGTAATGCAGAACATTTTCCTTCATCAGCTCCTACTTATTCACTGCACCATGTGATTGATTCAAAACAACATGTCATTTCATTTGACTTAATGATGGAGTCCACTGGTAAAACATTGTAATCCTGTCACTGCGTTGTTTGTGATGTTATAGACCAACTCACCTTATCTGTCTTAGACAGACATCTGTAGCCATTTGGCTTGCATTTTAGACAATCTTGTTATGCTGTAATTTTTATCAGAAACTAAGTTCAAAGTATTATTTGTTGCAATGAATGGCAATATTTTAGATAAACTTCACAACACCAAAAGTATTTATACGTTGATGAAATCAGAGCATAATCTGGACCCACTGCTGGTGTAGATTGTGCGGGGTTAAAGATTAAAAGGGTTGTCTAGCCTCTAAGGAACTGTTAAAAATGTAAAAACCAAAAAGGTTTATAGCATAATTACCATTGCAATTCTGGACTTCCAATGGCTGCGTCATCCCTATGCCCAAGTCCCTATGGATGAAAACATCACAATGGCATACAAACATTTAGTTTTTTGTTCCATTATAAAAAATATATAAAGTAACCCAAGGCTAGACAACCTCTTTAAATATGATTGGAACTGCAGTTTAAATACTATTCACTGTTGTGCATCCATTTTTTATTTCATATTTCCAAGGTTTCTTTTATCCAGAAGACATTCAACATTCAAACATGACAATTGTCTAACTTGTGGCACTTTCTTATGTGGCTCATGTCATAATCCCCCCACCATAACCTCCCATCTATGCCCAGATCGTAGGTTGTGTGACCCGGAAATCATGAGATAGGTCAGGAAATCATTGATGCATTTCCTTGTTGTCTGTAATATCTTACAATTATTTTGTGTGTTCACAAGCACACCATGCTATTATACCACCGCAGATGGATACTGTAAGAAATCCAGTGCTGGAGAAGGTACGTACAATGACTATCCCTCACTAAGAAGAGGGGCAACTGCCTGGCACTGAAATGGCAGCATGAGGCTGATACTGACATGGAGACACGTAGATTGCCCTGGCAAGGATACTCAAGTGTCTGTCATAGTTGAGGGAAGCATGTGGCTGTCACTAAGTGTGGATTTTACCTGACACTGTTAAAGAGGCATATAGCTGGCATGAGTATGCAGCCACTATGAAAGGTACTGATATGAGGTTATTATGACAGAAACTGACAGAGGGTTACCGTAGCTGGCACTGCTATGAGGCTACTGTGACTGACACTGATATGGGGGGCCATTGTGACTGGTACAGATATGTGAGTACTGTGGGGCTGGCACTGTTATGGGGGCTCTGTGGGGCTGGCACTGTTATGGGTGGCGCTATGGCAAACATGATTCATGTCGCAGATCGTGAAAGTAGCTAGCCATTATTGTGGCCCCAAAAAGACAGTTAGCTAGCTAGTCATTTTATAACTTTATAATATAACAATATGCTATAGCCTAAGATGTAAAACTTGTGGATCTTTTTAAATAGAAAATAAAAAGTTAGCTCTGAGATATATAAAATAGAAAACAGTAAGGGCATGTTCCTTCCTCAGACTGGCAGAAATTACCTGCTTTCAGATTTTGCTGCAATTACGCAAAAAATTTGAGGGTTAATCCAAACGTGGCGGATTTTTCGCATTGTTATCTTTCTGGTTAAATAAATTATCTGAACATGTTTCTATTCTGGGTAAAATATTTTAAGGTTTTTTATAGAGTCGCTATCTTGGAGTATTTCAATAAAAATTAGCTTATAACACAGCATCAGCATAGTTTTATTAGGGATCGGTCCTGTCACAGTAATCTCATCAGCTTCTATGAGGAGGTAAGATCTAGACTGGACCTGGTAAGGCTGTGGATGTTGTGTATCTAGACTTTTCCAAGTTGTTTGATACTGTACAACATAAAACTCAATCCTGGGACTGTAGACTAATGCGTGTAATTGGGTTAACAACTGGTTCAGTGATAGAAAATAGAAGATGGTCATTAATGGAACATCCTCAGATTGGGTCGCAGTTACTAGTGGGGTATCACATGGGTCAGTATTGGGTCAGCTTCTTTTTAATATATTTATTAATGACTTTTTAGAGGGCTCTACAGAGTATTGTAAAGAGGGACAAGTATTCAAGTATTGTAAAATTGCTAATTTTTCCCCGTTGAGCCATGCCTCTAACCCCACCCATACACACCCAGTTCAACCCCCATAGAACCCCACACACAGTATAATGCTCCATAGCTGCCCCCCACACACTATTATGCCCCCATACTGGACTCCACACAGTACATTGCCCACATAGCTGCCCCTCCACACAGTATAATGCCCCTTAGTGCCTTCAACACACAGTATCATGCCCCTATAGTGCCCCCCACACACAGTATAATGCCCCCATAGCTGCCCCACACAGTATAATGCCCCAGAGTGCCTCTCACATACAGTACAATGCCCGATAGTGGCCTGCACACAGTATAATTCCCCCGTAGTGGCCCACACACAGTATAATTTGGGGAAGCTAGAGGCATGGGCAGAAAATTATGTATTAGTAAAACACTGGGCAAAATTGCCACTGACAAAGACTTGGGGATATTGGTAGATAGTAAACTTAACTTTTGCAACCAGTGCCAGGCAGCTTTTGCCAAAGCAAATAAAGTCATGGAATGCATCAAAAGAAGCATAGATGCACATGACAAGGATATAGTTTGCTTCTATACAAATTGCTAGTTCGAGCACAAATGGAATAATACTGTCAGACCACAAATGGAATTACTGCTGTATCTGGTTCTAGAAAGTGTAGAAAAATGTGCCAAATTGTGGCGCATTTTGACGCAAATTGGCGCAGTTTAGAACAATATTGATGTTTGCACCTGACTAGATACTTTTTAAAAGTGTTTCAGAAAGCGAGTGTAGCTTAGTGGGAAAGGGGCCAAAAATGTGCCAAAAAACCGGCACAAAATTTTAGCGCAAAATAAGCCAAATAAAGTGTGGTATAGTGAAGAGAAAAGTGTCTAACAGGTCAGACAAGATGCACCAAAATTATCCTACAGCATGTACCACTGTGATAAATTTTGTGCATTTTGTGGCTACCTGGTCTAAGTTTACGCTGTCTAACTATTAGACAGCATTAGTAAATGTGGGCCATTGTGTACCATTTTAGGCACCTATGTATAAGAAAGACACAGCTGAGCGGGTGCAGAGGAGGCTGGCCAAGGTAATTAAGGAAATGGGTGGATTGCAGTACCAAGAAAGGTTATTAATCTTGGGGTTATTTCGTTTGGAAAAAAGACGTCTAAGGGGCAATCCAATTACAATTTATGAATTTATGAATAAACAGTACAGAGATTTGTCCAATGATATTTTGACACCTAGGCCTGTAACCATGACAAGGGAATATCCTCTACATTTCGAGGAAATAAGATTTCACCATCAATGTAAATGGGGCTTCTTTACTGTAAAAGCAGTGAGACTATGAAGCTCTCTGCCTCTGGATGCCTTTCTTGAATGATACATTATTACAGGTTATGGGTACTGAATTTCTGAAGATGGGAAGTTAATCTAGGGATTTATTCTGATTGCCATAATTGGAGTTGGGAAGGAAATTTTCCCCCTAATTGGGGCAAATGGCCACTGCCTCATAAAAGTTTTTGCCTTTCTCTGGATCAACACGATAGGATTATAGGTTGGACTTGATCAACGTGTCTTTTTTTCAACCTTATCAACTAGGTAACTATGTAAAATGAACGTTAACTAATATTATCATTTACTGGAAATAACAGTATTTTTCTTCTCTTGTATTCAATAGCATTTCACAGTGTTAGTTGGTTAAACTAGTCAATTATAATGAAAGATATTTGATATACTCAATGACTTTAAAAGAAAGGAGACACGCTTGGTTTTAAGATTACCTCTTTCTATTGTGATGATACAGAGTGAACAGATGTTTGAATTGAGCAGCAGTTAAGAATAAACTATTGGCATGTGGTTTTCTATGGGACAACCAACTGTTTAGCTATATTTACGCCACTGCATAATGAACAAGTAGCTCCTTAGGAGGTTAAGATGGATCATATCTATTTTGTTAACTGGAATAAAATACTGCTGTATTAAAGTGCACAGAATGTCAAGGTGCAGACAGACTCAACTTTACTTTTCATTTCAATTAACCCTAAATGTAATGTAGCACTAGACCTGCGGATCTGTATTATACAAATAAGTAAAATGACACTCTTAAAAAACCTATTAGCTTGTAATGTATCTCGCTATGCCTCGAATGAAAAACAAAATTGTGGAATGTTTAATTGCACACCATATTACAGTGATATTCTTGCATTCTACACTATAAGCATTACTTCTAGGAGAGAAAACACTATGGTATGGAGGCACCATATGGCAGCACACTGAATGACTCCGGCTTTGCAAGTTATTGTATCGGCTATTCCATTCTAGTACCGGCTATTCCATTCTAGTACAATTTTTTAAAAAATAGGCAGCAATTTTGGTTATAAATTTATAATAAACCAAGCATCCAGCCGCTCATCATGTCACTTTTATATATTAAAAAATAAGACTTTTACCATGTATAGTATTCAAAATGATCCTCTCTTTCATACACTATAAGGTAAAACAATATTAACACCCCTCCTAAGTATTGAGTTCAGGTGCTTCAGCTACTCACATTACAAACAGCTGCATAAAATAAAGCACACAGCCACGTAATCTCCATTGACAAACATAGTAGAAGGGGCGTACTTAAACGCTAAGTGACAGTGTGATGGTACCTTTGCCACAAGTCAGTTTTTAAAGTTTCTGATCCGCTAGATCTGCCCCAGTCAACTGTAAGTCATACCTCCCAACCATCCCGGATTCAGCGGTACAGTACCGGTTTCCGGGCGGTTTCCCGCTGTCCTGGGCGGCCGGGGGTATGTCCCGCTGTCAACTGTATCTGCGTCATCAGGACGAAGTTACAACTGAACCCAATGCTGAAGCAGGGAACCATCAGCTCCCTGCTTCAGAATTAGTTCAGACTTCAAAGCGGAGGAGCAGAGGGAGCTCCTCCGCTTGCCGAGGACTCCTCGGCACAGTGCTACCTTAAGCGCTGTGCTCGGGAAAACCCTTGACGTCACTGTCCAGTGATGTCAGTGGTTACGGTTAAGCGGAATCCCCGTTGCCGATGATCTGGCCGGGGATTCCGCTTCTATAAGAAACCCCTGAAGTCACTGTCCATATATGGACATTGACGTCAGGGCTGGAGCAGAATCCCCGGCCTATGGGGATTCCGCTCAAGGAGTAGCCACTGATGTCACTGTCCATATATGGACAGTGACATAAGGGCTTCCCTCTAGGAGCAGAATCCCAGGCCTATGCTTTGGCTGGGGATTTCACTCCTAGAGGGAGCCCCAATGGCACTATCTACAGGTGGGGTAATGCTATCTACAGGGGGGGGGGTAGCGCTATCTTCAAGGGGGGTGTAGTACTATCATCATGGACACTGTAGCAATATATAGGGACACTATCTACATGGGCACTGTGGCACTATCTACAGGAGCACTGGCACTTTATATGTAGGCACTAGCACTAGGGGCACCTTTGAGGGCATTATATTGTATAAGGGCAGCTAGGGGGACATTGTACTGTATGGGGGCAGCTATGGGGGCATTATACTTTATGGGGCAGCAGCTATGGGGGCATCTGTGTGGGCATTATACTGTATGGGGGCATTATACTGTATGGGGCAGCTATGGGGCATTATGCTGCATGGGGCAGCTATGGGGCATTATGCTGTATGGGGGAATTTTTTGGGCATTATACAGTATGGGGGCATCTGTGTGGGCATTATACTGCATGGGAGAATCTGTGTGGGCATTATACTGTATGGGGCATCTGTGTTGGTTTTACACTGTATGGGTGCATCTATGGGGGCATTATAATGTATGGTGGCAGCTAGAGGACATTATACTGTGTGGGGCAGCTATTTGGCATTATACTGTGTGGGAGGCACTATGGGAGCATGATACTGTGTGGGCTATAGGCGGGGATTGGGTGGGATTAAAGGCGTGGCTTAAAAATAAAAAAATTGTCGTGGCGCCGCATCAGTTGTCCCTCTGTGAAACTTGAAAGTTGGGAGGTATGTGTAAATGTTATTGTGAAGTGGAAGAATCTAGAAGTAACAATAGCTCAGCCACGAAGCAGTAGACCACACAAACTCATAGAGCTGGACAGCCAAGTGCTGAAGCACATATAAAAATCGCCTATCCTTTGTTGCATCACTTACTACATTGTTTCAAACTACCTCTGGAAGTGACTATGCCAAAAGAACTCTGTGTTGAGAGCTTCATGAAATGGGTTTCCATGGTCGAGCAGCTGTGCAATGTCAGTTGGAGTGTTGTATAGCATGCCGCCACTGGACTCTGGAGCTGTGGATAAGTGTTGTCTGGAGTGATGTATCCCGTTTCACTATTTGGCAGTTTGATGGATGAATCTGGATTTGATTAACGCCAGGAGAAGGCCACCTACCAGAAAGTCTTCACAAAAGAGTGGAGGCCTTTATAATCGCAAAAGTGGGCCCAACTCCATATTAATGCACATGGTTTTGGAATGGGATGTACGAAAAGCTCATATAAATGTGATAGTCAGGTGTCCACATACATTCGGCAAAATAGTGTACAGTATCCATTGAAATGGAAGGTGCTCCCTCTGATATAGTAGAAAATATGCAAAGATTGTTACTTCCAAAGTAATTTCTTAAAGATTGTTACAGTTTGGTTCCAAGGATACCCAAAGAAAGACCCAACCAGGCAGCCAAATCACCTATAGCACCCCCCTTCCCATGACTTTGGTTAGGTTCGAGGTACTCAGCTGGCCCCAGCTTCTTGCTAGCCCAGTGGTTGATTCTCTGGATAACGTGAGCGAAGGAGAACTAGACAAATGATTGGGATGCTGGAGACACAGTTGCTAAGGAAAGAAGTATAAGGGATAAGAGATCAGCAAGAGTGATATAGCAGACTTGGAAGCGTGGTACAGATCCTAAGTTCATGAGGGTAGTCAGACAATCCAGGTTTTGGAAAAAGCGATGAAGCAGAGTTGGGTATGCGGTACAGAGGATAATCTGAAAGAAAAGCTAAGATAATGGCTAAATCAGGTAGAGAAACTATTAAGACTAACTGGTACTGAGGTCAGTGTGCTGGTGCTCTGAATAAGGCACACAGCATTTCGGACTGGTCGGACGACCGTCCGCTCTGCGCATGTGCCACACCACATTTCTGCCAGCCCTGCCATTACATGAATTGTGGCGGCGACTGGCATATAGAGACGGCACTGGCTATGTTACAAAGATAGTATTGTTCTAAATATAAAAAACCTGTGGACATAAACAAATACGAGCTGACTTTTGTCATATGAAGCTCAGACATATACTCTCCCTCAAGCACAAAGTGAAGGTTATTTTATGTAACTTAAAGTGCTATATATTATCATACATAATAGTTTTCTCAGCACAAACATTGATGACATTAAAAATTGTATACAAAGAAATGCCATGAATGTTCAATCCGTGTGGGGGTTCAAGCAGTGTGACCACTATCATTTGCTAGAAAAAAGTGGCACCGGCGTCAGTTTTACGGATGACTCCGCTCTGCTTTTTCCGAAGGCTGCATGGTCGGTCAGTCAAGTATTTATTTATTTACATTAATATTTTAAGTATTTCCCTCAGTTCCTGTAGTTGGACTAATGTCTCTATAAATACCTGAACACTTGCTCTGAATCATATATCATTATTTCTTGGACTCATCTGATTTACATTACCCCTAGACTGCTCCCATGCCTTCAGCATTCCTTGAAACGCAGCTGCTTCCACATTAGGTGACCATCCCAATTAGCTGGAACAAAAGTTTCTACGTGATATTTCTGTAAATTCCTGCAAAGTCTAGAGGAAACTAAGTAGTGCAAAACACAAAGTTACTCATTCTAACCTTGCATATGTGATAGTACTTGCAAGACAATTAAAATTATTATTTGGGTTAAGTAAGACTATATACAAGCATCTTATGAGATTATGACATTTGGTTTGGAATGTGGGGAGGATAGGAATGCTTTGGGTCAGAGATGCCTTTCTTACAATATGATAAATAACCACTTGACATTCCACTTTGTGCTTTTGAGATATTTCAAGGTTGAATGAATTAAAGACCATTCACATGGAAATTCCGCTTTAAATAACCTAAGACTGCACTGGACACATACTTCTATTAGAATGCTTGGTAATATTCATTTACTCCAAATTAAAAAATATGTTTTTATAACAATTATCCTAGTGGTTTTAATATCTTGTAAAAAATGTTTATTCATTAAATAAAAATGACACGTCATAAGAACACTGGTATTACTTTGTAAACCCATTCTCAAATTTCAGACAAATACATATACTGAAAAAAAAATGAAAAAAGCAGGAGACATTTTGATTAGATGACCCGAGCCTAACAAATGAATAGTTTACAGGAAGTGGAATAACAAAATGGTCACTATGATCACGCCATGTGGAATTTTTTGGGCTCCATACAGTGATACATCTGGGCCCCCCCCCATCCTTACCATGGGATGAAGCGGTGGCAACTAAAAAGTGTGCGTGAGGCGGGGCAAAGGTGAGACGCAAGCTAGAAGCAGCTCTGGGGAGGGGCAAGGTGGAGACATAGGTGGGCAGGGGCTCCATCAGGGGACAAAGGGGGAGAGACTAGGTGGCAGAGCTCTGTGGTGGAAAGAAAAGGGCTGAGGATCGGAATGTGGTGGTGTTATACTTTTATATATGAAAAGTATGTCAGAAGAGTATATATATGAATGTCTACATTACATACAAGTATTAAAGTATATATGTTGTACAATTTATGCAAATGGTTGGATTGTCTTGGACTTAAATATTGATAGCTTACCCTTAGGATTTTGTTTTTCAATTAACATTTGTTTCCCCACTATCGGACTTGAACTTAGGATCCTCCGATTGCTTCTATAATACATTGCAATATTTTATGCCTGTGATTGTTAGGCAGGGCCTAATAGGCGGCTTACAGCCTTTGCTCAGTCCCTGACTGCCAAGGCAACCCATCAGCGCCCATCAATGCCCCTTCCTTTTGTTGAGCCACTTTAAGGTAATCTTTCAGCAGTTTTGAGACGTGGGAGAGTGGGAGAGTATTGTAATGCTACCTTTTGTCTCGGTCATGCAAGTTGCATGATCGAGAAAACAACGTTTAATTCCCTGGGTGCCGTGGTTGCAAGTGCCACTCTTTGATGGCTCTGTAAGAACGACAACTTAGGTTTGGGCACAGCTCTGCAAACCAGCGATGGGGTTCATAGGCCATCATCAATGTAGTAACTGATTAGATATTCTTGTATATATCACATCAATGACTGGAATTATCTTATTGTCTTATATTCATATGTACAACTTCGGGGTTATGGTTCAGTTTATACCTGTATTTTGTGGTGTGTCTTTGCTCTGAAGTCTCAATTGCTACTTGTTATTTATGGTTATCTCCTATTACTGATGTAAATGTGACATACATGGTAATATTAATATCACTCACCAAATGTTTAATGCGTTAAAGGCCGTTATTAGGTCATTAGTCACATTTAAGTATTCAACCCTGTTCACATATGAAGATAAGTTTTATGTCAACTTCAAAGCCAAATACAATTTGACAAAAATCTGAATTAAAGACTGATGACAGGATGATGTTACCTTTTAGCTGTTGCATCAATGTGTGTGGTGTTTAGGTATGACTATCTCAACTGTCTTCTGTGCGATTATATACTACACGGTTCAGTTCAAGGGCCTGGGAATAGCATGGGTAGTTGTTTCTTTTCAGGTTTGCTTTATAACATGAAAGAAACATTAAATCCTTCAATATAAAACATAGAAATTAGGCTCTGTTCACATTGCGGTTAGAGCCTTTGTTTGGAGCCTCCGTAGGCAGTTTAGTCACATTTGAAAGGAATACGTTTTTTCGTTGAAACCATGAACACCATGACAGTGTCTGACAGATGCTATTAGAAATGAATTGTCAGGTTGCTATCCATTGTATGACAAATATGTTAATGCATTGTGGATTCCGTTATTAATTGCCTTATTTACCCAGAGAATCCAATCTGTTTACCTAATAAACTGATAAAAGTAAAGCTCTCTTCACATCTGCATCATTTATTTATATTGTTCTGCTCTCACATACCGTAGGATCCATTATGGTGTCCGTCACTTTATCTGACAAAATAACGCTACATGCTATTTTCTCCAGCATTTTTTACCTTATGGCTGGATACACACGAGCGTTGCGTTTTTGCGCGAGCAAACAACGCGGCGTTTTGCGCGCGCAAAAACCATTTGACAGCTGCGTGTGTCATCCGTGTCTGATGCGCGGCTGCGTGATTTTCGCGCAGCCAGCATCATAGAGATGAGGCTTGTCGACGACCGTCACTGTCCAAGGTGCTGAAAGAGCTAAATCTTTCAGCACCCTCGACAGTGAATGCCGAACACAACAGCGAAAAACCTGTAAAAAAAAAGATAAAGTTCCTACTTACCGAGAACTTCCCGGCCGTTGCCTTGGTGACGCGTCCTTGGTGACGCGCCTCTCTTGACATCGGGCCCCACCTCCCTGGATGACGCGGCAGTCCAAGTGACCGCTGCAGCCTGTGATTGGCTGCAGCCTGTGCTTGGCCTGTGATTGGCTGGAGCTGTCACTTGAACTGAAGTGTCATCCCGGGAGGTCGGACTGCAGGAAGGAGACAGGAGTAATCGGTAAGTTAGAACTTCGTTTTTTTTTACAGGTTCATGTATTTTGGGATCGCAAGTCACTGTCCATGGTGCTGAAACAGTTTAACTCTTTCAGCACCATGCACAGTGAATGTCTCCCGACGTCGCGGACCGGAAATTTTTTTGCCGTGTTCGGCCAAAACGAGTTTGGCCGAACCCGGTGAAGTTAGCTTCGGTTGTCGGGGTTCGCTAATCGCAAAGACACTCCGTTTGGATGTTCGGAAACAGAAAAGCACGTGGTGCTTTTCCGTTTACATTCATCCTTTTGACAGCTGTTGCGCAAACACGCAGTTCGCACGGAAGTGCTTCCGTGCGACATGCGTGGTTTTCACGCACCCATTGACTTCAATGGGTGCGTGATGCGTTGAAAACGCTGAATCAACGGACATGTCGTGAGTTTTTGGCAACGGAGCAACGCTGCGCAAAAAACGCTGCCATGTCTGCACGGCCCCATTGACAAATATAGCTACGGGCAACGCACGTGAAAATCACGCGCGTTGCACGCGCGTATTTTACGTTCGTCTGAATAAAGCCTATTCTGCGATGGAGCCTCCAAAACATTTGTAAACATCTTAGGGTCGTTTTACATGGCCTAAATTGGGCCGTAAAAATTAGGGCCGACCGACGAGACAGCTCGTCAATCGGTGCTCATTTGCTCCTTTCACAAGGAGCAATGATTGCTTATGTATGCGAACGAGCGATCATTACTACGATTGTTTATTCCCATACATTTACCTGTTTACACAGGTAGCTATGATGCAGACTAGTATCCATTTTATTGACTGCATAATTGAGAAGATCTTACGATGAACGAGCATTTACACAGGGCAATGATCGGGAACGAGCATTCGTATGAACACTTGTTTGTCCCATCATTGGCCCGTGTAAAAGGGTCTTTAGGCTCTGTCATCACTTGCACTTGTTCTTTCCCATCGGCTTTCCTTTGCTTTTTGAAGGCCAGAATAGCCTGACCTGATATTCATAAAAAAAGGATCTTGACTGATCATAACTGATCATGACAGATCATAATGGATCTGTCATATCTGTCATAAAAGCCTGTAAAAACAGAAAACATAATGCCAGTGTGAACAGAGCATAATAGGTTTGCGGTTGAAAATATTTGTATATATTATAACATGATATTTGGCACTGTTCACTCTACTGTCAGAGGAACAGTTATGAATATGGTGTTCACATTTGCTTTTTGGGTTAGTTGTTCTTCTACGTCATAGGAGCAGACCAACGAGAATAGTGGAAGCGCTGGATCTGTCACATGATGGAAACAAAGAACGCTTGACGGAACCCATTGACTTTAAAGGGTGCCATCAGGTTTCCGCTATAGTTTCCATCATTTTGCGGGACAAAATAACGATGCATGCTGTGCTAGTTTGTCTGGAAAAAACAACGGAATCTACGACTGAGACCCCTAACAGAGCCTTTAAAGCAGATGTGAACAGGGCCTAATTCTCATTTTTTCCAAACTGCACAGCTTAAAACAGAATACTGGTTGGATACCAACGGACCCCAGTATAAGTCAATGGTGTCCGTCAATCGCCATTGGTATCCGTCGTATGATGGATCAAGTAGAAGCCACGATGATACCTCTTTCATGTTTTTACTGTCATATATCTAAAATGTGAAAGTGATTTTGTGTTTTTGATAGAGCTGGTTGGGGATTCTTTAGTATTTGTCATTTAGACAAGACTATGACAGCCACTCATAGAAGAAGTAGGAGTGAATGAATCTGGCTTGTAATGAGCAGGTTCTTTGGTAAATATTACATGGTTTAAACCATAGCCGCACCACTCAGTAACTATACGTCGTCGTGGGAGGTTACTTCCCGCACAAGGACATATAGTTACTGAGTCGTTTCTGGTGCATACTGTCGACAACAGTGTGCATCGGGAACCGGGAGCTCAGCTGTCTCCACTCTTGCAGGCCAGTGGTCCTTTGCCGCTGATTTAGGCAATTAACCCCTTAAATGCGTCTATCATTTGCGATCGCAGCATTATAGGGGTTTCTAGCACATCGGCAGACCCCGATCTGAAATCTGAAATTTAGCATGCCAAACGGAGGCCAAACAATGGCCTCCGTGTCTGCCATGGATGGAAGCGTATCAGGACCAGCCTCCGGTTCCCGATGCACACTGTCGGCAACAGTGTGCATTGGGAAATGGGAAGTCAGCTGTCCCCGACAGCTAACACTCCAGTGTTGCCGATCAGCAGCTCATCGCCGCTGACTTAGACAATTAACCTCTTAAATGCAGCGATCAATTGCGATCTCCTACGGGTCTGCCATGTATGGAAGCCTATGAGAACCAGACTCCGGCTGGTCCTCATAGGCTTGCTGTCAGAGTGACAGTGACGTCATACTGACAGTTGTAATACATTACACTACTAGGTAGTGTAATGTAATATAGCAGCGATCTGTGCTGCAGGTCAAAAAAGAAAGTGTAAAAAGTAAAAAAAAAAGTTTAAAAACGTAATAAAAATGTTTTATAAAAGTGTCAAAATAAAAGTAATTTTTTTCCTATAATAAGTCTTTTATTATAGGAAAAAAATGAAAACATTAAAAAAGTACACATATTTGGTATCACCGTGTTTGTAACGACCCAAACTATAAAATGACAATGTTTTTTTACCCGCATGGTAAACACCACAAAAAAAATAAATGAAAAACTTTGCTAGCATCATTGTTTTTTGGTCACCACCCCTCCAAAGATATGGAATAAAAAGTGATCAAAAAGTCGCATTTACCCCAAAATAGTACCAATAAAAACTAACACCCGTCCTGCAAAAAATATTCCCTTACACAGCTTTTTTGACTGAAAAATAAAAAAGTTATGGCTCTCAGAATATGGCAACACAAAAAATAAATAATTTTATAAAAATGTGATTTTATTGTGCAAACGCTGCAAAACGTAAAAAAAACTATATACATACAGTATCGCCGTAATTGTACCGACCCGCAGAGTAAAGTGAAACATAATTTATTGCGCATGGTGAACACTGTAAGAAATAATGAATTTAAAACTTCTAAATCGCAGTTTTTTGGTCACCTTAGCTCTATAAAAAATTTAATAAAGAGTGATTAAGAAGTTGCATGTACCATAAAGTGGTACCAATAAAAGCTACAGCTCATCCCACCAAAAATAAGCTTTCAATCAATCGACCAAAAAATATAAAAGTTTATTAAGTTGTCGTTTTTACCACACGGTGAAAGACGTAAAAACAAAACCCCAAAAACAATGGAAGAATCACAGTTTTTTCCAATTTCAGCCCACAAATATTATTTTTTTCAGTATCCCAGTACATTATATGGTACTTTAAATGGTGTCAATAGAAACTACAACTCCTCCCGCAAAAAATAAGCTGTCACACCGCTCTATTGATGGTAAAATTATGGCTTTTGGAAGGCGGGGAGTGAAAAACAAAAATGAAAAAGCAAAAAAGGGTCAGCCCTGAAAGAGTTGCTTAATTTCTAATAAAAAAAATGTTGGACCACATATGGGGTATTGCCATCCTCGGGAGAAAATGCTTTTCTAATGTTGGTGTGGTTTTTCTCTTTTATTCCTTGTGAAAATTAAAAAAAAAAAACATTTTAGTGGATAAAAATTTTGATATTAATTTTCATGGCCTAATTTCACTAAGTTCTACAAAAAACCTGTGGGGTCAAAATGCTAACTATACCCCTAGAAAAATTCCTTGAGGGGTTTAATTTTCAAAATGGGGTCACTTTTGGGCGTTTTCACTGTTTTGGTCCCTCCAGGGCATTGCAAACCCGACATGGCACCGAAAACCAATCCAGCAAAATCTGCGCTCCAAAATCCAAAAGGCGCTCCTTCACTTCTGAGCACTGCCGTGGGTCCAAACATCAGTTTATGACCACATATGGGGTATTGCCATAATCAGGAGAAATTGCTTTACAAATGTTAGGCTGCTTTTTTTCATTTATTCCTTGTAATAATGAAAAAATTCTATGTTTTAACAGAATAAAAGTAGATTTTCAACTTCACAAACTAATTCCACTAAATTCTGCAAAGAAATTGTTGGGTGGAAATACTAACTATACCCCTAGAAAAACGCCGTGAGGGGTGTAGTTTCCAAAATGGGGTCACTTTTGGGGGATTTCGATTGTTTAGTCACCATAAGACCTCTTCAAACCTGATATGGTGCCTAAAATATATTCCTAAAAAAAGGAGGCCCCAAAATCCTCTAGGTACTCCTTTGCTTCTGAGGCCAGTGCTTCAGTCCATTACCATACTAGGGCCAGATGTGGGATATTTCTAAAAAGTGCAATATTGTGTTGCGTTTCTCTGGTAAAACCTTCTGTGTTACAGATTTTTTTTTATTACAAATGAATTTCAGTAAAAAAAAAATAATTTGTTAATTTCACCTCTACTTTAATTCCTGTGAAACGCCTAAAAGGTTAAAATACTTTCTGAATGCTGTTTTGAATACTTTGAGGGGTGCAGTTTTCAAAATGGATTTTTGGGGACTTTGTAATGTATAAGGCCCTTAAAGCCACTTCACAACTGAACTGGTGCCTGAAAAAATAGGCTTTTGAAATTTACTTGAAAATGTAACAAATTGCTGCTAAAGTTTTAAGCCTTGTAACGTCCTAGAAAAAAAAAAAGGACATGAAAAAAAGGATGCAAACATAAAGTAGACATATGGGAAATGTTAACTAGTAACTATTTTGTGTGGTATTACTATCTGTTTTACAAGTAGATACATTTACATTTTGAAAAATGCTAATTTTAAAAAATGTTCTCTAAAATGTTACATTTTTCGCAAATAAATACTGAATTTTACGACCAAATTTTTTCACTAACATAAAGTACAATATGTCACGAGAAAACAATCTCAGAATCGCTTGGATAGGTTAAAGCATTCCAAAGTTATTACCACATAAAGCGATTTGAAAAAATCATCTGTGTCCACAAGGCCAAAACAGGCTGCGTCCTCAAGGGTTTTTTAAAGGCTATGTAAACATTTGCAGGGCAATTTTTTTTTTTAATAAACAGGTCAGTCAGTGTGTTTGGAGTAACTTTATAAATAGTTTTTATTAAAAAAATGTTTTACTTTTTGAGATACAGCTGCTTTATATTCTGTATACAGAGCAGCTGTATCTAGCACTAAATCCTGTTGCCGTCAGGTCTGCGGGACTGACAGGTTCAGTGACAGCGAGTCCTGCGTGCCTCTGACACGCTTTATCCACCTGTAATCTATCACATCTAAGTTATGACACTGACACCACTGACACTGAACCCATCAGTCTCGCAGACCTGACGGATTCAGGTAATGGCGAATGATACAGTTGCTCTGTATAGAGAATACAGAGCAGCTGTATCTTAAAAAGTAAAACAAATTTTAATGAAAACTATTTATAAAGTTACACCAAACATACTGACTGACATGTTTATTAAAAATAAAAAAATGCCATGCAAAGGTATACACAGTCTTTAAAAACTTTTTGTAAATTAGTATCCTCTAAAAATCCTCCTTCTACTGTACATGCTATGTGTATGGGCCATCAAGTCATAGTTGAAGCAGAATTCCAGGTGAAGTCTAAAAAATGATATTTAACCCACTACCCCATGATTAAAGATTACCTGCTATTTATTTTCTTCAGTGTTGACTTTATTAGGGACACATTTAGTCAGTGAGTGCATTTTAGCTGCATTGTAGTGTAAACCCCCATCTCCTCAGGGCCCTCTGCCGCCTATAGCAGCCATAGTGGCTGCTACAGGGCCCGCGCCACCCGTCTTATAACATTTATGGGCCGGGTGGCACGGGCCCCCTCATGCCCGGTGGCGTCGTTAGCACCGGGGGGCCACATTCAATTGTATCGGCATCCTCAGGACACAGATACAATTGAATACTATAGGCCTGCAGCCTATAAGACACTGGGGTAGAATCTCTGCGCAGGCCGGCGTGATGATGTCACTGGATCACACTGGTTCCCGTCTGGAGGCTGTGGAGAAGCTCCGTTCGTCGCGGAAACGGGGCTGGGTAAGTACAATTTTAAAAATATTTTTGTGACATTATCTACAAGGTGGTGGCTGTGTGGCACTATCTGCAAGGGGGGGCTGTGTCGCACTATCTACAAGGGTGGCTGTGTGGCACTATCTACAAGGGGTAGGCTGTGTGTCTCTATCTACAAGGGGCGGTTGTGTGGCTCTTTCTACATGGGGGGGCTATATGGCCTTATCTACAAGGGGGGCAGTCTGGCACTATTTACAAGAGGAGGCTGTGCGTGGTGCTATCTACAGGGGGTTGTGAGTGGCACTATCGACAAGAGGGGGGCTGTGTATGCTCTATCTAGAGGGGGCTGTGTGTGGCGCTACCTACAAGGGGCTTTGTGTGGCGCCACCTACAGGGATGCTGTGCATGGTGCTATCTACAGGGGGCTGTGTGTGGCGCTATCCAGAAGAGGGGGGCTGTGTGGCACTATCTAGAAGAGGGGGGCTGTGTGTGGCGCTATCTACAAGGGAGAGGTGGCGCTATCTACATGGGGCTGTGTGTGGCACTACCTACAAGAGGGGGCTGTGTGGCTGTAACTACAAGGGGGACTGTGTGGCTGTATCTACAAGGGGGGCTGTGTGGCTGTATCTACAAGGGGGACTGTGTGGCTCTATCTACAAGGGGGCTGTGTGGCACTATCTACAGTGGGGGGGGGTTGTGTGGCACTATCTACAGGGGGCACAAAGGGGGTATTATTACTGTGTGGGGACACAAAGAGGGTACAGTTACTGAGGGGGCACTTTTATTGTGTTGAGCACTAAGGAATTATTATTACCATCTGGGGCACTGTGGATTACGAATTTGTTTAGAGGATGGGTTATAGGCAGGGAGGGTGCTGGAAAAGTGAGAAACCAACATGTCTGTGTGTCAAATTCTGCAGAGACAAACCATGGCTGGAATAAGTTATCACAGTGGTCTGGGCCAGACAGAGAAAAAAGGGAAAGTGAATGACTCTAATCAGAGAAGATATCACCTGTGAGTCACTAGATATAAATGTGCTGTAATCATTTACACCGCGTTCCAAATTATTATGCAAATGTTATTTTTCGCTGATTTTCCTAAATAGTCGATGCAAATGACAGTCAGTATAATCTTCAAGCCATCAACCGTTGGAGTATAATGCAAATTTTATTGAACAAATCTCCTAATGATAACAGATTTTTTTTAGAAGTAAAAAACTCAAAATGCACAATTTTAAAGGTTGTAAAGAGAACTAAAATGGTAATTTGTTGAATTTGCACCATCAGGAGGTCATATTTACAGAACTCAAAAGCTCTTTCAATCAAAAAAACCTTAGCAGGTCAAATTACATGTTAACATAGGAGCACTTCTTTGATATCACCTTCACAATTCTTGCATCCATTGAATTTGTAAATATTTGGACAGTTTCTGCTTGAATATCTTTGCAGGATGTCAGAATAGCCTCCCAGAGCTTCTGTTTTGATGTGAACTGCCTCCCACCCTCATAGATATTTTGTTTGAGGATGCTCCAAAGTTTCTCAATAGGGTTGGGGTCAGGGGAACATGGGGGCCACACCATGAGTTTCTCTCCTTTTATGCCCATAGCAGCCAATGACACAGAGGTATTCTTTGTAGCATGAGATGGTGCATTGTCATGCATGGAGATAATTTTGCTACAGAAGGCACGGTTCTTCTTTTTGTACCACGGAAGAAAGTGGTCAGTCATAAACTCTACGTACTTGGCAGAGATCATTTTCCCACGGTCAGCGACCCTAAAGGGGTCTACCAGCTCTCTCCCCATGATTCCAGCCCAAAACATGACTCTGCCACCTCCTTGCTGACGTCGCAGCCTTGTTGGGACACGGTGGCCATTCACCAACCATCCACTACTCCATCCATCTGGACCATCCAGGGTTGCACGGCACTCATCAGTAAACAACACGGTTTGAAAATGAGTCTTCATGTATTTCTGAGCCCACTGCAACCGTTTCTGCTTGTGAGCATTGTTTAGAGGTGGCCGAATAATAGCTTTATGCACACTTGCAAACCTCTGGAGGATCCTACACCTTGAGGTTTGCAGGACTCCAGAGGCACCAGCAGCTTCAAATACCTGTTTGCTGCTTTGCAATGGCATTTTAGCAGCTGCTCTCCTAATCCTATTAATTTGTCTGGCAGAAACCTTCCTCATTATGCCTTTATCTGAACGAACCCGTCTGTGCTCTGAATCAGCCACAAATCTTTTCACAGTACGATGATCACGCTTACGTTTTCTTGAAATATCCAATGTTTTCATACCTTGTCCAAGGTATTGCACTATTTCACACTTTTAGGCAGCAGAGAGATCCTTTTTCTTTCCCTGTGGCCTGCTTAATAATGTGGAACGTCCACATTAATAATGTGGAACGTCCTTCTTAAGTAGTTTTCCTTTGATTGGGCACACCTGGCAAACAAATTATCACAGGTGTCTGAGATTGATTACAATGATCCAAAGAGCCCTAAGACACAATACCATCCATGAGTTTAATTGAAAAACTAATAATTAAATGTTTATGACACTTAAATCCAATGTACATAATAAGTTGGAACACTGTGTAAATGGTCTGCAGAGCTCCTGTGTATAACTGGCATCTGCCACTATATGGTCACTATATGGTGGTAATTTTATATGGTCTGCAGTGCTCCTATGTATAACTGGCATCTACCACTATATGGTCACTTTCTTTTTTATTCAGTAACTGTATGGGGGTATTATTCAGTCACTATGTGGTTATGGTGTGGAGGTATTATTCAGTAACAGTATGGGGGTATTATTCAGTCACTATGTGGTTATGTTGTGGCGGTATTATTCAGTAACAGTATTGGGTTATTATTCAGTCACTATGTGGTTACGGTGTGGAGGTGTCATGTCCGTGGCTGCGGGCCGTCATGTTCACTCACCTCCTGATGGCTGCAGCCATGGGTCTGTGAGCGCTGGTCCCAGTCTCCTCCTCAGGAGAGGCCAGCGCTCACGTCCACTCACCTCGGTCTGGTCCTGTAGGGTGCGCACGCATGCTCGTGCCCGCTCTCAAAGGGGCAGCGCGCGCACCGGACTTTTATATGTAAATAGCCCATGAGTGCCCTGGATTATAAGAAGGACCCAGCCCCTTGCTTCGTTACCTGAGCGTTGTTGTCATATCCTAAGTTTGTCTTGCAAATGGTCCCCTAGTGTTTCTAGTGTTTCCTGCTCCCAGTGTTCCCTGTTCCTGTATCCTGTAACTTGTATCCTGTGCTATCCTGATCTAGTGCCATGCTGAGCTGTAGTCGAGCTGTGCTGTATACCACACTTGTCCTGCTACTCCACGCCAGACGTTTACCTGCTACCGAGTCCCAGCCGAGCCTGCCTTGCTACTGTCCGAGCTGCCACAGGTACCCTAAATTAACTATAGACTTTGACCTGCGCCCTGTTGGCCAGCTGCCATACGGCCAAGGCGGTACAGTCCAGTGGGTCCACGAACCCTACCTGGCAGGAGGTATTATTCAGTCACTATATGGTTATGGTGTGGAGGTATTATTTAGTAACAGTATGGGGGTATTGTTCAGTCACTATGTGGTTATATTGGGGTGGTATCATTCAGTAATAGTATGAGGTATTGTTCAGTCACTATGTGGTCATATTGTGGTGGTATTATTCAGTAACAGTATGGGGTATTATTCAGTCACTATGTGGTTATGGTGTGGTGGTATTATTCAGTAACAGTATGAGGGTATTATTCAGTCACTATGTGGTTATGGTGTGGAGATATTATTCAGCTACAGTATTGGGGTATTATTCAGTCACTATGTGGTTATATTGTGGTGGTATCATTCAGTAACAGTACGAGGTATTGTTCAGTCACTATGTGGTTATATTGTGGTGGTATTATTTTAATGTAATATTATGGGGTATTATTCAGTCACTATGTGGTTATGGTGTGGCAGTATTATTCAGTAACAGTATGAGGGTATTATTCAATCACTATGTGGTTATGATATGGAGGTATTATTCCGTAACAGTATGGGGGTATTATTCAGTCACTATGTGGTTATGGTGTGGCGGTATTGTTCAGTAACAGTATGGGGGTATTATTCAGTCACTTTGTGGTAATGGTGTGGAGGTATTATTCAGTAACAGTATGAGGGTATTATTCATTCGCTATCTAGTTATGGTGGGGAGGTATAATTCAATAACAGTATGAGGTATTGTTCAGTCACTATGTGGTTATATTGTGGTGGTATTATTCAGTAACAGTATGGGGTATTTTTCAGTCACTATGTGGTTATATTGTGGTGGTATTATTCAGTAACATTATGGGGTATTATTCAGTCACTATATGGTTATGGTGTGGCGCTATTATTCAGTAACAGTATGGGAGTATTATTCAGTCATTATGTGGTTATGGTGTTGAGGTATTATTCAGTAACAGTATAGGGGTATAATTCAGTCACTATGTGGTTATGGTGTGGCGGTATTATTCAGTAACAGTATGAGGGTATTATTCAGTCACTATGTGGTTATGATGTGGAGGTTTTATTCAGTAACAGTATGGAGGTATTATTTAGCCACTATGCGGTTATAGTGTTGAGGTATTATTCAGTAAAAGTATGGGGGTATTATTCAGTCACTGTGGTTACGCTTTGGCGGTATTATTTGGACCTTATATTTTGTTATTATTGGTAATATTGGTCTTATAATAGTGAGTTGTATTCAGTGAGAGTATGCAGATAATATTTAATCTGGTATAGTGGTAAGATTTATTAACTGTGTATGTATATTGATATTTTTTTGTGTGAGAGTTGGACATATGCTTTGGGGCTTGCAACACTCCTGGACACGCTAGAAATAAGTGATGATGTCCTTTGCACACTGCCTTCTGAATTGACAGCATTATTGATACAATATTTCAGAATTTGTGTCCCCAGGGACCTTTGCCCAGGGCCACACTTTGTCTAAAACCTGTCCTGCGAGGCCACATGTGAATGTTGCAGCCGAGGTTCAGTCCACAAATTGTATGTAGCTGAGATCTGTACAGCAGCCACCTGACCTTGCCAAATGGTTGCTTCTTCCAATAGGTCTGATGATGTTATATAAAGTCACATGACCATAGTACAGAGATCAACTTCGCACACTGTACGCAGAAGGGGGAGTCATGTACAAGCTGAGCCATGGCTACAATGTTAACATGTGGCAGCAGCCAACCAGGAAAAAAATTTAAGAATAATAAAGGAGGCATATTTTTTTTAATGGGAAATTTACTATAGTAAATTAAGAAGTAATAATGCAAAGGAAAAAAAATCCTAGACAACCCTTTAATGTTTAAATCTTTTGACCTTAAATGTGCTTTTGAATATACTTGATTTTTTGGCCTTGGAATGGCTGAAATAATATTGCACTTCACTTCACCATTCATAATAGTACTTGATCCTATCCATGCATAACTCTTCAAAACCAAGTAATCTGGACTGATAAAGTCATATGCCTCCTATCATGTGCTCAACTACTTATACAGTGGGGCACACACCACCTCTGCTCACTCTTCAGGGCCTGTCACAAATTTATTCAGGTACTTCAGTTCCAGCTCCAAAGGAGTCAGTCTCTTTTACTGTTTACACCTCCACGGCAGCTTTCACGCCTTTCCCTCTTGCAATGACACCTCTTCTCGGCAACAGTACGCAGAGCTCAGGTCACTCCAACTTTTTCTCAACACTGGCTGGCAAACCACTGTTTTACACTACACCCGTGTTCCAAATTATTATGCACATTGGATTTAAGTGTCATAAACATTTAATTATTAGTTTTTCAATTAAACTCATGGATGGTATTGTGTTTTACGGCTCTTTGGATCATTGTAATCAATCTCAGACACCTGTGATAATTAGTTTGCCAGGTGTGCCCAATCAAAGGAAAACTACTTAAGAAGGACGTTCCACATTATTAAGCAGGCCACAGGTTTCAAGCAATATGGGAAAGAAAAAGGATCTCTCTGCTGCCGAAAATTGTGAAATAGTGCAATACCTTGGACAAGGTATGAAAACATTGGATATTTCAAGAAAACGTAAGCGTGATCATAGTACTGTGAAAAGATTTGTGGCTGATTCAGAGCACAGACGGGTTTGTTCAGATAAAGGCATAATGAGGAAAGTTTCTGCCAGAAAAATTAATAAGATTAGGAGAGCAGCTGCTAAAATGCCAATGCAAAGCAGCAAACAGGTATTTGAAGCCGCTGGTGCCTCTGGAGTCCCGTGAACCTCAAGGTGTAGGATCCTCCAGAGGTTTGCAAGTGTGCATAAAGCTATATTCGGCAACCCCTAAACAATGCTCACAAGCAGAAACGGTTGCAGTGGGCTCAGAAATACATGAAGACTAATTTTCAAACCGTGTTGTTTACTGATGAGTGCCGTGCAACCCTGGATGGACCAGATGGATGGAGTAGTGGATGGTTGGTGAATGGCCACCATGTCCCAACAAGGCTGCGACGTCAGCAAGGATCTGGCGGAGTCATGTTTTGGGCTGGAATCATGGGGAGAGAGCTGGTAGGCCCCTTTAGTGTCCCTGACGGTGTGAAAATGACCTCTGCCAAGTACGTAGAGTTTATGACTGACCACTTTCTTCCGTGGTACAAAAAGAAGAACCGTGCCTTCCGTAGCAAAATTATCTTCATGCATGACAAAGTACCATCTCATGCTGCAAAGAATACCTCTGTGTCATTGGCTGCTATGGGCATAAAAGGAGAGAAACTCATGGTGTGGCCCCCATGTTCCCCTGACCTCAACCCTATTGAGAACCTTTGGAGCATCCTCAAGCAAAATATCTATGAGGGTGGGAGGCAGTTCACATCAAAACAGAAGCTCTGGGAGGCTATTCTGACCTCCTGCAAAGATATTCAAGCAGAAACTGTCCAAATACTCACAAATTCAATGGATGCAAGAATTGTGAAGGTGATATCAAAGAAGGGGTCCTATGTTAACATGTAACTTGGCCTGTTAAGTTTTTTTTGATTGAAAGAGCTTTTGATTTCTGGAAATATGACCTCCTGATGCTGCAAATTCAACAAATTACCATTTTAGTTCTCTTTACAACCTTTAAAATGTTTTGATCTCTTTTATGCATAATAATTTGAAACAGTGCATTTTGAGTTTTCTACTTCTAAAAAAAATCTGTTATTAGGAGGTTTGTTCAATAAAATTTGCATTATACTCCAACGGTTGATGGCTTGAAGATTATACTGACTGTCATTTGCATCGACTATTTAGGAAAATCAGCAAAAAATAACATTTGCATAATAATTTGGAACGCGGTGTGTATATTTATTGTAGCAGTGCAGCTACTGGACAGTGCAGAAACTGTCAGATTTTAAGCAACCAGGGAACATGTACAGCAGAAGAGGGTTTTCTCTGCTGTTGCTTGGATGTAAAGCCTGGAATAGGGCCTAGTTTGCTGGAGTGTGAAAGAGAAGGGTGGGCTTCCACTCCATACAGACAGTCCGTGTCTTGGGCTGTCTGATAAGCCTAGTTAGGCTTCACCTGAGGCGGCTCTTTAATTCAGGTGTGTGATGTTCACACAGGGCTCTCAGTCTGGGGAAGACAGGCATGCTAGCCTGTGAGAGTCACCAACGTGTAAGGTAAAACTGCCTATGTTCTGAGGTGCTGGGCACAAGGCTCAGGGTCTCGCAGTGAGGGACACTTAATGTTTAGTTAGAGGCTGGACGGCTTAGGGTTTGTTTTGAATTTCTGTGTAAAACCATCTAGCATGTGTGAAGATAATAAAGATGGTTGTGGCCAGTTTTAAACCAAATCCCCTGTGTTGGAGTGAAAATTCTTGTGTGCCAACCATCTTACCCTGAAGATGGCGATCCTGTGAGCTAATTTACCCCAAGTTGTCACAATATGTATATATATATATATATATATATATATATATACATATATATATATATATATATATATATATATATAGGAGACAGCATATCTATAGCCAGGGGCGTAGCTAAAGACTCATGGGCCCTGGTGCAAGAATTCAGCTTGGGCCCCCCTACCCCTCCCCAACACCACCAGACCCCTGCGCACGCCTATGCCAAGCTGCCTTGCCCGACAGACCCCATGAATGCCCCCACAGTATAATGCCACCCATAGCTGCCCCCACAGTATAACACCATACAGTATAATACCCCCATAGCTGCCCCCACACAGCATAATGCCCTACATAGCTGACCACCACAGTATAATGCCCCCATAGCGCCCCCCACAGTATAATTCGCCCATAACTGCCCCCACAGTATAATGCCCCGCATAGCTGTCCCCACAGTATAATGCCCCTATAGCTGCCCCACAGTATATTGCCACCCATAGCTGCCACATGCAGTATAATGCCCCCATACAGTATAATGCTCCCCATAGCTGCCCCATACAGTATAATGCCCCATACAGTATAATGCCCCATACAGTATAATGCCCCCATAGCTGCCCCATACAGTATAATGCCCCCCATATGGTATAATACCCCATAGCTGCCCCATACAGTATAATGCACATATACAATATAATGCCTCCCATAGTTGCCCCATATAGTATAATTCCCCCATACAGTATAATGCCCTCCTTAGCTGCCACATACAGTATAATTCTCCATGCAGTATAAAGCCCCCCATAGCTGCCCCACACAGTATAATGCCCCCTCAGCAGCTACCATATGAGCCCCCCTCTTATACGCAGTATAATGTCACCATATGTATATACCTAATAGAAAAATAATAACATAATTACTTAGCTATCCCCGTTCCCACGATGGGTGGTAGATCCTTCTCCTCCTCTGCACTATGATGTGAGTGACTCGGTGCAGACAGGCCTCGATGACGTCACTACATTGCTCCTGCTCACGGCACATTGAATGCGAACCCAACTGAATGTGCATCCTGCGGACGCAGATTCAGTTGGTAGTGGGACCAGCACGGCCAGCGCTGTGTGGCAAAGGGGGCCCTGCAGGCCCCCAGGCTTAGAGGCCTAGTCGCATTTGTGACCGTTGCGACTCCTATAGCTAAGCCACTGTCTATAGCACTACGACCCTATAGCTATGGATAGGATTAGATAGTGGCTCAGCAGACTTTATCACATATGATAAGCTTAGATATAGGTCCCAACTCGCTGACATTGTGGCTCCCGTGCTGAACCCAGAAAAGGTAAGAATAATAATTGCTTTGCTTTTTTATGTTACTAATATTTTTTGTGTGTTTGCGTTTTTTTTACAGGTTACATACATAGTTACATAGTTACATAGTTCGTGCGTTTGAAAAAAGACACATGTCCATCAAGTTCAACCAAGGGATGGGAAAAGGGAAGTAAAATAAATTTCTACACATAAGAGCTTATATTTTTTTGTTCTAGGAAATTAATTAAGCTGGCATAGCTATAGGGGTCGCAGCTGGTCACAGATTGTTGGACTACCCAAGGTTTCTGGCCTTTCCCAGTCTAATAATACCAGCCCGCGACTGCCCCAGTACCCGACCATTACTACAGATGGTCAGGTACTGGATCGCACATGGCTCTTCCTGGTATCCCTGGTGGCGGAGGGTATCGGGGTAATAATAGAGTTTAGTGTTAGCCTCTGCACTAGCTAACACTAAGCCCCGCCTTATAAATGGATGCTGTCAATCAACCCACGCCCATTTCTAAGGTGGTAGAAATAAAGTTTAAAAAAAATACAGACAGAAAAAATATTTTATTGAAATAAAAAAAAACACACAACCCTCGTTAAACATTTTATGGAAAATAACAAAAAGCTGTCATCAAAGTAGTCCTCGAATCCGAAGTAGTGCAACAACTGAACCTGTAAAATAAGCACAAACACAACACAAAAAAACCCTCATTAGTAACACATGTGGTAGGCTTAGATATAGGGCCCATGTGTGATACTGTCTGTTTGACCCTGTATCAATGCCTACCACAAGGTAGGCTTAAATACAGGGCCCATTAGACAGGATCACACATGGGCCATGTATCTAAGCCTACCATGTGGTAGGCTTAGATAGAGGGCCCCAGCAGACAGTAATGTTATACTTACCCTACTCTTTGGCTCTGGGCCAGCAGAGGTCCTGACGCCACCCAGCATCGTGACGTCATGCGCGGCACACAGCACCATGATGTCATGACGCGAAGAGACGTCAGGACCTTCGCTGGATCATCGGGGAACGAGAATGGTAAATATACTGTAGTTTTTTACATAGGCCCCATTTACTATAGTAATTTTTAATAGACGTTGTGCGTGGGGGTCATCGGGTCCGCCTGGCTTTGGGGCCCGGTCGCCATTGTGACAGCTGTGACCCCTATAGCTACGCCACTGTCTCTCACACTGAAGGACCTTTCCTGTCCTGCATTATACAGATAACCCATTGATATCAATGAGCACTGTCTAATGCTTAATTTCCCCCGTGGTGGTGCTGCAAGAAAATTAACAATTATTGCTAGATTTTCTCTCAGATTACAGCTGAACACTGGGGGTCCCAGCAGCGGGACACTTTGTAATCAGCTTATTGTCAGGGGACCCTTCTAACAAGTAGGAATTGACCAAAGCGGACAATTAATTTAAGAAAGTGACCTCGGCAAATTACTCAGAGGACCTTGAGAATGCTTTGAGAGATGTGAAATGGCTGTTGGCCAGAAAGCTAAATTTTAATCAATCTTTTATGCATCACATTGCTGTTTATATGTCTTTAATTCAGCTATCAATTGTGTGATTTGCGCATGTTTTTTCTAGCTCCTGGAGGTATCACTTGTACATTTCTATAAGTACAATTAAAGTACACATGCCGCCATTTTTTAACATTTATTAATACCGATCCCTGGAGAAATCAGTGGGGACTATATTGCCTATAACTGCATAATAAATAGCTGTAAATATTTAACAATGGATGAAGATGATGGATATGATATTGATTACTATTATTAAACAGTATATTATTACAGAATTTACAAACTATTTAACAGTTTTGTATGAGCTAGAGTGTGAGAAAAATAATACTTTAGAGTTCTGATAAACTTGGGGCACCTGCATTATATAAATCAAAATTATTTCGTTCAAGGTGACACATTTTATTATCCGACACCAAAACCCCCATTCAGCATTGTAAGGATGACCTGTAGACAAGCATATCATGTTCAGTAAAGCAAGATCAACTTTAAAGTCAGCAAGTGACTAACAAGTTTATTGACTGGACTCAAACAAAAAACTTTCTAGTTTACTTGTTTCCTGAAGTGAATATAAAGCAAATATTAATGTCAATTTTTAAAAATGTTTTCATGTTTCATTTTGAGAATTCTCAATTATATTTTTGCAGTTTATAAGTATATTAGGAGTAAGAATTTTGCCAAAATGAATGTTTTATATTTCCAATCTTTACTGGTAAATTTACTTAATCTACAGATTTGTGTAATAGTAACATTTGGTCCACAGTTGCTTATTTTTAGAATGTTTATGGCTCTTAGTAATATGCTTTGCACTTTATCTGTCAATCCCAACTAATACCAAAGATTTTTCTCTAATTCCTCTGCTGTTGTCATTAAACAGTTTGTTCAGTCAATCCTGGATTAAAGAAAAGCAAACTGCAAACGAAAAAAAAAATAGTCAAGTGTAAGGGTTCATCCTCTTTTCTCCGGTTTTCTAGATTTTATTCTTTCTGAGGCTCTATGTGGATAGTGAGCCGCTACTGCTCATGTAGCCTTATTATTGGGTGAAAGGAATAACCATATAATGCAGGAACTCATATTCATTCATGGCTACTTAAATACTCTTTAAATTCTCCTTAGAACATCTATGTGAGCCGCCTTCAGCCTGACAGATACAGCCGAAGGTGCAGGGTGCTCAGCTGAGCCCTTCTGCACGTTCAATTCAGCAAAAGTGGGAGTCTCAGCACCCGGACCGCCACTGATCCAAACTTTTGATATGCCGCTATCAAATGTTTGCAGAAAGGTGCTGTTACTCTTTAACTAGTCAGCATTACCAAATATGAAGTCTATCTGCATGCCTAGTCCCTTACTTGTTTTTATTAAAATAAGAGCAATAGACAGTAGATGTAAATTGTTGGTCCAACATAGTTGTATGTTTAATTCTATTATCATTCCCCAATACATTTTTGTGCTTATTTAGTCTTGCGTCCCCTTCACTGTTTTTTCCTGCCAGCGGCGCTCCCGGCCACCCACTAAGTAGAATGAACTGCAGCACGGCTTCATTCAAATAAATAGGGCTAGTTGCAGTTCCTTGCACAGCCGGATGGATCGGAGCACTGCTATGCAGGGAAAACGTAGAAGGGGAAACATTACTAAATCAGAGCTGCAGACTTCTCAGTGTCAGTGGTGGTGGTGGTGGGGGGGGTGGGGGGGCTGTTGAAAAAAGTTATGCCAATGTATACTGCCCAAGTGTGAGCAAAATAAACACTCTCTAGGCATACATCTACCAATAGAACTATGTGTGAGGAGCATTTTACGAAGAATACACTTAACGTATAGCTGAACGATGAATGTAACAAAAAAAAAAAATTTATAACAAAAATATGTCATGTGCGTATTGAATTCTCAATGTCTTGTAGTCAGTGTTATACTTGCTGTCTATTAGTGGTGACCGATTTCAAAGCCAATTTGCTGATTCATTGTGGTTCAATGTAAACTACAAAATCTGAGTACTGGACCTTTATTGTGTGCACATTTAATTATTCATGTAAATAACATGGTAATTATGGTATTCTTGCATTGTTTAAGTATTCTTAGAGGGAAGTTATGTCAATTTTTCAGGGGTTATATTAAACAAAGCTGCATAAATATGCATTAAAACCGGAAGACAATACCGCACGTAAATCAACCCAACATGATGAATTTCTGCTGTCTTTTTCACTGCATTCAGTCAAACACAAAGATCTGGAGATATTTTCACAGTAGATAGAGATCATACTTATGTGTGTGATTTAGATCTTGACACAAATTATCCATGAAAAAAAACACGTGTATCACTTATCTATTTGTGCTTTGAGGCATGGAACTGAACTTTCATAGTGATCAGATAACATCACTAGGTTGTAATATGTATTATGCACAGACAGCTAAAAATAAAATACACTATAATGATGTATGACATCAGATAATGCTACAACGTTGTGGAATGGAAATAGGTTTCACCTAAAATGGTAAAACAACGCCCTCTAATGGAAAATAAAAGTATACTGTGTATGTTCACAAAGTGACGTATACTACTACTAGTATATGTAATCCAATTATTTTATGCTATGAGTGTATGTGTGTATTTATTTCAATTAATTTTATGTCATGGCTTAAACCTTATACCTTTTTTACTGAAATGAAATGCAATTGTTTTGTTTTTGTTTACTTTACTCTTGTTTTTAGGGGCCTAAATACAGCAGTTTTTTTCTCATTTTCTCTAACACAGAGCTTTACTACATTTTAGAAATTGGCATACTGTATATATTTTGCACTGCATTTATACTGCAATGATACCCTCTCTATAAAGGCTGCCCAGATCCTTGGAAAGGAAATAAATGCATTCAGGATCAAGGTTTTTTTTTTCTTAATCTTTTACTTTGTCCATCACTATCCTGCAGGTATACTGCATCTCCCCTTTATATCTCTTCCCCGTCTGCCTCAAAAAGGCTACTTCACACATAGCAGATTTGCTACCGATTTTTGCCCAGATTTTCAGGCAGCAAATTACAGTACCAGCAAAGTGCATGAGATTACAACAAATCTCATCCACATAAACTATTCGCGTGGAAATTAACCTGCGGTGCAGATTTTTAATTCCGCAGCATGTCAGTTTCTGATCCGGGTTGGGTACGGATTTATTGTGGATTTTCCACATTGAGTTCAAAGGGGAAGTCAATATCTGAAACCCAATTCTTGCGGATTTTGGTGTGGATAAACTGTGGATCCACAACATAATCCACAGATGCGGACAAATGTAAAATAAAAAAAAGCAGCTAACAAAAAAACAAAACACTATACTCACCTTCCAATCTTCTGCCGCTCCCATGGAAACATTAGCCTGATTCACGGCCGGTCTGTGTATCCTGGCCACCAGCAATGACATGTCGTGTACACACGTGACTGCTGTAGTCAATCATAGGCTGCAGTGCTTTCATGTGTCAACGCGTCATCCCTGAAGGCTAGGACCGACAGGGACCAGAGTAGTGTTACTAACGTGGCAGCAGAAGATCGGGAATGTGAGTATACAGATTTATTTGAGCTAATCTGCACCAAAATCTGCACGCCACTGTGGATTTCCCTGTGGCTTCCTCTGGATTTGCTGCAGAAATTTCCTGTAGGAAATCCAGTACGTGTGAATTTACCCAAATGCTGCCCCCTTAATCTTTTAGTTTTGATAGTCGTGCCCAATTAAACCGCCCACCATTTTTACTTCTCCCCTGTTTTGCTCCAGACCACTCCTTTCATGTTGCCAGCACTAAGGGCATCACTCCTCTATGTGGAGGCAGCTATTGGGGCCTTATCCTATGTGGAGGCAGCTATAGGGGCATTATACTGAGTGGTGGGCACTAAAACGGCATTATACTGTGTGGGAGGCACTAAGTGAGCATTATACTCTATGGGGCAGCTATAGGGGCATTATACTGTGTGGGGACAGCTATAAGGGAATTATACTGTGTGAGGCCACTAAGGGGTCATTATACTGTGTGGGGGCCCACTCAGATGTGTTTCACCCCCTTGTTCTAAACCCCAAGCTACGCCTCTGATGGCCACTGATGGACAGTTTGGGTCACATGACCCATTATTAGCAGCCATATTTGGGCCTCAGCGACGCACAGCAGCAGGATACCTTGAGCCCGCCCCATCCAACGCCCGCACAGTTGTTATTGTTTTTGATGTTGCAGGGACTTATTTTTCAAATGGAGCTAAGTACCGGCATCTAACTTCGAATGATGTTGACATACGTCAGACAAAATGGGGCTGAGTACGGTAGTGGGGGGGGGGGGGGGTCCGGGGGGGTCCCAAACAAAAGTCTCAGCCAAAAGTGGGTCCCGACCTCAGAAAGTTTGGGAACCACTGCAATAGAATATACAAACCAGAAAATAGTGACATTTAAAAAAAATACAATTTGTTTAGCAAAAAAGAAGCACTCATACGGCTATGTTGACAGAAAAATAATAATGTTGTTTGTCTTGAAATGAAGCAACATTTTTTAAGTGTCCTTATTGTTCAAGAGTACTAAACATAAAACAGAAATATATACGTTTGGTATCGTTGTAATCGTACTTATTGCCCCAGGAAGAAGCTATCAAGGCGAAACCCAGGGTCGGGTCCATGTGAGATGTGCTGCTTGTATTGTTATGAATAAGCGCTGTTTTTATTCATGTTTGTGAGTATAATTAAAACCCCCTTGCTTTAACTGTTCTTGTGAAGTTGTGGAGTTACACAATGTTTGGGTAATTTTAATCTTTGTTGCAGTGAGAGGCTACAGTATGGAGCGGAAGCATTCGAGGAGACGATTGTTTTTTTTATCTGAACGGAGCAAACACTGGATGGAGGTTTGGCCTGAAATACATACTTCTATGCACTGCTAGAGTAAAATGACTTACACCTTTACTGCAAGCTGGAGTTGAAGGGAGGACAGTCCCTAAGGTGGATCATTTTGCGGTGTATTAGCGGAGTGGGAGCAGAGGACCTCTTTTGCTTTTGATTGCGTGTGGACATTTATTAGACTTTGACTTTGGACATCGAGCTCCATTTTGCTGTTTTGTAGTGTCCCGTGGTTACCTGTTACATAATATTGTAGTTTCTAAAGTTATACAATACATTGTATGCACCCCCCCAATGGTGCCATTAAAATTACAATTTGTTTCACGAAAAAGAACAACCCACGGGTGACTAGTGGCAAACATGTGGAGAACATTCAAACTCCATGCAAATGTTTGCCTTGGTCAGATTCAAACACACTGCTGCTAGCCAACATTGCTAACCAATGAAACCACTGCCTAGATATAATTATAGATCAGTTTATAGAGCTTTTTATTACATTTATTTTTCATTATCGGAAAAATTATCATTAAATTAATTGTGTATCACTTTTCATAGACTATTATATAAATTAAGTGATTATCATATGTAACGTACAAACATAAACAAATTTTAAGCAAGCAAAAGATGACAATATTGTATACATGCATGTATCCTGTAAACTAGTGATGCCTCACTGGTGTCCTGAGTGGGCTGCATGTTGCGTCTGCAATTTCGCCAGCCAAGTTCTCTCTTTCACTGGTAAAATGCAGCAGGACCACAGTGGTTGTCAGTAGTTATAAGGGCACTATGGCATCTGAAAAACATGCCATAAACAAGAAAAGATATTGGCAGCAGGGAGTATATGAACTTTCCATTTTTCTTTTATTGAGCTCAATCCCATTATTTCCCAAAAATATCTATGCAGGGGACACAGACCACAAACAATGTGGATTAGATGAGCTCTATGGTGAAAAAACATTGCTGTGTAAATAAGCTCTATGAGTGTCTATGTCTATTCATTGTTCCAGCCCGAGAGAAATATGATGAGTGGTCCTCTGATGGAAATGCATCTATAACTCGGCAGCTTAACCACCACTGTGGTAAACATATTTTATACATTCATTCTGACACTTTCTCAGCATTTGATTTTATTCACATTATTATTATTATTATTCCGCCCACTGCATTAATGTATGAGCATTGCCATTGTCCTTAATATCACAGTATGACCTGATCTTGACTTTCTTTGGAGAAAAGGAAATCCTCCACTTAAGTTCTCATCCGTCTATGAAAGTATTTGATAGTATTGTGAATTTACCACAATAGATGCTGTGGTGCCAGTTAGGTAAATGCCTGGAAATGTTATTTAGTATAAATTGTGTGCATTTTACCTGTCGCCCCATATTCTGCATTGTCCTTGGGAGGAAATGCTTTTCTCTTTGCTAAAAAAGCATTCATGTAAGTTTCATAATGTATAATTAGGTGGCTTTGTGTTTCTAGGGGCATTTACATTTTTGATACAAAGTAAAACAGATAAAAACGTAAAAACACGTAAGGCTAAAGTCACACTTAACATATACGCTGATGTGCAAAGACTTTTATGTCAAAAGGTTGTTCTTTTTAACATGCGTTTGGGGTCCTGCAACGGGATCTTACTGCCGCAAGTGTATTCAAAAGCGCAGTCAACTACACTTTTCAATACAATGGTACACAAAAGAAAAGTTTTATCTGTGTACTTTTATCAGAAGCGTAGCTAGGTTCTCCAGCACCCGGGGCAAAGATTCAGTTTGGCGACCCCCCCCCAACCATTTTCCCGACATCTCCTTTCCCTTCGCCATGTTTGTTTTCTCTACCAATCAATGACGTGTCATTTCTTTTCCACATTTTTTTTATGTAACTCGAGCATAAAAATATCTGTACATTTTACAAGCAATATAGTTCTATACACAACACCAGAACCAAGCTCATTACATATATACAGCACCGGAACAAATTATTACATATATACAGCACCAGAACAAAGCTAAGTACATAAATACAGCATCAGAACCAAGCTCAGTACATAAATACAGCTCCAGTACCAAGCTCTTTACCTATATACAGCACCAGAACAAAGCTCATTACATATATTCAGCACCAGAACCCAGCTCATAACATATATACAGTACCAGAACCAAGCTCAGTACATAAATACAGCTCCAGAACCAAGATCAATAAATAAATACAGCCCCAGAACAAAGCTCATTGCATATATACAGCACTAGAACCAAGCTCATTACATATATACAGCACCAGAACAAAGCTCATTACATATATATATACAGCACTAAAACCAAGCTCAGTACATATATACAGCACCAGAACAAAGCTCATTACATATATACAGCACCAGAACAAAGCTCACTACATATATACAACGCCAGCACAAATACAGCTCAATTTAGTGCAACCCCTGCCGTATAGGTTTGCACTCAATTGTTTCCAGCTCCCAGCATGGCCCGAACAATGGTGAGGAGCTGCTGGGAGTTGCTGTTTCACACAAAAAAAAATCATATCATAGTCATACCACCCATCATCTCACTGCAGATCATACAGTGACTACAGTACTGATTAGAGTCAGAATAAACATTTAAATTAAGTGACTCACCGGTGACGTCTCAGATTCTAGTTTTTTTCTCCATCCGGTCCAGAACTCTGTGATGACTTCTCCCGGTCACAGCCCATTTCTGCAGTTTGCCGCTCAGATGTCTTCAGCTTCTCACTTTTCAAACATTTCTACACCTATAAACAAAGATAAAGTTCTCATTATACCACACACTATGCCCCTAAATATAATAGCACCATACACTGCACCTCTAATTATAATAGCACCATATACTGTCCCACACACACCGTGCTCCCTGTAAATAGTGCCTGCCATAGAGCCCCCTGTAGATAGTGCCCCAATAGAGCCCCCTGTAGATAGTGCCTCCCATATAGCCCACCCCTGTATATAGTGTTCCACATATAGCTCCCCCTATAGTGCTCCACATATAGCCCACCCCTGTATATAGTGCTCCACAGATTGCCCACCCCTGTATATAGCCCCCTGTAGATATAGCCAACCCCTGTAGATAATGCCCTCATATAGCCCACCCCTGTATATAGTGTTCCACATATAGCTCCCCCTATAGTGCTCCACAGATAGCCCACACCTGTATATAGCCCCCTGTAGATATAGCCCACCCCTGCATATAGTGCTCCACATATAGCCCGCCCCTGTATATAGTGCTCCACAGATAGCCCACCGCTGTATATAGCCCCTGTAGATATAGCCCACCCCTGTATATAGTGCTCCACATATAGCCCACTCCTGTATATAGTGTTCCACATATAGCCCACCCCAGTATATAACCCCATAGAGCCCCCCATAGACAAGGCCCCCATAGATAAAGCCCCCCTGTAGATAAAGCCACCCCCCGTAGATAATGCCACGCACTTTTTTATTAGGATAAAAAAACAAACTATACAAACTCACCTTAATCCCTTTCCCACGTCGCCCGGCGGCAATGAAGACCTGTTCTCTTCTGTGCAGGTCTCCTAGGGTTGAAAGACGCAAGCAGCTCGATCACGTGATTGCGCTGCTTGCATCTATGAAAGGCGCTGATTGGCAGGGCAGAATAACTTTCCCTGTCAATCAGCGCCTTTCAACGATGTATTGTGTCGCTTCACTCGTAGAAAGGCGCTGAATGGCCATTAATTGCTTCTAATTTTACCTGTGTCCTATAGACGCAGGTAAAATTATAGTGCAGGAGGGAGTGACGGCGGCTGGTTTCAGTGGTGCCGCCGACCCCTCAAAGAGGCGGTAGGCCGCCGTCATGAACGGTGCAGCCCTGGCGCCCCCGTCTAAGTTGCGCCCGGGGCACATGCCCCACCTGCCCCCCCTAGCTACGCCCCTGCTTTTATATGTTATAAAGAATTATTATGCATTGCTTTGCTTGTAGCAATCATTTTTTATGACATATTATTTCTTTGTATATAATTGTTGTTAATCTGTTCTGTAATCCTTATTATTTGTTGTACTTAAACCAAATGTAATTTTATGCACAAACTACAGTATTGAAAGTTCAACCCATAAGTCATGTGAATTGAGTGGAATTACATGTGATTGGCTGATGCCTGTAATACAAAGCACTTTTGTAAAAAACAAAAAAAAAAACAAAAAAAACCTGTTGAATGAATGACTGAAAAAGCCATATAATTGACCACTCCGCAAAATTCAAATAAGCAAATTATTACTGTATATTTTCTAGGTGCTTTTTTGGCATTGTGTTATTGATTTTTATAATGAAAAACAGGATAGCAGGATAAACAGGTGTCAGTGGCATTAATAGCAAACCTCACATCCTAAAAAACAATATGCTAAAGTTCAAATCAGATATTTCCATTGATAAGAATGTTTATATATACAAAAATAATAAACATCTATGTGAGACGTCTGTGTCGTAATTCTTGTTAGCCACCCATTGCATCGTGCACAGCAGTTATTCGACTACTCTAATCACAGGACCCTTCCTACTGCAGAGATAATCCTGACCAACCGAATGGGAGAATAAAATACAAGCAAAACTTAACAAACCCTTATGGAAGACTATGCAAAAAAGTGGACAAAATACAGAAATAATTTAATGCAAACCTATCCCAGTCATAAACCCTAGTGGGATGTTATGTCGAGACCTTCTGTAGCAGGTAATGTAAGCAAGACCTTAGGAGTCTCAAATATTTAGGTGTAAAAGCAAAGAAGCATTTACGAGTTGTGTTTCCCCTGATAACAATACAAAACAAACATTTAAGTGTGTTTATATAAAGAAATAATCTTTATAAAAAAAGAGGGACTTTGTTATGTCGCATTGCTCATCTGATTGTGAGATACAGCCAGTATTATAGCCAGGAGCTGCAATCATAATTCTGTGGGCTTCAGAGTAAAAATCTCCCAGCTTTCTCATTTAGTAATATGACAAAAAAGGGCAGTCATTGAAAACTGCAGCATGCTGCACTACTTTGATGACATGAAAAAAATATATAGTTAACTGGATAACACAAATAAGAAAACATGATGTCACAATGGTTAGAAATGTTGATATCCGGGATTCAAATCCAACTAGGGGTAACTTTTCATTGGAGTTTCTTAGTTCCTATTGGGTTTGCATGGGTTTCTCCTGGGTACTCCGGTCTCCTTCAACACTTCAAAGCCATACTAAGTTCATTGCATTCCAATTTAGCCAGCCCTAGTATGTGCTGGTGATTTTCAGAGAAGTTGGATTTAGAGCCTAGTTAGAACAATCTGTATTATCGCTGTACAAATTATGAGAAGTAAATGAACAATAAGGGTATGTTCACACGCTAGAGTAAAAATGTCTGAAAATACAGAACTGTTTTCAAGGGAAAACAGCTCCTGATTTTCAGACGTTTTTTTGTGCCACTCATGATTTTCGCAGCGTTTTTCGCAGCGTTTTTTACGGCTGTTTTTGGAGCTTTTTTAAATAGAGTCTATGGAAAACGGCTCCAAAAACGTCCCAAGAAGCGTCCTGCACTTCTTTTTCGTGGGCGTTTTTTTATGCGTAAAAAAAAACGCAGCAAAAAGACGGTCCGTCGGAACAGAACGCCGTTTTCCCATTGAAATCAATGGGCAGATGTTTGGAGGCATTCTGTTCCGATTTTTCGGCCGTTTTTCGAGCATTTACGGCCCTTAGGGTATGTTCACACGACAACGCCAAATACATATGAAATTACGCAGGAGAAAATGCGTTTTTCGCGGCGTCTTTTACAGACGTAATTGGAGCTGGTTTTCATTGGAGTCAATGAAAAACAGCTCCAATTACGTCCCAAGAAGTGTCCTGCACTTCTTTGACGCGGCCGTAATTTTACGCGCCGTCTTTTGACAGCAACGCGTAAAATGACAGCTCGTCTGCATACAACATCGTAAGACCCATTGCAAGCAATGGGCAGATGTTTGCCGACGTATTGGAGCCGTGTTTTCAGGTGTAATTCGAGGCGTAAAACGCCTCCATTACGTCTGAAAAGAGGTCGTGTGCACATACCCTTAACGTAAAGATATTTCTGTACTTTATATAACAGTGACTTGGGACTGAGTTATGTGTTGCTTGCGCACTGCGTTTTAGTGGCTTAAAAGGGTGGTCCCTACCGATTAACCCTTCTTTTAATGCAGCGGTCCGGTGATTAGCTGATAACTGCTGGTCTGGCTTAATGCTTCAGAGTATGAGCTCTCAAAGGTGTAGACAAACGGAGCATTTTACCAATCTAGAATGCATCTGCACAGGGGCCCGGTAAGTAAAGGGGCCACAGTCACATTAAAGCTGTTTTCTTCTGTCTAATTAATAAGATTGAATGTAAATGTCTGAGCTAATGAATTTTATGGCTGGCAAATACTAATGAATTGTAAGTGTATGTTCACACAGAGTGTTTTCGGCCGTTTTTCCGTCCGTAAACGCCCAAAAAATCGGAAGCAGGGCGCTTACAAACTTATGACTCAGCGTGTGAACATACCCTGAGGGTATGTGCACACACAAACTCAAAAATGTCTGAAAATACGGAGCTGTTTTGAAGGGAAAACAGCTCCTGATTTTCAGACGTTTTTGAAGCCACTCACGATTTTCGCTGCGTTTTTGGTTGCTTTTTTCTACGGCCGTTTTTGGAGCTTTTTCCAAAGGAGTCAATGAAAAACAGCTCCAAAAATGTCCCAAGAAGTGTCCTGCACTTCTTTTTTGCGGCCGTTTTTTTACGTGGGCGTTTTTCAAAACGGGCGTGTAAAAAAAATGGCCCATCGGAACAGAATGACGTTTTTCCAATTGATTTCAATGGGCAGATGTTTGGAGGCCGAAAATAGGCCGTGTGAACATACCCTCAGGGTATGTTCACACGCTAGAGTCAAAAGTGTCTCAAAATATGGAGCTGTTTTCAAGAGAAAACAGCTCATGATTTTCAGACGTTTTTTGTGCCACTCGTGATTTTCACTGCGTTTTTCGCCGCGTTTTTTACGGCCATTTTTGGAGCATTTTTCAATAGAGTCTATGGAAAACAGGTCCATAAACGTCCCAAGAAGTGTCCTGCACTTCTTTTTCGCGGCTGTTTTTTTACGCGGAAAAAACGCCGCAAATAACGCTCTGTCGGAACAGAACGCCGTTTTCCCATTGAAATCAATGGGCAGATTTTTGGAGGCGTTCTGCTTCCGATTTTTCATCCGTTTTTCATCCGTTTACGGCCCGAAAAACAGCCAAAAATAAGCCGTGTAAACATACCCTTACAATGACATTTGAAAGCTAATAGCCAAAGGGTCACAGGAGGGCACTGGCACTTAAAAAGCAATTCCTACAATATATATACTGAGTATATATATATATATATATATATATATATATATATATATATATATATATATATATATATATATATATATATATATATATATGAATTGGAAGAAGGAAAAAACGGCTGGCACTGCTGAACCAGAATCGCTTGTATGAACGGAGTATATCAAATGGTTTTCTTATCTTTCCTGATTGTAGCAGCCAAGTTGCCCGGAGGTGCTCATCGATCAGCACAGCACAATATAGCTTGAATAAAACGAGATAGAAGATATCGAGGCACTCACCGGATAATCAACAAACTAGGCTAATTCCACATCCTGACTGAGATCCAGAAATAAAGAAGTTTGTTGATTATCCGGTGAGTGCCTCGATATCTTCTATCTCGTTTTATATATATATATATATATATATATATATATATATATATATATATATACACATACATACATACATACAGTTAGGTACAGAATTATTTGGACAGTGACACAAGTTTTAGCATTTTAGCTGTTTAGCACAACGTATTGAATATACAGTTATATAATGGGCTTAAAGTGCATACTCTCAGCTTTAATTTGGGGGTATTGTTAAAGGGGGTGGGGTAATAGCGGGTTTCCCTGGTTAGTGTCACCCACTATTACTACTTCCTTTATAATCAGGGTCGATGGGGTTATGCCTGGTTCCCCTACCTTTTCCTTATACTAACGTCGATCTAATTGCTTTTGCTGCTACTCAAGGGAATAAGACCGTATAGTAAATAGAGGGAATATTTATTAACATACAGTAATCACACTCATATATAAAATACAGTAATTATTCACAGTACAGTATAAACACGGTATCACAATCCTAATTATACTGCCACCCACTGACCTAAACATACATAGAAGTTACGTTACAACACAATACACATAAGTTACTTGTAATTCTCACATGCTCACTATCTCTGTCCCACTCCCTCCTAATATAACTGTCCCTGTACACTAAGGGTTAATCAGGTAAAGGATTAACAGTAGGAAGGGTTGTCAGCATGTAAAGGATCTGCCAGGCACAACTTCTGTGGATACGCCCATAGGTAATCAGTCTGCACCTGAGTTTATGTCTCTGAGACTGACTCCAGCTTCCACCACTCAGGATGGCAGGCTTAGGAGTGGGAGAGCCTATCGCAGCCTGGCCAGACGGAGCTAGCTCCCGCCCTCTGTCTATTTATACCTGCCTTTCCTGTTCCTCCTTTGCTTGTGATTCTTCTCGTGTGGTTTCCTGGCCCAGCTACAGCTTCTGACTATTTGATCCTGCTCCATACTGACCCTGGCTTTCTGACTACTCTCCTGCTCTGCGTTTGGTACCTCGTGCACTCCTGGTTTGACTCGGCTCGTTCACCACTCTTGTTGCTCTCGGTGTTGCCGTGGGCAACTGCCCCATTTCCATTTGCTTTGTGTTCCCTTGTCTGTTTGTCTCTTGCACTTACTGAGCGTAGGGACCGCCGCCCAGTTGTACCCCGTCGCCTTGGGCGGGTCGTTGCAAGTAGGCAGGGAAAGAGTAGCGGGTAGAATAGGGCTCACTTGTCCGTTTCCCTACCCCCGTCATTACATAATCACAAGCCCATATACCTAGTCTACCCTGGTCCCTGACACTACTATGGACCCCCTTGAGACCCTGGCCCAGCAAATGCAGGGTCTCTCCCTACAGGTCCAGACCCTGGCTCAGAGGGTCAACCAGCCTGACGCTACCATGATAGTGCCCCTCACCTCACCTCTTGAACCCCACCTCAAGTTGCCTGACCGGTTCTCAGGGGACCGGAGGACTTTTCTCTCCTTTCGGGAGAGTTGTAGGCTCTACTTTCGTTTAAAGCCTCACTCCTCAGGCTCTGAGAGCCAGCGGGTGGGTATTATTATGTCCCGGCTCCAGGAAGGGCCCCAAGAGTGGGCCTTCTCCTTGGCTCCTGACGCCCCTGAACTTTCCTCCGTTGATTGTTTCTTTTCTGCTCTCGGATTCATTTATGACGAGACTGACAGGACTGCCTTTGCTGAGAGTCAGCTGGTGACCTTACGTCAGGGTAAGAGACCTGTTGAGGAGTATTGTTCTGACTTTAGGAAGTGGTGCGTAGCTTCTCGGTGGAATGACCCTGCCTTAAGGTGCCAGTTTAGGTTGGGTCTGTCGAACGCCCTGAAAGACCTGCTAATTAGCTATCCCTCTTCTGACTCCCTTGACCAGGTTATGGCTTTAGCGGTACGACTTGACCGACGTCTCAGGGAACGACAACTTGAAAGTTTTTGTGTTTTCCCCTCTGACTCCCCCATGATGCCTCCCGAGGTCCCGTTGCTTCGCTCTTCCACGGAAGACTCGGAGGTACCCATGCAACTCGGGGCCTCCGTGTCCCCCCGACAACGTAGAGAGTTCCGCAGGAAGAATGGTCTCTGCTTCTATTGTGAACACCTGCCCTAGGCGTAAGAATAAATCAGCCGGAAAACTTCCGCGCCTAAGTGATCATCGGGGAGGTCACTTGGGCGCACAGGTATTTCCCGTAAATATGAAACGTAATAAAATCTTGCTTCCCTTTCAGGTCTCTTTTGGGGGTAGGTCTGCTACCGGCAGTGCCTTCGTGGATTCAGTGTCTTCTACTAATATCATGTCTGTGGAATTTGCCATGTCTCTAGCTATGCCTTTAATTGATTTGCCTAAACCTGTCCCGGTAGTGGGTATCGACTCCACTCCTCTTGCTAATGGTTATTTTACACAGCATACCCCTGTTTTTGAACTCCTTGTTGGCTCCATGCATTTGGAGCAGTGCTCTGTACTGTTGATGCAGGGATTATCGTCCGATTTGGTTTTAGGCCTTCCCTGGTTGCAGTTGCATAATCCCACGTTTGACTGGAATACTGGGGAGCTTACCAAATGGGGTAATGAATGCTTGACGTCATGTTTTTCTTTTAATTCTATTTCTCCCCCTAAGGAGGTGAACACGCTACCTGAGTTTGTTCAGGACTTCGCTGATGTTTTCTCTAAGGAGGCCTCCGAAGTGTTACCTCCTCATAGAGAATACGATTGCGCTATCGAATTGGTACCAGGAGCTAAGCTCCCTAAGGGTAGGATATTTAATCTTTCTTGTCCCGAACGTGAAGCCATGAGAGAGTATATCAAGGGATGCCTGGCCAAGGGTTACATTCGCCCCTCTACTTCTCCGGTAGGTGCTGGCTTCTTCTTCGTAGGGAAGAAGGATGGTGGTCTTAGGCCATGCATTGACTACCGTAACTTGAATAAGGTCACTGTAAGGAACCAGTATCCCCTTCCTTTGATTCCTGATCTCTTTAATCAGGTTCAGGGGGCCCAATGGTTCTCTAAGTTTGATCTACGGGGGGCGTATAACCTTATCCGCATCAAAGAGGGGGATGAGTGGAAGACTGCGTTTAAAACGCCCGAAGGTCATTTCGAATACCTCGTCATGCCCTTTGGGTTGTGTAATGCTCCTGCGGTCTTCCAGAATTTCATAAATGAGATTTTAAGAGATTACCTGGGGGTATTTCTTTTAGTGTACCTTGATGACATACTGGCGTTTTCCAAGGACTGGTCCTCCCACATTGAGCATGTCAGGAAGGTGCTCCAGGTCCTTCGGGAGAATAATCTGTTTGCTAAGACTGAAAAATGTGTCTTTGGGGTACAGGAGATACCATTTTTAGGGCAAATCCTCACTCCTCATGAATTCCGCATGGAGTTACAGTGTTTCTTGGGGTTCGCTAATTATTACAGGAGATTTATTGCTAACTTCTCGGTCATCGCTAAGCCTCTTACGGACCTCACTCGCAAAGGTGCTGATCTCCTCCACTGGCCCCCTGAGGCTGTCCAGGCTTTTGAGGTCCTTAAGAAGTGCTTTATCTCGGCCCCGGTGCTGGTTCAGAGCAAATAAATGGAGCCATTTATCGTGGAAGTTGACGCATCCGAGGTGGGAGTGGGGGCTGTCTTGTCCCAGGGTACCAGGTCCCTCACCCATCTCCGTCCCTGTGCCTACTTCTCCAGGAAGTTTTCGCCCACTGAGAGTAACTATGATATTGGCAACCGCGAACTCTTAGCCATTAAATGGGCATTTGAAGAGTGGCGCCACTTCCTGGAGGGGGCTAGGCACCAGGTAACGGTCCTTACCGACAAAAAGAATCTGGTTTTCCTAGAATCTGCCCGGAGGCTAAACCCGAGACAGGCTCGATGGGCGCTATTTTTTACCAGATTCAACTTTTTGGTTACCTATAGCGCTGGGTCTAAAAATATTAAGGCCGATGCACTCTCGCGTAGCTTCATGGCCAGCCCTCCTTCGGAGGAAGATCCTGCTTGTATTTTGCCTCCTGGTATAATCATTTCTTCTTTTGATTCTGATTTAGTCTCTGAAATTGCGGCTGATCAAGGTTCAGCTCCCGGGAACCTTCCTGAGGACAAGCTGTTTGTTCCCCTGCAATACCGGCTAAGGTATTGACTCCGCACTATCTGGTCATCCAGGCGTCCTGGGTACCAAACACCTCATTGCCAGAAAATATTGGTGGCCTGGGTTGCCTAAAGACGTTAAGGCCTACGTCGCCGCTTGTGAGGTTTGTGCTAGGTCCAAGACTCCCAGGTCCCGACCAGCGGGCTTACTACGTTCTTTGCCCATTCCCCAGAGACCTTGGACCCATATCTCCATGGATTTTATCACCGATTTGCCTCCATCTCAAGGCAAGTCGGTGGTGTGGGTGGTAGTTGACCGCTTCAGTAAGATGTGCCACTTTGTGCCCCTCAAGAAACGACCTAATGCCAAGACGTTAGCTACCTTGTTTGTCAAACACATCCTGCGTCTCCATGGGGTCCCTGTCAATATTGTTTCGGACAGAGGGGTACAATTCGTTTCATTGTTTTGGAGAGCCTTCTGTAAAAAGTTGGAGATTGATCTGTCCTTCTCCTCTGCCTTCCATCCTGAAACTAATGGTCAAACTGAGAGGACTAATCAATCTCTAGAACAATATTTAAGGTGTTTTGTCTCTAAATGTCAATATGATTGGGTCTCCTTCATTCCCCTCGCCGAATTTTCCCTTAATAACCGGGTCAGTAACTCGTCAGGGGTCTCCCCCTTTTTCTGTAATTTTGGGTTTAATCCACGGTTCTCCTCCGTCTCACCTGGTAGTTCCAACAATCCCGAGGTAGAGGTCGTTCATCGGGAACTGTGCACAGTCTGGGCCCAGATTCAGAAGAACCTAGAGGCGTCCCAGAGCGTACAAGAAACTCTGGCTGATAGAAGACGTTCTACTAACCCCTTGTTTATGGTCGGGGATCTGGTGTGGTTATCGTCTAGGAACTTGCGCCTTAAGGTCCCGTCCAAGAAGTTTGCTCCCCGGTTTATTGGGCTGTACAAGGTCATTGAAGTCCTCAATCCTGTCTCCTTCCGACTGGAGTTGCCCCCATCTTTTCGAATACACAACGTGTTTCATGCCTCCCTCCTTAAACGCTGCTCCCCGTCCTTGGCTCCCTCGAGGAAACCTCCTGTTCCCGTTCTCACCCCTGAGGGGGTGGAATTCGAGGTGGCCAAGATTGTGGACAGCAAGATGGTCCAAGGCTCCCTCCAGTACCTGGTCCATTGGAGAGGATACGGGCCTGAGGAAAGGACTTGGGTACCCGCCCGGGATGTTCACCCTGGGGTATTGGTCAGGAGGTTCCACATTCGTTTCCCCAATAAACCAGGTCCATTTAGAAAGGATCCTGCTCCATACTGACCCTTTTTTGTTTTTCGACTACTCTCCTGCTCTGCGTTTGGTACCTCGTGCACTCCTGGTTTGACTCGGCTCGTTGCTCTCGGTGTTGCCGTGGGCAACTGCCCCATTTCCCTTTGCTTTGTGTTCCCTTGTCTGTTTGTCTCTTGCACTTACTGAGCGTAGGGACCGCCGCCCAGTTGTACCCCGTCGCCTAGGGCGGGTCGTTGCAAGTAGGCAGGGACAGAGTGGCGGGTAAAATAGGGCTCACTTGTCCGTTTCCCTACCCCCGTCATTACACAGCAAGGGGTTAACTCAGGGACTGCAAGGGGTAGAAAGGGTTAACTCAGTGATAGCAGCAATGGGTTAACTCAGGGCAGCAAGGGTAAACAGGGACTCGGGGGCACCAAGGGTTACTCTGGGACAGCAAGGGTTAACTCAGGGCAGCAAGGGTCACCAGGGACTCAGGGCAGCAAGGGTTAACTGGGACTCAGGGGCACCAAGGGTTACTCAGGGAAGAACAGTAAGGGTTAACAAAGGGACTCAGTTCACCAAGGGTTACTCAGGGACACAGGGCAGCAAGGGTTAAAAAGGACTCAAGGGCACCAAGAGTTACTCAGGGACAGCAAGGGTTACAGCAAGGGGTTAACTCAGGGACAGCAAGGGAGAGAGGGAGAGGTAAAGTGTAGCCATGGCTACACTGTGATACTTAGTGTTTGGTGGTACAGGGGAGCAGAGGCAGGAGCAGGTCCGCAGGACAGGAGACAGCAGGACAGGTGAGCTGACGTTGGTAGTGTGGGAGGCAGGCAGGTCCCAGCTGCTCCTCGTTGGTGGAGTGGTGAGGTGGTCTTCAGCTCCTGAGCATACCGACGCAGGGCTATTTAACCCTGCCGGTACGCTCACAGCGGGGGACGAGTGTCGTGATAATGTATCACCTGCCGACTCATGAGCGCGCGTGAGACCGTCCGTGCGGGCAGGAGATTTGAAATGGAGACAGGAGATCAAACTATCTCCTGTCTCCATGGTTTCCAAACAAAGCAGGGCAATTCTAATTGTCCTGCTTTGTTTACAACCATATTCATGACCAGGGCTGTGTTTCTACAGCCCTGGTTCATGAGACATTATATGTATTATGTATACATAGACTACCGTTCAAAAGTTTGGTGTCACCCAGACAATTTTGTTTTTGGCATGAAAACTCACACTTATATTTATCAAATGAGTTGCAAAATGACTAGAAAATATAGTTAAGAAATTGACAAGTTTGAAATAATGATTTTTATTTCAAATAATAATTTTCTCCTTCAAACTTTGCTTTCGTCAAAGAATGTTCCATTTGCAGCAATTACAGTATTGCAGACCTTTGGCATTCTAGCTGTTAATTTGCTGAGGTAATCGGGAGAAATTTCACCCCATGCTTCCAGAAGGCCCTCCCACAAGTTGGATTGGCTTGATGGGCACATCTTGCGTACCATACGGTCAAGCTGCTCCCACAACAGCTCTATGTGGTTGAGATCTGGTGACTGCGCTGGCCACTCCATAACAGATAGAATACCAGCTGCCTGCTTCTTCCCTAAATAGTTCTTGCATAATTTGGAGGTGTGCTTTGGGTCATTGTCCTGTTGTAGGATGAAATTGGCTCCAATCAAGCGCTGTCCACAGGGTATGGCATGGCGTTGCAAAATGGAGTGATAGCCTTCCTTATTCAAAATCTCTTTTACCTTGTACAAATCTCCCACTTTACCAGCACCAAAGCAACCCCAGACCATCACATTACCTCCACCATGCTTGACAGATGGCGTCAGGCACTCTTCCAGCATCTTTTCAGTTGTTCTGCGTCTCACACGTGTTCTTCTGTGTGATCCAAACACCTCAAACTTCGATTCGTCTGTCCATAACACTTTTTTTCCAATCTTCCTCTGTCCAATGTCTGTGTGCTTTTGCCCATATTAATCTTTTCCTTTTATTAGCCAATCTCAGATATGGCTTTTTCTTTGCCACTCTGCCCTGAAGGCCAGCATCCCGGACTTGCCTCTTCACTGTAGACGTTGACACTGGCGTTTTGTGGGTACTATTTAATGAAGCTGCCAGTTGAGGGCCTGTGAGGCGTTTATTTCTCAAACTAGAGACTCTAATGTACTTGTCTTGTTGCTCAGTTGTGCAGCGCGGCCTCCCACTTCTCTTTCTACTCTGGTTAGAGCCTGTTTGTGCTGTCCTCTGAAGGGAGTAGTACACACACCGTTGTAGGAAATCTTCAGTTTCTGGCAATTTCTCGCATGGAATAGCCTTCATTTCTAAGAACAAGAATAGACTGTCGAGTTTCACATGAAAGCTCTCTTTTTCTAGCCATTTTGAGAGTTTAATCAAACCCACAAATGCAATGCTCCAGATTCTCAACTAGCTCAAAGGAAGGTCAGCTTTATAGCTCCTCTAAACAGCAAAACTATTTACAGCGGTGCTAACATAATTGCACAAGAGTTTTCAAGTGTTTTCTAATCATCCATTAGCCTTCTAACACAGTTAGCAAACACAATGTACCATTAGAACACTGGAGTGATGGTTGCTGGAAATGGGCCTCTATACACCTATGTAGATATTGCATTAAAAACCAGACGTTTGCAGCTAGAATAGTCATTTAGCGCATTAACAATGTATAGAGTGTATTTCTGATTAATTTAATGTTATCTTCATTGAAAATTTTTTTTATTTTCTTGCAAAAATAAGGAAATTTCTAAGTGACCCTAAACTTTTGAACGGTAAAGTATATATATATATATATATATATATATATATATATAAAAATATACATATATACATATAAACACACACATATGATATATATATATATATGTACATGCTTTTACTTTACTTGCTTATATATATATATATATATATATATATATATATATACACCTATACATAAATAGGGTCACTTCCCTTTACAATCCCCCTGTTGTCGGGGACTCGACAATGCAATTTTGGGAAGTGTTTGTGGGGTTCTATTTACTCCCCTCAACCTGCCTAGTTACTGGTAATGGTCTGAGATGGAAGGAAGTATACTATTGGACCTAGATACTCGACATCAGCTATCTCTTTAAGGACACCTTCCCGCCAGTCCTCTGACTCTGGAGTCTAGTGTCCAAAGAAACGAAACCTCACAGTTCACAGAATGAAGATGGAATAAAATCTCCTAGTCCATAGAACAAAGCCTCAATGTCCATAGAACGAAGTAGAAATAAAACTCTCAGTCCATAGAACGAAGCCTCAAAGCTCATCAAACGAAGTTGAAATGAAACCTTCATAGTCCATAGAACGAAACCTCAAAGCTCATCAAACAAACAAAGCTCATACGTAAACCTCAAAGTCCACGAAACGCAGATTTCTTGTTCTTTCTTGCTTGGAATTTCTTCCTCTTGAGAGGCGTCAGCAGATCTTTCCAGTGGCCGATCCAATTTTAGCATACCGACCTGTGTAAGGCTACATGTGCCCTCACACGGTTAGCCTTGGAATGGCTTAGCCCGCCTTTCAACAACCTTTTGTACGTGATCCATTACTTTTCCAACTTTTAATCTTGATTGAAGACGAAGCAATCTTTGTGAGCCGATATCCAGGTCTCTATCATGGCAGGTTAACATCCCCAAGGAGGAGATGATGTCTCAGCACCCAGGAATCTATGGTGGGGCAGAGCATCGCCTTCCATTTCCCCTCTGACATTCAATCCATCATCGTATTGACCATACCAGTTCTCAGGTTGAGGTGGGAAATACCTACATAGGTGTGTGAATACCTTATCTGTTCCTAAGGGTTCCTACACACTACCCAATCATACAAATAAAGTAAAAAATTACCAAACATACAAAAATATTCCCCCACAAATCATAGGTATATGTACATATAGAGATTCATGCTCAAACAGCATCTCACACTACTCCTCCAGAAACACGTGAAAGGTACACATGTAAATGGGGTGACTACAGGCTGTAAATATATGCCCGCCTACACGTACACACTCACTCGCTGTGGGACGGGCACGTCCTCACTGAGTATGCCTATGTTGCGGACACATCAACACCTAGAATGTCTATATGTACACCTTTAAAGTTTTTGTACGACCCATTGATTCAGATTTACACTTTACAAATATATATACACACACAATAAACAATTCCGGGTCGCAGGACTGTATCAATATATCCTTAGACCCCGTCTATGAATGTATTCGTGGCTTTCATGATTGATCTCGTTGTATTTGGCCAACCAGTCCTTTCATTCGTCGGTACGCGCAGAACAGTCCAACGTACATAATCACCACAAGGGTGCAAAGGATTATCACTGGGTGGATGAGCAAGTTGAAGAAGGAAGTGGCCTTGGGACTATATCCGAACAAGCTCTCCCACCAAGACACTTCCGCGTCCGCCTCAAGGTTGTTCACAATTTCTGTGATCTTTTTAGTGTCATGTTCCAACTGAATAGTTGCTTGGTGTTGGGCATCTTTCAGTTTCTCCACGACATCCTCTTCCTCATTGAAGTCTAGCAGGAGATTTCTTAGTTCGATGCCAAACCCTAGAGGAATCGTCTGGAGTCTCACAGGGGTGTCTGGACGGATGTTGAGCCTTTTTTCAGGGGTCACAGGAGTTCTTCCCTTCTGATCCGCCACATCAATGCCTAATACGGGATTAAGGGTACAGTATGCTCCTGGGAGGAGTATGCCTCTTTCGGTGCAGTTAGTCGCGTGCCATTCTGCATTTGATACCAGCACCAATATCCTTGACCCATGACTTGAGGAGGGCATTGGATTAGCCTTCATATCACAGGACCCCTCGGTATCCCAACACTGGTGTAGGTCAGGATATCTGAGGGGAGCTGTGGATTAAGCACTGTTTTTGTGGTTCTTCCCAATTCTCAGGTTTGTGGAACTATATCCCTGTCTTGCCAAAGCCATTATCTTAAAATCAAGATATGGGTGTAATGCCAGGGTTACCCCCCTGTCCAAACTTTCCTAAAGGACCACTCCAGTTAATCACACAAGAATCAGCCACACTTATATTCGCTGTATTTAATTGCACTCGCATTAGGCCTCAGATGAAATTGTGTTACCTGTCTGAACCCCCCAGGCCTAGGTGCACAGTTTAACATAAAACACTAACTTATGTTACCTGCCCGCCCCTCTCTACCTGAGTTCACAGTATAATAACAATTTAAACGTTATCCTAATAGAGAGTAATTAAAACATTGGGTGCAAATACATCACTATCCAATGGTTGATTCTCCAGTTGTTTTCCTGGAGTGGTTTTCTAATTATGCATTATAAATACAGGCAAAACCTATATAGTATAAATACATATTACTGATAACTAAGGATACACCACAATAGAATCTGAGAAAGAACCACAAATGAAAACAAACGGACAACTGGGGACAAAAACAACAGACCATAAACAAACATTACAGACATAACACCTAACTGAACATGCAATTTATGGCCAACTTCCTAAACTCCTCCCTAGTTGTGGTTGGTCATTTAGACCCTTGATTACGTGGCGGAACACATAAGGCTGTAAGGAACAGCCATTTTGTCTAAACCCACGTTTTGTTCCTCGGCAGTTCCACGGCAGTTCCTCGCAATATGTCCCATCTGACCACATTTAAAACATTTATCAGGACCACATTGCTTAGTACTCAAAGACTCGCAGTACTTCGCAATATGGCCTGAGCCGGCACATGCAAAACATTTAATAGTACATGCTCTGCTGGACTTAAGGCAGTCAACAGTGCATGATCTCTTAAAGTTCTGCATGGCTAGGGACGCACTTCTAAATATCGTACGCTTACATTTACGTAGCACTTTCGTAACAGTGTTACCTTCAGGATTCCGGATGGGATCACGATTTGTGACATCTGGTCCATCACTCTTTCTACTCCCTCCCCTTGAAAAAGACAAGGCCGGTAACATTTTTGAGAAATCTTTTATGAGGTTTTGCATACTGGCAACCAATTGTGACCTAGTATCAAGCTCATCATTCAACTTGGCAATGGTCGCATTTGTAGATGCTGCCTTAACATTAAATGCATTGATCACAGCATAAGACCCAGTCAGCTGTGCATCAATATCATCACCATGATTTCTCAAATCTTTCACCTGCGATTCCAGCATGCACATTTGCTTATCTCTACATTGAGCATTCTCTGCCAGTTGTGTCTGCAAATCACAAACCCGTTTCACATTGTTGACACAACACTAGCAGAGAAGATTTGGGAAATCACTCTTTATTTCTGAGTGATCAGGTTTCCACGTCTCCTCATACACACAGATAAGTTTAGCGAGCATGTGGAGCCGTTTGGAGGTTTTATTAATAACACTCCCCTTGCTAATGCACAACTTATCATGTGCATAAGCCTCATCCAACAGAGTGGACCACAGCATTCCTGCTGACTTGTATGTAGTGGGGGGTACTGGATTAAATGTAGTGTTTTTCGCAAGTTGTTTCAGTGTGGAGAAATCCATACTCACTGTTCCAGAAGTCATCTCCGTCTGCGTTGTCCTCCTTGTACTTCGCTGTTTTGAAAAAAGGTCCTTTTAACGCCTTTTCCCGATCAGCTGGACTTTACTGGAAGAACACCGACGTTGATACTTCTGCAAACTCTTTTGTATAAGTTGCTCGCTCGCCCGACGATTTGTCGCCGTAGAGCAGCACGCTGCAAAGCAAAATAAAAGATGTTAATACCTCGGAAAAAAAATATAAAAAAATAGGTTCGCTGATCAATTGTATCCTGTATCAAGCCTTAAATAAAATTGTGTTACTCGTCTGAACTTCAAAAAGGTTCACGTTTTAACACAATTTTATTGTACAAAAGACAGAAATAAATTAAAAACAGTTTGGGCTGGCTCACCAATATTAAAGGGGTTACACATATATATATATATATATATATATATATATATATATATATATATATATATATATATATATATATACACACATATAGCCTCCTGACTGGCTCGCCAATGTTAAAGGGGATGCGGTAATAGCGGGGTCCACTGGCTAGTGTCACCCACTATTACTACCTCCTTTATAATCACAGTGTCACGAAGGGTCTGAGGACCCACTGGGCCGTACCGCCTTGGCAGTAAGTCAGCTGGCCAACAGGGAGCAGGTGAGAGTCTATAGTTCTATAGGTACCTGTGGCAGCTCAGACAGCAGCAGGGCAAGCTCGGCAGTGACTGGGTAGCAGGCGGATGTTAGGCGAGGTGAAGCAGGTCAGACGTGGAAGCAGCATGGTACGACTTTGGCACAACTCAGTGCTAGACCAGGAATGTATGGAATGATAGGAACAGAAACAGGAACTGGAACAGGTATAGGTACAGTTATAGGTACAGGGACTGGAACTGGGACTGGAGCAGGTAACACACTAGGAGGCCATCACATAGACAAGCTAGGAAACACAACAATGCTCAGGCTTTGAACTAGGGGGCTGGACCCCTCTTATAGTCCAGGGTACGCACGGGTCAAAGTTCATCCACAATGTCCGGTGCGCACGCTGCCCCTTTAAGAGCGGGCACGAGCGTGCGCGCACACCCTACGGGATCCAGCTGAGGTGAGTGGACACGAGCGCTGGTGTCTCCTGAGGAGGAGGCTGGGGCCAGCGCTTGCCGACTCGTGTCTGCGGCTGTCAGAGGAAGGTTAGAGCTGACAGCCCGCAGCAGACATTACACAGGGTCACTAGGGTTATGCCTAGTTCCCCTACCTTTTCCTTATACTAACATCGATCTAATTGCTTTTGCTGCTACTCAATGGAATAAGACCGTATAGTAAATAAAGATATTTATTAACATACAGTAATCACACTCATATATAAAATACAGTAACTAATCACAGTACAGTATAAACACGGTATCACAATCCTAATTATACAGCCACCCACTTACCTAAACATACATAGAAGTTACGTTACAACACAATACACATAGGTTACTTGTAATTCTCACACGTTCACTATCTCTGTCCCACTCCCTCCTAATATAACTGTCCCTGTACACTAAGTGTTAATAATCAGGTAGAAGGGTCAACAGTGGGAAGGGTTAAATGTTTCAAGGGTTAACCAGGGATACAACAGAGGATTCGCAGGTCAGCAAGGGGTTAATCTAGGGATACAACAGGGGATGTGCAGGTCAGCAAGGGGTTAACTCAGGGACTGCAAGGGGTAGTAAGGGTTAACTCAGGGCAGCAATGGGTTAACTTCAGGGACTGCAAGGGCACCAAGTGTTACTCTGGGACTGCAAGGGTTAACTCAGGGCAGCAAGGGTAAACAGGGACTCAGGGGCCCCAAGGGTTAATCTGGGACAGGAAGGGTTAACTCAAGGCAGCAAGGGTCAACAGGTACTCAGGGCAGCAAGGGTTAACTGGGACTCAGGCACTAAGGGTTACTCAGGGAAGCAAGGGTTAACTTAGGGACAGTAAGGGTTAAGACAGGGACTCAAGGGCACCAAGGGTTTCTCAGGGAAGCAAGGGTTAACTTAGGGACAGTACTCAGGGAGAGCAAGGATTAACTTCAGGGACAGGGAGAGGGAGGGTTAAGTGTAGCTGTTGCTACACTTGATACTTAGCGTGTCGTTGGTGGAGCAGGGGAGCAGAAGCAGGAGCCGGAGCAGGTCAGGAGACTGCAGGACAGGTGAGGCAGGCAGGTCCCAGCTGCTCCTCGTTGGTGGAATGGTGAGGTGGTCTTTAGCTCCTGAGCGTACCGACGCAGGGCTATTTAACACTGCCGATACGCTCACAGCAGGGGTCGAGTGGCGCTCGCCTCCGACTAGCATGGGTCGGCATGGTGATAATGTATCACCAGCCGACTCATGAGCGCCCGCGCGTAATTTGCGCGAGCGTATATGCCGCGTATATACATATACATATACACATATACATAAATAGGGACACTTCCCTTTACAGGTATTCACATCCTAATTTGAGGAAGGGTTTAGGAATTACAGCTCTTTAATATGTAGCTGCCTCTTTTTCAAGGCAACAAAAGTAATTAGACAATTATCTCAAAAGCTGTTTAATGGGCTGCATTGGCTATTCCCTCGTTAATCCATCATCAATTAAGCAGGTAAAAGGTCTGGAGTTGATTCCGTGTGTTGCATTTGGAAGCTGTTGCTGTGAACCCACAACATGTGGTAAAGGAGCTCTCAATGCAAGTGAAACAGACCATCGTTAGGCTGAAAAAAATGAAAAAAACCATCAGAGAGATAGCACAAATGTTAGGAGTGGCCAAATCAACAGTTTGGTACATTCTTGAAAAAAAAATGTACACTGGTGATCTCGTGAAGTCCAAAAGGCCTGGACGTCCATGTAAGACAACAGTGGTGGATGATCGCAGAATCCTTTCCATGGTGAAGAAAAGCCCCTTCACAACATCTACCCAAGTGAAGAACACTCGTCTGGAAGTAGGTGCATCAGTATCTAAGTCTACCATAAGGAGAAGACTTCACAAGACCAAATACAGAGGTTCACCACAAGGTGCAAACCATCAATAAGTCTCAAAAATAGAAAGGCCAGATTAGACTTTGCCAAGTAACATGTAAAGAAGCTAGCCCAGTTCTGGAACAGCATTCTTTGGACAGATGGAACTAAGATCAACCTGTACTGGTATGATGGGAGTAAGAAAGTATGGAGAAAGCTTGGAACGGCTCATGAACCTAAGCACACCACATCCTTTGTAAAACATGCTAGGGGCAGTGTGATGGCATGGGCATGCATTTTTGCCAAAGACACTGGGTCACTAGTGTTTATTGATGCTGTGACTGAAGACAGAGGCAGCCGGATGAATTCTGAAGTGTTCTGGGATATACTTTCTGCTCAGATTCAACCAAATGCAGCAAGGTTGATTGGACATCGCTTCACAGTCCAGATGGACAATGGCCCAAAATATACTGCGAAAGCAACCCAGGGTTTTTTTAAGGCAAAGAAGTAGAATATTCTGCAATGGCCAAGTCAATCACCAGATCTCAACCCGATCGAGCATGCATTTCACTTGCTTAAGACAAAACTTAAGGCAGAAAGACCCACAAACAAGCAACAACTGAAGACAGTTGCAGTAAAGGCCTGGCAAAGCATCACAAAGGAGGAAACCCAGCGTTTGGTGATGTCCATGGGTTCCAGACTTCAGGCAGTCATTGCCTACAAAGGATTCTCTACAAAGTATTAAAAAAACATTTTATTTATGGTAATGTTAATTTGTTCAATTACTGTTGAGCCCCTGAAATAAGGAGACTGTGTAGAAAAATGGTTGCTATTCCTAAACTTTTCGCAGGATATTTTTGTTCAACCCCTTGAATTAAATCTGAAAGTCTACACTTCAATTGCATCTCAGTTGTTTCATTTCAAATCCAATATGGTGGCATGCAGAGCCCAAATCATGAAGATTGTGTCACTGTCCAAATAATTCTGAACCTAACTGTATGTGTGTAAATGTATATATACATGTGTAGAGAGAGAGAGGGGGATAGGCATAACAGTTTTTTTGGGGGGATAATAAATAAATCTTTATTCAGAGATGGAAATGGGGGGAATCGTACCATTTCTATTATACTGTTGGGGTGTACAGTGCGGCAGACTATTATACAGCTATACAGTGGTAGCTGAGGTGGAGCAGCCGCTGGCTGAGGTGGTCTTACAAGATGACAGGCAGAGAAGGATGTGCTGTGCTGGGAATGTTGCATGCTGGGATGGATTTTTTTTTCATTTTTAACATGTCTTGTCCACACCAGCCAGCAGAAAGACCGCTGCTACTGGAGCATGGTAAAGTGGAAAGGCTACATAAATCATATATTATTTACTTTATTTGCCCTCATAACAGTTCATTATACTTTGTTTTTATTGTCTGGGGCACTTTTAAAATTGTATGCAAGAGACAGCAAAGGGCAAACAGTAGTGTCCTTTTCCTCTTCCCCAAGCATAGCTCAGGATAATCAGTAAGGTTAAGGTTTGTGCTACATGGCGACTTTGGCCACGACATAGGTTGCACGGCCAAAGCTCTCTGTTATTGCAGTGCCGCACTGGTTGCATCGCAGTAATGAAAGTGAATGTGGCCGCGTTGCAACCTGCAGGTTACCGCGACATGACAGTCACAAGACATCCCTCAAGTTTTTATTTCTTGCGACGGTAGTGTCAGTTGTACAGTGCATTCAGATCATTTCACGTTTTTCACATTTTGTTATGTTGGGGCCTTGTGCTAAGATAAAAAAATCCAGTTTATCCCCATCATTTCCCAATTGCCCTCAATACCCCATAAAGTATTCAGACCCTTTGCTATGAAACTTGAAATTTAGCTCTGGGGGCCTCCCGTTTCTCTAGATCATCTTTGAAATATTCATATACCTTGATTGGAGTCCACCTGTGGTAAATTTATCTGATTGGACATGATTTGGAAAGACACACCCCTGTCTATATAAGGTCTCACAGCTGAAAATGCATATCAGAGCAAAAACCAAGCCAGGAGGAGGAAAGAACAGCCTGTAGAGAAACAAGATTGTGTAGAGGCACAGATCTGGAGAAGGGTACTAAAAAAGTTTTGCTGCAATGAAAGTTTCCAAGAGCACATTGGCCTCCATAATTATTAAATGGAAGAAGTTTGGAACAACTAGGACTTTCCTTAGAGCTGGCCACCACATAGCACTAAATAATTGGGGGAGAAGGGCCTTGGTAAGAGAGGTGACCAAGAACCCAATGGTAACTCTGGCTGAGCTCCAAAGATCCTGTGTGCAGATGGGAGAAACTTCCAGAAGGTCAACAATCACTGCAACACTCCACCAATCTGGGCTTCATGACAGAGTGGGCGGAAAGAAGCCTCTCCTTAGTAAAAGACACATGAAAGCCCGTCTGGAGTTTGCAAAAAGGCACCTAAAGGACTCTCAGACTGTGAGAAACAAGATTCTGTGGTTTGGTGAAACCAAGATTTAACTTTTGGCCCCAATTCTAAGCATCATGTCTGGAGGAAACCAGGCACTGCTCATCAGCTGCCCAATACCATCCCTACAGTGAAGCATGGTGGTGGCAGCATCATGCTGTTGGGGTGTTTTTCAGTGGTTGGGACAGGGAGACTGCTCAGGGTTGAGGGAAATATGAATGGAGCAAAGTACAGGGATGTTCTTAATGAAAACCTGATCCAAAGTGCTCTGGACCTCAGACTGGGCCGAAAATTCACCTTCCAACAACACAATGACCCTAAGCACACAGCCAAGACTACACAGGAGTGGCTTAGGGACAACTCTGTGAATGTCCTTGAGTGGCCCAGCCAGTGCCCTGACTTGAACCCAATCGAACATCTCTAGAGAGACCTGAAAATGGCTGTGCACCGACGGTCCCTATCCAACCTGACAGAGCTTGAGAGGATCTGCAGTAAAGAATGGCAGAAAATACCCAAATCCCGATATGCAAACCTTGTGGCATCATACCCAAGAAGACTGGAGGCTGTTATCGCTGACAAAGGTGCTTCAACTAAGTACTGAATAAAGGGTCTGAATACTTATGTCAATGCGATATTTAAATTTTTTCTTTAAAAAAAATTAGCAAAGATTACTAAAATTCTGTTTTCACTTTGTCATTATGGAGTATTAAGTGCAGAATGATAGGGGAAAACTTATATGGAGGCCTTGTGCTAAAATAAAAAAGCATTTCAACAAAATTTGAAAAAATGTAAAGGGTCTGAATACTTTCCGAATGCATTGTAGTAACCTAAGGGTCGCAATGCAACCACATTCACTTGCATTACTGCGATGCAGCCAGTCCGACACTGCGGTAACACAGCAATCTATGACCATGCAACCTGTGTCATGGTAAAGTCGCCATGTAGCCCTAGCCTACGTAATTTGGTTTTATACGCAACTTTATCTGCAGGCTCCTTTAAAGGCTAACTTTCCAAACTGATCAACATACTCATGTTTCTCTTTGTGAAGTAAATATATTTCCTTCTTCTCTATTTACTTAGTGCTCTAATTGCAATATTCTTTTTAGCTTGCAAGTGTATCTTTATAGCCAAGAGAACTTTCATCATGCTTCCTGTTTCGAGTTTCTTTTAATTAAACATTTACTATCAATTATCCGCTTTGGTTATGGGAGGACCTGACCCTTGGATAACCTCTTCTGAATGCCAGAAATGAAATACAAAATCTGTCAGGATGATTGAAAGCGAAGCTTTATAGCAGCAGCAGACTATGAGGATGAAAGAGAAAATGTATCAGAAGCCTCAGGGTAAAACAGCTCAAACTACAGATACTTTATTTAATGCAAGACGAGGGACTAGAGAAACGCTTCTTCGTTGACGGAACTTCTGCTGATTATCAGTGAACTACTAAATAATTAGGAAGTCAGGGATAGCATAGGGTATGTACTCTTTATAGCTGTGTTCTACAACTATAAATTATTAAAGCATACATTTCAAACTATACAGCAGCAATATGGAAAATTGTGTAGAGCAGAAATATATCTTAATAAAGTGGGAGAAATGAAGGATGATGATTCGAAATTTGTGGAGGCGTAAAAAAAGTACATTATGACTTTACTGAGCCGGTGCAGCTTTTCCGAAGGCCTGAATAAGGATGTCCACAAGCCAAACTTCATACTATGAACCTTGATAAACTCCAATAGCTGTTCCTGATCAACACCTTAGGACTAGTTCACGCTTCATAAAGACTCAGCAGAGTTTCTACCTAAAATATGGAGTTCACTATGTAATATTAGTAACTCTTTCTAAACTAGCTTGTAGATTTGCTCAGTAAATTCAGACCTATAATCAATTTGGCGGGCTAACATCAATCATTATCCATGGCTGTACCGGCATGCGTATTTCCTTAATGTTTGACCATATGCCTCTTAGATTCAGGTTGCAATATATGATATTTTGGGCTCTGTCATAGAAGAACAACTACATCTATAAATGATGTATGCTCACTCGTGACCTCTTGCAGCACAGGGTATGATCACACGGCCTATTTTCGACCATTTTTCGGGCCGTAAACGGCCCGAAAAATGGCTGTATAGTCGGAGGCAGAACACCTCCAAACATCTGCTCATTGATTTCAATTTGAAATACGGTGTTCTGTTCCGACGGGGCGCTTTTTGTACGCGGCCGTTTTTAAAAGCGGCCGCGTAAAAAGAAGTGCATTACACTTCTTTAGCCGGTTTTGGAGCTGTTTTTCATTGACTCAATAGAAGAACAGCTCCAAAAACGGCCATAAAAACGCCACAAAAAAACGCTTGTTAATTAAGAAATGGCTGAAAATCAGGCGTTGTTTTCCCTTGAAAACAGCTCCGTATTTTCAGACGTTTTTTGTTAAGCGTGTGAACATCCCCTAAAGATGCTGATCTTTTGCTAAGACATGCCTTAAGTATACACAGAAGCAGAGGGCCAAAATATTTATGGAGCTGTGCATGGAAAATTTTTAATCGGGCCACAGTACTAAAGGAGAGCTGCGACCCGTTTCATTTTTAGGATCTTGGGGGTAGTCAAACCACCTGGTCATATGCCATCACTTTCTGTAATGGGAACAACACTTTAAGGCCTCATGCACACGACCGTATTTTTGTCCACCCGTAAATACTGGCGTAAATACGGGTCCTTGGTCACACGTATTCGACCCATATTGCACCAGTATTTACGGACCCGTGCCCGTAAATACGGGTCCGGTGTCACCCGTATTCCACCCGTATTTACGGGCATGTTTTTGGCTGCAAAATTGCACTGCACTAATCGGCAGCTCTTCTCTCTATCAGTGAAGGATAGAGAGAAGGGACAGCCCTTTCCGTAATAAAAGTAAAAGAAATTCATACTTACCCGGCCGTTGTCTTGGTGACGCGTCCCTCTCTTGACATCCAGCCCGACCTCCCTGGATGACGCGGCAGTCCATGTAACCGATGCAGCCAGTGATTGGCCTGTGATTGGCTGCAGCGGTCACATGGGCTGTAGAGACTATTTACTGACGTCGCCTAGCAATGCTCCCGTAATTACGGGTGAACACACACGTAGTCACCCGTAATTACGGGAGCCCCTTAGACTTCTATGGGCTGCCCGTGCCGTAATTACGGCCTGAAATAGGACATGTTCTATCTTTTTCAACGGCACGGGCACCTTCCCGTAAGCATACGGGGAGGTACCCGTGGCCAATAGAAATCTATGGGCCTGTAATTACGGCCCGTAATTACAGGAGTTTTTACGGTCGTGTGCATGGGGCCTAACCCCTTAAGGACACGCCCAATTTTGGCCTTGAGGACAGATCAATTTTTTTTGATTTCCCTCTTTGCATCCCGACGCTCATAAGTCTTTTATTTTTCGTACGACGTAGTTGTATGAGACTTTGTTTTTTTGTGGGACGAGTTGTACTTTATGTAGGTACCATTTTTTGGTACAAATACATTATCGTTTAATTTCTATAAATTTTTATTTTGGCGAAATTGCAGAAAAAAAGCAGTTCCGCAGCAGTTTTAATATTTTTTTTTTATACCATACACCGATCTTCATAAATAATGTTATACCTTTGTTGTACAGGTTGTTACGGTCGTTGCGATACCAAATATGTCTATATTATTTCATGTTTTGGGACTTATATTTTAAAAAGTTTATTTATTATAAAAAAATGTGTGTTTCTGTGAAGATGCTTCTCTCCTCTCCGCTGTCAGAGCGGGGCCGTGGCTGTGTATTACAGCCGTTGCCCCGCTCTCGATCGCGCGCAGAGACGGCTGTCACACAGGACGAGAATGCTCATCCTAACGTTCGAAGTACTCTGCGCTGAAAATTATTTGTACATTTAATATGCTAGGTAGCATCTTGGAAATACAACAGCTGCATTCTATTTGTATTAACTGAAGCGTTACTTGAGTCCAGGGGTGTTGCTAGGGTCTTAAAAGATCAGGGCCCCGAGACATACTGTATATTTACCCCCCACCAATTTTTTTTTTCCCCATATATATTGGACATAGTCCATCTATAAGGCTGAGGCTCCTATAGCTACACTGCTGGATAGAATTTGATACATTGTCTCAGTAGACAGTATTGTACATCATAGACTTAGGGTATGTTCACACGCATTTTTCAGGCGTATTTCGGGGGGGGAAAGGCCTCAAAATACGCCTGAAAAAATGGTAGCTAAATGCCTACAAACATCTGCCCATTGAATTCAATGTGAAAAACGGTGTTTCGCTTAGATGGGGCGTTTTTTTATGCCGCCGTTTTAAAGAAAAAACGCTGCGTTAAGCAGGAGCATGTGAGCAGTTTTTGGAGCTGTTTTTCATTGTGTCAATGGAACACCTAAAAAAAACACCTAAAAAAATATGTTCTGCTTCAAAAACGGCTCTGAAAACAGCTCCATAGTTTTCAGCCATTTTTACTTTGCGTGTATGTATATATGTGTATATGCCTCTTAGATTCAGGTTGCAATATATGATATTTTGGGCTCTGTCATAGAAGAACAACTACATCTATAAATGATGTATGCTCACTTGTGACCTCTTGCAGCACAGGGTATATATATATATGAGACAGCATATCTGTAGATCTCTGACCCTATAGCTATGGTAGGTTACCTACGCTACTCCCTGATTTTTACAGTTTGTCATGTAGTTTACGCTTTGCACTGCTAAACTGTGTCAGACTGTATTACAAGGTTTTCTTAACTTACATACCAGAGATGTACCCCTAGCTTAAGAAGAGGGATCCTGTACCTCAAGACATGCATTATCTCTTATCTTTGTTAAGTGCGCTGAATGAGCACTTGTACTATTTTTTGCTGACTCTACTTAAACATTCGACGATTGTATCCAACTTTTCTATACTGCCCTGCCCCTCAGGCTATACAAATCATGACCTAAGGTATGTTTGATGCCTTTGCTATCTATGACCTCCCACCACCAGTAACCCAATAAGGGACTACGACTTGAATTGGTGTAAAGGCCACAGCAGCCATTTATTAAATACACAAATATACTCAAATGCAATCAAATAGCATAACACATAATATAACAAACACTCCATAAATTAACATCCTGCTCTATTCTGCAACATTCCCCCTTTTAAAGGATCCTTGAAGGCACTTGAGGCATTATATTTTCACTCCATACTTTCCTTCTCAGGTTTGGATCCTATTGCCCTACAGCTGTACTGCACCTGACCCGAGGGCACCAACCCTCTCCAAGACCTACCCTTCCTGGGAACCCTGCCCATCAGGAATGTATGAAACAAGCTGGGTAACCACTCCCCAGCCCCTATGTTACTACCCAGGGTTAAATACCCCGAGTTCTTTTCCAACAATGTCATATGTTGTTCTCCTTCTTCTCATTACGTGCCTTCAAAGACCCCTCCTCCTACCGCCACAACATTCATGTGTGATACCTTACACATGAACGTCCCTCCACAACCATAGCGCTTTCTCCAAGCCGTCTTTAATGGCCACAGTCCACATGCCCAACCCCACTTCATTTAAATGCACCCCGTCCAACCGAAGACAGCCGACCTCAGCCTCCTCCAACTCACTATGACGCACCACCACACCACCATTGCGAGCCACAAATTTTCGCACAACTTTATTTACCTTTGCCCTGGCCCGATTCAAACTCTGCACTGAACGCGCTTGCCTCCACACCCTGCGAGCAACAATATCCGACCAAATGATGATCAGACCCGGAAATGAGGACCACAAATGCAAAAGGTCCAATTTGGCATCCCGCATAAGATCCCTGGATGACCTCATTCCTAAATCATTTCCACCAAGGTGAATGACCAAAATATGGGGCGTCCTATCCAAACCTGCATAAAACTGGAGTTACGGCAACAACCTGCACCAAAGCATGCCCCTCAAACCAAACTATCTGACCAGAACCTCGGATTGGTCTAGGCCCAACTGTCATCCAGCCAGACGAACATCAGCCCGAACACCTCCCCAGTGCACGTATGAGTGCCCCATTATCCACACCAAGCAGGGTCCCGCACCTAGAACAAAACACAGAATAATAGTAAGGTAAGCAAAACCACTTACAACATAACTCATCCCAACCGCCCTAAAGCAAATGAGGCCAAACATAAATCCTATATCTTTCTTACTCCCACCTACCTATCTTCTTGACCATCGCTGGGGATAAACCCCAGCTAGCTGCTTCAGTAGCCGCGCCAATTCTAAACGAGTAAGAGCGATACCCCGATCCCATCCGCCCAGACAACAGGATACATTTTTGAAAACCTGCAGAAACTGATATTTCGACAAAGACATATCATCTGCATGAACCAACAAGGATGCCGGCCCCTCAGGCCTAACTGTAACAAACTTTTAAAAACAGCGAACCGGGCAGACCTCGATCCTGGCAACTCATGCAAGCGCACCAAAAAACCTTTCCCCGCTTGGTCTGTCTTAGATCTGCGTAGCAAGCATGACATGTAGGACCCCTTCCATTCAACATCCGTGAACAATAAGCCCCCAGCCACCCGCTTACTTGCCACCACCAACTCCTCTTCCTCCTTTTTACTCTCATCTGGTTTCCACCGGTCCAAGTTAAACTTTTCCAGTGGTAACAGAGCAAAAATCTCTACATATTCATCCTTCCATATCTTTTCTTTTAGTTCAGACTTCAAATGCGCCCCAAGCCGGCCCGCAAAGCACTCATACACCTCGCCCCTTGCAGCATCAGCCAAATACACATCGTCCACCACTTTCTTAGATGTACCAGCCCCCGCATCAACAGACTTATACACCTCCACCACAGCCCCCGCACCAGGCTCAACTACACTTGCAACTGCAACCCCTGCCACAGTCGCACTTGAACACACCTCACTAGCAGCACCCCACACCCTCGCCAGGGACTGCCCTACATCCCCCATACCTTTAATAAAAAATTCCTGCATACCCTTAAAAAACATCTGCATATTATCCACAGAAAACATGCCCCCCACATCACTCCCACCCATCCCCGGAACATAATCAGTCGTAGACTCACCCGGCCGTCCCTGAGGTGTACTCCCAGCGGCCGTGTCCATTGATCCAGACGGTCTCTCCCTCAATCGTGGCATTACAGGGGGGTGATGATCCAGCACCACCCTCTCCACGCAGCTGGCTGACATCCTCGCCGATGTAGAACTAGGCCCAGCCGACACCGGCCCGTCCAAAATGCAGCCACCGCTTCTGGCGTGGCATACAACAATAGACAGTCCAGGCTCCCAGGATCCTCGGTGTCTCCAATGCTGTCCTCCGACTCCTCAGCAGCCCTTTCAGGCGGGCAAGATGGCCGCCACCCCCCCTTCCCGGAAGAGGCGCGACGTCACTACAATTCCTTGACCGGGTACTTCCAGTCCCCGCCGCACACCTCCTTGCTCCAGCAGGAGGTGATAGCATCCTCCGAGACGAGCCTGCCCGGCGCTCCCTGCGGGCCGCCTGTGAAGTTCCTGGCTCCGTCCGCTGAGCTCCTCCAGCGCCCGGAACATCAGCGCTGGAGAGTGCTGTCACTTCCGGTCCCGCCGTCACTTCCGCTCTCGTCGTTGAAGACAGGAGGAGGGAAGATAGCCACGGCCCCACTCCTCCTGCCACCTCCAATCCCGCCCGCCTGCCGGGATTCCTCCCTGACCTCCTAGCCCCCAAGCCTGGCGCCCGCTTAGGAGCCGGAGGAAGAAGGTCCCTGGTGGGGCTCCCACGGCGCCGATGGGAATGAGGCGTTACCTCCGGTGAAAGCCGCTCTTGCGTCCCTCCACACCCGACACTGCAGCCGCCGGAACAGGAAGAAGAGCCTCAGAAAAATGCTGCTCCAGCCAGCCAGGCCCATGCAGCAGCGCCGCATCATGAATCCTGGCCATCATGGACTCCAAAGAAACATCCATGCTGAAAGTAAGTGACTCCCTCACACTGCACTACACTACACAAATACTTTCTTCTGTTGTCCAGCGGGAAAGAGGGCTGCCTCTATCCCACCAGGGCTTATATACGCCATATTCCTCCTTCCACTTAAAGATACACCCCTATGGCCAATCCCCTTTTCCTTAACCCCTTAAACTTAGCCTCCAACTTATAGCATTACCCAAACCACCTTGTCATGCGCTCTCTTCATTACGTCTGCGCCTACATTACGTGGGGCTTACTTTACGTACAGGGACATTGTATGTCGTTTAATGCTCTATTGCTATATTCATGCGACATCTAGTCTTTTCTTTTCTCTTTATTTCTGTACATGCTTGTTGTATATGTACACTGTACCTAATATGTGCACTATTTCTGCGTTTGTTTGCAGAGTTTGACAAAGGCCAGTTTGTGGCCGAAACGTTACACCTTTTCTCTTATATTGCCCTATTTAAATAAATTAATTTTTGTGTATTTCACCAAAGGAGTGCTTGCGTTTATCTTTGCAAGTATCTACGGGGTGGGCACCCTACCTACAGCACCCACACAACCTGCAGAGTGCCACAGATTTTATCTACAAGGATCACATCATGTGTAATCCTCTCTGATGGGCTCTGTATCTAAGCCTACCTGTAAGGGGGTGATACTGCCCTTCTAAAGTGAACTTTCTTCCCTGTGCATCTTTCATGTTTAGTGGTACTTTTATTCTGTGTTATCTGCACATACTATGTGTTATCCTGTGTATGCCTGTCATATTATTAGCAGTCGGCAGGATCCAGAACCATGTGGCAGAGCAATGGAGACGCTCCAAGCAGCAGTGCCAGAACAGTAGGAGGGACCACCATGCCTGTTATTATCCTAGTCGGAGCCGCAATGGCCTCTGTGCCAACGTTTGATAGCAAGAATTTGACGCTGTCTGATTGGAAGGAGAGGGTCCAGACTGCAGCACGGTTGTATCAAGTACCAGTAGCTCATCAGGCAGACTTAGCTCTAAATGCACTAGAAGGAGATGCCCGTGAAGCAGTAGTAGTTCTGCCCACGGAACTACGTCTGAGTGCGGACGATATATTCCAAAGGTTGGAAACCTTGTATGGGGACGTCACACCAGCTACAGAACTCCGTAAGAGATTCTATACGCGGAGTCAGCGTGAAACAGAGACTTTGCAACAGTTCTCCGTAGGTCTGCAGAGCCTGTGGAATAGACTGATACACAAAGACCCAGATGGTTGTGCTACAATCCCAGACCATGATCGTGTGATTAGGAAACAGTTTGTGGCCGGACTAAAGAGTCGTCCTCTCCGGCAAGCGCTGAGAAATTACATCCGGGCGGATGCGACTATGACTCTTGCAGAGACAATTAAAGAGGCCATTGTCAGCCAGCGAGAGGATGAGGAGCACACTACTATGGCAACTATGGGAGCCCAGTCGCTACCTTCTAAACCCGTTGATGAGATTGAAACTGGGTTAAAGGGATTTGTGCAGGAAATGAGAGATGCTCTACAGCAGTTGAAGGATGAACTGGCTCAGATTCGGGCCACCCAGTCTACAGATAAAGCGGGACCTGTCGACAGTAACAGAACCGGATACAGTGGGATTCCAAGAGGTCGACAAAACGGAAAACACCGCTCTACAAGGATGGGGAACTGTAACCGCTACAGAAATGAATGCCTGGCTCGCCTCTGTGAGTGCAAGGGACTGCACTCGAAAAAGCCGGGGGAAGTGTAATGGGGTGATACTGCCCTTCTAAAGTGAACTGTCTTCCCTGTGCATCTTTCATGTTTAGTGGTACTTTTATTCTGTGTTATCTGCACCTACTATGTGTTATCCTGTGTATGCCTGTCATATTATTAGCAGCCACAAGGTGTCACTGCAGGACGAGTGACTGAGGAGACAGAGCTGTGTGACAGGAAGTGGAAGTCAGTGAGAGCCATGTGAGTCAGTGGACAGAGAGAGAGACGGACAGAGAGAGAGGCTGCAGCCTGTGAGGAATAGTTGGGGTTTTCTTCAGTCTGAAGCAGTGAATGGAGGCTGAATTGCATCCTTATTATCCAGGAACAGCAGAAGAGAGTCCACTGTATGACTGATACTCTGAATGGAGCAGCTCTGATCTGCTGGGGTCCTGTATCTAAGCCTACTATGTGGTAGGCTTAGATATACAGCCATCATACAGTATTGCACATGGCCATGTATCTAAGCCCACCATATGGTAGGCTAAGATGCAGCGTCCATGTGTGATACTGTCTGTTAGACCCTGTATTTAAGCCTACCAAAAGGCAGTATAAGATTACTGTCTGCTGGGGCCCTGTATCTTAGCCTACAAAAATCTAAAAGTCTAAAACTTCAACTATGCCCTCCTTGGACGGTTGCCCGGCAATCAAAGTCTTTGTTGACCTAGTATCCCAGGACCTATTGTCACTACCTAACCAATGGCTACCTCACAATCTCAGCCCGGACGAAGAACGGGCACTCCATGAAATGCGCAAATGGGATGACGTTGTTTTCAAGAATTCGGATAAGGGGGGCAATGTTGTTATTTGGTCCAAAGATAAATACTTACTGGAAGCTAAAAAGCAATTATTGGATAAAGCCTGCTACCGTCCACTATGGGGTGACCCAACTGAACAATTTCTCAAGGAATATAACGACATGATCCAAGATGGTTTTGAGAAGGGGGCCATAATTGCCAAAGAGAGGGACTTTATGAGGGTACAGCACCCTAGGATTGCAACGTTCTATCTCCTCCCAAAGGTGCACAAAAACTCCACTAACCCTCCAGGGAGGCCGATTGTCTCTGGTGTGTGTAACCTGACTGAAAAATGTAATCACTGGTTAGATGAAGAACTACGCGAATTGGTATATCAGTTACCCTCCCACACCAGAGATACCATGCAGGTGCTCAAAGACCTGAATGGTAGTTCCCTGGAGGAGGACGAATGGCTCACTACTTGCGATGTGGAGTCCCTTTACACGAGTATAGACCATAAGGTAGGCTGCACAGTGGTGGAATTCTTCTTGCAGAGAAAGGAGGGCTACAATCCATCTCGGAAAAACTTTGTCCTACGTGCACTTACATTTATTCTGAAGCACAACTATTTCCTCTTTGATGGCAGGTTTTACCTGCAGCTACGAGGAACGGCAATGGGAGCAGCGGTGGCACCCACCTTTGCCAACCTATATCTGGGCTGGTGGGAAGAATGTCACATTTTTTGTCCCGAAATGGACAAATTCACTTCCAGTATCAATATCTGGCGCAGATTTATAGATGACATATTGCTCATCTGGAATGGTTCATCTAGGGAACTTGAAGAGTTCATAGAGGTCCTGAGCACCAACAACTTTAACCTCAAATTGACTCTCACATATGACCAACAGTCAATCCCTTTCCTTGATGTGAGGCTATTTACCAACGAGCGTGGCATAATTGAGACAGACCTTTACCGTAAGAAAACAGCCACTAATAGCCTTTTGGATGCAACAAGTGCACATTCTGTCAACACTATTAGAGGCATTCCAAAGGGAGAATTTCTGCGGCTTAGACGGAACTGCTCCACCTTCCAGCTATTTAAGACTCGGGCAACAGAATTGAAGAACAGGCTGTCAGGTAGGAACTATAGTAAAAGGAACATCAAGAAAGCCTATAACTGGGCGCTGAGGACTGATCGTGAAACCCTGTTGACCCCAAAAATAAGGATTAACACAGAACGATCCCAACCACGATTTGTCACTGACTTCAATGAAAGCTGGGATGAAATGACACACATTCTGAACCGTCATTGGAACATTTTACTTAGTGACCCAGTACTCAAAAATCTTCTTGCCAGCAAAGTCTCTCTGGGATACAGGAAATGTAAAACCATTTCAAATATTTTGGTACAGAGGCACTTTTCGAGAAAAAATAAGAACAATTTAGTACTTAATCCTGGTTTCTATCCGTGCAGAATGTGTAGAGCCTGTCGGGTACTAGTGGACAAGAGAGAATTTGTGGATGCCTTTGGTACCCTCCATCGGATCTCAGACCACATAAGATGTTCCACCCCTGGTGTGATCTATTGCCTTGAATGCCCATGCGGTCTCAAATACATTGGGAAAACCAAGAGAGAACTGCGCATACGGATCCGTGAGCACATTAACTCTATAATCAACTTTGAAAAAAATGAGAATGATTGCAGGATCAAGAACAAACCATTTAATCCAACTCCAATAGCCAGACATTTTGGGGACGTACACAATTCCAATTGGACAGCCCTGAAAGGCTGGGCCCTGTGCCAAATACATCTGGGCATCAGAAGGGGCAACTTAGATCAGGCACTTCTGAAAAAGGAAAGTGAATGGATCTTTAATATGAAAACAGTGAATCCATTTGGACTTAATGAAAACTTTGGTTTTGGTTGCTTCCTTTGACACGATGGATAGTGGCTTATCGTTATATATATATTTTTTCCATCATATTTTTTCCACCTTATATATATATTTTTTTTCCATTATCTTTCCCAATCTTCCTGTTGTCCAGTTACCACCATTTTCATATTCGCAGGACCTATATGCCGTTTATTTTATTTTACTTCGTTTGAGTTCGTATTTAGATAGTTGTATGGTGCCCTACCAATAACTATTGCATGTTCTCACAAAATTTCTATTGAGAACTCCACTAATACTATACCAGCCGAGACCAAGGTCTCTGATTGGTTATTGAGGCTGTCAGTCAATTAGGACCCTATTTATAGGGCGTTACAATGGCGGCCTCCCACCCCTGGAAGAAGCCAGAATGCTGGCGAAACGCGCGTCGGGTGCATAATCCACAATCCTTTGGTGCAAACACTTGGCCCGAGCTGTCTCAATTCAGCTCAGGTCAGATCACGATATACATTGCGGCTGACAGCTGCCAGCTGCTCAAGTGTTGCTACACTACTTTGTCTGCAGCGCGTCCCGCTGTGTAATACTGAACAGCTGGGGCATTTCTCCTGCTTATCGCCACGTCTTATCCTGATGGTTGGTGATTTACAGTGCGGTCCTCCCGGGGTGATATCCTATTCACCCACGAGTACAGAGCGCAGGTCCGCTGCGGGGTGGCTGTGGGGTTTCGGCAATCGAGCCCTCACCGCTCCGCTCATTAACTCAGCCCACATACTGGTTTATTTTTGCAGACCGCCTCTCAGCTGACAGCTGAGCGCGGTCACTGGACCTATTTCACAACCGCTCTCATAGCAGAGTCGACCTGGAGGACGGCCGCAATCCGCCGCCTCTGGGCTGACAATTGAGGGTGGCAGCAGCATACAATACAGCCGCTCCCCACGCTGCTGCTCCAAGAGCAGTACACCGGCGTGAGGGTGCGTTTGTTACAATAACTGCTCACCAACACCGCGGCAATAACGCAAGGTGTGCATTTGGCAGAGATCATATCTGCTCACCAAATCAATACTCACTGCAGGGCCAATTTGAAATCAACTTTGCTGCCTGTTGTCACAACAGCACAGCAAAGACAATATGAGCCCACTTTCTAGCACAACCTAGTTTCCTTAACTGACACAATGCTGTAATTTAGTGCATTGACTCCACTCTACTCCATCTGCAGCTTCATTCATTATTTACAGCTCAGTGATTTGTGGACTACAACAGAGTAACAGTGACAGTGTAATCACGCAATACATTTCCAACTATATTATTCTAGGCCAAGGGTATGTGAGTTTGGGGGTCACTCACACATACCAGTTTGCACCAATGGACTTTTGACAATTTTAATGCAGATCAACAAAAGTTACATATTAATTCATCTCTAGACCACATCTTTTCCCTTCCCCCCATTCCTGACTTAACTCAGCTCAATACGGTGGTGTACACCAATGTGGTCCCCTTGACCTACTTTCCCCCGGTGAGACAGGTGATCTTCACCAATCGTTAGATACAGGGCCCATCAGACAATATCATACATGGTCATGTATCTAAGCCCACCATGTGGTAGGCTTAGATACAGGGTCCATGTGTAACTCTGTCTGTTATACCCTGTAACTAAGCCTACCACAAGGCAGGCTTAGATACGGGACCCCAGCAGACAGTAATGTTACACATACCCTCCTCTTCGGCAGCGGATGTCCTCACACCAGCCCGCGTCGTGACGTCAGAAGACGTTCAGACTTCTGCTGCGATCGGGAAGGAGGAGGGTAAGTATAGTGTCATTGCTATGGTAACAGGAGCCCGTGTGTTTTATTACATCGGTCCTAGTTAGTATAGTAACTTTTTATAGACGCGGTACTAGCGGACGAGGCCCCCCTTGGCTTGGGGGTCCGGACACAATTGCGATTGCTGCAACCCCTATAGCTACACCACTGAATGTTTCAGTCGCCCGGGGATCTGGGGCACCGGGCCAAAGATCAGGGGCTTGGGCCCTGAAGACCCAGTGCTAGTGATGCCCCTGCTTGGGTCTTCTGGGCCAAAATCTATAACAGGGCCCCCACCGACTGTGTGCCAATTATAATCTTAATATCTTTTTATGTGGTAGGCACCAGGGCCTGAATGCAACTGCTACCTGTGCATCCCCTATAGCTACGTCCCTGTGAATCTATGTATTTGTGATCTATGATATGTGAAAATCTGGTACAAAATCCTGCCGCAACCTCCTCTGTGGGTTCAGTTGCAGATTTCACTCTTTACATTATATTCGGTCAAAGCATGTTTTTTAAGTGAGCAGAATAAAATTACACAATTCATTCAGTATATATTACGTGCCCAGTATTTAAAATGGAAAGCAATGGCATCAGTGTGAACGGAGCCTGACACGTTAAGGTACTGTATGTAGCACTGAATGTTATAGAGCTCTGTAAGGATAAGCTATGTTTGCAATACTCCCATGCAATGAATGCTTTCTATTAGACATGTATAGTGCCAGAGCACATAACATTATTCCTGATGTGACCACTAGATGGTGCTTTTGATATTTACATGCTGCTCTACCATAAGTCGACAATAACATGTTTAACCTCGAAAAACTACTAAATTACTAATCTATCGAAAAGTAAAAAGTAAAAAAGTTATGTGTCATAATAAAATCACAAAAAACAAGCACAGACTCAGTAGTATTCAAATACAGCAAACTTCAGGTGTGACCCCTTTGACTACAATTTGCATTTTCATGTTTCGGGTGAATGTGTTCTTAGATACTTTTAGCACAATTACATAACATTTTTCCCATATGTAAAGAATAACATACAGTATTTTTGGGATTATGTAACATCTTTAAATTATTAAACCATTAGCGGTCACCAAGGAGTAGCGTGACCGTATAAAAGCACAAGGCCCCATTGGATGTTGGGTACAGTCCCCGCTACAATGCTTCCATACAGTGTAGGGCAATATATGTCCTCAAATGTGCCAGCCATAGTGTGCCCACACAGGGCCGCCATCAAGGCAGTACCGCTGGTACGCCCATCAGGGGCCCGGCCAAAAAAAAGAAATAACGGTTGGACGGGTGTGACGGCAGACTTGCGGGCCCCTGTTTCTTTTTGGCAGTGGTGGACAATGCAGCGGGCGTGCCTTATTGCGGGCGGATGTGCCCACAAGCGGGAGGGTGTGACTGCGGGCATCCCGGCGGGCGGGTCCCTGTCAGTTTTTATTTTTTTGCCAGGCCCCAGTTTTTTTTTTGTCCGAGCCTTTGAAGCAGGGCTCTGGTGCTCGGGTTGAAGAGGCACCCATGAAGAAGAGGCGCCCGAAAAGAAGAGGAGGCACCAAGAGTCCTGCCCACCTACTGTCTCTGCCCTGCCTCTCTACAGAGACACTGCCAGTTTGCATCTCACCCCAGTACCTCTCCCACCAATTCTCGTTGACAACCCCACCGGGAATTGGGGGGGCCCCGCCGCTTTGCCTGTATGAGGCCCAGAAACTTCGAAGGCGGCACTGTGCCCACATTTACGGTACCATCTACAGTGTACACCTATACAGAGCTAGCCAAAGTGTATACCCATATAATGTCAGTTACAGTATGCCCCAGCATGAAGAAGTCTTCATGACAGTCTGGACCGAAAGGAAAAGGCATGTAAAGTGAATAAATACAATCAATGAAAATGTCAACTGTAAATCATTGGGTTAAATTATTGCTTAGTCTGCCCCTGACTGCACCTGATCGGTAATGTATTCACTTGTATGATCTGCAGCATGATGATATCCTGCAGGCCACCTGTGTGGAACCCATATCTGACTACTATATGTACTTGTATGGTGGTATCATTAATTCACTGTTAGTAATATTCAGGCAGTATGTGGTGGTTATATTTGTTCATGGTGTAGAGATATCCTTTTGATCCTTGTAAAGTGGCATTAGTTGGTCACTGTATGGTGGTTTTATTTAGAGGTATACTATTATATATTGATTAGTGTTTATGATAAAAATTATTTGGGGGTGGGACTTACACGGCATCATGGCTGTCCTTTTGTTAGCTGCTTCATTCTTCAATGTCTAAGTAATGTTACATACATATACAATTCGGCCTTAAGGTTAAAACCACCTGCCTATTATTTTGCAATATCATGCTGCCAAAACAGCATGGACCTGTCGAGGTATGGACTGCACGAGACCCCTGAAGGTGTCCAGTGGTATTTAGATCCAAGACTTTAGCAGCAGAAGTCCTGTAATTTACGAAGTGGGGCCTCCATATATCAGACATGTTTTTCCAGCACATCCCACAGATGCTTGATTAAGATTGAGATCTGGGGAATTTGGAGGCCAGGTAAACACCTTGAAATCTTTTTCATGTCCCTCAAACCGTTTCTGAACAATTTTTACAGTGTGGCAGGGCGCATTATCCTGGTGAAAGAGATCACTGCCATTAGGGAATACGATTCCCATAAAGGGGTGGACTTGGTCTGCAACAATCATTAGGTAGGTTGTACGTGTCAAAATAAAATCCACATGAATGCCAGGAACAAAGGTTTTCCAGAAGAAAATTGCCCAGAGCATTATACTGCCTCTGCCGGTTTGTCTTCTTCCTATGGTGCACACTGGTGCCATCTCTTCCCCAGGTAAGCTATGCAAACGCACCTGGCCATCCACTTAATGTAAACCAGATTCACGAGAACAGGCCCCCATCTTCTTTTACTCCATGGTCTAGTTCTGATGTTCACGTGCCCATTGAAAGCACATTTGGCAGTAGACAGGAGTCCATATGGGCACTCTGACCAGTCTGCGGTTACGCAGCAAGCTGTGATGCACTGTGTATTCAGAGACCTTTCTATCGTATCCAGCATTAAAGGGGTTGTCCACTTTCTGAAAACTGATGACCACCAGATAGGTCATCAGTATATGATCGGTGCGTGTTCGACATCCGGATCCTGCACCGATTCGCAACTCCGGCTGCCTCCAGAAGCAGATGTCGGACACGCACCAATCATATACTGATGACCTATCTGGTGAATAGGTCATCAGTTTTCAGAAAGTGGACAACCCCTTTAACTTTTATATTTGATACACTGTGACAAAACTATATTGGTATAAATGGGCCCAAATAATAATGCTATACTGTACTAATATAATAACTATAACCTTGCCTAAATAATAATGTGAACTTATGTGACACTCATTTATCGATGTGCCATTTCGTTAGAGTGTTTCCCAGTACCAAGAGTTGATACTGAGCACTTAACCCCTGAATTCATAGATTAAGCGAGGGATGTACAAAATACTGTACAATTTGGGAGCCAGTTTGAACATTTCAGGAACCAGATTGAATTTTCTAGTGGCCAAGCAATTAGACATCAATAGACGTTAATAGAAAACAACCTAAAAAGCTACGTGCTGGCAGCAATTTTGTAGTCGCATTATCTACCTGACTTCTGGGTATTGTCATGCCCTTGATGAAGCATATGGCATTAGAACCAAGCTCTCTATAGACATAATGCATAAATACCAAAAATGATTGTGCCATTTGGCTAATAGGAGATCTAGGTCAATCAGTCATCAATCATTGTGAGGAGGAAGGGGGGAGTGCTCTTCTCATGAATACTATTAGTCTGGAGTATTCTTGGATCAAAAATGGTGTGTAGAAAAGGCAGATCCAGCACTCGAATATTTAAAACTTCCAATTTTTATTAGGTCATTTTTAAAAACAGGGATAAAACAAAAATCCCGGGACCACGCTTACGCGTTTCAGACCACTAGGGTCCTTAATCATAGCTATGATTAAGGACCCTAGTGGTCTGAAACGCGTAAGCGTGGTCCCGGGATTTTTGTTTTATCCCTGTTTTTAAAAATGATCTAATAAAAATTGGAAGTTTTAAATATTCGAGTGCTGGATCTGCCTTTTCTACACACCATTTTTGTTCCAATAACCTGCAGTCGACACAGGATCAGTTCAGGAGGATCTACGAGCACCTACAGCTTTGGGATTTTTTTCATACATATTTGGCACCAGTCAAGCTTCTCAAAAACGCATTGGAAAAACGCAATCAAGCACAGTGGTTATGAGGTGAGCAAAACTTTTGGTAAAACATTTCTCATTTTCTATTCTTGGATCACTCCAATTAGCCAAACACCACAAAATGTTTTTGTACTGTTTTGGCTAATAGGAGTAAGGACCTGTCCTGGTAAATTATATAATTAATATACTGCCCTTACCTAAATAATTGAGATGTCAGATTTGCTTTAAAGGGAGTGTATCACCTATATTTTATTCCTAATTAAAACCAGATAGTGAAACATAATCTTTTTTTTCTATTCTGTTTTTATTTTTTGATTGTAGATTTTATTATACTATTTTTTCTACATAATTATGGGGCAGCCATCTTATCTGATCTGCTCTTGACAGCATTTAGGGATATTCTTTACAGCAACCACATGAACTATAGGAACCTGTGAACAGGAGGGGGACACATTGACTTCTATGGGAGAGTTTTGCAGGAAGGGATAGGATGGGAGCTGTCATCACCTATTGTGAATGGTGAATCCTGTGTTTTCTATATAGAGGTGTTACCTGTTATTGTAATCCTGCCTGTAATGATGAGATGACTGCTCAGTAGTGATCTCAACAGAACAAGAAGTGTCAGTCTATTGTGACGCCCAGTGGCCAGTGTGAGAACTGCAAGATTTTGGGTTTATGTTTCAATATAGAAAATGACCAGGAAAATAAATTAAAAAAATTACCAAATATTCTTAAAAGATATGTTTAACATAAAAACTTGATTTAAACAATAGGTCATTTACTGATGCCACATTCCATTTCATGCATAGATAACAAACCCAAGCTTAGTACAGTACATACTGTACATATGGTAACAGATCCATGCTCAGCGCATAGACATGGTAACAGATCCGAGCTCAGTGCATATATACAGCACCAGAACCAAGTTTACTGCAAAGACTTTGCATTTTATATATATATATATATATATATATATATATATATATATATATATATATATATATATATAATATATACTGTATATATTTCTGCCTTCCTCAACTAGGTCCCTCTGGCTGGCGCTTTTCATGTGATCCTATCCTCAGTGTGTAGTAACAGTCTCCATCTATTGTCTGCATGGTTTTACACTATTCACACATCTCGGTTTTCCTGGGCTATTCACAATTTTGGCATAATTTTCACTAAACTGTAATGTTTTAGTTGCAGCTTTGAGATACAGCCTTAATAAAACCATTCCAATACCACGACGTGATCAGATATAAGATAAACAAAATTTGAGTTGTTCCCTTGGCGCTGTCTATTGTCCAAATTGTTCGTATAGAGAGTCTTTTAGACAAGTAGTAAATTCAAAGGATTTATTGTGTTTAAAGAGGCTCTGTCACCACATTATAAGTGCCCCATCTCCTACATAATGTGATCTGCGCTGTAATGTAGATCACAGCAGTGGTTTTTATTTAGAAAAACGATCAATTTTGACCAAGTTATGACCTATTTTAGATTTATGCTAATGACTTTCTTAATGCCAAACTAGGTGTTTTTTAGCTTTTGACCAAGTGAGCATTCTAAAGAGAAGTGTATGACGCTGACCAATCAGCGTAATACACTTCTCTCCATTCATGTACCCAGACATCGTGATCTCGCGAGATCACGCTGTACTGTCACTTACACATTAACGTTACTGAAGTGTCCTGAGAGTGAATAGACATCCCTTAACCCCTTAACAACTGAACTATGAATTCCTGCAATTAATCTATATATTGTCTCGCTGCTTCTGCCCTATTCAAGATGCATTTCGCTGTGTCTGCGCCCCACTCCATCCTTGTCCATCCAAGGACAGCAGTAGAGTTGTAGCAAGACTATTAACGCTGCCTGCTATTATTTTCTTATATAGCAGCAAACGAATAACAGGCCTCCCTACCCACATCTACCATGTCACATTTTTAGTAATGGTGTCTTCTTATGTGGCAGAAGACCTTAGGTTTCTATTAGGCACCAAGGCCCGGATGCGATGGTTACCCCCCCCCCCCCTATAGCTATGCCACTGTTTCGTATTATTATTCCATGACATTAATAAATGTAAATCCTTCTCTCTTCAGTGATATCCCTATGGGTGACCATTTGATGCTGAACTAATTTGGCAGCAATTGCTCATTATTTATATACCCGGTTACTGTATACCCCATATTTGTCAGAAAAAGTTTTTTTTTCCTTTTGACTGATGCATTCTTGATAAAAGAACAGTTCTGTAAATTATGTAAAGAAGAGATTTTAATTTAATTTTAAGATTATTGTATTTTTGTACTAATTAATTTCATAAGTTCTTTTGCACATTGTTCAGTGCGGTTAGAATATTCCACAACCTGCACTGAGATACAGAGTGAATCTTTGAGATTCTTGAGTGACACAGTCAATCACCAGCTAATGTGCGCCAACATGTCGGCACTTCATCTCTCAGGTGGCATTATAAACATCACTTTAGGACAGCTATTAGAAATTGAAGTGAGAAATGAATATAATTTAAAAAATAAATAAAAAAATCAATTCTTTTTTCTGCAATGGTGTATGTCATATGGCCATTTAATTTTCTCTGCATACTGTGAATAAAAAAAAAAAAAATAGGAAAGCTTATATAGCTGCTGGGAAGTGGCCTCTATTAACCGATGATCCCTGAGGAATTCCTCGCTATTAAAATAATAGAACCTAAGCAACATTTTGCAGCTACACAATTAGAGACTCCTTACACCCAGATGCCTTACTGAAACCAATGTGGCACAGGAATAACTTACACGGTTATTTCAATTTTTTCAGATGATATTGGAATTGAAATGCAAATCTATATTTTTCCTGACCTAGTGGAAAGATACATATTTTTTTATTCCAATGATAAGCTTATAATTTCTGCAAATGTATTTGTAATTGCTTAATACAATTGGAAAATAAATATCAGCCTGGCAGAGCGGACACCAAAGAAGTATTTCTTAAGAAAACATATACCCAATAGCTTGTATTTTTCCTTCTACTGGTAAGATATTAACTGCAAGAAGATTTCTAAGAGCATTAAATACTTAGTTCAGGAAGTCAAAAAGATAAATGTCATTTATTTCCATCTCTTGACATGCATTAGAATTCCATACTACACATGTCATATAGTCACATATTACTGATTCTCACATTTAACCTTTAAAGAAGAGTTAATGGAGATTATGTCCACAGGGACAGACATTTGTTATGTTAATTTTGCTAATTTGCATTGGCATGGAATCAGCTATACAGAATGTAAGAGATCCAACTAATTTAAATGTGTACATTTTTTGATAGACATTACAGCCCCATATGGATTGAATTCTCCAAAGTATAGATATGCTGGAAACAGTAATGGTATCTCTTTGTGCTCTTCTCTAGTTGCCTTTACCCACGATTTATGCAATATACATATATCTATATATATATATATATATATATATATATATATATATATAAATGTGTATATATATATATATATATATATATATAGAGTAGAAAAAAAGAAGAGCAGCACATATAAACGCAAAATATGCGTAGTTGTGTGTGCACAAGCCTTAGGACCTCAGACTCCAGTCCCACATATGTATTTCCAAATGAACAGGCAGCACAACACAGGTTCCAATTCAGTGAAAAAAAACGGTTTATTCACCCATACGTCAGTGCAACGTTTCAGCCCACCATGGGCCTTTCTCAAGCATGAGAAAGGCCCATGTGGGCTGAAACGTTGCACTGACTTATGGGTGAATAAACCTTTTTTTTTCACTGAATTGGAGCCTGTGTGGTGCTGCCTATTCGTTTGAAAATAAATATATATATTTAATGGTATTATATTAACTTCCTCATAGTCAGAAGATATTCCTAAATACGAATATAGTGCACAACATTTTTAACCCCTTAACCCCTTCAAGACACAGCCTGTTTTGGCCTTCAGGACATAGCCAATTTTTTCAAATCTGACATGTTTCACTTTATGTGGTAATAACTCCGGAATGCTTTTACCTATCCAAGCGATTCTGAGATTGTTTTCTCGTGACACATTGGACTTTATGTTACTGGCAAAATTTGCTCGATACATTAAGTATTTAATTGTGAAAAAGACCAAAATTTAGCGAAAAATTCCAAAAATTAGCATTTTTCTAAATGTATATGTATCAGCTTGTAAGACAGATAGTAATACCACACAAAATTGTTGCTAATTAACATCACCCATATGTCTACTTTAGATTGGCATCGTTTTTTGAACATCCTTTTATTTTTCTATGACATCACAAGGCTTAGAACTTTAGCAGCAATTTCTCACATTTTCAAGAAAATTTCAAAAGGCTATTTTTACAGGGGCCAGTTCAGTTGTGAAGTGGATTTTAGGGCCTTATATATTAGAAACCCTCGATAAGTCACCCCATTTTAAAAACTTCACCCCTCAAAGTATTCAAAACAGCATTTAGAAAGTTTCTTAACCCTTTAGATGTTTCACAGGAATTAAGGCAAAGTAGATGTGAAATGTTCAAATTTCTTTTTTTTTTTGCAGAAATTCATTTTTCATCTATTTTTTTTGTAACACAGAAAGTTTTACCAGAGAAACGCAACTCAATATCTATTGTCCAGATTCTGCAGTTTTTAGAAATACCCCACATGTGGCCCTAGTGCACTTATTGACTGAAGCACAATCCTCAGAAACAAAGGAAAACCTAGAGGATTTTGGGGCCTCCTTTTTATTAGAAAATATTTTAGGCTCCATGTCAGGTTTGAAAGGCTCTTGCGGCACCAAAACAGTGGAAATCCCCCAAAAGTGACACAATTTTAGAAACTGTACCCCTTGAGGAAATTATCTAGGGGTATAGTGAGCATTTTGACCCCGCAGGTTTTTTGCAGAAATTATTGGAAGTAGGCCGTGAAAATGAAAATCTACATTCTTTCAAAGAAAATGTAGGTTTAGCTAATTTTTTCTAATTTCCACAAGGACTAAAAGGAGAAAATGCACCACTACTTTTGTAAAGCAATTTCTTCCGAGTAAAACAATACCCCGCATGTGGTCATAAACGGCTGTTTGGACACACGGCGGAGCTTTGAAGGGAAAGAGCGCCATTTGGCTTTTGGAGCTCAAATTTAGCAGGAATGGTTGGCGGAGACCACGTCGCATTTACAAAGCCCCTAAGGGACCAAAACAGTGAAAACACCAAAAAAGTGACTCCATTTAGGAAACTACACCCCTTGAAGAATCCATCTAAGGGTGTAGTGAGCATTTTGAACCCACAGGGGTTTCATAGATTTTATTAGAATTGGGCAGTGAAGATAAAAAAAATCCTTTTTTTTCCAATAAGACGTAACTTTAGCTCAACATTTTTCATTTTCTCAACAAATAAAGGAATAAAAGAACCCAAACATTTGTAAAGCAACTTCTCTGGAGTACGGCAATACCCCATTTGTGATCATAAACTACTGTTTGGGCACACGGTAGGATGAGAAGAGAAGGAGTGCCGTTTGGCTTTTGGAGCACAGATTTTGCTGCATTGGTTTCTTGACACCATGTCACTTTTGCAAAGCTCCTAAGGTACCAGTACAGTGGAAACTCCCCAAAAGTGACTCGATTCACGAAACTACACCCCTTGAGGAATTCATCTAGGGGTGTAGTGAGCATTTTGATCCCACAGGTGTTTCATAGATTTTATTAGAATTGGGCAGTGAAAATAAAAAAAATCCTTTTTCTTCAATAAAACGTAGTTTTAGCTGAAAATGTTTCATATTCTCAACAAATAAATGAAAAAGAGCACCCCAACACTTGTAAAGCAACTTCTCCTGTGTACGGCAATACCACATCTGTGGTCATAAACTGCTGTTTAGGCACAGAGTAGGGCTCAGAAGGGAAGGAGCGCCATTTGGCTTTTGGAGTACAGATTTTGCTGGATTGGTTTCTGGTCGCTATGTCGCATTTGCAAAGTCCCTGTGGGACCAAAACAGTGGATCCCCCCCAGAAGTGACCCCATTTTGGAAACTACACCTAGGGGTGTAGTGAGCATATTAACCCCACAGGTGATTGGCAGAAATTGGTGTGCACGCGATGTTGCAGAGTGAAAATGTTTTTTCAATAAATATGCCAATATGTGGCGCCCAGCTTGTGCCATTGGAGACACACACCCCAAAAATTGTTAAAAGGGTTCTCCCGGGTATGGCGATGCCATATATGTGGAAGTAAACTGCTGTTTGGGCACACTGTAGGGTTCAGAAGGGAGGTAGCGCCATTTGGCTTTTGGAGCGTGGATTTTGCTTGTAGTAGTTTTGTTTGGAGTCTTACTGGTGTTTCCGTTTATAATGTGGGGGTACATGTAAGGCGGGCAGAGTATATGAGGGGCATAGTCAGGTGGTATAGTGGGGTAAAAAAACAATAAAATAATCCATAGATATGTGTTACGCTTTGACACAATCCTTTCTGCATAGGCCAGTGTCGCACTAATAAATGGTCCTTACTTATCCCCCTTTTGGTCCACACTCCGCACCTTTGTAGTTTGTGGAATTTTGCTGGGAAAGTGTTGTCCTGGTATAATACGGGTGCCCTCACTTCCAGCAGATATGTTTGGGCCCTCCCCTTCCTGGTTCCCTAATTTTAGGGGCCTTGATAATACGCCACTTGAAACAGAAGAAACATTCCCCTCGGGCCGGCACAACTGCATATTTTTATTTCCTGGCTTATTGGTGCCTTGACTAATTTTATTTTTTCATAGACGTAGTGGTATGAGGGCTGTTTTTTTTTGTGTGACGAGCTGTAGTTTTTATTGGTACCATTTTGGGGTACATGCGACTTTTTGATCACTTGTTATCCTTTTTTTTTTGGGAGGCAAGGTGACCAAAAAACAGCAATTCTGGCATATTTTTTTAGTTTTTTTTATACAGCGTTCACCACGCATTATAAATTACACGTTACCTTTATTCTGCAGGTCAGTCCGATTTCGGTGATACCTAATTTATAGCACTTTTTATGTTTTACAACTTTTTGCACAATAAAATAACTTTTGTAAAGAGAATGGATTTTTTCTGTCGCCAAGTTGTGAGAGCCATAACGGTTTTAAATTTTTCGTCGACGGAGCTTTATGAGGGCTTGTTTTTAGTGAGACGAGTTATAGTTTTTATAGGTACCATTTTTAGGTACATGCGACTTTTTGATCACTTTTTATTTCAATTTTTGGAAGACAAAGTGAACAAAAAATAGCAATTATGTCAGTATTTTTTAGTTATTTTTTTAAGGCGTTCACTGTGCAGAATAAATAACATAATCTTTTTATAGTTTAGGTCGTTACGGTCGCAGCGATACCAAATATGTATGGCTTTATTATTTTTTTCAATCATAAATGACTTGATAAGAGAAAAAGGGCGATTGTGTTTTGTGTTATCATTTGAAACTTTTATTGTATTTTTTACAACTTTTATTTGTACTTTTTTTACACTTTTTTTTTACACTTTTCTTTAGCCCCACTAGGGGACTTGAAGGTCCAACTGTTTGTTTGATGTTCTAATACATTGCACTACCTATGTAGTGCAATGTAATAGAACTGTCAGTTGTTCACTGACAGCAAACCGATCAGGCTCCGCCTCCGGGCGGGGCCTAATCGGCTAACGTAATGGCAGATAGGAAGCCATTGTTAGGCATCCTGTTGCCATAGTAGCAGTCGCCAGCCTTGCCATCGCATGGCAAGGCTGCCGATTGCATACAAACCACTTTGATGCAGCGATTGCATTGAATCGCTGCATTGAAGGGGTTACTGCCAGGAATCGGAGCTAGCTCCGGTTCCTGGCGATAGATCGGGGTGTCCGCTGTAACATACAGCGGACACCCACTGCTGATGACGCCGGCTCAGCTTCTGAGCTGGAAGCTGAGCCGGCGCCATCTTGCCGATGGTACCGGAAGCCTCCTGGGCCCCGCCGCCGACGGGGCATAGGAGGATTCCGTTACTGGCAGACCAAGAGGTAAGCATTAGCCCTCCGATCGCCTTTGCAGCCACCGGCAACGCAGCGATCACGTTGCTGGGGTGCCGATGGCTATAAACTCCTCACATGTTGCGATCTCTATTGAACGCAGCATGTGAGGGGTTAATCGGTCGGATCGGAGGCTAGCTCCGGTCCTGGCCGATACCTCAGGGTGCCAGCTGTAACATACAGCTGTCACCCGGCGGTGATGTCGCTGGCTCAGCTCCTGAGCCAGCTTCATCTCCATCACGTAAAGTTACGTGGAGATGCGGGAAAAGGCCATCTCCCATGATGTAACTGTACGTGAAATGGCGGGAAGGGGTTAAGGACACAGCCTTGTTTTGGCATTAAGGCTCAGAGACAATTTTTCAAATCTGACATATTTCACTTTATGTGGTAATAACGTCGGAATGCTTAAACCTATCCAAGCAATTCTGAGATTGTTTTCTCGTGACACATTGGGCTTTATGTTAATGGTAAAATTTGGACGATATATTCAGTAAAATTTAGAGAAAATTTATAAAAAATTGAATTTTTCAGAATCTAAATGCATCTGCTTGTAAAACAGACGGTTATACCACCCAAAATAGTTACTAGTTCACATTTCCCATATGTCTACTTTAGATTGGTATCGTTTTTTGAGCATTATTTTATTTTTCTTGGACGTTACAAGGCTTAGAACATAAACAGCAATTTCTCATATTTTTAATAAAATTTCAAAAGCCTTTTTTTTAAGGTACCTGTTCAGTTCCGAAGTGGCTTTGAGGGGCCTATGTATTAGAAACCCCCATAAAACACCCCATTTTAAAAACTAGACCCCTCAAAGTATTCAAAACAGCATTTAGAAAGTTTATTTAACCCTTCAGGCATTTCACAGAAATTAAAGCAAAGTAGAGGTGAAATTTGCAAATTTCATTTTTCTTGCTGAATTTCAATGGTATTCGATTTTTTTCTGTAACACAGAAGGTTTTACCAGAGACACACTACTAAATATGTATTGTCCAGATTCTGCAGTTTTTAGAAATGTCCCACATGTGTCTTTAGTACGCTCGTGGACTAAAACACAAGCCCCAGAAGCAAAGAAGGACCTAGTACATTTTGAGACCTCTTTTTTATTAGAATATATTTTAGGCAGAAACTACACCCCTCAAGGAATTAATTTATGGTTGTTGTTACCATTTTGACCGCACAGTTTTTACACAGCACGTATTTGAATTGGGCTGTGAAATAAAAAAAATGAAATTTTTTCCAATAAGATGTCATTTTTGATAAAAATTTCTTATTTTCACAGGGAACAAAATATCCAATTTTGTTGCCCAATTTCGCCTGAGTGCAGCAATACCCCATATGTGGTGATAAACTGCAGTTTGGGCCCATGGGAGGGCTCAGAAGGAAAGGAGCGCTATTTGTTCTTTGGAGTCCAGATTTTGCTGGAATGGTTTTCGGGTGCCATGTCGCATTTGCAGAGCCCCAGAGGTATCAAAGCAATGGAAACCCACCAGAAGTGACCCCATTTTGAAATCTACACCCCTCAAGGAATTCATTTATTGGTGTTGTGACCATTTTGACCACATAGTTTTTTCACATAACGTATTTGAATTGGGCTGGGAATTCAAACAAAATTAATTTTTTCCAATAATATGTAGTTTTGGCTGAAAATTTCTTATTTTCACAAGAAATAAAATACCCCATTTTGTTGCCCAATTTGTCCTGAGTGCGGCAATGCCCAATTTGTGGTGATAAACTGACGTTTGGGCCCATGGGAGGGCTCAGAAGGAAAGGACCATCATTTGGCCTACTGGGGATTTTCTGGTGCGAAGTCATGTATGCAGAAGCCCGTGAGGTACCAGTACAGTTGAAACCCCCCAAGAAGTGACCCCGTTTTAAAAACTACACCCCTTAAGGCATTCATCTAGAGGTGTAGTGAGCATTTTGACCAGAGACATACACCCCATAAACTATAATGTGGGTTCTCACGGGTATGGCAATACCCTCAATGTGACTGTTATCAGCTGCCTGGGCACACGGCAGGGCTCAGAAGGGAAAGATGAGGGGGATAAGATGTGCGGAGTGCATCAGGGTAAGTAAAACTGGGGTAGATTAAAAATCTAGGGATGTATGATACATTTTGAAACACTCTTTCAGTTTTCCGGGACACGTGTCACATTGATATATTGTGTCCTCCAACTTCTCCTGGAAAGTGTTGCCCTGGTACGATGCGTGTGGCCTCGCTTCCAGAAGTACTGGGTGCCCCCCTTCTTGGTCCCTAAAAATTTGTTTCTTGATAACCACCTCTTGAAATTCCAGGAAAGTTCCCGTCTGGCCTGCACATCAACGTAGCAAGTACGCGTTGTACAATGCTATCGGTATGATGTGCACGGCCAGCTTCTTATACCACACTGCATGGCGCTGTAGGGCTTCAGGACTTGATCTGACAAGTCCACCCCTCCTATGTACCTATTGTAGTCCAGGATGCAGTCTGGTTTGGGGGTCTCTGTACTGGTACGCTGGTATAAAAATAATCCAGGTAGAGGTGGTAACCCTGGCCCAGCAGTGGGTGCACCAAATCCAACACAATTTTTGCATTAACACCCAGTAAGGGGGGGCATTCTGGGGGCTGAGCACTGGTGTCCTTCCCTTCATATATCCTAAATCTGTAGGTATACCCTGATGCACTCTCGCACAGCTTATACATCTTCACACCATACCTTGCCCTCCTACCCGGCAGGTACTGGCGGAATTGAAGCCTCCCTTTAAAATGTACCAAGGACTCATCAATAGAAATACACGTCTCGGTGGGGTATGCTTGGGAAAACCGGGCACTGAAACGGTCTAACAGGGGTCTCCGTTTATACAAATGGTCAAAACTGGTGTCGTCTTGGAGTAGGCAATGCTCATTAGGAGAAGTGAAGTATTGCCTCATTTTTATTTATTTTTTAGGTTCCAGCTCAGTTCTGAAGTTGCTTTGAGAGGCCTAAATATTAGACACCCCCATCAAACACCCCATTTTAGAAACTAGACCCCTCAAAGTATTCACAACAGCATTTAGAAAGTTTATGAACTCTTTAGGTGTTTCACAGGAATTTAGAGCAAAGTAGAGGTGAAATTTACATATTTATTTTTGTCAGAAAATCCTTTTTATACCATTTTTTTCTATAACACAAAAGGTTTTACCAGAGAAACGCAACTCAATACTTATTGCCCAGATTCTGCAGTTTTGAGAAATATACCACATGTGGCCCTAGTGCGGTAATAATCTGAAGCACCGGCCTCCGAAGCAAAGGAACACCTAGTGGATTTTGAGGCCTCTTTTTTATTAGGCACCATGTCTGGTTTGAAGAGGTCTTGTGGTGCCAAAAGTGACCCCATTTTGGAAACTAGACCCCTTGAGGAATTCATTGTAGTTTTTTTGGGGTGTATGTGTGTGGTAACGCGGGCGCCGAGTCGCGGTGGGCGGGGCTCTCTGAGCTGAAGTTGGTATTCGCGCCCTTTGGTCACGGTGGCGCTCTTTTTCTCTTCCGCGCCTCGGGCCGCAGAACCAGTGAAATAAGTGGTGCTTGTAGGATACACTTTTCTCTGTCCCCGGGGATGTTATGTGGTGTACCCCGAATAAGGATGTTCCAGGAGACAGGGTTCAATAAACTTTCACAGTAGTTTTACTGGGCACAATATGCTTGGTGGTTACTTTTGTTACAGAGGCAATGTCTTTAAGTAGAATAAACATATCACATGGTATTGCAAATGGTGGTACCTGCTTCACATCCCTGACTCTGTCTGTAATTCCTCCAAGTGTGCTGTGAGTTCTGCTCCTCTTTCTTCTCTATACTGTGCTGGAAGGTGCGCTGCTGACTGTCCCAATCCAGTTGCACTATCACAGAGGAATGGTGTCCCTTGGGGATTCTGGGCTGTGTGCAAGCTCCTTGCTTTGCTCTAGGCACTCTCAGTAGTGTCCAAGCTCCTTTTCTGGCTTCTGTGCCACATGCAACACACACTGACCTGCACTCCTTTCACTTCCACATGGCTGTAGCTGATCCTCTCACAGAATTCCTCTCAGTTCCACATGGCTGCTGCAGCATCTCACTGAATCCAACTTTAGACACTGACTTGTCTACTCTCCTCTGCCTGCACGCTGCTGCACACTTCTCCTCACTTCTGCACTGCTCTGCTTCACACTGCTGCACTGCGTGAGGTTTGTTCCTGTGTCCCCAGCTAGCTACACCCCTCCCCTCTCTCTGGAGAATACATCTTAAAGGTGAAGCAGCCCATTTATGTTTCTGCTGAGTCATATAGGGAAGTGAATTCAGTACCAACCATGATTACAGAATAAAGCACATTAAGGGTATGTTCACATGCTCTAATTACGGACGTAATTTGGGCGTTTTTGCCCCGAATTACGTCCGAAAATAGCGCCTCAATAGCGTTGACAAACATCTGCCCATTGAAAGCAATGGGCAGACGTTTGTCTGTTCACACGAGGCGTATATTTACGCGCCGCTGTCAAATGACGGCGCGTAAATAGACGCCCGCGTCAAAAAGTGACCTGTCACTTCTTTGGCCGTAATTGGAGCCATTATTCATTGACTCCAATGAATAGCAGCGCCAATTACGTCCGTAATGGACGCGGCGTTCAAGCGCCTGCACATGCCGTTACGGCTGAAATTTCAGCCGTTACGGACGCTGTCGTGTGAACATACCCTATAACCTGCATACTAAAGCAACAGTACAATGACAGTAAATAAACAGCAATTTTCTTGGGTATCACATGTGGCTTTTTGATCAGTTTTTATTCTATTTTTAGGTGGCGTGGTGACTAAAAAACAGCAATTCTACTATTGATTTTTATTCTATTTTTTTTACAGCATTCACCGTGCGCTATAAATGACATATTCACTTTATTCTGCAGGGCGATATGATTACGGCTATACTATATGTTTATAGTTTTTTTTTATGTCTTATGGCATTTGCACAATAAAATAAGTTTTGTAAAAAATCATTCACTTTTTGTGTTACCTTATTCTAAGAGCTAGAACATTTTTATTTTTCCATCAATAAAGCCGTGCGAGGACTTATTTTTTGCGTAACGAACTGTAGTTTCTATCATTACCATTTTTAGGTACATGCGACTTTTTGATCTTTTTGTATTCCATTTTTTGGGAGGTGAAGTGACCAAACAATTGTGATTGTGGTACGGTTTATTATTATTTTCTTTTACGGCGTTCACCGTGCAGGATAAATAACTAAATAATTTTGTAGTTCAGCCCGTTACGGACACGGCGATACCAATTATGTATAGTTTATTTGTTTATTTATCTATTTTTATTAATAATAAAGGACTGATAAGGGAAAAAGGGGGATTTTTACTTTTATTGCTTATAAAACTTTTATTTTCTTATTTTTACACATCTTTTTTTAACTTTTTTTTAACTTTATTACTTTGTCCCACTAAGGGACTTGAGGGCAGGAGGCCCTGATCGCAATTCTAATACACTGCATTACATGCATAGTGCAGTGTATTAGAGCTGTCAGCTACTCACTGACAGCAAGCATAGTGGGTCCTGACTTTGTCAGGACCCACTAGGCTTCCGTCGATGGCATAGCCGGATGCCATTGTTTGGTGTCCGGTTGCCATAGTCACCATCGCTGGCCGCTATCGTGTAGCAGGCCGGCGATGGTAGCTTAACCCCTAAAAAGCTGCAATCTCTATTGAACGTGTCTTTTAAGGGGTTAATCAGCGGGGACACAGCGATCGGTCCCCGCTGTAGGAGCTGCGGCAGCTGCTGTACGAGACAGCAGCTATCACAGCTCCTGTATGTGTAGGGAGGACGGCCGAAACAGCCATTACTCCCGAGACGTACTATTAGGTCATGGAGCGCGAACGATACAGCTACCAAGACCTAAAAGTACGTCCAGGAGCGGGAAGGGGTTAAGAAACACCTTGTTTTCATGGTCTGCCCATACTAATCTCCTATTCTGTCTCATATTCTTTATCGTATTGTACAATACTTTATAGAAAATTATCATTATGAAGTCAAATGATAACAAAATATATGTAGTACCAGATTTTCAAGACAGAGGTCTGTAGACAAATAAGTGGCTAGAATATTTAGCACCTTGTATTAAAGAGGCTCTGTCAACACATTATAAGTGCCCTATCTCCTACATAATCTGATCGAGCTGAGCTTTCACAAACACCCACATTAACTTTACTGAAGTGTCTTGAGAGTGAATAGACATTACCTCCACCCTATTCACACTCCCGACACTTCGGTAAAGTTTTTATGGGACTTACTCAAACAGCACAACATGATCTTGCTGTGATGTCATTCACAGCGTGATCTCGGCATGTCCAGGATGCGTTATGAGGCAATACTTCGCTTCTTACATTATGCTGATAATGAGCAGCGCCCACCCAGAGTTGACCCCAATTTTGACCATTTGTTTTAACGGAGACTCCTATTAGACCATTTCAGTGCCTGGTTTGCCCAAGCATACACCCCAGAGAAGTGTATTCTTATTGATGAGTCCCTGGTACATCTTAAAGGGAGGCTTCAATTCTACCAGTGCCTGCCGACTAAGTGGGCAAGGTATGGCGTGAAGATGTATAAGCTGTGCGAGAGTGCATTAGGGTATACTTACAAATTTAGGATATATGAAGTGAAGGCCACCAGTATTCAGCCCCCAGAATGCCCCCCCCCCCCTTACTGGGAGTTAATGCAAAAATTGTATGGGATTTGGTGGACCCACTGCTGGACTAGGGTTACCACCACTACCTGGATAATTTTTATACCAAGGAATGAGGAAGGAAAAAGGGATTGGGACAAGTATGTGGTCAATTAATAAATAACTTTTATTGGTATGTTAAAGTAAAGTAAACAATTATGTTAAGATACCTAAAGTGCAATTGGTATATGTGAGTGACCCCCAAACTCACATACCTTGGGGCCAAAGGGATAGTATGCCGGTTTTATGTTGAACCGCAATTGAATTAAGCTACTATCTGCATGAATTGAGCTGCCCTGTCCTCTATAAAGACCTAAAGGGTTAATCCCATGTGGTATCAAACTGCGATGGTTGTAACAGCGTATGAGTAAATCTCATATGAGGCTGATTGTGTGTGATACCTAGAACCTACTGTCCGCTGCAGCGATGCCACAGTATGTAGCTGGGACACTGATGCAGGACTGCCGTGCTGTGTGAACTGTGTTATAGACAGTAATGTTTATGCCTGATAAGGTCTGACCGATTGTACGGAGCGTGAACACGGCTCACTCCACCTGGATTGTGGTGGAGAACGAGACAACCCTTCTGGACTCAATGAAAATTTTGGATTTGGCTGTTTCCTTTAAGCATAGTGGGGAATTTGTCCTACTAGCTGAATCTAAAAACTCTCACTTTTTTCTCTACCTGCATCTTACAATAGTTGCAGTTCTCAAGACGTATAACTTGTCACCATTCCACTCTATAATTAAACATGGTACTCTACAACTGATTATTTTATCTTTTTATGTAGTTCTTTACATTATTAATAAGAACTACATATTTTACATACAGTGAAGGAAATAAGTATTTCATCCCTTGCTGATTTTGTAAGTTTGCCCACTGTCAAAGTCATGAACAGTCTAGAATTTTTAGGCTAGGTTAATTTTACCAGTGAGAGATAGATTATATAAAAAAAAAAAAACAGAAGATCACATAGTCAAAATTATATATATTTATTTGCATTGTGCACAGAGAAATAAGTATTTGATCCCCTACCAACCATTAAGAGTTCAGCCTCCTGCAGACCAGTTACACGCTCCAAATCAACTTGGTGCCTGCATTAAAGACAGCTGTCTTAAATGGTCACCTGTATAAAAGTCTCCTGTCCACAGACTCAATTAATCAGTTTGACTCTAACCTCTACAACATGGGTAAGACCAAAGCGCTTTCTAAGAATGTCAGGGACAAGATCATAGACCTGCACAAGGCTGGAATGGGCTACAAAACCATAAGTAAGACGCTGGGTGAGAAGGAGACAACTGTTGGTGCAATAGTAAGAAAATGGAAGACATACAAAATGACTGTAAATCGACATCGATCTGGTGCTCCATGCAAAATCTCACCTCGTGGGGTATCCTTCATCCTGAGGAAGGTGAGAGCTCAGCCGAAAACGACACGGGGGAACTTGTTAATGATCTCAAGGCAGCTGGGACCACAGTCACAAAGAAAACCATTGGTAACACATTACGCCGTAATGGATTAAAATCCTGCGGTGCCCGCAAGGTCCCCCTGCTCAAGAAGGCACATGTACAGGCCCGTCTGAAGTTTGCAAATTAACATCTGGATGATTCTGAGAGTGATTGGGAGAAGGTGCTGTGGTCAGATGAGACTAAAATTGAGCTCTTTGTCATTAACTCAACTCGCCATGTTTGGAGGAAGAGAAATGCTGCCTATGACCCAAAGAACACCGTCCCCACTGTCATTCATGGAGGTGGAAACATTATGTTTTGGGGGTGTTTCTCTGCTAAGGGCACAGGACTACTTCACCGCATCAATGGGAGAATGGATGGAGCCATGTTCCGTCAAATCCTGAGTGACAACCTCCTTCCCTCCACCAGGACATTAAAAATGGCTCGTGGCTGGGTGTTCCAGCACGACAATGACCCGAAACATACAGCCAAGGCAACAAAGGAGTGGCTCAAAAAGAAGCACATTGACGTCATGGAGTGGCCTAGCCAGTCTGCAGACCTTAATCCCATCGAAAACTTATAGAGGGAGCTGAAGATCCGAGTTGCCAAGCGACAGCCTCAAAATCGTAATGATTTACAGATGATCTGCAAAGAGGAGTGGGCCAAAATTCCATCTAACATGTGTGCAAACCTCATCATCAACTACAAAAAAGTCTGACTGCTGTGCTTGCCAACAAGGGTTTTGCCACCAAGTATTAAGTCTGGTTTGCCAAAGGGATCAAATACTTATTTCTCTGTGCACAATGCAAATAAATATATATAATTTTGACAATGTGATTTTCAGGTTTTTTTAAAATATAATCTATCTCTCACTGGTAAAATTAACCTAGCCTAAAAATTCTAGACTGTTCATGTCTTTGACAGTGGGCAAACTTACAAAATCAGCAAGGGATCAAATACTTATTTCCTTCACTGTATAAACCTGTACCTTAAGCCTCAGATTCGGCGATTATGCTGTCAATCAACCATGACCCTATTTATAGGGTGGTTCTATGGCGGCTCCCCACCCCTAGAAGAAGCCAGAATGCTGGCGAAATGAGCGTCGGGTGCAAAGTCTCTCTCTTTTTATAATTACCTAGGTGCAATTCAATGTCCTCTACAGATCAAATGTAACTATTGCTTACCTGTAACCGAACTCGTCCTCCTATCGTAGCTGTCAGCTGCATTGCTAGTATACCAGCGAGATCTCGCGAGTACTGTACGCGAACTCGCGTTGCTTCATCCTAGCAGCTGAGCGAGACTCGGCGCTCGCTGGCTACACGGCTGCCTGTTCCCCAGATGGGACGTTCTTTTCTGTCTCGCCGCCCTGTTCATAACCAGGGCCATTGTTGCAGCAGCCCACCCGGTCAGGGGACAATCCTTTGGGATAATCCCGTAGGATTGACTGTCCTTAGGTTAAAGATCCACTCACTCTCTTTTTTTAGAAGTGCCAGGTCTAGATTGCCCCATCTGATGCCCAAGCATATTTGGCATAGGGCCCAGCCTTTCAGGATAGTCCAATTTGAATTATGTTTATTTTTAAAATGTCCGGCTATTGGGGTCGGGCAGAATGGTATATTTTTCAACTGACAGTCATTTAGATTTTTTTCAAAATTGACAATGGAATTGATGTGTTCTCTTATGCGGACACGTAATTCCCTCTTAGTTTTACCGATGTACCTGAGGCCACATGGACATTCAAGGCAATAGACCACACCGGAACTGGAGCATCTAATATGGTCTGTTATGCGGTGATTGATACCATAAGCATCCACAATTTCTTTCTTTTCCACTAAGATTCGACAGGCTCTACACATTTTACAGGGATAAAGACCAGGGTTCAACGTCAAGTTGGTCCTGTTATTCCGTGAGAAGTGGCATTGGACCAAGATGTTCGAAATGGTTCTGCCCTTTCTATATCCAAGGGATACTCTTTCACCCAGGAGACTGTTAAGGACTGGGTCACTGAGTAGGATCTTCCAGTGGCGATTAAGGATAAGGTTAATTTCGTCCCAGTTTTCATGGAAGTCAGTGATAAATCGTGGTTGTATTCGTCCTGTATGGACTTTTACTTTTGGAGTTAACAGAGTCTCACAGTCAGTTCTTAAAGCCCAATTGTAAGCTTTTTTGACATTTCTATTGGTGTAGTTCCTCGCTGATAATCTGCTTTTCAATTCCACTGTTGAAAGGTGGAGCAATTACGTCTGAGACGCAGAAACTCACCCTTTGGGATTCCTTTGATGGTATTTGCTGAATGTGCACTGGTCGCGTCTAATAGGCTATTAGTAGCTGTTTCCTTACGAAATAGGTCTGTTTCAATTGTGCCATTCTCATTAGTGAAAAGCCTCACGTCTAAAAAGGGAATTGAGTGCTGATCATATGCCAATGTCAGTCTTAAATTAAGATCATTAGTATTCAGATTCCCTATAAATTCTTCAAGTTCTGAAGGAGGGCCATTCCAAATGAACAGAATGTCATCTATATAGCGACACCAGATGTTTATCTTGGAAGTGAATTTATCAATTTCAGGGCAAAAAACATATAATTCTTCCCACCAGCCCAGATAGAGATTGGCAAAGGTGGGTACCACTGCCGCTCCCATTGCCGTGCCGCGTATTTGTAAATAGAACCTGCCATCAAAGAGAAAGTAATTATGCTTGAGGATGAATTTGAGTGCGTGTAGAACAAAATTTCTACGAGTTGGATTATAATTTTCCTTCCTCAATAGCAAAAAAATCCACTGCTGTGCAACCTGTCTTGTGATCAATACTGGTGTAGAGAGACTCTACATCACACGTAGTAAGCAAATCATTCTCCTCCAGGGAGCTACCATCCAGATCTTTAAGGATTTGCATAGTGTCCCTGGTGTGGGAGGGCAGCTGGTATACTAATTCACGCAGTTGTTCATCCAGCCAGTGGTTACATTTTTCTGTCTGATTTCCCACACCAGAGACAATAGGCCTACCTGGGGGGTTGGTGTAATTCTTATGCACTTTGGGGATAAGGTAAAATGTCGCAGTTCTCGGGTCCTGTACCTTCAGAAAATTCCTCTCTTTGGCAATTATTGCCCCCCCCCCCTTCAAATCCATCTTGAACCAAGTCATTGTATTCTGTGAAGAATTGTACTGTAGGGTCACCCCATAATGGGCAGTAACAGGTTTTATCCAATAGTTGTCTCTTCGCTTCCTGCAGGTACTTATCTTTGGACCATATAACAACATTACCCCCTTTATCAGAGTTTTTGAAGACGACATCATCCCATTTTCTGATTTCTTGAAGGGCTCGCTCCTCATCTGGACTAAGATTATTAAATTGCCGTTGGCCAGTTAATGATAGTAGGTCCTGTGACACCAAATCTATAAAGATTTTTATTGCCGGACAGCTTTCCAATGAGGGCATGAAGGAGGCTTTGGATTTGATTTTGCTTTTGATGTAACGAGTTGTTGAAGAGCCAGAATCGTTCTCTTCATTCAAGGGGGAGTTCTCGAGGAGTAATTCCTCCAAGTCTCCCAGTGTATTACGTTCTGATTCAGAAAGGGAATCCAAATTCAATGTGTTGACCTGATCACCACATGGAGTAATGCTTTGTTTGTTGTACAATTTCTGATAGAACAGTTTACGGCCAAATAAGTGAAGGTCTTTTATCACAGTAAATTTATTCAGTTTGGTAGTTAGACAGAAGTTAAAACCTTTTTTCAGAACTGAAATCTGAGAATTGGTGGGTACGTGCTTTGAGAGATTCATAACTCTAAGGCAGCCTTCACGTGAGTCGTTTTTACTGATGTTTATTTTTTGTTGTAAGTTCTCTGATGTCCTCCTCTCCCTTGTTGGGATCCCCAGAAACCCCACCTCCCTCTGTCCCGTAAAAAAGGGACTTCAGTATTGGTGTCTCCTTTTCTAGTATAGTTCTTGTGTTTTCCAGGGTATCTATCCTGGGGGTGTTGTGGGTCTGCATCAGAGTATGAAAGGTCTGTGCCATCTGTTCCAGTATCTGAAAAATCATGTGGATCCGTCAGTTCTATATTATTCTGCACATTGGTCTGTTTACTGCTGTGAAGCCTCTGAGATTTCATTTTGCCCCAATTATAAATCTCACCCTTGGAGTAATCTGCCTTGTCTGTAGAATATTTCTTTCTCTTTCTATTTTTTATTTTTGTTTCTACTAGGTCAATATGGTCCATTATTTTTCTGAAAACCTCTAAAAACTGTGTTGAGCTCTCATAGGTTTCCAAATTGGGTGTGAGGGCTTCAAGGTCCTTCTCCACTATATTGAGAATATAGGTTTCATCCTCAACCATAAGTGTTTTGGAGCACACTGTTAGGGCTTCCCATCTTTCTTTTAACCCAGGTTTAGAGAGTTCGTACGACGGAAAGAGTGGAATGTGCAGACCGCTGGATATAAGGCCTTGTTCCAAGTATTGCTCCAATGTGAATTTGGTCCATGTAGATTGTACCTGTCATATTTGTAGGTTTTTGAATTTCTTAATGAGATTGTCCATATGTAGTTCCACTAGTTGTGTCTCATGGTTACTTTTTTGACTGCCAGAGAAGACACTATTAACGTCCTCTTTTTGATGTATCTGTCTATATTTAAGTTGGTCTGTAATTCTAGTCATAGCCATGGTGTCTACAGAATTGAAAATGTGGACAAGGTGACCAGAGAGTGTCCAAGCATGACACAATAATAAGTAGGTAATGAAGGAGAGATCACCTATCGCACAATAATGTGTAAGAGGTAGTCCAAAATGGTGTACACCACCTAAGTAAATATGTAGGAATGAGGATGGGAAAAGGGATTGGGACAAGTATGTGGTCAATTAATAAATAACTTTTATTGGTATGTTAAAATAAAGTAAACAATTATGTTAAGATACCTAAAGTGCAATTGGTATATGTGAGTGACCGGTGAGGGGACAATCCTCTGGGATAATCCCGTAGGGTTGTCTCGTTCTCCACCACGATCCAGGTGGAGTGAGCCGTGTTCACGCTCCGTACAATCGGTCAGAGCTTATCAGGCATAAACATTACTGTCTATAATACCGTTCACACAGCTGTCCTGCATCAGTGTCCCAGCTACATACTGGGGCATCGCTGCAGCGGACAGTAGGTTCTAGGTATCACACACAATCAGCTTCATATGAGATTTACTCATACGCTGTTACAACCATCGCAGTTTGATACCACATGGGATTAACCCTTTAGGTCTTTATAGAGGACAGGGCAGCTCAATTCATGCAGATATTAGCTTAATTCAATTGCGGTTCAACATAAAACCGGCATACTATCCCTTTGGCCCCAAGGTATGTGAGTTTGGGGGTCACTCACATATACCAATTGCACTTTAGGTATCTTAACATAATTGTTTACTTTATTTTAACATACCAATAAAAGTTATTTATTAATTGATCACATACTTGTCCCAATCCCTTTTCCCATCCTCATTCCTACATATTTACTTAGGTGGTGAACACCATTGGGGTCTACCTCTTACACATTATTGTGCGATAGGTGATCTCTCCTTCATTACCTAATTTTTATACCAGCATCCCACACATTAAGTGCCTTGTTTCCAGAAGTATGGACTTTGGCATGCGGCACTGCTAAAAAAAAATCTGAGAGGCCTCCCTAAGGCACTGCTTGGGCAAACACTCAGAAGGGGTGAGAGCAGGGCACATTCTAGCAGCAACATATTGTGTGTCAAGTACAGGGACAAGAGAGATGTCCTTGTATTGGCCACAACAGTACCCATGTACCAGTACGAGATCAAGTCCTGAAGCCCTACAGTGCCATGTGGAAATCGAGTGATGGGTATAAGAAGCTGGCCATGCACATCATGCAGATGGCATTGTACAATTTGTATGCAGGGCCAGCCTTAGGCTACAGGGTGCCCTGTGCCAAATTGCCCATTGGTGCCCCCCACTCCATTTATCATTGTTATGTATTGTCTGCATTTGGTGCTTTTATTTGTGCAGTTGTAATGCCGAAAAACGCGTCAAAAATGCTTGGTTTAAGCGTCCCATTGACATCAATGGTATAGTGCATACGACACGTTTTGTTAAAAAATGTGTCGCGTAAAAAATGTAGTGTCAGGTCAATTCTTCGGCACGTAAAATGCGCCGAAAATGCGCCAAAATCGCACCTAATTTCTATAGTCAATGGGAGTTCTGATTGAGCGGCAAAAAACGCGACGAATACGCGTCAAAAGCGCCTGTAGTTTAAAAAGAACTTTACAAAAACACTAGTGTGTTTAAGGGTATGTGCACGCACAAAGTAAAAAACATCTCAAAATACGGAGCTGTTTTCAAGGGAAAACAGCTCCTGATTTTCACCCATTTTTTATTTAAAGTCGCGTTTTTCACTGCGTTTTTAAGAGTCGTTTTTGGAGCTGTTTTTCTATAGAGTCTATGAAAAACTGCCCCAAAAACGGCTGAAGAAGTGACATGCACTTTTTTTTCGTGGCCGTATTAAAAAACGGCCTCGTAAAAAACGCCCTGTTGGAACAGAATGCCATTTTCCCAATGGGCAAATGTTTGGAGGCGTTCTGCTTCCGATTTTTTCCGCCGTTTTTAGCACAGTGTGAACAAGGCCTATGTTTTGGTAAGGCTGTTTTCACATTACGTCCTGCCTGTCCATTTATCATATGCGGCGGAAAAGCTCCTGGCTCATACATTAAGTGGACACAAAAAACATGCAATATAATTTTTTTTTACTGGACGCCACTGCATAAAATAGCGCAGTAACCCCCGAACTGAGGCTTTTTTAACCTCCATCAGGTGTATGGGACTGTTTACCATACTTTCTGGGAGCTTTCCCGGTGCATACATTACATGGATGGGCAGTATGTAATGTGACAGAGACATCAAGCGCTCTGTCCAGGAGCGGAATCCCCGAACACACGGGGATTCCGCTCCTTCAGGGAGCTAAAATGGAGCTAGCACATAGCAGAGTGGGGAGATACCTCCCTGCTCTGCTATAGTGGCGTCGATACAGCAGCCGCAGCAGCAGCAGAAGCTGCTAGCGGCGCCATGGAAGGTGTCGCCGGGCCAGGGCGCTTTTAACAAGCAGGGGAAGGGAGCCAGCGCAGCGCTCCCTCCACCTGCTGTACACCCCGGCCCTGCCACACAGTGTACAGCGTAGCCATTCGTCCGAATGGCATCAACTCCTCCTCCTCACATGCACTCTGCGCTGTGAGGAGGAGGAGATAGAGCGCAAGCCACGGAAAACCCGGCCATCACTCGGGACACATTCCGGTGATGGCCGTGTATTACCCGGCCCCATAGACTTCTATGGGAGCCGGGCGGCCGGGTACCCGGCCGAAAATAGAGCATGTCCTATTTTTTGACGGCTGGTTTTTCCGGCCGTCAAAAAATCGGTCGTGTGAATAGCCCCATTAGGGGTCTATTATTCCTAATGCAGCCGGGTGGCGGCCGATTTATGAACGGCCGGCACCCGGACGGGAAACCCTGTCGTGTGAATGAGGCCTTATTCACACGACAGGGTCCGAGTGTCGGCCGATAAAATCGGCCATTTAGGGCCGTTTTTCCCGGCCGGTTTGCATCCGTTCTGATTCCGTTCCGGGCCGTGTTGCCGTTTTTAACAGCCGATTTTGACCCGTTTTGCATTCGTTTTTTTCCCTGTCCGTTTTAAAATCAGATTAATTTCATTTGTAAATTTTTGCCACACACTTTCCTCTGTAGATAATGCCACACAATGCCCTCTGTAGATACTGCCACACACTGCCCTCTGCAGATAATGCCACAGCCCCCTGATGGTAGTGCCACACAGCCCCCCTGTAGGTAGTGCCACACAGCCACCCTGTAGGTTGTGCCACACAGCCCCCTGTAGGTAATGCCACACAGCCCCTGTAAGTAATGCCAACAGCCCCCTGTAGGTAGTGACACACAGCCCCCTGTATGTAGTGGCACACAGCCCCCTGTAGATAGTGGCACACAGCCCCCTGTATGTAGTGGCACATGGTCATTTTCTCTTCCAAAAAATGAAATAAAAACTAATCAAAAAGTCATATGTGTCCCAAAGTGGTATCAATAAAATCTACAGCTTGTCTCGCAAAAAACAAGCCCACACACAGCTCCATCAACTAAAAAACAAAAAAGTTATGGGACTAGTAATGCGATGATGAAAAAACATCCCGATGTGCAGGCCGGAGGGGAACATTAATAGAAATTCCTCTTGAGGACTCTTATTGCTTCCAATTTTGCCCTGATGTACACCACCAAACTAAATTTAAACAAATGAAAAAGGAAGGCGAAAAAGTAGGGAAGAGAAGGGCAAGAAGCATTTAAATCAATGGATCTCTTTGATAGGAAAAAATTTAATTACCAGCTTAGAGAGGTATAATATACCAAACAGGGATGGGGTGAACGGTCCCTCATTTAAGTACACCCCATAAGATCATACCTCCCAACTTTTGAATTTTGAAAAGAGGGACATTTTAAGCTACGCCCCTAACCACGACCAATATCCCGCATAAACACATCAAATCACGGCCAGATCCTTCTGAAAATAACACGTGCAAATTCTCATTGCGGATCTCTAAACTGTCTGGATATCACAGATATTATGGATCCGGTTATATCATCTTTATGTTACTTTTCCTAACTTGGGTATAACATTTGCTCATCACGGCAGCAGCTGCAGGACAAACCAAAAGCCTGAGAACAATAAAGTCAAGAGCAGTGCCGCATCTGCCATGAGACCAGGTAAGCTGACGGCCTCAGGCGGCACCACCTACCCAAACGGGGGGGCGGCATTTTCAGCCCGGGACGGACTGGACCGGGGGGAGGGGCCATGCAGACGCACATAGCAGACGTGCCGAACGTCTGTAACACTCCTCCTCCTCTCTGACGCTGTACACAGCACATGCAGCCAGAGAGGAGCAAGTCTGCAGGAGGAGCGACGAGCAGCACGAGCAGCACAAGGTAAGTTCCTGCCTTGCTGGGACTGGGACCCGTGACGTGAGTATACTGCAAGGGGGAGTCTGGGCATTTTACCGACAGCAGAGGGCTCTCACATCACTATAATGGAAGGGATTAGTGTAGGTGGGGGAGGGTCTGAGCGTCTGACTGTCTGACTTACTGCAGAGAGCTCTATAGGGGGGGATTCTGCCCCCCCCTTTAGAGCAGTCAGTCAGATGCTCAGACCCCGCTAACCTTTCAGTATAGTAACTAGTCAGGGCTCTATGTTGGGGGGATAATTCCCCCCTATAGAGCCCTCTGCTGTCAGTAAAACGCCCAGACCCCCCCCCCCTGCAGTATAATCCTGGCTTTGTAGCTTTCCTGTGCTTAATTAGCGTGGGAAAGCTACAAGCAGAGCTGTGACTGGTGAGTCTCACAGTCACTCCCAGTGCACACTGCATGCAACAGCTGTGGCAGCCAGTCTGACTGTGAGTCTCTGACCAGTCACCACCCACACGCAGCAGACAGACAGACAGGAGATACTAAGGCTATGTTCACACGGGGTATTTTGCCGAGTTTTTTGACGCGAAAACCGCGTCGCAAAACTCGGCAGAAACGGCCCGAGAACGCCTCCCATTGATTTCAATGGGAGGCGTCGGCGTCTTTTTCCCGCGAGCAGTAAAACTGCCTCGCGGGAAAAAGAAGCGACATGCCCTATCTTCGGGCGCTTCCGCCTCTGACCTCCCATTGACTTCAATGGGAGGCAGGAGAAAGCGTATATCTCGCTGTTTTATGCCCGCGGCGCTCAATGGCCGCGGGCAAAAAACGGCGCGATACTTGCCGCGAAAATCGGCGTGCAGGGAGAGGAATATCTGCCTCAAAGTTCCAAACGGAATTTTTAGGCAGATATTCCTCCCCCAAAATACTCCGTGTGAACATAGCCTAATAGTGCCTTTCGTTGAATAAACCCTCAACTACTACAGTTTCACAGGCATTGACTATGAAGTTTTCTATAGTGTAGTGGTTAGCTTGTCTGCCTTACATATGGAGGTTGCTGGTTCAAAGCCTGGCTGGGTTTTTTTTATTTTTTATTAATATCTTACTTGTATTGGGCTTTGTTCACACTAGCATTAATATACGTTTACCTCTCTTCCGTCAGAGGAAGAGAGGATCAATACGTTAAACGGAAAGCAACGGCTCCATTAGAATTACCATTGCTTTCAATGGTAATTCTTTTGTATCAGTTGCTTTCCGTTTGTCTCCGTTCGCTAGGTTTCCGTTCTTTTGAACGGAAATAAAAGTTCTGCAGATTTTACTTTTGTTTCTTTTAAAAAAAACGGAAACTTAGCGAACGGAGACAAACGGAAAGCAACTGATACAAAAGAATTACCATTGAAAGCAATAGTAATTCTAATGGAGCCGTTGCTTTCCGTTTAACGTATTGATCCTCTCTTCCTCTGACGGAAGAGAGGTAAACGTATATTAATGCTAGTGTGAAAGAAGCCTTAGGGCCTGTTCACATCAGCGTTGGCTTTCCGTTCTGGGGTTCCGTCGGAGGTAACCCCGCAATGGAAAGTCAAACTGAAACCACAGCTTCCGTTTCCGTCACCATTAGCGCAGTCGACTGCGCTATTGATTCCGTCACAAAAACTGAAACCTGCCGGAATGGTGACGCACGGAAACCATTAGCAATGTTTCCGTCACCATTGATTTCAATGGTGACTGAAACGGAAGCTGTGGTTTCAGTTTGACTTTCCGTTGCGGGGTTCACCCGACGGAAACCTCCCACGGAACCGCGGAACGGAAAACCAACGCTGATGTGAACAGGCCCTAATCCTTCCCCATAAACCTGCCCCCGCTAATTAAAATAAATATATTATATAATGTATATAGCGCTGTATCCTGTATCAGTCAGGTCAGCGGGTCCTGCAGGATCGAGCTGTTACCGATCACATCTAAGTTTATAACTTAGATGTGATCGGTAACAGGCGACCTAATGGATTCAGGTCTCAGCGCTATATACAGCTGCTCTGTATACAGGATACAAAGCAGCTGTATCTCAAAAAGTACAAATCATTTTCAATAAAAAGTAATTAAAACTTGCACCAATTGCATTAATAGATATCTTTATATATCATAGTGACATGTCCGAAGTTTTCATCGGTGGGGAACCGAGCACTGAGGCCTCCACCGATCGCTAAAACGAAGCAGCAGAAGTGCTCGGGTGAGCGCTGTGCCGCTTCATTTATGATCGACTTTCAGCCGAGTGAGCGATGTACGGACTCCTAGACTTTCTATTGAGCCCGTACACTGCTCCAAGGAAAGCCAAACAGAATTGAAGCGGCACACCGCTCACCCGAGCACTTCTGCTGCTTCGTTTTAGCGACTAGTGGGGGGTCTCAGTGTTCGGACCCCACTGATCAGGTGAGAGATCAGTCTTGTCGTCCTTGTCTGCCGAGAGCTAAAGAGTGAGAGCGTGCGTGCGCGCACAGCTCCGATGCCATGAAACAGAAGAAGAAGAATTCACACTCTTCCTCTGTTCCTTAGTGGTGGCGGAGATGCGCGCTGGCGCGCACGCGCTCTCTGTCCAGCTCTTGCTCTGAAACTGTCTGTAGTGATTGCACAGTGTCACAGCGATGTTACACGCCCCCTTGCCAATTACCTCCCCATTGACAGTTCAGGGGGTTATTTAAATATCGGGCGCCAAATATTACAGCACCGATATCTAAATAACGAAGGAGGCTAGGAAAAAATCTAAAGTGCCCCAGAGTTTGTGCGGCCCTCCCCATTACCTGCTGCACTCAGCTGTACATGTATGGGGAGGTGAAAGGTTCTCTTTAAAAGAAAGGTGTTATAATTTTTTTTTTTATTTGATCTGTTTTATTTTATGGGCCTAATTTTTCTAATTATTTTAATATGTTCCCGAAGGTAGCTATTTATTCCTATGTCTGTGGGGGCAGCCAACTTTATTTTTATTTTTCATACTGCTAATTTTTGTTTTGCAGGTTCCGCTGGACCATTTGGACTACGTCGTAGATTCATTGGACTACTTCGCTGATTTAAGCTTTTTTTCTTTTTTTTTAAATAAAATGGTTAAAGTGGATTGTGTGGAAGAGTTGTCATTTCAATAAAATAAATTTCTTTATGTCTCTGTTTTTTAATACTTCATTACCGCCTTAGTAATGGCTGCTGTCTGATTGAGAGCGTCCATTACTAAGAAGGGGCTTAGTGTTAGCCAGTAATAAGGCCATCACTAACCCCTATTATTACCCCGGTACCCACCGTCACCAGGAGTACCGGGAAGAGCTGGGTACGATCCAGCACCCGACCATCTGAAGTGAAGGGTACTTGGGTGGCCGCAGGCTGGTACTATCAGGCTAGGAAGGGACAAAAACCATGGCCCTTCCCACCCTGGTAATGCTAGGCTGCTGCTGCTGCTTTATTGTATCTGGCTGGCTATGAAAAATGGAGGGGATCTCGCGTAATTTTTTTTTCAATTTATTTTAAAAAAATGACGAGGGGTTTCCCCAATTTTTCATAACCAGCCAGATACAATAAAGCAGCTGCAGCCTAGCATCCCCAGGGTGGGAAGGGCCACTTTTTTGGCCCTTCCCAGCCTAATAATACCAGCCTGCGGCCTAACCGTCGTTTCAGATGGCCAGGTACTGAATCGTACTCGACTCTTCCCGGTATCCCTGGCGGCAGAGGGAACCGGGGTAATAATAGGGGTTAGTGATAGTGTAATGAATGGGGTAGGGAAAAGGACAAGTGAGCCCTAATCTACCAGCGTATCTGACCCGTGGGAATCCAGCCTAAATGCCAAAGAGATTGTGGTTACACCCAAGTCCTGAGGACGCCCAAAAGGTCCCTCTGTCTTATATGAGGAGTCCAGTTGTAATGACGGGGGTGGGGAGACAGACAAGTGAGCCCTAATCTACCCACCACTCAGTCCCTGCCTACTTGCAACGACCCGCCCTAGGCGACGGGGTACAACTGGGCGGCGGTCCCTACGCTCAGTAAGTGCACGAGACAAACAGACAAGGGTACACAAAGCAAGGGAAATGGGGCAGTTGCCCACGGCAACACCGTGAGCAACAAGAGTGGTTAACGAGCCGAGTCAAACCAGGAGTGCACGAGGTACCAAACGCAGAGCAGGAGAGTAGTCAGTAAGCCAGGGTCAGTATGGAGCAGGATCAAATAGATAGAAGCTGTAGCTGGGCCAGGAAACCACACGAGAAGAATCACAAGCAAGGAGGAACAGGAAAGGCAGGTATAAATAGACAGAGGGCGGGAGCTAGCTCCGTCTGGCCAGGCTGCGATAGGCTCTCCCACTCCTAAGCCTGCCTTCCTGAGTGGTGGAAGATGGAGTCAGTCTCAGAGACATAAACAGAAAAAATGGGACATAGATATCATCAAAACCACAAAAAAGGCCATACTTACTAGGTAGGTGGGTGGGTGAAAACCCGTTCCCATCAGGACGCAGACGGGTCAAAGAATGCTGCAGAAGGAGTGTGCATTAAATAGTGATAGCCCCTCCCACTAGTCTTGAGGGGAGTGGCGAACTAAGTGCTCAAAGGTGTGTGATAAATGTGTGTCAGTGTAGTGCTAGGGTGTGAATGGATGGTAAAAAATAAATATGTATGTATGAAAGTGTCAGAACTGTGTAATAATGTAATAAAAATAAATAAATAAATAAATAAATGTGATGAATAGGGGTCAGTGCTGTGAATAGTACATGGGGTGTCAGTACTATGTGTAATATGTGGAGGGATAATGTGCTGTTCGTCAGGCATGGCGTATCTTGCCGAATAACAGCCTATTTGTAACGCCGCTAGTGTTAGCTAAAGCGGGCTGCTCTGCATTCCAAACCAAACGCCAGCACATCATGCCCTCCCAGGATATAAGACCCGGCTGCGTCCTGAAAAAAAGTGTAGTATACGTAGTAAGAAATATCCATGAAACATGGGGTATTAGTTGTTATTTTGGCCAAAATACGCAAAGCTGGGAGGGGCTATCACTATTTAATGCACACTCCTTCTGCAGCATTCTTTGACCCGTCTGCGTCCTGATGGGAACAGGTTTTCACCCACCCACCTACCTAGTAAGTATGGCCTTTTTTGTGGTTTTGAAGTCTCAGAGACATAGACTCAGGTGCAGACTGATTACCTATGGGCGTATACACAGAAGTTGTGCCTGGCAGATCCTTTACAGATAGCCTTTTTACTGGCTAATGCTAAGCCCCAGCCTTAGTAATTGAACACTGTCAATCAGACAGCTGCCATTACTAAGGCCATAATAAAGTATTTAAAAAAAACAGACATAAGATTTTTTTTTTATTGAAATCAAAACTCCCCCATGCAACCCTCTTTCACAATTTTTTTTTTTTTAAAGTAGATCATTGAAGTAGTCCAATGAATCTACGACGTAGTCCAAACGGTCCAGCGGAACCCACCAAAAAAAAGTTAGCAGTATAAAATGTAAAAAAATAAAAAAATTGCCACAATATAAACCCCTGCTCCGCCGTTTGCTCTTGTAGGCCACAGCCTGGTTTAGGCCTGAGGCCTACAAGAGATCAGGAGCACGCTGATGACGTCAACTGCCCGGCAGAATGACGTCACTGCATCATGCCGTCCACGCCGGGCCACTGAACTCGGTTAAAAATCATAAGTCAATTAGGTAATAAAAAGGGGCCATAGAAGATGTTAAACCATTTTCAGTGTTAATGCTGCGTTGCTGATCTATGATACTAAAGTAATATAGTAAAAAGAGTTCTTTAAATCTTTTCTATACATTAAACAGCACTTTACAAATAAACAACAAATGTTTTCCTACTTAATTTTTTTTTATATATTGCGTGTTTGATGTGTAAAGCCAGTAATGAGAAAACTCTGATAGATTGGGGGGGGGGGGCGCCTTTTTATAGTTCACCTCAGGCAGCAGAGGGGCTAGGTTCACCCCTGGTCAAGAGGGAGACCCTGTGGTTGATGACTTTTCAATTGACAGGTAGCAGAGTTACATGATGGGGAGTTTTTTTTCCAGTTGTGTAACTCAATGGAAAAATCATCCACCAGAGCCCCCTTGTAGATCGCTCCACACACAGCTCCCTGTAGGTATCGTCAGACACAGCCCCCCTGTAGATAGCTCCAGATACAGCCCCCCTTTAGATAGCTCCAGATACAGCCCCCCTGTACATAGCGTCAGATACAGCCCCCTGTAGGTAGCGCCACACACAGCCCCTGTAGATAGCGCCACACACAGCCCCCCTGTGCATAGTGCCACACACAGCCCCCTGTACATAGCGCTAGATACAGCCCCCCTGTACATAGCTCCACACACAGCCCCCCTGTAGATAACTCCACACACAGCCCCCCTGTAGATAGCTCCACACACAGCCCCCTGTACATTACGCCAGATACAGCCCCCCTGTACTTAGCTCCACACACAGCCCCCCTGTAGATAGCTCCACACATAGCCCCCTGTAGATAGCGCCAGACACAGCCCCCCTGTAGATAGCTCCACACACAGCCCCCCTGTAGATAGCTCCACACACAGTCCCCCAGTAGATAGCTCCACACACAATCCCCCTGTAGGTAGAGCAACACAACCCCCTTATACTTTGGGCCACAATGCCGCCAGAGTGGAGAGTGGTAGAGGTAGAGGTAGCTGGCCCTACTGCTGCCACTCTCCGCTCTGCTTTGACGTCACACCATCAGAAGAAGGCAGGAGTCTTGCAGCGGCATTCTCACTGGTGTCGATGCCGGCCCGGGAGTGAACCAGTCCAGTCATCTGACCGGTGAGGTCAGATGACACGTCAGGTGACAGGTCAGGTGACTGTACTGGTCCACTCCCGGGCCGGCATCGATCCCAGTGAGAACACCGCAGCAAGACACCTGCCTTCTTCTGATCGCTGCTGCAGTCAGCAGCGATCAGCTGTTTTGATGCAGCGCCCAGCCGGACATTTTGCAGACCGCCCGGGATGGCGGGACAGCGGTGAGAAACCGGGATTGTCCCGCCGGATCCAGGTCGGTTGGGAGGTATGTAAGATTAACATATCCCATTCAACATATATATAATTGGATGTAGTTGGATGGGAATAGAGAGGGAAAGGTGCATACATCAAGTATCAGATATCTACAGTGGGGTGCACAGAGGGGCAAACCATATGGTAATGTCTGTATCCCCAGAGCATGACACTATATTGTGTTCTGATTCTGGCTTTGCTAATGGAATTAGTCAGTATCTGACTGCGTAGACTGTGCTTAGTGATATATCTCACTAAATGTCATTATGCAGCCAGCTGCATACATTAGTGTAGTGAAGTGTGTTATAGACAACATACTAAGTTCAATTGTCAATGCTAAATATTAATAGGTGCCTTATTTTATTTCATTTTTTTATCAGCAACCTTATTAATTATAGCAATCTGGCAGGATGAATTGCAAGGCAAACTGAGCCAGTACTTATGTTAAGATTAGTGCCAGTAACATTTTAATATTTGTTGTGAATATCTGGCAATATAAGTAGCAATGACGTTGCCCCTCTCTCCAGTAATTGCGGAGAGCACGTTGCCAAGCAGCAGGCTGGACGCCGAAGAGCTAAGACAGCAGGTCTACTGTTTGATTCACTGCTCACACGCTATTCAAGCGCTGTGAGCAGCTGAGCTGATATTCAGCTGTAAGTTTAGATCACTCGTGTGTTATACACGTAACTCTGTGAGCGGAGTCCAGCAGTGCCACTACAGGGATGTGTTTCCCTGCCTGGTGATCATTTACCAGCAGGTATTATACCAGAATAATCTTTCCCTTCAGGTTTTTATTATCATTCCCTGATCTAAGAACGAATAAGTCCCGACGCGCGTTTCGCTGACGTCAGTCAGCTTTTTCTAGGGGCGTGGGTGCTCAGTTTCTCGCGTCCTTTATGTTCAGAATTTTGATTGACAGCTGTCACAGCCAATCCCAATTCAATATATAAAAACAGTATTTAATTGGTAAAAACTCCTACAGGGTTGGAGCTAATCGTGTCTGAACTGATTAACAAAAAGGGATTATTACCCAAGGGTAAAAAGACCTACCCACATTTAAATATAACGCCTGAATATTCAAAAATATATCTTTTACAGGATTTATTAGCAGATTCAATACATTTTTATTTTTATTTGTATTTTTATACTTATATTTTGATTTTTATTTGAATTTTGCTAAAATTATTTTTTATCATGTTTTTTATTAACAACTGTTGTGTGACAAAGTTTATTGTATCACAACAATTATATAATTTTATTACTTTTTATATAAGTTTTTGTTTTATTAGATTCGTGTTACCTACACCAAGCAAACATTTTATATGTGTATTCATTATTATTGCCATATAGTTCCGCCTATGTCAGTCAATTGTTCTAACCGCAGTGATAGGACATGGCAAACATACCATTTGTAATTGCAATTGGGGAAAACAGTAAGGTTTTAACCATATACATTTACAGTGAAAAGGGAGATTTATGGATCAGGAGGTCAGAAGTAAGACAGCCAGTTGTGTATACCCATATATTAATGTATAACTAGACACTGATGTTACATGCCTATACATAACTAATTACAGAAAGCATCCAAAATTGAATGACTCGTTTAGTCCATTTGGACTCACGGATTGCACCCTATAGTGTAATGACGGGGTAGGGAGACAGACAGGTGAAGCCCTAATCTACCCGCCACTCAGTCCCTGCCTACTTGCACGGCCCATCCTAGGCGACGGCGTACAACTGGGCGACGGTCCTTACGCTCAATAAGTGTACGACAGACAAACAGACAAGGGTACACAGAAGCTAAGGGAAATGCGGCAGTTGCCCACGGCAACACCGTGAGCAACAGGAGTAGTGAACGAGCCGAGTCAAACCAGGAGTGTATGAGGTACCAAATGCAGAGCAGAAGCGTAGTCAGTAGGCACAGATGCAGGCTGATTAACCACGGGCATCGACAAAGAAGCTGTGTCAGGCAAATTCATTACAGTACCCTCCTTTTATGAGGGGCCACTGGACCCTTCCTAGGTGGACCTGGCTTGTTGGGGAACCGAAGATGGAACTTCCTGAGCAATAACCCGGCGTGAACATCCCGGGCGGGTACCCAAGTCCTCTCCTCAGGTCCGTAACCTTTCCGATGGACCAGGTACTGGAGGGAGTCTTGTACCATCCTGCTGTCCACAATCTTGGCCACCTCGAATTCTACGACTTCAGGAGTGAGAACAGGGACCGGAGGTTTTCTCGAGGTAGCCAAGGTCGGGAAGCATCTTTTCAAGAGGGAGGCATGGAACACGTTGTGTATCTGAAAGGACGGGGGTAACTCCAGCCGGAAGGAAACAGGGTTAAGGACCTCAATGATCTTGTACTGCCCTATATACCGGGGAGTAAATTTTTTGGACGGGACTTTAAGGCGCAAATCTTTTGAGGACAGCCACACCAGATCCCCAACCACAAACAAGGGGTTAGTAGAACGTCTCTTATCTGCCTGAGTCTTTTGGATGTTCTGGGACGCCTCAAGGTTCTTCTGAACCTGGGCCCAGACTGTGCACAGTTCCAGATGAACGACATCTACCTTGGGATTGTTGGAACCACCAGGTGAAACGGAGGAGAACCGTGGATTAAACCCAAAATTACAGAAAAAGGGGGAGACCCCCGACGAGTTACTGACCTTGTTATTAAGGGAAAATTCGGCGAGGGGAATGAAGGAGACCCAATCATCTTGACAGTCAGAGATAAAACACCTTAAATATTGTTCTAGAGACTGATTAGTCCTCTCAGTTTGGCCATTAGTTTCAGGATGGAAGGCCGAGGAGAAGGACAGATCAATCTCCAACTTCTTACAGAAGGCTCTCCAAAACAATGAAACAAATTATACCCCTCTGTCAGAAACAATATTGACAGGAACCCCATGGAGACGCAGGATGTGTTTGACAGACAAGGCAGCTAACGTCTTGGCATTGGGTAGTTTCTTCAGGGGTACAAAGTGGGACATCTTGCTGAAGCGGTCTACTACAACCCACACCACCGACTTGCCTTGGGATGGAGGCAGATCGGTGATAAAATCCATGGAGATATGGGTCCAAGGTCTCTGGGGAATAGGCAAAGAACATAGTAAGCCTGCTGGTCGGTATCTCCTGCTCCCCAAACACACATTTTTCAGTTTTAGCAAAGAGTTTGTTTTCCCTAAGGGCCTGGAGCACCTTTCTGACATGCTCAATTTGGGAGGACCAGTCCTTGGAAAACACAAGTATATCATCAAGGTACACTACAAGAAATACCTCCAGGTAGTCTCTTAAAACCTCATTTATGAAATTCTGGAAGACCGCGGGAGCATTACACAACCCAAAGGGCATGACAAGGTATTCGAAATGACCTTCGGGCGTGTTCAACGCAGTCTTCCACTCATCCCCTTCCCTGATTCGGATAAGGTTATAAGCCCCCCGAAGATCAAACTTAGAGAACCATTGGGCCCCCTGAACCTGATTAAAGAGATCAGGAATCAAAGGAAGGGGATATTGGTTCCTTACAGTGACCTTATTCAAGTTCCGGTAATCGATGCATGGCCTAAGACCACCATCCTTCTTCCCTACGAAGAAGAAGCCAGCACCTACCGGAGAAGTAGAGGGGCGGATGTAACCCTTGGCCAGGCTTTCCTGGATATATTCTCTCATGGGTTCATGTTCAGGACAAGAGAGATTAAATATCCTACCTTTAGGGAGCTTAGCTCCTGGTACGAAATCAATTGCGCAATCGTACTCTCTATGAGGAGGTAACTCTTCGGAGGCTTTTTTAGAAAAACATCAGCGAAGTCCTGAATAAACTCAGGTAGAGTGTTCACCTCCTCAGCGAGAGAAACCAAATTAATAGAAAAACAGGAAGTAATGCATTCATTACCCCATTTAGTAAGATTCCCAGTATTCCAGTTAAACGTGGGATTATGCATCTGCAACTAAGGAAGGCCCAAAACCATGAGTTCAAATACAGGGGTATGCTGTGTAAAATAACCATTAGCAAGTGGAGTGGAGTCGATACCCACTACCGGGACAGGTTTAGGCAAATCAATTAAAGGCATAGCTAGAGACATAGCAAATTCCACAGACATAATATTAGCAGAAGACCCTGAGTCCACGAAGGCACTGCCGGAGGCAGACCTACCGTCAGAAGAGACCTGAAAGGGAAGCAAGATTTTATTAGGTTTTTACGGGACCTCCCCGATGGTCACTTAGGCACAGAAGTTCTTCCGGCTGCTTATTGTTACGCCTAGGACAGTTGTTCACTTGATGCTTGTCATCCCCACAGTAGAAGCAGAGACCATTCTTCCTGCTGAGCTCTCTACGTTGTTGGGGAGACACGGAGGCCCCGAGTTGTATTGGTTCATCCGAGTTTTCCGTGGAAGAACGAAGCAACGGAACCTCGGGAGCCATCATGGGGGAGCCAGAGGAGAAAGCACAAAAATGTTCAAGTCGTCGTTCCCCTTAGACGTTGGTCAAGACATACCGCTAAATCCATAACCTGATCTAGAGAGTCTGAAGAGGGATAGCTAACTAACAGGTCTTTCAGGGCGTTCGACAGACCCAATCTAAACTGGCACCTCAAGGCAGGGTCATTCCACCTAGAAGCTACAGACCACTTGCTAAAGTCAGAACAGTACTCCTCAACGGGTCTCTTACCCTGACGTAAGGTCACCAGCTGACTCTCGGCAAAGGCAGTCTTGCCAGTCTCGTCATATATGAGCCCGAGAGCAGAAAAAAAAAAATCAACAGACGAAAGTTCAGGGGCTTCAGGAGCCAAGGAGAAGGCCCATTCTTGGGGCCCATTCTGGAGCCAGGATATAATTATACCCACTCGCTGGCTCTCAGAACCTGAGGAGTGGGGCCTTAGACGGAAATAGAGCCTACAACTCTCCCGAAAGGAGAAAAAAGTCCCCTGAGAACCGGTCAGGCAACTTGAGGTGGGGTTCAAGAGGTGAGGTGGGGGGCACTACCAGGGTAACCCCTCTGAGCCAGGGCTTGGACCTGTAGGGAGAGGCCCTGCATTTGCTGAGCCAGGGTGTCATGGGGGTCCATAGTTGTGTCAGGGACCAGGGTAGAAAAGGTATATGGGCCTGTGATTATGTAATGACGGGGTAGGGAGACAGACAGGTGAGCCTAATCTACCCGCCACTCAGTCCCTGCCTACTTGCACGGCCCGTCCTAGGCGAAGGCGTACAACTGGGCGACGGTCCCTACGCTCAATAAGTGTACGACAGACAAACAGACAAGGGTACACAGAAGCTAAGGGAAATGAGGCAGTTGCCCACGGCAACACCGTGAGCAACAGTAGTGAACGAGCCGAGTCAAACCAGGAGTGTACGAGGTACCAAACGCAGAGCAGAAGCGTAGTCAGTAAAGCCAGGGACCAAATGAAGCAAGGTCAATAATAATAGCAGGAGCAGCAGAGCCAGGAAACAGGAAAGAATCACCGGCACTGGAGGAGCAGGAAATGAAGGTATAAATAGACAGAGGGCGGGAGCTAGCTCCGTCTGGCCAGGCTGTGATAGGTTCTCCCACTCCTCAGCCTCCCAGCCTGATTGGTAGCAGATCGAGTCACTCTAACAGACCTAGGCACAGATGCAGGCTGATTAACCACGGGCGTCGACAAAGAAGCTGTGTCAGGCAAATCCATTACCTATAGATCCATCTGCTCTCCTCTCTTAATAAGAAGTTGTCCACATCTCCTCCTCTAATCTCCATAGATAAATGGCAAATAGCCCAACCCGTAAGCTCCCCAACATTGAGATTATGTTTAAGTTTGAAATGTCGAGCTACAGGGGTGGGTTGAAAAGGCTTATTTTTCTTATTTGCCTCTAACTGATTCTGTCATTTTTTTTTATGCTGTTGAGATGTTCACGTATCCTTATCTTCATCTCTCTCTTAGTTTTTCCAACATAGTGTAAATTACATTTACACCTTAACATGTATATAACACCCTTAGTGGAGCGGGAGATATATTGTTTAATGGTATAAGGCTTCCCTGAACCATTTTCAAAAGCCTTTTTTTTTCACTAAGATCTAACATCCTGTGCATGTCCCACTTGGAAAAAATTTCTGCGGTTTTCTATGAATACAATCTCTTGTAAAATGGCTCTTAACTATATGTTGTTGGATTGTATTATTCTTTCTATAGCCTATTGAGGCTTTAGGGCCCATGGGATTTCGTACATCTGGGTCGATAAGTAAGATCTTCCAATGGTTATTCACGATTCTACTCATCTCTTTTTATCATGTAAGGTTGTGATGAATCTCACTTCATTTTCACAATTTTTCACTTTGTCCTTAGTTACCAGTAACGTATCCCTATCAGTACGGAGTGTTTGATTATAAGCATATTTGATTTGACGGTTTGAGTAGTTTCTTTCTCTCAAACGATTTTTTAAAACTGTAGCCCCAAGTTTGAATTTCTCAAAGGTTGAGCAATTTCTTGGGGATACCCTTTATCGTTCTCCACAGGTGGGCACTTCTAGCATCCAATAGGCTATTGGTAGCCGTCTCTTTCCTATATAAATATGTCTGAATTTGCCGCTGCTGATTGATGCCAATTTTGATGTCCAGGAAGGACATTTCTACTTTACTGTAACTCAATGATAATTTGATATTGAGTTGGTTGTTAGGAGGGAAACATTCCTTCAGTTTCAGGGCCCCAGTATTTAGGAACTAGGAAGGGAAGGTACATAGAACATCTGCTGGAAGTGAGGGTGCTCGTATTATACCAGGGCAACACTTTCCCAGCAAAATTAAAGGAGGAATAGTCCTCAGAAGGTGCAGAGTGTTACAAAAGGGGGATAAGAAAGAACACTGTTTATCAGTGCCACACCGGCCTGCGCATAACAGATTGCTTCACAGCGTACCACACATCTATGGATAGTATTATTATTTAACCCATTATTATACCTTCTTATTATGCCTTGATGTACTCCACACTGATTACATATGATCCCACACTATAAACTGAAAAACCATTAAAACTCCAAACAAACCTACTACCATGCAAAATCCACGCTCCAAATCGAGCTCCTTCCCTTCTAAGCCCTACAGTGTGCCCAAACAGCAGTTTATGTCCACATGTAAGGCATTGGCATACCCAGGAGCAGGGGCGTTGCTAGGGTCTTAAAAGATCAGGGGCACAAGACCCGAGACATATATTTACCCCCCCCCCCGAAAAATAAATACATTTTTACATACATATCTATAAGACTAAGGCTCCAATAGCTACACCGCTGGACAGAAATGGATACATTGTCTCAGCAGACAGTATCATACATGATAGGCTTAGATACATGGCCCCAGAAGACAGTATCACACATGATAGGCTTAGATACATGGCCCCAGCAGACAGTATCACACATGATAGACTTAGGGCTCATTCAGATGAGTGTGATTCTCCTCCATTTGCTGTGCGTTAAAATAACGCACAGAACACGGACCCATTGATTTCAAAGGGGCTATTCACAGATGCGTGAGTTTCAGGTAGGCTTAGATACAGGGCCCTTCAGACCGTATCATACATGGTCATGTATCTAAGCTCACCATATGGTAGGCTTAGATACAGGGTCCATGTATGATACTGTCTGTTATACCCTGTGTCTAAGCCTACCACAAGGCAGGCTTAGATACAGGACCCCAGCAGGCAGTACTGTTACACTTACCATGCTCTTCGGCTCCGGATGCAGCGGATGTCCCGCACTATCCAGCGCCCTGTTGTCATGCGCGGCACACAGCGTCGTGACGTGAGAAGACGTCAGGACTTCCGCTGCGCACGGGAGGGAGGGTAAGTATTGTGTTTTTACTATAGTAACAGGGGCCTGTGTATTTTATGAAATAGGCCCCAGTTACTATTTTTGAAGACGCAGTGCGGGCGCCGCTGCCCGGTCACAATTGCGACCGTTGTAGCGGTAGTCGCCCGGGGATCCGGGGCTTTGGCCCCAGAGGCCCTTTGCTAGCGACACCCCTGCCCGGGAGAACCTGCTTAACAATTTATGGGGTAAGATTCTCCAGTGGCACAAGCTGGGCACAACATATTGAGCGGAGAAATGATATATAAGTGGTAAAATTGCAATTTTCACTTTGCATCATCCACTGTGTACTAATTTCTGAAAAACACCAGTGGGATCAAAATGCTCACTTCACCCTTTGATAAATGCCTTGTGTTTCCAAAATGGGGTCGTTTTTCTTTTTTTGGGTGTTTCCTTATGTCAAACCTGACATGGTGCTTAAAGAGGCTCGGTCACCACATTATAAGTGCCTATCTCCTACATAATCTGATCGGCGCTGTAATGTAGATGATAACAACAGTGTTTTTGATTTTGAAAAACAATAATTTTTTACCAAGTTATGAGCAATTTTAGATTTATGCTAAATACTTTCGTAATACCCAACTGGGCGTTTTTTTTAACCTTTTGACCAAGTGAGCGTTGTGAAGAGAAGTTTATGACGCTGACCCATCAGCGTCATACACTTCTCTCCATTCATGTCCATTTATATTCAGCACAGCGTGATCTCGCGAGATCATGCTGTGCTGTCACATACACCCACATTAACTTTACTGACGTGTCTTGTGAGTGAATAGACATTGCCTCCAGCCAGGATGCGATGTCTATTCACACTCCCGACACTTCGGTAAAGTTTGTGTGGGACTTAATAGCTGCACAGCGTGATCTCGTGAGATCATGCTGTGAATGACAGCACAGCGAGATCACACTGTGCATAAATCTAAAATTGATAATAACTTGGTCAAAAATTATCATTTTTCAAAATAAAAACACTGTTGTTATTCTTCATTACAGCGCCGATCAGATTATGTAGGCCTCTTTAACCGGTTAAGGACTAGGCTGTTTTACAGCTAAATGACCAGAGCAAATTTCACAATTTTGCTATGCGCTTCTTTAGATGACTATAACTCAGCAGGTGAATAAAGTTCATCTTTGAATTTTACACTCTTTTTAAAGGACAGATAGGGCTTTGTTTTAGTGGCATTTGTCAGTATATATAATTATTATTTTTTTCTCTAAAGTGGGCAAAATTGGAAAAAAATGCAAGAATTTAACAATTGCGTCGGTTTATGCTAGCATTTTTCACACACGGTATGAACCACGGCCAAAATTAATCTCCTTTCACATTCTTCCACTTCTCCCGTGCATGGGGATACCAAATATGTGTGCCATATTCGCTGTGCGGGCATGTGCCAGGGCTTGGCATAAAAGGAGGCTTTTTGGCCTTTTCGGTCCAGGAATTTTGCATTTGATTTTATAGCCGCATACTGTTTTCTGGGGGGCCTAATGCTGCTGAAACATTAGAAACACCCCATAAATGACTTCATTCACACAAGTAGACCCCACAAGGTTTCCTTCAAGGGGTTTATCATATTTTTAGCAAGTCCAGTTTTCTTCTGAAAGTTTCTTGAATAAGATGGAACAAAATAAAATCAGCACTTTTTTAGCAAATGCATCAGTTTAGGCTAGTATTTTTCACACACGGTATAGACCACGGCCAAAATTCATCTCCTTTCACGTTCTTCCACTTCTCCCGTGCATGGGGATACCAAATATGTGTGCCTTATTCACTGTGCGGGCATGTGCCAGGGCTTGGCATAAAAGGAGGCTTTTTGGCCTTTTCGGTCCAGGAATTTTGCATTTGATTTTAGAGCCGCATACTGTTTTCTGGGGGGCCTAATGCTGCTGAAACATTAGAAACACCCCATAAATGACTTCATTCACACAAGTAGACCCCACAAGGTTTCCTTCAAGGGGTTTATCATATTTTTAGCAAGTCCAGTTTTCTTCTGAAAGTTTCTTGAATAAGATGGAACAAAATAAAATCAGCACTTTTTTAGCAAATGCGTCAGTTTAGGCTAGTATTTTTCACACACGGTATAGACCACGGCCAAAATTCATCTCCTTTCACGTTCTTCCACTTCTCCCGTGCATGGGGATACCAAATATGTGTGCCTTATTAACTGTGCGGGCATGTGCCAGGGCTTGGCATAAAAGGAGGCTTTTTGGCCTTTTCGGTCCAGGAATTTTGCATTTGATTTTAGAGCCGCATACTGTTTTCTGGGGGGCCTAATGCTGCTGAAAGATTAGAATCACCCCATAAATGACTTCATTCACACAAGTAGACCCCACAAGGTTTCCTTCAAGGGGTTTATCATATTTTTAGCAAGTCCAGTTTTCTTCTGAAAGTTTCTTGAATAAGATGGAACAAAATAAAATCAGCACTTTTTTAGCAAATGCGTCAGTTTAGGCTAGCATTTTTCACACACGGTATAGACCACGGTCAAAATTCATCTCCTTTCACATTCTTCCACTTCTCCCGTGCATGGGGATACCAAATATGTGTGCCTTATTCACTGTGCGGGCATGTGCCAGGGCTTGGCATAAAAGGAGGCTTTTTGGTCCAGGAATTCTGCATTTGATTTTATAGCAGTGTACTGTTTTCTGGGGGGCCTAATGCTGCTGAAACATTAGAAACACCCCATAAATGACTTCATTCACACAAGTAGACCCCACAAGGTTTCCTTCAAGGGGTTTATCATATTTTTAGACAGTCCAGTTTTCTTCTGAAAGTTTCTTGAATAAGATGGAACAAAATAAAATTAGCTTTTTTTTTTAACAAATGCGTCAGTTTATGCTAGCTTTTTCACACACAAAATGGACCACGGACAAAATTCATCGCATTTCACATTCTTCCTCTTCTCCCGTGCATGGGGATACCAAATATGTGTGCTTTATTCATGGGCATGTGCCAGGGCTTGGCATAAAAAGAGGCTTTTTGGCCTTTTCGGTCCAGGAATTCTGCACTTGATTTTATAGCCGCATACTGTTTTCTGGGGGGCCTAATGCTGCTGAAACATTGGAAACACCCCATAAATGACTTCGTTCACACAAGTAGACCCCACAAGGTTTCCTTAAAGGGGTTTATCATATTTTTAGCAAGTCCAGTTTTCTTCTGAAAGTTTCTTGAATAAGATGGAACAAAATAAAATCAGCACTTTTTTAGCAAATGCGTCAGTTTAGGCTAATATTTTTCACACACGGTATGGACCATGGCCAAAATTCATCTCCTTTCACGTTCTTCCACTTCTCCCGTGCATGGGGATACCAAATATGTGTGCCTTATTCACTGTGCGGGCATGTGCCAGGGCTTGGCATAAAAGGAGGCTTTTTGGCCTTTTCGGTCCAGGAATTCTGCACTTGACTTTATAGCCGCATACTGTTTTCTGGGGGGCCTAATGCTGCTGAAAGATTAGAATCACCCCATAAATGACTTCATTCACGCAAGTAGACCCCACAAGGTTTTCTTCAAGGGGTTTATCATATTTTTAGACAGTCCAGTTTTCTTCTGAAAGTTTCTTGAATAAGATGGAACAAAATAAAATTAGCAATTTTTTAGCAAATGCGTCAGTTTATACCAGCATTTTTCACACACGGTATAGACCACGGTCAAAATTAATCTCCGTTCACATTCTGCCACTTCTCCCGTGCACGGGGATACCAAATATGTGGCCTTATTTATCACATAGAGATGTAGGAGGGCGGACGATAGAAGAAGATTATTTCACATATCGCTTTTTTTCAAAGCTGGTTTTACAAAACTCAACAGAGTTTCTATAACACTTCCAAAATATCTGCTCGTCCACACTTACATTCTGCTCAGGGGTGTAGAGTTGCAGAAATAAATTATTCATGGAATTTATTAGCGGTCTTATTTTGAACAACCGATCCCGGTTTGCATCGGTACTTGGGGGGGCCTGTGCGTTGTCATTGAAGTGGAGGAACCTCATTATTGTCTCATAACGAGACCTGGGCATTACTGCAGAATATACTGGGGTGGCTTGGGCGGGTCTTGTTGACCAGTAAGACCTAATGGAGGGCTTTTTGACAATACCCATATTTAGGGTGAGCCCCAAATTTTTTTTTAATTCCTGCAAATTGGTGGGCGTCCAATCTCTGGCATGGGTGGATGAAGGTTTCTGCCTTATATATTGCGTGGCATATAAATTTGTTTCGTGGACAATCTGATTTAGGATGTCGTCCGTTATAAATAAATGGAAGTAATCCATTTGGACAAAATTTGTATTGTCCACGGTTATGCCAGGAGTGGTCGTAAATCCGTGGATTCTAGGCCCAAAAGATGGGGCAGGTGCCCATACAAGAGCCTGGACTGGAGGGACCAGGCTGTCCCGTGCTACAGCGCTACTTGGCCCTGCGCTTTCATGTTCTGCAGTTTCGACTGCATCAGGGACAACGTCCCCTGAAGATGAACCTGAAGTGACGCTGTCATCGTCACTACCTAAAACAGGTTCCATCTCGGACGCCATCTCTGATGCGGTCTCCGACTCAGACCACAGCATGGCGTATGCCTCCTCGGCGCTAAACAACTTCCTCGCCATAACGTAACTAACACTAACACTAACTAAACAAATTTTATTTTTTTATTTTTTTTATAAAACACACAAACTAAGGCCCCATGCACACGACCGTGCCCGCAATTGCTGTCCGCGATCGCGGGCACGGCCGGCCGCTGACTGACAGCCGCATTTTCGGGCCGTGCTCCCATACAAAGTATGGGAGCACGGCCCGCAAAATGCGAAAGAACGGACATGTTCCATAATTCCCGGAACATTTCCACGGCACTGACACCCTTCCGTAGTGCTACTGAAAGGTGTCAGCGTTCAATGAAAGTGAATGGCTCAGTTTTTGCGGACCGCAGTTGCGGTCCGCAAAAACGGAGGTTTTTTGCTGTCGTGTCCATGGGGCCTAACTGCTATATATATCTACACTACCGCTAACAAAAAAATAAACCGCTATTGCTATATATATTATATATATGTGGATATATATATAATTATATACTCCCTACCTGCCTATTCTAATAGAATAAAAGAAAGAAAGGTAGATAGATAGAAAAAAAGATAGATGGATAGATAGATTGTATAGATAGATAGAAATCTATCTATACAGAGAATGTTTTATAGTGTAACTGTTTTTTTTTTTTCACTGTAATCTTCTGGCAGCAATTCTCCCGAGTCTCTTTTTCTCCTCAAACTGAAACAATATTTGAGGAGAAGAAAAGAGGCAGGAGATTTACTGCCAGAAAACTCAAAATAAAACAAATGTGGTCGCTGTGATTTTCACAGCGACCACATGTTCAGGGACCATCAGATTGGTCCCTGATACTCTGCCCAGTGCCCAGAGCTGTTGGTAACAGCGAGGGCACAGGGCTGTGTGCTCGCGATCGCGGGCACAGGGCTGTGTGCACGCGATCGCGTGCACACTGTTTTATAAGCAGAAATGCATGTGATCGCTGTGATTGGTTGTCACAGCGACCACATGTTCAGGGACCATCAGATTGGTCCCTGATACTCTGCCCAGTGCCCAGAGCTGTTGGTAACAGCGAGGGCACAGGGCTGTGTGCACGCGATCGCGTGCACACTGTTTTCTATGCAGAAATGCATGTGATCGCTGTGATTGGTTGTCACAGCGATCACATGTTCAGGGGCCAAAAGATTGACCCCTGACATTCTGCCCAGTGCCCATGGCTGTTAGCAACAGCCAGGGCATAGAGCTGTGTGCACGCGATCGCGCGTGCACAGTCTCTGAAGTGCGGCCGTATATATACTATACGCCGGACTTTAGAGACCCTGACCGCTGGCCGTATATTTACGGCCAGCGGTCGGGAACCTGTTAAAATATAATCGAATGAAAAGAAGGCCCTAAAAATCTACTAAGTGCTCCTTTGCTTCTGAGACCGGTGTTTCAGTCCATGAGCAAACTAGGGCCACATGTGGGACATTTCTAAAAACGTCAAAATCTGGGTAATACATTTTCAGTTGGTTTTTCTCTGATAAAAACCAACAGAAAAAATGTTACAGAAAAAAATTAATGAAAAAAATTAATGAAAAAAAACATTTCTGCAAATAATAGGAAATTTGTAAATTTCACCTCTACTTTAATTCCTGTGAAACACCTAATGGGTTAAGAAAGTTTCTAAATGCTGTTTTGAATACCTTGAGGGGAGCAGTTTTTGAAATTGGTTGATTTATAGGGGTTTGCAAAGTATGGGCCCCTCAAATCCACTTCTGAACTGAACTGGTCGCTGAAAAAATAGCATTTTGAAATTATCTTGAAAATGTGAGAAATTTCTGCTAAGGGTATAAGTCTTGTAATGTCCTAGAAAAATAAGAGGATTTTTAAAAAACGATGCCAATCTAAAGTAGACATATGGGGAATGTTAATTAGCAACTATTTTGTGTGGTATTACTGTGTTTTACAAGCAGATACACTTTAAATTTCTTAACCCCTTAAGGACGCAGCCTTGTTTTGGCCTTAAGGCTCAGAGCCCATTTTTCAAATCTGACATATTTCACTTTATGTGGTAATAACGTCGAAATGCTTAAACCTATCCAAGCGATTCTGAGATTGTTTTCTCGTGACACATTGGGCTTTATGTTAGTGGTAAAATTTGAACGATATATTCAGTGCTTATTGGTGAAAATGTGCAAAATTTAGGGAAAATTTATAAAAAATAGAATTTTTCAGAATTTAAATGCATCTGCTTGTAAAACAGACGGTTATACCACCCAAAATAGTTACTAGTTCACATTTCATATATGTCTACTTTAGATTGGCATCGTTTTTTGAACATTCTTTTATTTTTCTTGGAAGTTACAAGGCTTAGAACATAAACAGTAATTTCTCTTTTTTTTAAGAAAATTTCAAAAGCCTTTTTTTTAAGGTACCTCTTCAGTTCTGAAGTGGCTTTGAGGGGCCTATGTATTAAAAACCCCCATAAAACACCCCATTTAAAAACTAGACCCCTCAAAGTATTCAAAACAGCATTTAGAAAGTTTTTTAACCCTTCAGGCTTTTCACAGGAATTAAAGCAAAGTGGAGGTGAAATTTGCAAATTTCATTTTTCTTGCTGAATTTCAATTTTATTCAATTTTTTTTGTGTAACACGGAAGTTTTTACCAGAGAAACACTACTAAATATGTATTGTCCAGATTCTGTAGTTTTTAGAAATGTCCCACATGTGGCTCTACTGCGCTCCTGGAATAAAACACAAGCCCTAGAAGCAAAGAAGCACCTAGTGCATTTTGAGGCCCCTTTTTTATTAGAATATATTTTAGGCAGCATGCCAGGTTTGAGGAGGTGTTGAGGTGCCAAAACAGTTTTTTCACAGCACCTATTTTAATTGGGCTGTGAAATTAAAAAAATGACATTTTTTCCAATAAGATGTAATTTATGATCAAAATTTCCTATTTTCACAGGGAACAAAATACCCAATTTTTTGCCCAATTTGTCCTTAGTGTGGCAATACCCCATTTGTGGTGATAAACTGCCATTTGGGCGCATGGGAGGGCTCAGAAGCAAAGGAGTGCTATGTGTTTGTTGGAGTCCAGATTTTGCTGGATTGGTTTTCGGGTGCCATGTCGCATTTGCAGAGCCCCAGAGGTATCAAAGCAATGGAAACCCACCAGAAGTGACCCCATTTTGGAAACTACACCCCTCAAGGAATTCATTTATGTGTGTTGTGACCATTTTGACCCCACAGTTTTTTCACAGAACTTATTTGAATTGGGCTGGGAATTAAAACAAAATTATTTTTTCCAATAATATGTAGTTTTGGCTGAAAATTTCTAATTTTCACAAGAAATAAAATACCCCATTCTGTTTCCCAATTTGTCCTGAGTGCGGCAGTACCCCATTTGTGGTGATAAACTGCCGTTTGGGCCCATGGGAGGGCTCAGAAGGAAAGGACCACCATTTGGCCTACTGGGGATTTTTTGGTGCAAAGTCATGTATGCAGAAGCCCCTGAGGTACCAGTACAGTTGAAACCCCCAAGAAGTGACCCCGTTTTAAAAACTACACCCTTGAGGCATTCATCTAGAGGTGTAGTGAGCATTTTGACCGGAGACATACACCCCATAAACTGTAATGTGGGTACTCACGGGTATGGCAACACCCTCAATGTGGCTGTTATCAGCTGCCTGGGCACGCAGCAGGGCTCAGAGGGGAAAGACGAGGGGGGATAAGCTGTGCGGAATGCATCAGGGTAAGTAAAATTGGGGTAGATTAAAAATCATGGGATGTATGATACATTTTGAAGCACTCTTTCATACGGAGCCTTAGTTTTTCGGGACACGTGTCACATTGATATATTGTGTCCTTCCTTATCCCCCTCTTATAGCAGACTTTGTACCTCTTTTGACTTTTTCCTTTCTTGCCAGTTTGGGGAACTTCTCCTGGAAAGTGTTGCCCTGGTACGATGCGTGTGGCCTCGCCTCCAGAAGTACTGGGTGCCCCCCCCTTCTTGGTCCATAAAAATTAGTTTCTTGATAACCACCTATTGAAATTCCAGGAAAGTTCCCCTCTGGCCTGTACATCGATGTAGCACGTACGCGTTGTACAATGCTATCTGTATGATGTGCCCGGCCAGCTTCTTATACCACACCGCATGGCGCTGTAGGGCTTCAGGACTTGATCTGACAAGTCCACCCCTCCCATGTATCTATTGTAGCCCAGGATGCAGTCTGGTTTGGGGGTCTCTGTACTGGTACCTCGTACAGGTGTGGCATCTCTCCTGTCCTTGTACTTGACACACAATATGTTGCTGCTAGATTGTGCCCTGCTCTCACCCCTTCTAAGCGTTTGCCCTGCAGAGTCTTAGGGAGGCCTCTCAGATTTCTTCTAGCAGTGCCGCATGCCGCAGGACTGGAAGCGAGGCAGTTGAAGAGTGGGACGCTGGTATAAAAATTATCCAGGTAGAGGTGGTAACCCTGGTCCAGCAGTGGGTGCACCAAATCGCACACAATTTTTGCATTAACTCCCAGTAAGGGGGGGGGGGGCATTCTGGGGGCTGAGCACTGGTGTCCTTCCCTTTATATATCCTAAATTTATAGGTATACCCTGATGCCCTCTCGCACAGCTTATACATCTTTACGCCATACCTTGCCCTCTTACACGGCAGGTACTGGCGGAATTGAACCCTCCCTTTAAAATGTACCAAGGACTCATCAATAGAAATACACTTCTCGGGGCTGTATGCTTGGGAAAACCGGGCACTGAAACGGTCTAATAGGGGTCTCCATTTATACAAACGGTCAAAACTGGGGTAATCTCGGGGTGGGCACGGCTCATTATCAGTATAATGTAAGAAGCGAAGTATTGCCTCATTTATTTATTTTTTTAGGTTACAGTTCAGTTCTGAAGTTGCTTTGAGGGGCCCATATATTAGAAAACCCTATCAAACACCCCATTTTAGAAACTAGACCCCTCAAAGTATTCACAACAGCATTTAGAAAGATTATGAACCCTTTAGGTGTTTCGAAGGAATTTAGAGCAAAGTAGAGGTGAAATCTACTTTTTTTTTTGTCAGAAAATCCTTTTTATACCACTTTTTTTTATAACACAAAAGGTTTTACCAGAGAAACGCAACTTAGTACTTATTACCCAGATTCTGCAGTTTTGAGAAATATCCCACATGTGGCCCTAGTGCGGTAATGGACTGAAGCACCGGCCTCCGAAGCAAAAGAGCACCTAGTGGATTTTGAGGCCTCTTTTTTATTAGGCACCATGTCCGGTTTGAAGAGGTCTTGTGGTGCCAAAACAGTGGAAAACCCCCAAAAGTGACCCCATTTTGGAAACTAGACCCCTTGAGGAATCCATTGTAGTTTTCTTGGGGCGCATGCGACTTTTTGATTAGTTTTTATTCTATTTTTAAGTGGCGCAGTGACTAAAAAACCACAATTCTACAATTGATTTTTTATTCTATTTTTTTTACAGCGTTCACCGTGCGCTATAAATGACATATTCACTTTATTCTGCGGGGCGATACGATTACGGCGATACCAGATGTTTATAGTTTTTTTTAATGTCTTATGGCGTTTGCACAATAAAATACGTTTTGTAAAAAATCATTCACTTTTTTTGTTACCTTATTCTAAGAGCCATAACGTTTTTATTTTTCCATCAATAAAGCCATGCGAGGACTTATTTTTTGCGTAACGAACTATAGTTTCCATCAGGACCATTTTTAGGTACATGCGACTTTTTGATCTCTTTTTATTCCATTTTTTGGGAGGTGAAGTGACCAAAGAATTGTGATTCTGGGACGGTTTATTATTATTTTCGTTTACGGCGTTCACCGCGTGGGATAAATAATAAAATAATTTTGTAGTTCAGGCCGTTACGGACGCGGCGATACCAATTATGTATAGTTTATTTGTTTGTTTATATATTTTTATTAATAATAAAGGACTGATAAGGGAAAAAGGGGGATTTTTACTTTTATTACTTTTAAATCTTTTATTTTCTTATTTTTACACATCTTTTTTTAACTTTTTTTTAACTTTTTTACTTTGTCCCACTAGGGGACTTGAGGGCAGGAGGCCCTGATCGCTATTCTAATACACTGCACTACATGCGTAGTGCAGTGTATTAAAACTGTCAGTTACTCACTGACAGCAAGCATAGTGGGTCCTGACGTTGTCAGGACCCACTAGGCTTCCGTCGATGGCATAGCCGGACGCCATTGTTTGGTGTCCGGTTGCCATAGTCACCATCGCCGGCCGCTATCATGTAGAAGGCCGGCGATGGCAGCTTAACCCCTAAAAAGCCGTGATCGCTATTGAACACGGCTTTTCAGGGGTTAATCAGCGGGGACACAGCGATCGGTCCCCGCTGTAGGAGCTGTGACAGCCACTGTACGAGACAGCAGCTGTCACAGCTCCTGTATGTGTCGGGAGGACGGCCCAAACGGCCGTTACTCCCGAGACGTACTATTCCGTCATGGAGCGCGAACAGGACGCTTTCCATGACGTAATAGTACGTCACTGAGCGTCAAGGGGTTAAAATGCAAAATTCTGTAATTTTTCGCTACATCTTGTTGTTTTTCACAATTAAATACTGAATGCATGGACAAAATTTTACCAGTAACATAAAGTACAATAAGTCACGAGAAAACAATCTCAGAATCGCTTGAATAGGTAAAAGCATTCCAAAGTTATTACCACATAAATTGACAAATGTCGGATCTTAAAAATAAGGCTCTGTCAAAAAGGTCAAAACTGGCCGCAGCGGGAAAGGGGTTAAAGTGACTGCATGGCCATTATTGTTTTGGATTTAGTATTATTTAACACTTGTGAAAACCTTTGTTTTATTTTTGAAAATTAATGAATTGAAATGAAATTGATAAAAACCATAAAAAACTAAATTTCGGTACATTTTTGACACAAGCAATTCTAAATAAACAGTATGAGATAACATATCAAATGCAGTCTTTGTATAAATCATACACCTCTTGCAGAGTTGTTTTGTATATTAAAAACATTTAAAGGAACAGTTAGCGCAGCATGTGAAAGTCTAATATTAAAATGTATTAATGCCCTTAACAATGAAATGAAGGGCATGTCACTAACACTGCTTGAACAAGAAGTTGAGCCGGAAATCCCTCAGGCTTTCAATGCACAAACTACATCACTAATTTAAATGTTGCCTTCTGACACTTCTCAGTTTGCCTTCTTTGAGAAGATTGGATGTATAACGAGTTCGGAGGCAACATTTCTGCTCTATTCAGTTTATGATCTTGAAGGTGGGCAGATAAGGGGCACCTTCCATAAAGGCATCAGTGATACACTCAAGATAGTAAAAAATTATCTGTTATCTCCCCTAGAGACATGTTTGCATTTTTTTCCAACTACTTTAATAGTGGATGTTATTGTAATCTCAGGCTGAAAAAATAAGATAAGAACAATGGAGACTTTATGCTTCATGACAGCAAAAATGTCAAATTCAAACAAAATACGTTCTTCATTATCCATTTGGTACTGTATGCAAATATTTGTTTGCACCCCAAATATGTACTGATTCATGCATCAATATTTATTAAAACATGTTTTAAAAAATTAGAATGTTAGCAATGGATAAAATATTAAAACTTTTATGACAGCACTACTTTGACTTTTAATATAAGAAGCTTTAGGTGCAGAGGTGTAGTGAAAGGCTCATGGGCACTGGTGCAAAAATTCAGCTTGGGCCCCCCTACCCCTCCCCATCACCACAAGACCCCTGCCCACACCTATGCCCAACAGCCCCTATGGATGCCCACAAAGTATAATGCCCCCTAGTCGCCCCCACACCATATAATGCTCCCCGTAGCTGCCCCATATAGTATAATGCTCCCCGTAGTTGCCCCCATACAGTATAATACCCCAATAGCTGCCCTCATACAGTATAATGCTCCCATAGCTGCCCCCACACAGTATAATGCCCCCCATACAGTATAATGCCTCCCATAAGGTATAATGAACCCATAGCTGCCCCACACAGTATAATTCCCGCATAGCAGACCTCATACAGTATAATGCCCCCATAGCTGCCCAATACAGTATAATGCCCGCATAAATGTCCCCATACAGTATAATGCCCCCATAGCTGCTACCATATTAGTATAATGCCCCCATAGTAGACCCCATACAGTATAATGCCCCCATAGCAACCCCATACAGTAGAATGCCCCCATAGCAACCCCATACAGTAGAATGCCCCCATAGCAGACCCTATACAGTATAATGCCCCTCATAGCTGCCCAACACAGTATAATGCCCCCATAAATTCCCCCATACAGTGTAATAGCTCCATCGCAGCCCCATACAGTATAATGCCCCCATAGAAGCCCCATATAGTATAATGCCAATGATAGCTGCCCCACACAGTATAATGTCCCACTTAGCTGCCCCCACAGTGTAATGCCCCCATAGCTGCCCCACACAGTATAATGCCCCTCATAGCTGCCCAATACAGTATAATCCCTCCATAAATGCCCCCATACAGTATAATGCCCCCATAGCAGCCCCATACAGTATAATGCCCCTCCTAGCTGTCACCATATCAGCCCCCATTATACAGTATAATGCCCCCATATGTGCATAATAGAAAAATAATAAAGTTACTTATCTATCCCCGTTCCCACGACGGGTGGAGCAGGAGATACTTCTCCGCCTTTGCCGCGTGTTATGAGTGACTCGCCGCAGACAGGCGCGATAACGTCACTTAATCACGCCTGTCTGCACCAAGCCGCTAATGGCTCATGACACAGTGAATGCTGGAGGATAGAGCAGCCAGCTCCTTGCTCCAGCATTAAATTCAACTGTATCTGCGTCCTGAGGACCCAAATACAGTTGGAAGTAGGACCTCGGTGAGTGGCTCGCAACCCTCCGTAGGTCTTCACAGAACCCCCCAGGGGGTCGCGACCCACAGTTTGTATTGTATTGTACCGTGCAGATTGTGTTTGCAGTGGAGACAGCAGTGGGGAGACCTGTAATTTAAAGCCCACCTCAACTCTCTCCACCGCAAATACAGACAGTACAATACAACACATACATTACGGGCCCCCTCTGGAGCTCACCTGGAGTCCTCCATGCTCTTCCGCACCGGAAGTGCAGGCGTCACGGCACATAAAGAATTAGCACTAGTGCGCTGTGTGGCAAAGGGGCCCCAGTCGCAAGTTTGACCCTATGGTTATGCCACTGTTTATGTGAATGGAGGCTAAAGCCTTACTAAGACATTTTAAAATATGCCCAAGGAACACTTTGCTGCTGAGCTTGAGCTGACAATGTTATTTTGTCTTGGAGAAACACAAAGCATTACATATTGCCATTTTAAGAATGGTTACAAAATTTGGTCTGAAAATGTATTTTATGCATTTTACATGAGCTTGTTCATAAAATAAGTTATGGACAATAACATTTCAATACAACATATTGAAAGAGGGAAAGTTTCTGCAGTTGGTCACTGCAAAGAAAACAGGGATATTTCCATGGACAAATCTTAGTTATTGCCCATGGAAATTAAGAACAGTTCGTTTCTAGGAAGTCTCAGAAACTTTTTTGCACACTGTGATTAGTGCTCGAGAAGCACATGGAATTTAAGTTCCGTCTTATGAATTATTTCACACTAGTTACGTTTTTCAGGGGTAGTATGCCTAATGATCTTTGTTTTTTATTCCACTTTCATACGAGTAAATTCTTCATCCTGGGTGGGAGTGTGATAAATTGACCTCATTTTGTTTTTAAGACATTCCAAGGCCAGGGTTACACCTAGACTTTTTGTAGTGCTACTGATTGATTTAACTCTTGAATGACAGCTGCAGTCCACAAGAGTGCATGCAACACAATGTATGTAATTTTAAGTGAAGGACAGGGGCCAGGTTGTCATACAACTACATACAAGACTATTCAAATGCCAGCTTGGCTAGACAATGAAACCATTTTGTCAAGTATTCTGAGCAATAATTCTGGAGATGAACAAAAGTCTATCCGGGGATACAAAACCCCCTGAAACCGATGGTGAGTCCTTTTTTTTATCGAGTTGACAATTCTTCCATGTAATAAATGTTGTTTACCTTTTTGAAGCCATTGGGTCATTAAGAGGGAAACACCATCTAAGAGGGATCAAAGATTTTTCTGCTGCATCTAAAAATGTCTTTGTTTGTTCTTTGTCATGGGTGGGAGTTATAGGTTCAATAGCAGCATATTAGAAAGGGAGTGATATTGGGTTAACATATTCTTTTAATGAGAGATGTGACACCTGACCAAAAAGGTTTTTATATTTGGCAAGAGCCACCACATTTGAAGGTGTGTTCCGGTTTCTCCTAGGCACCTCCAGAAGTTATCTGAGCTCAATCTTCTCATCTTTTTTACCTTAACTGGAGTAAGATATCATCTTTAGACTATTTTGTAGGGGTTCTCTTGTAATTTAACACATTGTGAAAGGTTACAGATTTGAAAAATTTCCTTAAGGTAGTCTTTAATTAATTCTCCCCGGCAGAAATGTAATACCTTCTCCTATGTAATATGTAGGACTAGAGGTGACCATAGACCACGAATAAGTGTTCAGGGAGTATACTTCTAGACGTCCCAGTCTGAAACGATGTGAGGTCTCTAGTGCTCAGAAGGAATGACAAGTGTTTTTAAGTGTGTCACATGAGTGTGATCCAGGTTTTGAAGGAAGTGGGAGCAATGGCAGCAATGGCAGCATTTTGTAGTGTGATAGAGATATTTTAAATTATTTCCACAATTGGTAGGGTGAGCAGTACAGGATCTTTAGGTAAGACTTTTTCATATTGATTAGGTAAATATCATAGCTTCCCCCTTGCTTCAATAGAGTAGAGGGTTAAAGAATGTATTGAGTAAGGGCCCTTTTACATGTGCCAACGATGGGGCAAACGAGCATTCATATTGTGAAGGATGGTTTATTTGCTTATATTCTCTTTATGAAATTACGTTATGAATTATCAAGCAGGATGCCAAATTACTAAGATATGTATTATGTGAAAGTGATTATAATAATGTTTAAATTATTTAATTTCGTGCAGCAGCCATCTTGTCTGGAGTTCCCATCGTGGTTCATTTGTAGTGAATAAGAAAGACTGTTCCTTTAACACAAGTTATGTTGATTTCATATGTTTTATCTTTGACCTTGGTTCCCATACGAAGCTTGCAGAGAAGGAACAGGGAGTGAGAATGGAGGGTGGCAAATATGCGTGTGGGAGAGCCATCTTACGGGAACATTCTGCCCAAGAGAAATAAGGCCACCTGCAAACCTGATGTGTGAAGAATTATAATGATGTATCTGGGATGTACGTTATGGTCTGCTTTTTACTGAATAACAAATATTGTCCCATTGTCTCTGATTGGTTAACCTCAAGCCTACACCCCTTCTGAATGATAGTATTATAGTTTGAGTTTGGAAATAAACCTTCAGAGGAGTATTTTGAGCATAGCAGCAGCGTCTGTGTGTTTTCTTCTCCTCTCTCGATATATATCGATATGAAATATCCTGATTAGGATGCTGAATAAAGTGCCTGGCCTGAGAGTCTGTTGAACTCTTCTGAATTTCAGTCTAATATATTTTGAGCCATTGACTTCCACGACAGTAATGGTGCCGATAAAACCCAGGATATTGCACGTCTGATAAGCTGTCACTGGAGAGGTCTGGCTTTGCATCTGTGAATTACAAAAAAATCGCGGTAGGTAAGGAGCTTATTCTTACACCATTCACACATGTATTGCGTAAGCCTAGGAATCTAGCTGTGATGACGTCACATCTTCTGGACATGGCCCTTTATTCAGCAGTGGGTTTAAAGATGGATCCAAAAAGGTATGTTGAAGCTTTTTGTGTGATGAAAGATTGCAGGTGTGTACGTGATCTTAAACTGTTGATATGAAAGACATGAGAGAATTTTTGCCAGCAATTACATTGTTAACCAGAAAAAATTGTGAGAAGTGTAAGACCTCCCCCTTTGGAATGCAGTGACGTAGCGCATGGCGGAGATAAGTTGTAACTCATGTGAAATATTTGAAATGAAAAGATTGTAGTCTGGACAGTGAGGAAAAAAAATACATGTGCTTGCTGCTCTGTTGTAGTGTGTCATTTGTTATTTAGTTGTGTAAAATTGTTGAGGATTAATAGCTGTTCTGTTACCCGTTTGTCTGGGATTATAGTTGGGAGGTACTGACTGTCTGTAGGTGAGAGAAAAGTTGGATAGTTGTGAGTAATATCTTGTAGTACCCCAGGGGCTTCAATGGTTAAGTCCTGATAATGGAGAATCCAGTGCAACAGGGAAAACTTTGACTACTGTATTAGAAAATCATTTATATGTTCCTAACTCACTGCCAGCCAGTGATATTGTGTGTAAGGATCCTTAAACCAGTTGTATGCATTGCCAGACTGGCATAAGGTGGGAATCAGTACAGACTGATTTCTAGCACATGTGATAATCCGGCATATACACTTTGATGTAAAATAACATCCAAGTAATTAAGTCTGTAGTAGAATAACATCAGACCGCTGGATTGAATACCGTTGTAATATAACATCCTGTATTCAATGAATGACCCTGACACTTATCCCAGATGCCACCTGTGTCGTAGTAGTATAACTACCCAGACTAATTACAGTGAAGGCATTGGTATTGGCTCAGATCCAGAGCCCCTAAAGAAATCATCACCAACATACATAATAGGCCCCTAAACTACAACCCACAGAGTGAACGGCTGAGCTGGGAGGATAACATATATGTTACCAAATATAATTTGCATGTGAAACCATTGCAAAGTGCTAGAGGAAAGAGTTTGGGATATATGCTACATCACGGGCTGTATGAACCGAAAGACACATCCGGGCAGCAAGTGTTCTGCATAAATGAATGTGACCAACTCCTGCTTGAATCAATGGAGGTTCATGAATGTCGATTGTGTTGAAGAATTTGCTCTTGCAATTGTTGATTGGCAGCATTTTGTCTTTTCTTGATGTTCAATACAGTGAGGGATCAGAGGAAACGGGATCCTACTGCTAGAATGTCTGGAGGAACGACTTTTGATAACGTATTGGTAAGACAGTCTAGGAGATAGACTGGTCTGAGATATCTGTCGGCAAACGTGGCCAGTTTGCCTGGAGGTGGGGGATTTACCGAAAATCACCCTACTGCTCTCCGACCATGGGGTCAGGAGGAAGTGAGACAAAAATGCTTTGGGGCACGGGTCCCGGCCATCATTATAGTACTGTAGAATGAGCAAAAGGAGCTGGGGCTTTAATTGTAAAGTATGTGAAGGCAAAATAACACACTGTAAAAAAAATAATTCTTGAAGAGGCTGGCAGCCGTAAGATGGATGTTTGCATGTGATAAATAGAAAGGTTTGTGGAAAGTTGAGAAAGTTAAAAGGACAAAGTAGGTAATTACAGGTGGTTACAAGTAAGTTGATGTGAGAAAGAACAATTTAAATACAGGTGTAAATTTTTATTGGAAGAGTGAAGAAAATGGAGCAGCCAGATACATTGCAGTGACTAATGTGGGTCAGAATGGGGGGAGTGTCATGTGAACGGGTGTGATGTGACATCTGTGTGATGTGTGAGATGTGTGTAATGTAACATGCCTGAAGTTTGAAACTAGTGGCCACAATAAAGCAGATCTATATTGTATGTTCTTATCTTTAACAGCAGTAATGTCTAAAAATGTTAGTGATTTGTGTATGGGTTTAAAATCAGTTTCTCTTCAATGAGGAATGTTTCTTATCTTTGCGCATGCGCTGTCGTCTGTAACTACACTAAGTGAGAAAAATATTATAGCCGGCTGGATCTGTCAGTAAAAGGATAAAAGTTACGCTGCATATTTATGTGTTATGATGTGATAAGATTTAACCCCTTCAGGACTGAGCCTGTTTTGACCTTCAGGACGAAGCCGATTTTTCAAATCTGACATGTGTCACTTTATGTGGTAATAACTCTAGAATGGTTTTACGTATCCAAGCGATTCTGAGATTGTTTTCTCGTGACATACTGTACTTTATGTTAGTGAAAAAATTTGGTTGATAAATTCAATATTTATTTGTAAAAAACACCAAGATTTGGAGAAAATTTGCAAAAATGTGCATTTTTCTCAATTTAAATGTATCTGCTTGTAAAACAGATAGTAATACCACACAAAATAGTTACTAGTTAACATTTCCCATATGTCTACTTTAGTTTGGCATCGTTTTTTGAACATTCTTTTATTTTTCGTGGACGTTACAAGGCTTAGAACTTTAGCAGCGATTTCTCATATTTTCAAGAAAATTTCAAAAGGCGATTTTTGCAAGGACCAGTTCAGTTCTGAAGTGGCTTTGAGGGCCTAATATAATAGAAAGTCCCCATAAATCACCCCATTTTGAAAACTGCACCCCTCAAAGTATTCAAAACAGTATTCAGAAAGTGTTTTAACCCTTTAGACGTTTCACAGGAATTAAAGCAATGTAGAGGTGAAAGTTACAAATTTCATTTTTTTTTTTACAAAATTCATTTGTAATAAAAAAAATTCTATACCACAGAAGGTAACTTATTATTTATTGCCCAGATTCTGCAGTTTTTAGAAATATTCCACATGTGGCCCTAGTGCGCTAATTTACTGACACACCGGCCTCAGAAGCAAAGGAGCACCTAGTGGATTTTGGGGCCTCCTTTTTTTTTAGCATACATTTTAGGTACCATGTCAGGTTTGAAGAGGTCTTATGGGGCCAAAACAATAAAGACCCCCAAACATGACCTTATTTTGGAAACTACACCCCTCAGGGAATTTATCTAGGGGTATAGTTAGCATTTTGAATCCGCAGTTTTTTTGCTAAATTTATTTTAATTAGTATGTGAAGATTAAAATCTACTTTTTTTCTGAAAAAATTTAGAAATGTTTAATTTTTTCAAGGAATAAAAGAGAAAAAGCACACCAACATTTGTAAAACAATTTCTCCCGATTATGGAAATATGCCATATGTGGTAATAAACTGCTGTTTGGACCCACAGCAAGGCTCAGAAGGGAAGGAGCGCTATTAGGCTTTTGGAGCTCAAATTTAGCTGAAATGATTTTTGGGTGCCATGTCGCATTTGCAAAACCCTTGAGAGGCCAAAACAGTGGAAACCCCCCAAAAGTGGAAATTACACCACTTAAAGAATCTATCTAGGGATATAGTGAGCATTTAGACCCCACAAGTCTTTTGCAGGATTTATTAGAATTAGGCCGTGAAAATGAATATCAACATTTCTTCCACTAAAATGTTGCATTTTTTCAATTTCACAAAGGATAAAGGGGGAAAAAGCTGCCCAACATTTGTAAAGCAATTTCTCCCGAGTACGGCAATACCCCACGTGTGGTCATAAATGGTTTTTCATTAGAAAGTAATTAACCCTTTCTGGACTGATCCATTTTTTTATTTTCCTTTTTAGTTTTTTCCTCCCCGCGTTCCAAGAGCCATAACTTTTTTATTTTTCAGTCAATAGAGTGGTGTGAGGGCTTATTTATTGAGGGACGAGCGGTCGTTTTTATTGGTACCATTTTTTCGTACATACAACTTTTTGAGCACTTTTTATTACAATTTTAGGTAGAGCGAAGGTGACCAAAAAATAGCGATTTTGCCATTTTAAATTCTTTATTTTTCACATGAGACGCTCCATACATCACCCCCCACACTAAGACATGCTATTTCGTGGTGCGCGAAGGGGTTAATGTGCAGCGGATGGTGCAGAGTGAAAATTAAATTTTTACACTCATATGCCATTTTAGTGCACTACATGTTATGCCCAGTTTGTGCCACTGAAGACAAATACCTCATAAAATATTAACCGGGTTCTGCCGGGTATGGCGATGCCATATCTGTGGACGTAAACTGGTGTTTAGGCACGCTGCAGGGCTCAGAAGGGAGGGAGCGACATTTGGCTCTTGGGGCGCAGATGTAGCTTGGTAGTTGTTCTGTTTGGGGTTTTACTGGTGTTTCAGTTTATAATGTGGGGGCATATGTTATCTGTGCGGGGTACATCAGGGTATAATAATAGGATATAATAATGCAGTAAATAAATAGTAATCCGCAGATATGTGGCCGGTGTCGCACTGATAAATGGCGCCCGACCTTATCTGCTTTTGGAACACTGCACATTTTGCATCGCCATATTCTGAGAGCCAGAACTTTTTTTATTTTTTCTCCACCGGAGCTGTGTGAGGGCTTATTCATTGCGGGACAATCTGTAGTTTTCATTGGTACCATTTTGGGGTACCAGAAATTTTTTTGATCACGTTTTATTCAATTTTTTGGCAAGCAAGGTGACCAAAAACCATAAATTCTGAGAATGTTTTTTATTCTCTTTTTTTATGGCCTTCACCATAGGCTATAAATTACCATTTTACTTTATTCTGCGGGTCGATATGATTACGGCAATACCATATGTATATAATTTTTTTTATGTTTTGCAGCGTTTGTGCAATAAAATCACTTATTTATAAAATAAATTATTTTTTGTGTCACCATCTTCTGAGAGCGATAACTTTTTTATTTTTCAGTCAAAAAAGCGGTGTAAGGGCTTGTTTTTTGCGGGACTGGTTGTAGTTTGTATTGGTACCATTTTGGTGTACATGCGACTTTTTGATCACTTTTTATTGTATATTTTGGGAGGGTTGGTAACCAAAAAATTGTGATTCGGGCACAGTTTTTCGTTTATTTTTTTCGCGGTGTTCACCGTGTGGGAAAAATAATACTACAGTTTTATAGATGGGGTCGTTACGAACGCGGTGATACCAAATATGTGTACTTTTTTTAACGCGTTAATTTTTTTCCTATAATAAAAGACTTCTTTGTTTATGTCACTTCTAACTTTTATTTTTACACTTTTTAAAAACATTTATTTTATCTTTTTTTTACTTTTTTTACTTGTCCCACTAGGGGACACTTATACTTGCAGCTCTGATCGCTGCTGGAACACATTACACTACACACGTAGTGTAATGTGTTCTAACTGTCATTGTGACGTAACTGTCACACTGACAGGAAGCATCGGAGGACCGGCTGGAGGCTGCTCCTCCGAGGCTTCCGTACATGGCAACCCGGAGGTCATTGTCTGGCCTCTGGTTGCCATGATAAGGATCGCCAGCCCCCTCAAATGCATGTGGGGGGCTGCCGATCCGCTGTAAACCTCTTCAATGTGGTGATCGCAATCGACCACCGCATCGAAGGGGTTAATTGCCGATTTCAGCGGCGACAGGCCGCTGATCGGCAACGGGGAGAGCAGGGCAGACACCCTGCATAGTTAACCGGCGCTGTGGTGTAGCGCTGCACAGCGGTTAACTGTTAAAGCGCGGACGTAACTGCACGCCACGGTGCGCGAAGTTACTGCTCACCTGGACGTGCATTTACGCCAAGGTGCGGGAAAGGGTTAATGTTGGAATGTTTTGATGTTGATTCAAGTAAATTAAAATACAGATATTGTGAGACACGGGGTCTTGAAAATGTATGTACCCCCACTGTTCCCTATTCTTATATATAGATTATTGGTTTGCAGTTATTAATATTACCAGATATATTATTTCCTGTTTTATTGAATAACTAATTACAATTGTTTTGTTTTTGTTTTTACACATGAGGCACGTGCTATGGTGCTGCCTAAATTTTTTTTTTGAAAATGTGAGATGTTTTACAGGTAAATGGTTGCAAGTCATTTTAAAGATAAAATGTATTTTTGTCAGGAGAAAGTCATTTTTGTTCCAGGCTGTTGTGTATTACAGGGTGTTAAACCAGTGCCCCCAGATAGAGTGGCCAACCTTATTATGTTGAGATATGTAGTTTTGAACTCTGCTACATTACTTTCGCAGAGTCCAAATAGGAGGGAATGGTGAAGGGACTGATCAGGTAGTTTTGTTTTGTGTTTTATTTTGTTTTGAATTAATGAATTTGGTTCTAGGAGGTCTACAAAATGTGTATGAGACCCCAATGAGTAATCCAGATTAAATGTGTATGACAGTAACCTACATTTTGAGGTATTTCTGTATAGATGATTCCAGATCCTTCCAGAACTGTAAATATGGCACTGGGTATGTTGTACTGTAGGCTCCACCCAATATGAGGTATTCTGTAAAAGACAATCCCCCTCCAGCAAATTTACACAGGAGACCAAGGTGACATCACCCACAGATGAGTCTTTACAGATTTAGATGGGGGAGAAGGCAAAACAAAAGCAAAAACAAAAAATTGTCTGAACATTGTTTATTTTATGCCAGATTTCAGCAACATGTCTGAACATTGTTTATTTTATGCCAGATTTCAGTAACATAATTTGTTTGTTTTTGTATTAATCAGGTATTTACAGGACCTGGTGGGTGGCATTTACAAGTGTCCTGGATCATCAGATGAATGTGGAAAATTAAAACTCCACCCTTTTGAAATGTTCTATCTATATGTGACATGGGTTTCCAATGTAAATTTGTAATGTAGAAATACTTTATACAGTATGTACAAGACAGGATACGAGGCACCAGGTAAATCATCCAGAAACCACTCTCACCTTCTTGTTCATCTCAAGGAGCAGAGCTGGAGGTGCTCGCTGAGGCTTGTAACCTGGCAGAAGGTAAGACAGCCGACATTTACACTGACTTTAGGTACGCTTTTGGCATCGCCCACAATTATGGGCCCATTGGTAGTAGGAACTTTATTGGATCATTGGGTAAGCCAATTGAGAGAGCAAGAGAAGACAGAACTGACAACAAGAGAATGTGCAGCCAGGTGTCAGTAAATTGGCTTGTCCCTGGATTCAATAATGCCACCACTAGGTTTGTAGCAGCCTGCATAATATGCGCACGGCGTGATATAGGTAAAACAGCAAAAGTACCTGTGAAAAGTGCAGCCCGGCCAGATTACCCGTCCCAGCGACTGCAGAACATACAACTACCCGAGGAAGAAGTGTATGACAAGGTGCTCGTGTGTGTAGACCTGTTCTCAGGGGGGCCTGAAGCCCGGCCGGTATCCTCCCCACTGCAGACGTTGTGTGTAAGTGACAGGGGAACAAAATTATCCCAAGTATTGAACTGGTGTTTGTACAATGATAAGCTGTCAGAAGTTCTCCAGATGTTATCCCAAAGTTAGTTTGTTTAATAACTGTATTCAAAAAGTGTTGTGGGAATACTAAATACTGAGGTTAAGTTTTATGCAAAGTTCTGGATCAGCCTTAGCATTGGACTATTGGAGGCATGCGTCAGATAAAAGGTACAGAAGCGGAATATTCCCATTTGAAAACATTTTTTATTTATTTATTTCTTGTTGTTGTTATTGTCTAAGGAAAATTCTGTTCAGTGTTTGTATGTGTATGTATATATATATATATATATATATATATATATATATAAAGAAGAAAAAATAGTGCATGTATCACTTCTAGTTATTGCTCAATGTGAACGTTTGATGCAAAGATGTTATTTGTTAATGTTTTTCTTCAAATTAATTATTTGATTAAGATCAATTAATGATTATACAATGAAAAAGCTTGTTCTCCACAGGAAGAGTCCAACTGGGAGCGGAAGGCGTGAGAACCAGATTCTAACAGAATGTGGACGGATAAAGAAAGGTAAACCGGTAGCACCCAAGGCATTCTTGATTGATGGCGTGACCTCACATATGCCCCAAGACTGCAAGGATCGATGTGGTAAGATCTAATTGGTATGTCCCAGGCTTTACAGCTGTTGTTGCTAAATTCTGTTAGAGCTGTTTGATTTGCCTACAGAACAGTCCTGGCAGCCCGGTGCCGACCTTATCATACCTGCCTCCCACCAAGAGAACAGAACTTGAGAGGCCTTCCCATGCAATACAAATTAGAGTAAGAAAAATTGGTTTGCGACATTTGTCAGATAAACATGTGGAATCTGTGTATATTTTTGTGAGTTGGAGATGTTACAGGCAATCAGCTCAGATGATTTACAAATCCTGCTGAAAAGAGTAACACCAAGTGCAAATTAAATGTACCCACTAAATACATATCTTCTAGGTGCCCTGTCCAGTGGAACAGAGAAGTTTTTCTTATATAAAGGTGTTTGTTTGATTTAGTTTAAGGGCCTGCCATTGTTATTGTATGCACTTAGAACAACTTTTATATTACGTAGATGATATCACCAGATTAGTTTTTATTTTAACAATTGATAATGGTTGGGGGTCCCCAGCAAGTGCCAGTAAATATGAACTAAAAGACTTTTAACACAATGAACTCCATCACTGAGATGCGGCAGGCGCAGCCTGAGCCAGTACAACGCGTTTGTCATGAACTGACGGCAGTGTCACAATTCCAAGCAGCCGCCCAGACAAGTAACTTACCGGAGGAAGAGGACAGATACGGAGGGTTTGTGATAGTCACAATAAAACTCCAATAATCCGTCTACGTGGGAACTCACCCCAGGCTCACAGCCTGAGGTGCTATGTACAGCCCAGTGACGTATACTAAAAGAGACGGTGTCTGAAAGATGAGAAGGACCAAACCAAGTCCTGATGACATCAGCAAAGATCAAAGTAAAGCAAAGGAAGAAAAAAAAACTGAGTGAATGCGTCAGCCAAGTGTTTTAATCAGAAGACAGGAGAAGAAGAGGACGATGATGTACAGGACTTGTCAATACACTGGTGGGACCCCATACCCAAACTGGACATTGGTGATGGCATCATATTAGTTGTGGCCCTATTGATATATTGTTTGAGTTTTATAATCATAATATATAATTTCTGTAATTTAATATGAGAAAAAGGGGGGGGGGTTTGTGAAGGATGGTTTATTTGCTTATATTCTCTGTATGAAATTACATTATGAATTATCAAGCAGGATGCCGAATTACTAAGATATGTATTATGTGAAAGTGATTATAATAATGTTTAAATGATTTAGTTTCGTGCAGCAGCCATCTTGTCTGGAGTTCCCATCTTGGTTCTTTTGTAGTGAATAAGAAAGACTGTTCCTTTAACACAAGTTATGTTGATTTCATATTTTTTATCTTTGACCTTGGTTCCCATACGAAGCTTGCAGAGAAGGAACAGGGAGCCATCTTACAGGAACATTCTGCCCAAGAGAGATAAGGCCACCTGCAAACCTGATGTGTGAAGAATTATAATGATGTATCTGGGATGTACGTTATGGTCTGCTTTTTACTGAATAACAAATATTGTCACATTGTCTCTGATTGGTTAACCTCAAGCCTACACCCCTTCTGAATGATAGTATTATAGTTTGAGTTTGGAAATAAACCTTCAGAGGAGTATTTTGAGCATACCAGCAGCGTCTGTGTGTTTTCTTCTCCTCTCTCGATATATATCGGTATGAAATATCCTGATTAGGATGCTGAATAAAGTGCCTGGCCTGAGAGTCTGTTGGACTCTTCTGAATTTCAGTCTAATATATTTTGAGCCATTGACTTCCACGACAGTATGAACGCTCGTTCCCGATTATTGCCCTGTGTAAACACGGCAACCATCAGCCGATGAACGCTCGTTCATCGACTGATCGAATCGTTTATGCAGCAAGAATTATTATCGTTTTTGGTATCACATCTCCCTGTGTAAACCTGCTGCTGACATGATGGAAATGTATGGGGACGAGTGATTGTAGTAACAATTGCATGTCCCATACATTACTGATTATTGCTCTTAGTGAGAGGAGCAAACAAGCACCGAACAACGTTGATCGGCGCTCTTTTGCTCCTTTCACAAGGACTCGTTACTACGATCGCTCGTCCCCATTCTATCATGTCGGCAGCACATCTCAGGGAGATGTGCTGCTGACAACGATAATAATGTAGGCTGCGTAGATGACACAATCAGCCGATGAACACTTTTGTGAACGCTCGTTTGCACAATAATTGGCCAGTGTAAAAGGGCCCTTAGGGGGAAAAAGCCTTATCTTGTACCATTCGGAATGCTAAAAAAAGTCGAAAGGGAATTAGGCGTAGCTTTGCTAAAGGAGATGACTACATCACAAAGATAGCTCTTATTAAAGTAGTGGGTTAGCTGAATGCAGCAAGATCTAATTTGATAAAGGTCCAGTCCGCCCTATCAATGGCCTTCCCTGCATTGGTACACAGTAGGACTAATAGCATTTTCTCATGATCTGCTATTTGAATAAGTTGTATTGTTTTTCCATTCTCTACCCGCTACAAAGTCCACATTGTGCTTTAACCCAATGGGTTAAAGCACTAAGCTTTTTTTGCAAAACAACCTAAATTAGTCTATTTGAATGAGGATAAACGAATGTAAATATTTAAAGACAAACAATAAATGATAGGGATAGCCGACACCAGGAGCCAGGACAACAAAATCACTAGAAGTCAGAACTGTCATTACTGTGGCAGGCACAAGCACAGGAACCACAAAGAGCTGGAGAGCTACATACCACGGCAGGCTACCCTATATATATTGCATTTATAAGTACAATGCAGATGAAAGGGGGTATGACTGCAGGATCCAACTACTCATTGGTTTTTCTGTTGTATTTAACCATGGAAGAGCATAGGTCTGTATAACTGTAAACAAAATAATATTTTGAAAAGTTGCTTCAGTTTTTTTTTTATATGCATTAAAGCAATTTAAATGAAAATTAGTTGTGGAGGTGTACATATCCTTTAAAGTTCCAGTTAACTTTTAGGGTAAAAAAAAATCAAACTGGGTGGCTTGATGCTTTAATGGCAAACACTGCCCTGATGAAAAGTGCATACAATGCCCTGATAAATAGTTCCATGCACTGTCCTAATAAATAATTAAATAAAGTGTTCTAATCACTACAGGGTCCATAAGCCACTATGCCCAGATACCCTCTCCTCATAACAAAAGCACTTATCTGTGAAGAAACCTTGCAATCTGCCACTACCCATGAGATTGTGATGTCATAATGTGACATAAAGCTTCAAAGGTAGCCCCAGAGGGCTTTTTATTAATATGACCCTTGGTTGCCTCAAGCACTCAGCAAAGGCAGAGCAGAATGAAGCCATCAATGGAACCCCAATGCAGATGTGAACAGGCCCTAATTCAGCATTTGGGACCCCACTTTTAACCTTTCCCAGGGCCACACTTTGTCTAAAACTGGCCCTGATTGTTACATAATCATTACACATCATAGCCTATAAATACACACACTACTGCGATATCCTCACCAAAACAAAATTATTAAACCAGATTGTACATTCCACTTTTTCCACTACTTCAATTTGGGTCTTGATACTTTCTGACTGCTAGAGTTTATTGGTTATCTGGTATTTGACTCACTAGGTGACGAAAGTGGCCAGTAGCAATGGGAGTGTCATCTAGTTGGGTCAAGATTAGTTAGTCAGGTGCAGCACCAAATGCTATAGCAAAGACATAGTCAAGGTCCAACCAAGGCCAGAATGGAGAGGCATTTAAGAAAAAAAGCACAGTAGAAGGGGACTCAAACTAGTGTTACAAACTTAAGCGCAGTTAAATAATCAAAGTCAAACAGAAGGAAATAGGATAACATATAGGCACAAGGTAACTATAATACGAATATTGATAATCTTTATTTATATAGCGCCAACATATTCCACAGCACTTTACAATTCAGAGGGAACATGTACAGACAAAATCAGACATTACATAGTGAAAAAACTAATTTACAATTCAAACAAGAGGAGTGAGGACCCTGCTCGCAAGAGCATACAATCTATGAGGAAGTAAGGGAGACACAAAATTTAAAAGGTGCTTGTTAAGTAACAATGGTCCAGCCATGTTTTATACATATGGGGTGGTACACATAAAGCTGCATGAGCCGGTCACCAGTCAGTATCTGTGTATGACAGACATGATGTGCAAGGAGTGCATGGGTGCAAGGAGTGTCGGGGATACTGCTGAATGAAGGGATCAGGTTCTGATGACTAACGTAAAAAGAAGCGGTCTTTTGCCACATCTCACGCAGCTACCCTCCCTTTTTCCACCATGACTTCAGGTACGCTCATTTTATATCCTTCTGGTTTTTCACCCTGTCATTACATGGTATGGGTGATTGACCTATACATTTTCTGTTAGCATATCTGTATACAGTCTTATAGATGGTGTATGCGCACCATCGTTTGGTGCTCTATCTATAGTGAAGGAAATAAGTATTTGATCCCTTGCTGATTTTGTAAGTTTGCCCACTGTCAAAGTCATGAACAGTCTAGAATTTTTAGGCTAGGTTAATTTTACCAGTGAGAGATAGATTATATTTAAAAAAAAACAGAAAATCACATTGTCAAAATTATATATATTTATTTGCATTGTGCACAGAGAAATAAGTATTTGATCCCCTACCAACCATTAAGAGTTCAGCCTCCTCCAGACCAGTTGCACGCTCCAAATCAACTTGGTGCCTGCATTAAAGACAGCTGTCTTAAATGGTCACCTGTATAAAAGACTCCTGTCCACAGACTCAATTAATCAGACTGACTCTAACCTCTACAACATGGGCAAGACCAAAGAGCTTTCTAAGGATGTCAGGGACAAGATCATAGACCTGCACAAGGCTGGAATGGGCTACAAAACCATAAGTAAGACGCTGGGTGAGAAGGAGACAACTGTTGGTGCAATAGTAAGAAAATGGAAGACATACAAAATGACTGTCAATCGACATCGCTCTGGGGCTCCATGCAAAATCTCACCTCGTGGGGTATCCTTGATCATGAGGAAGGTGAGAGCTCAGCCGAAAACTACACGGGGGGAACTTGTTAATGATCTCAAGGCAGCTGGGACCACAGTCACCAAGAAAACCATTGGTAACACATTACGCCGTAATGGATTAAAATCCTGCAGTGCCCGCAAGGTCCCCCTACTCAAGAAGGCACATGTACAGGCCCGTCTGAAGTTTGTAAATGAACATCTGGATGATTCTGAGAGTGATTGGGAGAAGGTGCTGTGGTCAGATGAGACTAAAATTGAGCTCTTTGGCATTAACTCAACTCGCCGTTTTTGGAGGAAGAGAAATGCTGCCTATGACCCAAAGAACACCGTCCCCACTGTCAAGCATGGAGGTGGAAACATTATGTTTTGGGGGTGTTTCTCTGCTAAGGCCACAGGACTACTTCACCGCATCAATGGGAGAATGGATGGAGCCATGTACCGTCAAATCCTGAGTGACAACCTCCTTCCCTCCACCAGGACATTAAAAATGGCTCGTGGCTGGGTCTTCCAGCACGACAATGACCCGAAATATACAGCCAAGGCAACAAAGGAGTGGTTCAAAAAGAAGCACATTAAGGTCATGGAGTGGCCTAGTAAGTCTCCAGACCTTAATCCCATCGAAAACTTATGGAGGGAGCTGAAGATCCGAGTTGTCAAACGACAGCCTCAAAATCTTAATGATTTACAGATGATCTGCAAAGAGAGTGGGCCAAAATTCCATCTAACATGTGTGCAAACCTCATCATTAACTACAAAAAATGTCTGACTGCTGTGCTTGCCAACAAGGGTTTTGCTACCAAGTATTAAGTCTTGTTTGCCAAAGGGATCAATTACTTATTTCTTTGTGCACAATGCAAATAAATATATATAATTTTGACAATGTGATTTTCTGTTTTTTTTTTTTATATATAATCTATCTCTCTCTGGTAAAATTAACTTAGCCTAAAAATTCTAGACTGTTCACGTCTTTGACAGTGGGAAAACTTACAAAATCAGCAAGGGATCAAATACTTATTTCCTTCACTGTATGTACCCTTTATCCATCTCACATATCATAACATAGACTTTTTGGATAATAGAGTGGTGGGATTATGTAGTGGTTCTGCTATTTTTGATCTGTTGACCCCTCGGTTTTTAACATCTTACCTACCTGATATTCTCTTTGATTATTACCTTTGTTATACAATTGTTTTTGATACCATGTATTGTTGATATTTATTATGTATTAAAGATTTTTATATTTTTTTTGCAATATTTGGCATTTTCATTTATATCTGGAGTGCAATGTCCCCTGTGCTTTTGCCTATAGGTTGTCTAATGTAAAAAGGGGACCAAGGAAAGGAGTCAGATTAGGGAATGTTATAGGCCTGTCTAAAAAAAAAAAAGTTTTTAGGGCACAATGAAGACTGTGGATGTTGGAAATTAGTGTGTCTGGGGTAGCAATCCCAAAGTACTGGTGCAACACAAAAAAAATCTTGGAAACGGGAGTGGTAGCTTAATAACTACTAAAAGAACAGAGAGGATACCAGTTTAAAACAAGATAAAAAGAGTAGACTTGTTACAAGAAAGTCACAGTATAAAATAAAACAAGCTAGAATAAAGATCAGAATCATTAACAAATAATCTGTACACAGGGTGGGTCAAACTCACTATACAGCAGGCTAGATTCAGGGTAGAACCCTAAACATGTACAACAGACCCTAATGGGAAAAAAGCACTGCAACTGGCCCCCGGCTACGTATTAGTTCCAGATATAAATAGGATGCTCTTAACCTTGATTGGCAGGACATAATCTATATTTAGAATAGAGAATAGAATAAAATACATAATATGTCCCTCTCCCTTCAGAGGCAGAACAGATCACTGCACTGCATCCAAACACGATGAACCAGTGACCACCTCCCAAAGGCAGAACAGAATAATTTAATCTAAGAATAAGGGGTCACTACTCCCCCCAAAGGCAGAGCAGAATGTTGGCACAGTAAGTTCATTTAAACTACAAAAGAGCACATCTTATAAATTCCGAGAACGGTGACTGGTAGTAGACCACAGTATATAAATAGAAAAAAAAGAATACTTTGCCATAAGTACCTGAGATCTTAGTATTTAAATACACACAAACATTTGCGACCTCATTGAAATAGAGAACAGCCTATTAATACACACACTATTTTACATCATCACAATAGAGCCAAGCCTATAAATATGCACACACTGTTCTGATATCACCTTATAGGGCAGCCCACTAATATACACACTATTGGGAGTTCATCTCAAACAATAACTGACTGCAACAGAGGGACATAGGCAGCTACATCATCGATTATATGAGAAAGCAATATTAAGAACAGGCTTCGTTCACAACCGCGCTAAGTTTTTCCGTTCTGCTGTTCCGTCATAGGAGCAGAAGAATCAAAATTCAGACGTGCGAGGGCCATTGCATCATGGAAACTAATGGTATCTGATGAACGCCTATTGACTTTAATGTGTTCCGACGGAACTGTAAAATAGGCCCCTAACGGAGCCTCCGAATCAGATGTGAAGAGAGTCTTACATGTTTACCAGAAGCCAGGGGCGTAACTAGGAAACACTGGGCCCCATAGCAATCTTTTGATTGGCCCCCCTCCCCTGGGTGCCAGACAACCCCAGCTTGTACATAGTGCCAGCCCCCCTGTAGATTGTACTATACAGCCCCCCCTGTGGGTAGTGCCATGCAGCCTCCCTCTAGACAGTGCTATGTAGCTCCCCTTTAGACAGTGCTATACAGCCCCCTCTAGACAGTGCTTTACAGTCCCCCTTTAGGCAGTGCTATGCAGCCCCCTCTAGACAGTGCTATACAGTCCTCTTCTAGACAGTGCTATGCACCCCCCTCTAGACATTGCTATGCAACCCCCCTCTAGACAGTGCTATGCAGCACCCCTCTAGACAGTGCTATACAGCCCCCTCGCTGTAGACCATGCTATACAGCCCCCACCTTTAGACAGTGCTATGAAGACTGCCCTCTAGACAGTGCTATACAGACCCCCTCTAGACAGTGCTATACAGACCCCTCTAGACAGTGCTATATAGCCCCCCCTGTTGACAGCGCCACACAGCCCCCCTGCAGACAGTGCAACACAGCCGTTCCTTGTAGATAGCGCAATTGATATCGCCCCCCCACAAACCCAAAAATTATACTCACCTGGGCCCCGTTCCAGCGATGAATGGAGCTGCTCCACAACACCAATGGGGTCCTTGCATAAGCCGGTGTGATTAAGTGACGTCATCATGCCGGCATGCGCAGGGATCCTGTCCCTGCGCCTGATAGGTTGCAGGCCAAACGTGGCCTGTAGCCTAGGGCAGAGCAGGGAGATACTATTATCATCCTAAGGATACTTTTAAATGTGTTTTCGTTACGGCGGCAGCAGCCATAGCGGCTCCTAGCGGTTCCACTGGGCATGGGGGGGGGCATGCCGGTGAGCAGCACGGGCCCCCTCATGCCACGGGCCCCTTAGCAGCCACTATGGCTACTATAGCGGTAGTTACGCCACTGCAAGGAGCGATGAACCGGCTGTTTATATAAAGAAGGATTAGTAGATACAAATAAATACACTATACAGTCACATGTGAAAGGGTGCACACCTCAGGACCTAAACCTCCAGTTCTTCCGAATATACAAGTCCCAAAAGAATAGGCAGCACTTCATACGATTCCAGTGAACAAGTGATACTTTATTCATCCATCAAAGTGCGACGTTTCGAGCACTCTGATCAGTCCTGAACAAACAGGATTTCTGCCAGGAAGGGAGGGCAGGCACAACACTACCCGCCTGATACATCTCATTCACCACGCACGGAAGTCTAACATTCCCCTAGTATACTAAGTACTAACGCAGAAAAAGCATTCGACCGGGTTAACTGGGATTACAGGAGAGCAGTACTTGAAAAATTTGGCGTCCCCCCTAGCTTTATCCAGGCCATCTTTACCCTATACACAACTCCTAGGGCCAGACTCAAAGTAAATGGCACCCTATCACCTTCCTTTAACATCCAGACAGGCACTAGGTAGGGCTGCCCTCTCTCTCCTTCCCTTTTCATCCTTACAATGGACACTCTCATACAGAAAATACTCCAATCTGAGGTGATTACTGGCTTGGGAGTTGGTGGTTTTGTACATCATACTGCCGCCTTCGCTGACGACCTGTTGATTCTTACCACCAATCCTGGTCCTGCCTTCCCGGAGATTCTGCTGATTTTTGAACGCTTTGGCTCTGTATCAAATTTTAACCAGTTCAGGACTGGGCTATTTTGAGCCTTCAGGACCAGACACCGTTTAGCCCTTTTTAGCACGTGTTTGTTAAATGGCTATAACGTTTTTATTTGTTGTGCTAACGACGTGATTTTTTGCAATGTTTTTTTCAGTAGACAATGCAGGTTTCTTTTTTTATCATTTTTATACACATCGTTTTTGCTATTTTAGAATTTTTTTTTTGCTATTATTTAATTTTAAAGTTTGAAAATAATAGTAAAAAAAGTAGGTTTTTTTACGTTTCAGCTATTTTTTTGGGTAATAACATAGTTTTACCCTAAAATAGACCTTTTATTTGTGATCGTCATGGTCTACCGTAAATTTTAATATATTACATGTCTATATTAGGCTAATTGGGTCCGGGCTAGCGTTACAACAATGATTGTCAGGGGGGGAAAGTTTTTTTTTGGGATGGGTATTTTGCAGTGAAGGAAATAAGTATTTGATCCCTTGCTGATTTTGTAAGTTTGCCCACTGTCAAAGACATGAACAGTCTAGAATTTTTAGGCTAGGTTAATTTTACCAGTGAGAGATAGATTATATTAAAAAAAAACAGAAAATCACATTGTCAAAATTATATATATTTATTTGCATTATGCACAGAGAAATAAGTATTTGATCCCTTTGGCAAACAAGACTTAATACTTGGTGGCAAAACCCTTGTTGGCAAGCACAGCAGTCAGACATTTTTTGTAGTTGATGATGAGGTTTGCACACATGTTAGATGGAATTTTGGCCCACTCCTCTTTGCAGATCATCTGTAAATCATTAAGATTTTGAGGCTGTCGCTTGGCAACTCGGATGTTCAGCTCCCTCCATTACGGTGTAATGTGTTACCAATGGTTTTCTTGGTGACTGTGGTCCCAGCTGCCTTGAGATCATTAACAAGTTCCCCCCATGTAGTTTTCGGCTGAGCTCTCACCTTCTTCAGGATCAAGGATACCCCACGAGGTGAGATTTTGCATGGAGCCCCAGATCGATGTCGATTGACAGTCATTTTGTATGTCTTCCATTTTCTTACTATTGCACCAACAGTTGTCTCTTTCTCACCCAGCGTCTTACTTATGGTTTTGTAGCCCATTCCAGCCTTGTGCAGGTCTATGATCTTGTCCCTGACATCCTTAGAAAGCTCTTTGGTCTTGCCCATGTTGTAGAGGTTAGAGTCAGACTGATTAATTGAGTCTGTGGACAGGAGTCTTTTATACAGGTGACCATTTAAGACAGCTGTCTTTAATGCAGGCACCAAGTTGATTTGGAGCGTGTAACTGGCCTGGAGGAGGCTGAACTCTTAATGGTTGGTAGGGGATCAAATACTTATTTCTCTGTGCACAATGCAAATAAATATATATAATTTTGACTATGTGATTCTCTTGTTTTTTTTAAATATAATCTATCTCTCACTGTCACTAACGGCACCAGGCGATCATGTGACCAGTCACATGAACACCGGGAGAAATAGAGACAGCAGTGTGGCCGCTGCCTCTATTCCTATACACAGCGTTCATTGAGCGCTGTGTAAAAGAGATCGGAGAAGACAGAAGCAGTGAGAGCTGCTTGTATCCTCTCCTCAGGGTACTCGGCAGTCACTGACAGCCGGAGACCCGACATTCAGCTGCCCTATCGCTTGGGCAGCAAGTTAAAACCCGAGCCGTAAAAAATCTATGGCTCGGGTTTTAAGGACCCTGACTGCTGGCCGTAAAAACACAGCCAGCGGTCGGGAACCAGTTAAGATCAATTTTAGCAAGTCCGAAGTCCTCAACTTCTCTGCCCCTCCCTCTGATTTAGAATCCCTTAAAATTAAAAGGAATTCCCTTTTTAAATGGCCAGATACAGCTATAAAATACCTGGGAGTCTTACTACCCGGAGACCCGTCTCTTCTCTACCCCCTTAATTTTCCTCCGCTTCTTCAACAGATTAAATCTCAATTAGTTGATTTAGATCTCCCTTTCTTAGCCTGGATGGGTAGGAAAAACTACTTGAAAACATACACTACCGTTCAAAAGTTTGGGGTCACCCAGACAATTTTGTGTTTTCCATGAAAACTCACACTTATATTTATCAAATGAGTTGCAAAATGACTAGAAAATATAGTCAAGACATTGACAAGGTTAGAAAGAATGATTTTTATTTGAAATAATAATTTTCTCCTTCAAACTTTGCTTTCGTCAAAGAATGCTCCATTTGCAGCAATTACAGCATTGCAGACCTTTGGCATTCTAGCTGTTAATTTGCTGAGGTAATCGGGAGAAATTTCACCCCATGCTTCCAGAAGGCCCTCCCACAAGTTGGATTGGCTTGATGGGCACTTCTTGCGTACCATACGGTCAAGCTGCTCCCACAACAGCTCTATGGGGTTGAGATCTGGTGACTGCGCTGGCCACTCCATTACAGATAGAATACCAGCTGCCTGCTTCTTCCCTAAATAGTTCTTGCATAATTTGGAGGTGTGCTTTGGTCATTGTCCTGTTGTAGGATGAAATTGGCTCCAATCAAGCTCTGTCCCAAGCGTATGGCATGGCGTTGCAAAATGGAGTGATAGTCTTCCTTATTCAAAATCCCTTTTACCTTGTACAAATCTCCCACTTTACTAGCACCAAAGCAACCCCAGACCATCACATTACCTCCACCATGCTTGACAGATGGCGTCAGGAACTCTTCCAGCATCTTTTCAGTTGCTCTCCGTCTCGCAAATGTTCTTCTGTGTGATCCAAACACCTCAAACTTCAATTCGTCTGTCCATAACACTTTTTTCCAATCTTCCTCTGTCCAATGTCTGTGTGCTTTTGCCCATATTAATCTTTTCCTTTTATTAGCCAGTCTCAGATATGGCTTATTCTTTGCCACTCTGCCCTGAAGGCCAGCATCCCGGAGTCGCCTCTTTACTGTAGACGTTGACACTGGCGTTTTGCGGGTACTATTTAATGAAGCTGCCAGTTTAGGACCTGTGAGGTGTCTATTTCTCAAACTAGAGACTCTAATGTGCTTGTCTTGTTGCTCAGTTGTGGAGCGGGGCCTCCCACTTCTCTTTCTACTCTGGTTAGAACCTGTTTGTGCTGTCCTCTGAAGGGAGTAGTACACAAGGTTGTAGGAAATCTTCAGTTTCTTGGCAATTTCTCGCATGGAATAGCCTTCATTTCTAAGAACAAGAATAGACTGTCGAGTTTCACATGAAAGCTCTCTTTTTCTAGCCATTATGAGAGTTTAATCGAACCCACAAATGCAATGCTCCAGATTCTCAACTAGCTCGAAGGAAGGTCAGTTTTATAGCTCCTCTAAACAGCAAAACTGTTTACAGCGGTGCTAACATAATTGCACAAGGGTTTTCAAGTGTTTTCTAATCATCCATTAGCCTTCTAACACAGTTAGCAAACACAATGTACCATTAAAACACTGGAGTGATGGTTGCTGGAAATGGGCCTCTATACACCTATGTAGATATTGCATTAAAAACCAGACGTTTGCAGATAGAATAGTCATTTAGCACATTAACAATGTATAGAGTGTATTTCTGATTAATTTAATGTTATATTCATTGAAAAAAATTGTGCTTTTCTTTCAAAAATAAGGAAATTTCTAAGTGACCCTAAACTTTTGAACGGTAGTATATATCCTTCCCAAGATTTTATACGTTCTGCAGACTATCCCTATTTTCAAAAAAACATACTAGGCTCCCATATGTGCTCCTAGCTCTTAAAACTCACCAAGGGGGGATGGGCCTACCGGAACCGTATGATTACTATATGGCCACTCACCTGAGCAGGTGTGATTCCCAGACGTTTGCAGCTAGAATAGTCATTTAGCACATTAACAATGTATAGAGTGTATTTCTGATTAATTTAATGTTATATTCATTGAAAAAAACTGTGCTTTTCTTTCAAAAATAAGGAAATTTCGAAGTGACCCTAAACTTTTGAACGGTAGTGTATATCCTTCCCAAGATTTTATACGTTCTGCAGACTATCCCTATTTTCAAAAAAACACACTAGGCTCCCATATGTGCTCCTAGCTCTTAAAACTCACCAAGGGGGGATGGGCCTACCGGAACCGTATGATTACTATATGGCCACTCACCTGAGCAGGTGTGATTCCCAGACGTTTGCAGCTAGAATAGTTATTTAGCACATTAACCATGTATAGAGTGTATTTCTGATTAATTTAATGTTATATTCATTGAAAAAAACTGTGCTTTTCTTTCAAAAATAAGGAAATTTCTAAGTGACCCTAAACTTTTGAACGGTAGTGTATATCCTTCCCAATATTTTATACGTTCTGCAGACTATCCCTATTTTTAAAAAAAACACACTAGGCTCCCATATGTGCTCCTAGCTCTTAAAACTCACCAAGGGGGGATGGGCCTACCGGAACCGTATGATTACTATATGGCCACTCACCTGAGCAGGTGTGATTCCCTATGTAGGAACACTGAAAGCACCCCCACATAGAGGTTGAACAATGTCTACTGGGCTATTCCCACTACCCGTTAGTGTGGCGACTCCTTCCTCATTTACCAGTCATGAAAGATATCAACGCTCTTTCTAGTGGAACAATCCTAGCTCTCTGTAAATATCTGCTGTCCTTGGACCCCCCTAGACAGTTTTCCCAAAATTCTCCAATGATCATTATACCAATACCCCTGGGAGCGAAACCTCTGATAGATAGTGTTTGGAGACTGTTAAAGGACATTCCCCTCTCGGAAGTTTTTGATGACCTTCAAACACTAGACCCAAATCCTTTTCTTTCACCGAACAACCTTAACTTCTTGCTTTTATCAGGCTTCTGAAGTTCCTGCGGGGAGTTAAAAACCACGTATCCAGCCCTTCCGGACTCATCTTGGCTGGATGCTCCAATTCGCCTCCCCCCCCCCCCCCGCAAAGATTATTATCTGAATCATATTCTGATATCACACTTCATAAAGCTCCTGCAAAACCTTGCTTTTTACTAGCATGGGAGAAAGAACTTCAAATATTTTTAGAGGCTCAGGAGGTTGTCTCAAATACTCCGCAACTCACACGGATTCACTAGATGCGGTTGTGTCCAAGAAAACTCTTACCCTTTTGTATAGAATCCCGGAGTTCCTATTTCAGATAGGCCTCATCCCTAGTGATCTGTGTTGGCGCTGCAACAGGCATACTGGCTCACTGTCGTAAATTTGGTGGGATTGCCCACGTGTTTGGCCCTTCTGGCTGGCGATCTCCTCCTTTATCTCGTCCATCTGCTAAACTACCATTGACCTCAATGCTGCTCTGGTTCTCTTATGGAAACTAACCTTTATGACAACTGCAGCAAAATTACTCATTCCAGTGAATGTGGGTGGACAAAATGGACCACTTATGTAGGATAGAGGAGTACGCCTGTTTGGAGGATAGGAAACACTCCAGATTTATCAGAATTTGGGGCCACTGGAGGGAAGCTAGATGATCTAGACGAGAACAGAATCTTGTCATGTAAATAGTTTGTCCCTTTTTTTTTTTCCTTACTTTTCCTATTCCTTTTTATTTCTGTAAAACTACAGACTTTTGCGGTCTGACCTGTTGTACTCATCTCGTACTTTGTACTTATGTATGCTTTCAATATGTAATATTTCTCTACGATTTTGAGTACAAATATGCATTGCTTTGTCTTATTTGCTTATAATTGATATCCTTTGAGAAATAAAGAATTTTGAAAAAAATAGTGCGACGTTTCACCCCTCAAACCGGGCCTTTCTCAAGTTTGAGAAAGGTCTGGTTTGTGGGATGAAACATTGCACTTTAATGGGTGAATAAAGTATCACTTGTTCACTGGAATCGTATGGAGTGCTGCCTATTATTTTGAGATTTGTATAGTTATATTTAGTTATACAACATGAGAGCCAGCCTATTGCTTTATTATAAAGCGACCTCCCGATGAAGTCATAGGGCATGCTTGGAAGATTGGGCACGAAAGTCAAAATCGTCAACAAATTCCTCATGTTGCAGATTTTGCTGCGGATTAACTACGTATCTGTAGCAAATACTGCAAGTAGAAAAAACAGCACTACTATTTTCACAATTAAAATTAAAAAAATACTATTCTCACCTACTCTGGTGCTACCGTAGAGACGTGCCCCTGCTTACCTGGCTGTTCCCTCTGCAGCCGGCCTGCTGTGATGAAGCTTTGCCACATGTAATTGCTGAAGCACATCACAGGCTGCGCGGTCTCTTTTGACATAACATTAGGACAGGTGTCCCACAGCACAGAGAAACGGGGCAGAAGAAACGTTTTCGCTACCTGAGGTCATTTTTTTTTTCTGTTGCCAGATTTCTGCAAAGGTAAATCCACCCAACAATTGGTGCCATTTTTTTATAGTACCTCCGAACACCACAAAAAAATTGTTTATTGGGAAAAGAATTTGTGGAATTTTTTAAGGACGTGAGGAGCATGAAGATCAGATTATTTTACCCAAGTATGCTCTTTAGGGCCGTAACACTTCCAGTTGACAAAAAAGTAAAGAGTCCCTTTTAAAACCTTGGAGTCCAGAATATTTCATACTTCTAAACTTCATATTCATCTGACTGCTCCACAGAGACTGGGCTGGGTGGCACTCGAGTTAAAAAAGAATATGTTGATAACCACAGCCTTCAAAAGGGAAGCATGAAACACTTTAGGAAATTGTAGACAAGGTTGAAGGTCCAACCAATAGTAGGCTACTGGTTTCATAACCTGGGAAATTGTATATGGTCCAATGTATCATGGGGTGAATTTCATGCAGGGTATGCTGAGTCGACAAAAGCGAGTGGATAATAAAGCTAGACTTTGTCTCCCAGCCCCCTTTTAGGGACAATTCAGCTTTTCCAATCTGAATTGGTCTTGTATTTAGAGCAGGTCTTCTGAAGATTTATCTTTGCTTTAAACAATATAGAGGAAAAACTTTGAGGGAGTGGTACTATGACTGAGAACTCTGTACAGGGTATAGCTGGGAAGGTAGACAGGAGAGTATGTTTCCCATAAGCAATTAAGAATGGCGACATGTAGATGATTTGTAGTAGTAGTTGTTATGGGCGAATTCTGCCCATGGCAAAAGGTCTACCCAATCGTCTTGGCAAGAAGGGATGTACATACTCAAATTTTTTTCCAGATCCTGGTTCACCCTGTCCATTCAACTGAGGAGAAGTTTAGTTTCATCCCCATAGCTTTGCAGAAAAACTGCCCAAATTTTTATGTAAATTGGGTACCCCGGTTAAATTTGTTCTCCTGTGGACATTAATGAAGGCGGAAGATGTCTACAATAAAGCTAATGGCTAGCATAGGGGCTGAGCATGAGACCTTCAAAGGTATAAAATGTGCCATCTTAGAAAAATGGTCAACCACTATTTAGATGTTGTCATACCCTTTAACCCCTTAGTGACCACTAATACGCCTTTTCACGTGATTCACTACTGGGCTTTAGGCTAGGCTGACGCCTTTTCACGTCAGCCTAGTCTAAATCCTGCACGGGTCTCCCGTGCAGGCAGGAGCCGGGGCTCTGCTGTCTGATGACAGCTGAGCTCCTGCTCCAACGCCCGCGATCGAAGTTTACTTCGATCGCGGCCGTTTAACCCGTTAAATGCCGCCGTCAATAGCGACCGCGGCATTTAACTTTGTTTACAGAGGGAGTGCGCTCCCTCTGTCACCCATCGGCGGCCCGCGAATGCAATCGCGGGTCTCCGATGGGGTGTCATGGCAGCCGGGGGACTGATAAAAGCCCCCAGGTCTGCCCTGGACATATGCCTGTTAGGACGCGCCGGAGGCACGTCCTAACAGATTGCCTGTCAGATTTACACTGACAGGCAATAATGCTCTGGTATACGAAGTATACCAGAGCATTATAGCAGCGATCGGAACATCGCACAGTAAAGTCCCCTAGTGGGACTAATAAAATCAGTCATCAAAGTGAAATAAAGATTATTAATAAAAAGTACAGTAAAAAAATAAATAAAACCATTTTTTTCCATAAAAAGTGGTTTTATTTAGTAAAAGTGTAAAAAAAAAAAAAAGTACACATATGTGGTATCGCCGCGACCGTAATGACTCCATTAATAAAGTTAATATCTAATTTAAACCGCAAAGTGAACACCGTAAAAAAAAAAACGCCAAAAGCTATGGCGAAATTGCAATTTTTTTCCATTGCCCCCCAAAAAAGTCATAATAAAAATGAATCAATAAGTCCCATGTACCCCAAAACAGTACCATTCAAAACTACGTCTTGTCCCGCAGAAAACAAGCCCAAAAAATCACTACATTGATGGAAAAATAAAAAAATTACGGCTCTTGGAAAGCGACGATGCAAAAACAAATAATTTTAGTTCAAAAGTGTTTTTATTGTGCAAAAGTCGTAAAACATAAAAAAACCTCCACATATGTGGTATCGCCGTAATCGTACCGACCAATAGAATAAAGGTCACATGTTAATTACGTCGCACAGTGAACGGCGTCAATTTAAAAACGCATAGAACAATGGCGGAATTTCAGTTTTTTTTTATAATCCCCCCCAAAAAGGTTAATAAAAGTTAATATAAAAATTATATGTACCCAAAAATGGTGCCATTAAAAAGCACAACTAATCCCGCAAAAAAACAAGTCCTCATACAGCTATGTAGACGAAAAAATAAAAACGTTATAGCTCTTTGAATGCGACTATAGAAAAACGAATAAAATAGCTTGGTCATTAAGGCCTAAAATGGGCTGGTCACTAAGGGGTTAAAAGATGGAAAGCCAGTAATAAAATCTATCAAAATATACTGTTGGTCCAAGTTTTTTCTTAAATTAGGGAAGAATGCAATAAGTCATGAGGAGTGTGAGGTTTTTTTGCTCAGACGTTGCAGGCAGCAACACAATCTTTTACGTCTCTAGCTATAGTAGGCCATTAGTAATTCCTGGAAATTAAATCTACAGCATTCTACTAAGGTTTTTCCAGTTGGAGGGGTTGGTAAGATTCGAGGTACTGCTTTTGGGGTGAATGATGCTTTTGGGTTCTGTGGAGGTTTTGAGATAAAATGAGTGAAAGAGGGCATCCACTTTGGTATTTTTGGAAACTGGATATTAAGCGACAATTATGTTGTACATGGAAAAGAACAGTGACCACCTGGCTTGAAGTTGTTACAACTGATGGGATTCATGGAGATACAGTAAGTTTTTATAATTGGTATAGATGGTCACTGGAAAGACTGTTCCTTTCAACAAGGGTCTCCATTCTTCTACGGTGAGCTAGATTGGGAGAGGTGGGAGAAGCTCTTTACCCTCAATCCCATTATTCTTTTCTGCTAAAGAAAATCTTTTGGAGGAGAAACCACCTGTCAGTGGGTTTTGTGCTGAGATAGGATTGCTCCTGCTGCAAATGAGGAGGCATCCACATCTAGGAAAAAGTTCAATTATGTATCAGGTTGGGTAAGAATTGGGGCAGATAAGAAGGCTTTTTTTAACTGGTTAAAATCTTGAATGCCTCTGGTGGTTAAAAATTGGTTAACAGGGTTGTTCCATGAGCAACACTTATCACTGATCCACAGGATAAGTGCTGCATGTTTTTTGGTGTTGTGCACCATATATTTTTAACACATTTGGGAATGAAGGCCAAATCATGCATGGTCTATGTTTCAGAGTTTTTAAGAGCACAAGCTCTTGTTGATGCAGACGCTAGACTGTACAGTATATATGAACTTTCCACACCTTGGTTTATTATTTTTACATTATTTTTGTGAGTAAGCCTCTGCTTGAATGCGAGTTCTACTTGTCACAGAAAAAAAATGGGAAGGTGGACCATGCTGTAAACAGCATCTTAAGACAACTGCAATCGTCCGGTTGTCATCTTTCAGGAAATATATAGAATGTGGGGGTGCACTCACTTTTCAAGGTGTGTATTCCTCGTTTTTAATATACTGTTACTTTTCCAGCATCGTGATAGCTACGTTTTGATTTTTATTTTTATTTCATATATTTCATATATTTTTTTAAAATAAAGTTACATACAGTATATGTGTTTATTGTTGTGCCCCCTTCTCATCAAAGGAGCTGGCTTCTAGAAATTGCCCTGGTTAGAGCAGACTAAGGTCTACACAATCACTTCTAAGAACCAGCCTTCACCTTCAGGATGCAGCAATTTTGGGCCTTGAGGGCACAATGATTTTTTTTCGTTTTTCTCAACACTGTTCCAAGAGCCAAAACGTTTTAATATCTCCATCGACACAGCCATACGAGGGCTTGTTTTTGGCGGGATAAGTTGTATTTTTCAGTAGCATTATGATTATGTATTAGTCAACTTTTACTAGTGTTTTTAGGGGGGGGAATAAATTCTGCCATTATTATTTTTATTTTTTACAGCATTCACCGTGTGGTAAAAATGACATGTATGAGGTCTTTTTTATTGTGAGACTAGTTGTATTGTTAAACGGCACGGCCTAAAAGATTGCCAGTCAGTTTTACACTGACAGGCATTAATGCTTTGGTATACTGAGTATGCTTTGATATATTAAGTAGTGAGCCCCCTCCTTCTGTAGCCACCTAGATGGTCCCCATTGATAGCAGCATCTATGGGGTTAAACAGACAGGATCGGAGGTTACTTCGATTCCGGCCATTGCAGCAGGATGTCGGCTGTATATTGTAGCGTCCACGGCCGCGGAACGTCGAGATTGCTGGACGGGTATATCCAGGGGCGTAGCTAAAGGCTCGTGGGCCGCGATGCAAGAATTCTTACTAGGCCCCCCCCCCCGCAAACTTCTCATGGCCGACGGTCCGCAGCTTTCAGCTGCATCGCTGGGTCTCCTAAGTAACCCAACAATGCAGCACTAGCAGCCGGGGGCGTCACTAAGGATGGGTTCACACACCCTATTTACGGACGTAATTCGGGCGTTTTAGCATTGAATTACGTCCGAAAATGCGGCTCAAAAGCGTTGGCAAACATCTGCCCATTCATTTGAATGGGTCTTACGATGTTCCGTGCCGACGGTCATTTTTTTTTACGCGCCGCTGTCAAAAGGCGGCGCGTAAAAAAGACGCCCGCGTCAAAGAAGTGCCTGTCACTTCTTCAGACGTAAATGGAGCCGTTTTCCATGGACTCCATAGAAAAACAGCTCCAATTACGTCCGTAATGGACGCAGCGAAAGACGCCTGCACATGCCTTTACGGCTGAAATTACGGTGCTGTTTTCTCCTGAAAACAGCACCGTAATTTCAGCCGTAATGGAGGCTGCCGTGTGAACATACCCTTAGGGCTTAAAATGTCAGGGGAAATAGCCCCAATACATATGTGTCCGCCCAAAAAAAAATGTTTGTATAGGAGACAGCATAGCATATCTATAGCACTACGACCCTATAAACTATGGATAGGATTAGATACAGTGGCTCAGCAGACAGTATCACACAGGATAGGATTAGATACAGTGGCTCAGAAGGCAGTATCACACATGATAGGATTAGATACAGTGGCTCAGCAGACAGTATCACACATGATAGGATTAGATATAGGGCCCAGCAGACAGTATCACACATGATAGGATTAGATACAGTGGCTCAGAAGGCAGTATCACACATGATAGGATTAGATACAGTGGCCCAGCAGACTGTATCACACATGATAGGATTAGATACAGTGGCTGAGCAGACAGTATCACACATGGTAGGATTAGATACACAGCTCAGCAGACAGTATCACACATGATAGGATTAGATACAGTGGCTCAGCAGACAGTACCACACATGATAGGATTAGATACACAGCTCAGCAGACAGTATCACACAAGATATGATTAGATACAGGGCCCAGCAGACAGTATCACACATGATTGGATTAGATACACAGCTCAGCAGACAGTATCACACATGATTGGATTAGATACACAGCTCAGCAGACAGTATCACACATGATTGGATTAGATACAGGGCCCAGCTCGCTGACATTGCGTCTCCAGCGCTGGACCCAGGACAGGTAAGAATAATAATTTTGCTTCTTTATTTGTTACTGATTATTTTTGTGTCTTTGTGTTTTTTTTACAGGTTCGGTTGTTGGACTTCGGATACGAGGACTTCAATGACGGCGTTTTTTTTATTCTCAATAAAATGGTTAATGAGGGTTGTGTTTTTTTATTTCAATAAAATATTTTTCTATGTGCTTGTATCTTTTTAAACTTTATTATCACCGCCTTAGTAATGGCCGCTGGCTGATTGACAAACTCCATTACTAAGGCGGGGCTTAATGTTAGCCGGTGCAGAGGCTACACTAACCCCCATTATTACCCCGGTACCCACCGCCACCAGGGGTACTGGGAAGAGCCGGGTACGAACCAGTACCCGACCATCTGTAGTGACGGGCAGGCACTGGGGTGGCCGCAGGCTGGTAGTATTAGCCTGGGGAAGGCCAAAAACCTTCCCACCCTGGTAATGCTGCCTGCTGCTGCTGTGTTGCATCTGGCTGGTTCTGAAAATTGGGGGGGGACCCCACATCGTTCTTTCCCAAAAAAAATTAAATGACGTGGCGTCCCCCCCATTTTTCATAACCAGCCAGATACAATAAAGCAGCAGCAGCCTAGCATCACCAGGGTAGGAAGGGCCACTGTTTTTGGCCTTTCCCCTCCTGATAATACCAGCCTGCGGCCACCCCAGTGACCGACCATCACTACAGATGGTCAGGTACTGGATCGTACCCGGCTCTTCCCAGCACCCCTGGTGGCGGTGGGTACCGGGGTAATAAAGGGGGTTAGTGTTAGCCTCTGCACCGGCTAACACTAAGCCCCGCCTTAGCAAGGCGGTAGTAATATAGTTTAAAAAAAACACAAAGACATAGAAAAAATATTTTATTGAAATAAAAAAAAAACCCACACAACCCTCATTAACCATTTTATTGATAATAAAAAAAAAGCTGTCATCGAAGTAGTCCTGGAATCCGACGTAGTCCAACGACCGAACCTGTAAGAAAACACACAAAAAATGATTAGTAACACGTGTGTTAGGCTTAGATACAGGGCCCATGTGTGATACTGTCTGCTGTCCACAACGTAGGCTTAGATACAGGGTCCAGCAGACAGTAATCTTATACAGTATAAGATTACTGTGTGCTGGGGCCCTGTATCTAAACCTAGTGTGGTAGGCTTAGATACAGGGCCCAGCAGACAGGATCACACATGGGCCATGTATCTAAGCCTACCATGTGATTGGCTTAGATACAGGGCCCAGCAGACAGGATCACGCATGGGCCATGTATCTAAGCCTACAGTGTGGTAGGCTTATATACAGGGCCCACCAGACAAGATCACACATGGGCCATGTATCTAAGCCTACCATGTGATTGGCTTAGATACAGGGCCCAGCAGACAGGATCACACAATCTGTGATCCTGTCTCATGGGGCCCCTAAGCCTGCTACATCGTAGGCTTAGGGGTTGTGCAGTCCCTAAACATTGATGGCCTATCCACAGGATAGGCCATCAATAGCTGATGTGTCGCCCGGGACCCGCAAATCAGCTGTTTTGAAGAGGCTGCAGCACTCGTACGAGAGCTGCTTCCCCTTCATTTCACTACTCGCTCACACTGTGAATCGCCGACACGGATTCACAGTGTGACCGGAATGAAGGGGAGCAGCTCTCGTACGAGTGCTGCGGCCCCTTCAAAACAGCTGATTGGCGGGTCCCGGGAGTCGGTCCCCGCCAGTCAGGGCAAACCTTACCTTCCTCTTCGGCCGCGGCGGGAGTTCTGTCGTCTCGATGCTGTGCGCGGCGCATAGCGCTGTGACGTCATGCGCTGCGCACAGCGCCTGACCTCAGGACCTCCGCTGCCATCCGGAACCAGGAAGGTAAGTAAAGTATGTTACTATAGTATCAGGGGCCCGCGGCCCGAGTTACTATAGTAACTTTTTATTGATGTGGTGCGGGGGCCGTGGGCCCCCCTGGCTTCGGGGCTCGGTCGCAATTGCGACCGCTGCGACCCCTATAGCTACGCCAGTGGGTATATCCTCTCTCCTTGTCAGAGACTCTATCCATGTCGGTCTATATCAAGGAAAATTTGGAAAGGGATTTCATACGAAAGTCTTCCTCCCCGGCCGGGGCTGGGTTCTTCTTCATTAAAAAGAAAGACGGATCTCTTCAACCCTGCATTGACTACTGTGGTCTCAACCAGATCACGGTCAAGAACAAATGCCTGTTGCCACTTATATCAAAACTGTTTGACCGTATAAGAGGAGCCAGGATTTTTTCAAAATTAGACTTGCGTGGGGCTTATAATTTGATCCGAATCCGTCAAGGGGATGAGTGGAAGACGGCGTTCAACAACCGAGACGGGCACTACAAATATCTGGTGATGCACTTCGGACTGTGTAACGCTCCTGCGGTCTTCCAGGGATTCGTCAATGATATCTTCCGAGATCTCCTCTATGTCTGTGTCTATGTCTGTGTCGGACGACTCATCGGAGGCGTGTCCGTCAAGGAGAATCATTTATATGCCAAGCTGGAGAAGTGCGTCTTTGAACAGAATTCTCTGCCCTTCCTGGGCTTCATCATCTCGGATCAAGGCCTCAAGAGGATCCTGAGAAAGTCCGTTCTGGAATGGCTACGTCCTCAATGTCTGAGGTCCATACAGCGTTTTTTGGGAATTCACCAATTTCTACCAGCAGTTTATCTCAAACTTCTCATCACTGACGGCTTACCAAGAAGGGTGTGAACGCCAAGGTGTGGACTCCAGAGGCAGAATATGCATTTATTAGCCTCAAGTAAGCCTTCACTTCAGCCTCGATCCTCCATCATCCTGACGTGTCTCGGCAGTTCTCATTGGAGGTGGACGCTTCTTCTGTTGGTTCAGGTACACTTCTGTTCCAAAGGAGAGGCAGTAGTATGTGGCTATTACGAGACTTTTTTCCTCTGCAGAGCACAATTACTCTATTGGGGATCGGGAGCTACTGGCCATCAAATTGGCTCTGGAGGAGTGGAGGCATCTGCTAGAGGGCGCAGCTCACCCCATATGGATCTACACCGACCACAAGAACCTCACCTATCTCAAGTCGGCTCAACGAGTAAACCCCCGTCAAGCCAGGTGGTCGCTGTTCTTCACCCGTTTCCAATTTGTGCGCCACTACCGTCCCGCTGACAAGAATTTGAGGGACGATGCCCTGTCCAGGTCATTTGAGACTGATGACACAGTGGAGTTCCTTCAAAGTATCATAAACCTGTCCTGCATTGTCACTGCCAATCCTTTGCAGGTTCGAGACATCCCTCCGGGGAGGACTTTTGTTCGGTTGGCAGACTAGAGAAGAATTCTCCGCTGGGGACACAGCTGTAAACTGGCTGGGCACCAGTGGCGGATTATCATATGGGCGGTTAGGGCGGCCGCCCGGGGCCCGAGGCTCCCAGGGGGCCCATGGCAGCCCGAAACGCAGATAGTCTTGTAAAACTATTCAGCGCGCTAGCGCTGCTAACTGCCGCTACGAAGATGGGGAGAAGGAGCAGGGAATTGGCCGGGATAGGGGTAGGTAGCAGGCGTTAAGCACATCTGCTAGTGCTTAGGACACACCTCTTTGACACTGCGGGCGCGCCATTTAGTAACAGAACAGCGATGGACGGCTGTTCTGTTACTCCAAAGCTGGAAGAGAAGCTGGAAGAGAAGAGCCGGGCGGGCGGTCACCGTCGCTGAGGTTAGTGGCTGCTGGTTTATCCTCCTGCCCAACTAACATTAAAGTCACTGGCCGACGCTAGGTGGGGGATTATGCAGTAAGTGGGAGGGCTAACCATCTAACTGACAGCAGCTAGCTCTATGGGGGGATATTAGTTTCCCCCCATAGAGCTCTCTTCAGTCAGTTAGACGCTCAACCCCCCCCCCTTGCAGTATATTAACTACTGAGGACCCTATTGGGGAAGGGGGGATTATTCCTAGAGCCCTCTGCCTGCAGTCAGATGGTTAGATCCCCTTGCAGTATAACTCTCCCCCCCCCATAGAGCTCTCAGCAGTTATTATATTTTTTTTTTTTAAATAAAAATGTGTGTTTGGTGCAACTTAGTAATTACATTTTATTAAAAAATATTTTCACTTTTTGAGATACAGCTGCTTTGTATCCTGTATCCGTCAGGTCAGCAGGACTGACGGGATCAGTGAAACGGGCCCTGCGCTAAATTATAATCTTAAAAAAGAATCAATCAATCACACTGATACACAAACATACATTATATATATATATATATATATATATATATATATATATATATATATAATTATAATATAAAGTTTTTAAATGTGTACATAGCCTTGTGGCACTATACACAAGGGGGAGAGCTGTGAGGCACTATATACAAGGGGGAGCGCTGTGAGGCACTATATACAAGGGGGAGCGCTGTGAGTCACTATATACAAGGGGGAGCGCTGTGAGTCACTATATACAAGGGGGAGCGCTGTGAGGCACTATATACAAGGGGGAGCGCTGTGAGGCACTATATACAAGGGGGAGCGCTGTGAGGCACTATATACAAGGGGGAGCGCTGTGAGGCACTATATACAAGGGGGAGCGCTGTGAGGCACTATATACAAGGGGGAGCGCTGTGAGGCACTATATACAAGGGGGAGCGCTGTGAGGCAGTATATACAAGGGGGAGCGTGTGAGGCACTATATACAAGGGGGAGCGCTGTGTGGCACTATATACAAGGGGGAGCGCTGTGAGGCACTATATACAAGGGGGAGCGGTGTGAGGCACTATATACAAGGGGGAGCGGTGTGAGGCACTATATACAAGGGGGAGCGCTGTGTGGCACTATATACAAGGGGGAGCGCTGTGAGGCACTATATACAAGGGGGGGCTGTGTAGTGCTAACCACAGCGGTATGTGTGTGGCACTCTTTATAGGGGGGCTTTTTGGTGCTATTTACAAGAGGGGGATGGCTGTGTGGCGCTCTCTACGGGGGGGGGGCTGTATGGCACTATCTATAGGGGGCTGTGTGTAACGCTCTCTACGGGAGGGGGATGTGTGATATATAGAGGGAGCTGTGTATGGCGATATCTATGGGGGTGTGTAATATCTACAGGGGCTGTGTGTGGGCACTATGTACAGGGGGCTGTGTGAATGTGGTGTTTTATAGTATGTAGTATTATTATATTCAGGCGCGCAGTGTTTGGCACTATTATATTTAGGGGCACAGTATGTGGCACCATGATAACTTTATTTTCATTTATAGGTGTGGAAATGTTGGAAAAGTGAGGAGTCGAAGACATCTGAGTGGCAGATTCTGCAGAAATGGGTCATGGCTGGGAGAAGTCGTAATGTGCTCTGGACCAGATGGAGAAGAAAAGAGGAAAAAAACTACTAGAATCTGAGACGTCGTCACCTGTGAGTCACTAGATTTATAGAGAATCTGTCACCTCTCCTGACATGTTTATTATAGGAATTCCTTGTATTTCACAAAAAGTCTTTCTGCAGTCCGGGACTGATAGACAATTCCCCATGTCAGGAGGATGTGTCCCTGCACAATGTGATCCTGTCAGTATGTAGGGACACAGCCCTGTGACAAGGGGAATCGTAACACCCATTTGTTAATGCTTGCCCAAAAAGGTAGTTTGCTGGAAGAGAAGCTGGAAGAGAAGAGCCGGGCGGGCGGTCACCGTCGCTGAGGTTAGTGGCTGCTGGTTTATCCTCCTGCCCAACTAACATTAAAGTCACTGGCCGACGCTAGGTGGGGGATTATGCAGTAAGTGGGAGGGCTAACCATCTAACTGACAGCAGCTAGCTCTATGGGGGGATATTAGTTTCCCCCCATAGAGCTCTCTTCAGTCAGTTAGACGCTCAACCCCCCCCCCTTGCAGTATATTAACTACTGAGGACCCTATTGGGGAAGGGGGGATTATTCCTAGAGCCCTCTGCCTGCAGTCAGATGGTTAGATCCCCTTGCAGTATAACTCTCCCCCCCCCCATAGAGCTCTCAGCAGTTATTATATATATTTTTTTTAAATAAAAATGTGTGTTTGGTGCAACTTAGTAATTACATTTTATTAAAAAATATTTTCACTTTTTGAGATACAGCTGCTTTGTATCCTGTATCCGTCAGGTCAGCAGGACTGACGGGATCAGTGAAACGGGCCCTGCGCTAAATTATAATCTTAAAAAAGAATCAATCAATCACACTGATACACAAACATACATTATATATATATATATATATATATATATATATATATATATATATATATAATTATAATATAAAGTTTTTAAATGTGTACATAGCCTTGTGGCACTATACACAAGGGGGAGAGCTGTGAGGCACTATATACAAGGGGGAGTGCTGTGAGGCACTATATACAAGGGGGAGCGCTGTGAGTCACTATATACAAGGGGGAGCGCTGTGAGTCACTATATACAAGGGGGAGCGCTGTGAGGCACTATATACAAGGGGGAGCGCTGTGAGGCACTATATACAAGGGGGAGCGCTGTGAGGCACTATATACAAGGGGGAGCGCTGTGAGGCACTATATACAAGGGGGAGCGCTGTGAGGCACTATATACAAGGGGGAGCGCTGTGAGGCACTATATACAAGGGGGAGCGCTGTGAGGCACTATATACAAGGGGGAGCGCTGTGAGGCACTATATATAAGGGGGAGCGGTGTGAGGCACTATATACAAGGGGGAGCGCTGTGTGGCACTATATACAAGGGGGAGCGCTGTGAGGCACTATATACAAGGGGGAGCGGTGTGAGGCACTATATACAAGGGGGAGCGGTGTGAGGCACTATATACAAGGGGGAGCGCTGTGTGGCACTATATACAAGGGGGAGCGCTGTGAGGCACTATATACAAGGGGGGGCTGTGTAGTGCTAACCACAGCGGTATGTGTGTGGCACTCTTTATAGGGGGGCTTTTTGGTGCTATTTACAAGAGGGGGATGGCTGTGTGGCGCTCTCTACGGGGGGGGGCTGTATGGCACTATCTATAGGGGGCTGTGTGTAACGCTCTCTACGGGAGGGGGATGTGTGATATATAGAGGGAGCTGTGTATGGCGATATCTATGGGGGTGTGTAATATCTACAGGGGCTGTGTGTGGGCACTATGTACAGGGGGCTGTGTGAATGTGGTGTTTTATAGTATGTAGTATGTAGTATTATTATATTCAGGCGCGCAGTGTTTGGCACTATTATATTTAGGGGCACAGTATGTGGCACCATGATAACTTTATTTTCATTTATAGGTGTGGAAATGTTGGAAAAGTGAGGAGTCGAAGACATCTGAGTGGCAGATTCTGCAGAAATGGGTCATGGCTGGGAGAAGTCGTCATGTGCTCTGGACCAGATGGAGAAGAAAAGAGGAAAAAAACTACTAGAATCTGAGACGTCGTCACCTGTGAGTCACTAGATTTATAGAGAATCTGTCACCTCTCCTGACATGTTTATTATAGGAATTCCTTGTATTTCACAAAAAGTCTTTCTGCAGTCCGGGACTGATAGACAATTCCCCATGTCAGGAGGATGTGTCCCTGCACAATGTTATCCTGTCAGTATGTAGGGACACAGCCCTGTGACAAGGTGAATCGTAACACCCATTTGTTAATGCTTGCCCAAAAAGGTAGTTTTAAAAATAGTTACAGCGCGGCAGGGCGGCGGTGCTCAAGGGGGGCCCAAGTTTGGGTGACAGCCCAGGGCCCATGGTCTACTTAATCCGCCACTGCTGGGCACGCTGGTGTTCGTAAGACCCGAGACCTGATAACTCGTCATTTCTGGTGGCCCACACTACCCAAAGATGTTGTGGACTTTGTCTCTTCCTGCACTGTGTGTGCTTCTAACAAGGTTGCTCACTCCAACCCTGCCGCCCTGCTCCAACCTCTGCCCGTACCCAATGTCCCCTGGCAGCACATTGCGATGGACATTGTCACAGACCTTCCTCCCTCAGCAGGATGCAACACTGTCTGGGTGGTGGTGGACCGGTTCTCGAAGATGGCACATTTTATCCGCTGACTGGTCTACCATCTGCTCCCCGACTTGCGAGTCTCTTCATTCAGCACATCTTCTGCTTGCATTGCTTGCCCCTTCACATCATGTCCGATTGGGGGGTTCAATTTACCTCAAAATTCTGGAGAGCCCTCTGTAGACTCCTGGATGTGAGATTGGACTTTTCCTCAGCCTATCACCCCCTGTCCAATGGGCAAGTCGAGAGGATTAACCAGATCATGGAAAATTATCTCTGCCACTTCATCTCCTTGTAGCATGATAACTGGGTACAGCTTCTTCCATGGGCCGAGTTTTCGTATAACAACCAAACAAGTGAGTCCACCACTTCCACACGACTCTACATTGTGTACAGTCAACATCCTAGAGTCCCTCTTCCTGTGTCAGCTACATTTCAGGTACCTGCTGCTGACTCTGCATTTGGGGACTTTCTGCAAATTTGGCAACGGACCCGCTCCTCTATTTTGCTAGCAGTCGATCGCATGATGCAAAAATTGGATATAAAAAGAAGAGAGCCGCCTCAGTATCTTTCAGGTACCAAAGTTTGGCTGTCCTCACGGAACATTCATTTAAAGGTGCCTTCATACAAGTTTGCTACCAGGTTCCTCTGACCTTTTGAGATATTACAACGGATAAACCTTGTCTCCTTTAAGCTTCGGCTGCCTCCTACCCTCAGAATCCCCAACTCCTTTCATGTGTGCCTCCTGAAACCGCTACAGTAAAACTCCCAGTCCCGCAGTTGCTCCCAGCGGTTCATCTGATGTGTTTGAAGTGAGGGAGATCCTGGACTTCAAGAGGGTAGGAGGAAGGACTTTCTATTTGGTGGACTGGAGAGGGTTTGGTCCTGAGGAGAGGTCCTGGGAGCCGGAAGAGAACCTGAGTGCTCCTACCCTCATTAAGAAGTTCCTCTCTTGCTCGGGCCCCAAGACGAGGAGGCGTAAGAGGGGGGATACTGTAGCATCCATGGCTGCGGAACATTAGTATTACTTACCCCCAGGCAGCCTCAGCCATGGATCTGCGAGCGCTGGCTCGTATCTCCTTGCCAGGAGACACCAGCACTTGCTTCTGCACCGGTCCGCTGTGTCCCGTAGGGTGCGCGGTCACGCTGATGCCTGGACTTAAAGGGCCAGCGTTCGCACATGGATATTATTATCAACAGTTAGCCCATGATTCCCCTGGAGTATATCAAGTGCCCTGCCCCTTTGCTCATTGCCTAAGCGTTGTTAGTATTCCCATGTCAGTCTTGCAAATAGTCCCCTAGTGTTATCCTGTTCCTGTTGTTACCCGTGCCCTGTTACTTGTATCTTGTGCTGTGTTCTTGTTCCAGAACCTGTTAGTGTTAGAGTCGTGTCCTACTGCACCTGCTATCATCTGCCATGTCCAAAGTCTTCTGCCTTGTCCAGTGTCATCTGCCACGTCCATTATTATCTGCCACATCTAGCGTAACCTGCTGCACTCACCTCCATCCATGCTAAAGCCTCGGCCACTGTCTGGACTATTCAGGTACCCTAGTGCAGGACTTTGTATTGCTTGGGTGCTCTGTTGTTTGTCCAGCTGCCTTCCTGCTATGGCGGTGCGGCCTAGTGGGTCCACATACCCACAGACCGTGACATATATTGCAGCCGATACCCACTGAGCCTATGCCATCTACTAGACATACCATTACACCCCTCTTGTGGTCAATAGAATGCAATTAGAAAGTAATGGCTCACTCATTTACGCCCTTAGGTTAAAAACATAAAATAGATAACCAAATTGAAGTCTAGTCACCAGGAAAATAGAAAAACAAAAGAATGGATAAAGTATTATATTAAATGGTTATTCCAATCACAGAAAGTGCATATCTTTAGTATCCCGACCGATCCTGAGAATAAAGGATCCACTGCGCTACAAATCGGCATTCCTGGGCCAGCTGTTGTGCAGGGTACTACAACACAACTTCTTTCAAATGAAAGTTCTCTGAAGAAAGCACAGCCTTAAAGCAGCACTAAAGCTGCATCCCCTTCAATCTCAAGATTGGTGAGGGTCCCAGCAGTCGGAGTCCCACCGATAAGAAAGTGATGGAATATCCTAGTGATATGCCATTACTTTCTGTAAAGATAATAACACATTAAGTACGGGTAAAATACATTACATCCAAATGAATGCGTTATTATATGAGCACTACAAATCATATTCTTCTATATATTCTACAGCAGAATCTTTGAAAACTTTACAGGGTAGAACTGCATGTCATTTATCAGTCGAATAGCCAGTAAAATAAAATACAAGGCATGGCAGACCACAGTGTAATTTTATCATCTTTGGGACATTATAAATCTTGTGTGCAACCATCAATATTGCACAGATTATGGCGTCAAAATAACACGTATTTTAGTCTATTAATGAAAACAATAAGCCTAGGGCAATTCTTGTTCTAGGACAGCAAAATAAATGATGAGCATGGTTATTGCCTATGGGATACTGTCAAAAGATTGGTATTAATCCTTGTCACTTTGTGGGTTTCACTAGAGAAGGTCCATCATCTCTTTTGGCCTAACAAAGGACAGACCTTGAACTTGAATGTACCCATGTTAACTTGAAAAATTGTCTTGTATGTACATGCCCCAGATGAAAAATCTAGAACATTGCACACACTTTTTCATTCAGTAAAGTTTGTACAGTTTTTTTTTTCATCCTATGCTTTTTGACAAATATGTGTGTGTTCTCTTTTTGTCACAATGTTCTAATAATAGATGCACAATGCGTCCTTCCCCTGAGACAAATGCCCTAGTTTTCGTCCACTCATGTTATTTAATCAAGTCTAGACTTTCAATTTTGACTTAGCGCTTCCCATGAATACAAATTTTTTTAAAAATACTATTATTCTTATAAACCAAATTTTTCAGATCCAAATAAAAAATGCGACTCCCAGTTAAAGGGTTTGTTTCATCACAGACACTGATGACATATCTCTAGGGTATAGCGACAATATCCAATCAGTGGGGGTCGGCAGCAGCATTAGGAAAGCAAATTGCCACTTTGACACAGTGCCCCCTATTGGCTTCTTCCGAAGGCTGCATGGACGACCATTGACAATAGCAATATGCTACAAATATCTGTGATTAGACAACCCCTATAAGTATTCTATAATATTTGTAAAGCAATAGTTTTAAGACTGAGATGTTTGCGGTCTCGAGTGAAAAAGTTCCAGCTCTTGCTACAGCTGTATTGTATAGAACTTGAGTAAAAACATGAATGGTAAACGGTATGCATTTTTTTTATAATGATTTTTGGCTTTTGGATTACATACTATGTTTTCCTTATTTTTCTTGGTTTAATATTAGGTCATTTTTGGCTAGCAACAGTTTATTTAGAATGGGGTATTCATTATAAAGTACATTGTCTAAGCTCGGAAGCAAGAAGGAAGTGCAGGTTGTGTCAAAAAGGTATGGGTTACATGGGCAGATATGTACCAATAACTACAGGTCGATTGTTGCTTGTGTAAAGGCTCTTTACACACGTCAATGTAAACTGTATAGGGATGAACGATTGTTAATATGAGTGTTAATTCCTCATTCGGTTGACATAATGTCGGCAGCATATCCACTGTTTAAAGGGGAAGATGTGCTGCCGACAACGATGATTTTCAGGGCAGCATATAGATGAAATCAGCAGATTTTCATCAATTTTCTCATTTGCTCGTTCGTTGGCTGATCGCTGCCCTGTTTACACAGGACAACGACCAGAAATGAGTATGTGTTCGAATGCTCATTCGCCCAATTATTAAACCCTGTAAATGGGCCTTAAGGAAGACATAGATAAGAAAGAGAGCTCCAAGGTGAATAAACAGGGTGAGGGGGGGGGGGTAGTACTGTGGAAGCTGCCAGTGCATTGTTTCCTGCATTATTAAATGTGATTCAATGATTAGGGTGGCACAGCTCTTAGGCTGCCTACTAGGTACATATGAACTGTGAGCTTTACTAGCTGAGAATTTCAGACAGAGCTAGCAGCAAATTTCTGACATAGTTGAAAGTCAAAATTTCAGTGGTGAAGTAGTGATCTAGAACCACGGATGAATTGCAGAACAAAAGGATGATTTTCAGGGCAGCATATAGATGAAATCAGCAGATTTTCATCAATTTTCTCATTTGCTCGTTCGTTGGCTGATCGCTGCCCTGTTTACACAGGACAACGACCAGAAATGAGTATGTGTTCGAATGCTCATTCGCCCAATTATTAAACCCTGTAAATGGGCCTTAAGGAAGACATAGATAAGAAAGAGAGCTCCAAGGTGAATAAACAGGGTGAGGGGGGGGGGGTAGTACTGTGGAAGCTGCCAGTGCATTGTTTCCTGCATTATTAAATGTGATTCAATGATTAGGGTGGCACAGCTCTTAGGCTGCCTACTAGGTACATATGAACTGTGAGCTTTACTAGCTGAGAATTTCAGACAGAGCTAGCAGCAAATTTCTGACATAGTTGAAAGTCAAAATTTCAGTGGTGAAGTAGTTGTGAGTGCAATTCTAGCATACACTACGCCTTGAGTTCCATCCAGCTCCAAATTAACTTTTAAAAATCATCCTATGAATACGAGCAGCTCGGAGTAGCAAAAACACACAGACACGTTACTGTATGAAAATGCTTCTACTTTATTCTTATCAGCACGGATATTTATAACAAAATTTCAACAACAAATGAGTCAGAAAGTTTAGATAAAGTTCCACAACTTAATTGGCTCTTAGGGGGGCCGTTCCCTCATCTTCCCAATTATTGCTGCGTAGCTTTGCACACAGCACTGATTCTCCATTTTAATTCTTATTATTGCTGCGTAGTGCTTTGCACACGGCACTACTCCTTAAAGTCCCAGAGCATCTACCTTCTAATATAACTAACTTGTACAAGCATATAAGGATATAAGTATATAAGATATACATTAAGTCTAAAACACTTTGGAAAATATTTTTGCTTTCACATTTCCCCCCTTTTGTGACTTTATAGGTCTGGTAATCTTTACCTGCCTCTAATTTCACAACAACCTGTCACTTATCTCCAGAGACCTCGCTGTGAGAGCTCTCCGTATCTTATAAAACACATAACAATTAAAACAAGTCATAATAACAAAAACAATCATAATACATATTAATAGTTGGAATAAATAGCTTAACACTGAACTGGCAGAAAACCCTGTGTACAGTACATATATATCATACCAGTGATGAGCCGTGTCCTCCTTAATCTGGGATCCTAAATGTCTTCCCACTTATAACAGCATTCATTTTGACTGTTTGTAGTGTAACATTATGTCTCCTAACCATCTCTTTTAACTCTTCTGCGTCTTTTAGAACTTTGTTCAACTCATCTAAGGGGAAACTAATATTAAGTGTTGGCAATGGGTCCGGTACCCATACTGTGCTTACAATCTCATCCAAATCTGGGAGAAATACAATAGTCTGGTTCTTCCATTCTATATAACTAACATTAAATGTACATCCAGAAAAGGGTACCTGTAATAAAAAGGTTTTAGTGTGTTGGGTCCTCCGTAACCATACATACACTCTGTGGTTTTATCTCTATATACAAACATTTTCTGTAAGATGGGGGAGGCTCTCCCACAAGCATATTTGCCACTCTCCCTTCTCACTCCCTGTTCTTTCTCTACAAACTTCATATGGGAGCCCAAAATCAAAGATAAAACATATGAAATCAACATAACTTGTGTTAAAGGAAATGACTTTCTTATTCACTACAAAAGAACCAAGATGGGAACTCCAGACAAAATGGCTGCTGCACAAAACTAAATCATTTAAACATTATCATAATCACTTTCACATCATACATATCTTTGTAATTCGGCATCCTGCTTGATAATTCACAATGTAATTTCATACAGAGAATATAAGCAAATAAACCGTCCTTTACAAACCCTCCCTTTTCTCATATTTTAATTACAGAAATTATATATTATGATTCTAATACTCAAACTATATATAAATAGGGCCACAACTTATATGATGCCATCACCAATGTCCAGTTTTGGGCATGGGGTCCCACTAGTGTATTGACAAATCTTGTACATCATCATTATCATCATCATCCTCTTCTATCTTCTGTTCTTCACTGACTGTCGGCCTCAGGGTAACCCATACAATTGTGGAGTCAGACTGCACAGTGGTGTCCAATGGGGTATTTATGATTACCCCCCTCCTAGTCACTTACTTATTAAAACGCTTGATACTGCTGACAGATTCACTCAGGTCTTTGGTCTTTACTTTGATCTTTGCTGATGTCATCAGGACTTGGTTTGGTCCTTCTCGTCTGTCAGACGCCGTCTCTCTTAGTATACGTCACCGGGCTATACACAACACCTCATGCTGTGAGCCTGGTGTGAGATCCCACGTAGGCGGATTAGTGGGGTGTTATTGTGACCCCACAAACCCTCCGCTCAGCTGTCTTCTTACTTGTCTGGGCGGCTGCTTGGAATTGTGACACTTCCGTCAGTTCATGACAAACGCGTTGTACTGGCTCCGGCTGCGTTTGCCACATCTCAGTAATGGAGTTCATCGTATTAAAAATCTTTTAGTTCATGTTTACTGGCACTTGCTGGGGAACCCCAACCCTTGTCAATTGTTACTAATCTGGTGATAACATCTACGTACTATAAAAGTTGTTCTAAGTACATACAATAACAATGTCAGGCCCTTAAACTAAATCAAACAAACAAACACCTTTTATATATGAAAAACTTCTCTGCTCCAATGGACAGGACACCTAGAAGATGTGTAATTATTGGGTACATTTCATTTGCACTTGGTGTGACTCTTTTCAGCAGGATTTGTACCTTGATCTGAGCTGATTGCCTGGAACATTTCCAGCTCACCAAAATATACACAGATTCCACATGTTTATCTGACAAATGTCGCAAACCAATTTTTCTTACTCTAATTTGTATTGCATGGGAAGGCCTCTCAAGGTCTGTTCTCTTCGTGGGAGGCGGGTATGATAAGGTTGGCACCGGTCTGCCAGGACTGTTCTGTAGGCAAATCAAACAGCTCTAACAGAATTTAGCAGCAACAGCTGTAAAGCCTGGGACATACCAATTAGACCAAATCGATCCTTGCAGTCTTGGAGCATATGTGAGGTCATACACCATCAATACAAGTGCTATCAAGAGTGCCTTGTGTGTTACCGGTTCACGTTCCCTTATCCGTCCACATTCTGTCAGAATCTGGTTCTCACGCCTTCCGCTCCCAGTTGGACTCTTCCTGTGGAGAACAAACTTTTTCATCGCATAAACATTAATTGATCTTAATTAGATAATTCAATTAGGGAAAAAAAAACATTAACATATAACATCTTTACATTAAACGTTCACATTGAGCAATAACTAGAAGTGATACATGCAAACTCATTTTTCTTCTTTTATATATATATATATATATATATATATATATATACACAATCTTCTTTTCACAATTTTCCTTTCCAACAACAACAAAAAAAAGGAATAAATAAAAATGTTTTCAAATGGGAATATTCCATTTCTGTACCTTTATCTGACGCCTCCTATAGTCCAATACTGAGGCACGCTGGTCTAGAACTCTACATAAAACGTAACCACAGTTTTTACTTCTTGAATACAGTTATTAAACAAACTAAATTTGGGACAACATTTGGAGAACTACTGACATCTTATTGTACAAACATCAGTTCAATATTTTGGAGAACACTATTCCCCTGTCACTACACACAAGTTCTGCAGTGGGGACGATACAGGCCGGGCTTCAGGCCTCCCTGAGAACAGGTCTACACACACGAGCACATTGTCATACACTTCTACCTCGGGTAGTTGTATGTTCTGCAGTCGCTGGGACGGGTAATCTGGCCGGGCTGCACTTTTCACAGGTACCTTTGCTGTTTTACCTATGTCATGCCGTGCGCACATCATGCAGGCTGCTACAAACCTAGTGGTGGCATTATTGTATCCAGGGACAAGCCAATTTACTGACACCTGGCTGCACATTCTCTTGTTGTCATGTCTGTCTTCTCTTGCTCTGTCAATTGGCTTACCCGATGATCCAATAAAGTTCCTACTACCAATGGGCCCATAATTGTGGGCGATGCCAAAAGCGTACCTAGAGTCAGTGTAAATGTCGGCCGTCTTACCTTCTGCCAGGTTACAAGCCTCAGCGAGCACCTCCAGCTCTGCTCCTTGAGATGAACAAGAAGGTGAGAGTGGTTTCTGGGTAATTTACCTTGTGCCTCGTATCCTGTTCTACACATGCTGTATATGATAAAATATCTCTTTATTACAAATTTACATTGGAAACCCATGTCACATATAGATAGAACATTTCAAAAGGATGGAGTTTTATTGTTCCACATTCATCTGATAATCTGAACACTTGTAAATCCTACCCACCAGGTCCTGTAAATACCTGATTAATACAAAAACAAACAAAATATGTTACTGAAATCTGGCATAAAATAAACAATGTTCCGACAAAAATTTTATTTTTATTTTTTTATTTTTCCTTCTCCCCATCTAAATCTGTAAAGACTCATCTGTGAGTGACGTCACCTCTGCCTCCTGTGTAAATATGCTGGAGGGGGATGGTCCTTGAAGCTCATATACATTTTGTAGATCTCCTAGAACCAAATTCATTAATTCAAAACAAAATAAAACACAAAACAAAACGACCTGATCAGTCCCTTCAACATTCCCTCCTATTTGGACTCTGCGAAAATAATGTAGCAGGGTTCAAAACTACATATTAACATAATGAGATTAAACACTCTATTGGGGGGGGCACTAATTTAACCCCTTGTAATACACAACAGCCTGGAACAAAAAAGATTACTTTCTCCTGACAATAATACATTTTATCTTTAAAATGACCTGCAACCATTTACCTGTAAAACATCTCACATTTTCAAAAATAACATTTAGGCAGCCCCATAGCACGTGCCTCATGTGTGAAAACAAAAACAAAACAAATGTAATTAGTTATTCAATAACACAGAAAATAATATATCTGGTAATATTAATTACTGCAAACCAATAAGCTGTACATAAGAATAGGGAACAGAGGGGGCACATACATGTTCAAAACCCCGTGTCTCACAATATCTGTGGTTGAATTAATTTGAATCAACATCAAAACATTCCAACATTAAATCTTATATCATAACACATAAATCTGCAGTGTAAATTTTATCTTTTTATAGACAGATCCAGCCGGCTGTTATATTTTTCTCGCTTGGTGTAGTTACAGACGACTGCGCGTGCGCGAAGATAAGAAACATTCCATTCGGATTTTTAACCCCATACTCAAAACACTAGGAATTTTAGACATTACTGCTGTTCAAGATAAGAACATACAATATAGTTCTTCTTTATAGTGTGGCCATTAGTTTCAAACTTCAGACATGTTACATTACACACATCACACAGATGTCTCATCACATCACACATGTTACACTCCACACATCACACAGATGTCACATCACATCACACATGTCACACTCCACACATCACACAGATGTCTCATCACATCACACATGTTACACTCCACACATCACACAGATGTCTCATCACATCACACATGTTACACTCCACACATCACACAGATGTCTCATCACATCACACATGTTACACTCCACACATCACACAGATGTCTCATCACATCACACATGTTACACTCCACACATCACACAGATGTCTCATCACATCACACATGTTACATTGCATACATCACACAGATGTCTCATTACATCACACATGTTACACTCCACACCGTTCTGACCCATGTTAGTCACTGCATTGTACCCGGCTGCTCCGTTTCCTTCACTCCTCCTATCAAAATTTACACCTTTTTCCAAATTGTTCTTTCTCACATCAACTTACCTGTAACCACCTGTAATCACCTGCTTTGTCATTTTAACTTATGCCTTGTCCTGGCCACTCCACTCCATTTCTCAACATTCCACAAACCATTGTCTTTATCACATGCAAACTTCCCATCGTACGGCTGCCCGCCTCTTCAACAATCTTTTTCCTTACAGTGTGTTCTTTTGCCTTCACATACTTTACAAACCTCCATTGAATCAAACAGGAGTTAGTCACATTCATTTCACACATCTACAAACCCTTCACTGCCGGGGTATAGCTTTTGGTACTACAATCCTTTCATTTCAAATACTTCACATGTGAGTTACGACTTCTCTCCGCCATGCGCTACGTCACTGCATTCCAAGGGGGAGGTCTTACACTTCTCACAATTTTATTTTTATTTTTCCTCTGTTTTAACAATATAATTGCTGGCAAAAATTCTCTCATGTATTTCATATCAACAGTTCAAAATCACGTACGCACCTCTGCAGCCTTTCATTACACAGAAAGTTTCAACATACCTTTTTGGATTCATCTTTCATACCACTGCTGGATAAAGTGGCAGCTAAATTTTGAGGCTTACGCAATACATGTGTGAATGGTGTAAGAATAAGCTCCTTACCTACCGCGGTTTTTTGTAATTCACAGATGCAAAGCCAGACCTCTCCATCAGACCAGCAAACTCCCGGGTTTCTTTATCTTTTATTTTATTATACTGAAATTTAGACAAGTCCAACAACTTCTAATACAACTAAACTGGGTCTCTTTTCAACCCCAAAAATCTAAGTGTTCTGGGTCTCTTTCACCCCAGAAATAACTGTTTTGGGTCTCTTTCACCCCAAAATCAGACTAAACTACTATTCTGGGTCTCTTTCACCCCAGAAATAACTGTTTTGGGTCTCTTTCACCCCAAAATCAGACTAAACTACTATTCTGGGTCTCTTTCACCCCAGAAATAACTGTTTTGGGTCTCTTTCACCCCAAAATCAGACTAAACTACTATTCTGGGTCTCTTTCACCCCAGAAATAACTGTTTTGGGTCTCTTTCACCCCAAAATCAGACTAAACTACTATTCTGGGTCTCTTTCACCCCAGAAATAACTGTTTTGGGTCTCTTTCACCCCAAAATCAGACTAAACTACTATTCTGGGTCTCTTTCACCCCAGAAATCAAACTAACTAAACTGACTTCTAACAGGAGTTTCCTCTTTGAGCAGCACTTTCCAACACGCACACACACACAAAATAGATTAGAAGTATAACAAACTAAACTGACTTCTAACAGGAGTTTCCTCTTTCACACAAACTGGGATGGAAGTCAGGCACTTACTTTCTAAGGGAGTACAGGGTTCTGGAACTGCGGCTTCATACCTTACTCCCTAAGGTGGAGCCTTAGTCATCCGAAAATAGGGGGGGCCAGACGGGGAGATGCAGAGCAAAATGTGAGAATCAAATCTTCTTACACTATGCTGCAGCTCTTGGTCTACACGTTCCCGTCCGGTCTCCTCTGCCTGGTTCGGGTGGTCTCTGGCTCCTAGTGCCGCAGTCCCTGTTCGGGCGCCATAAACTGTGAGTGCAATTCTAGCATACACTACGCCTTGAGTTCCATCCAGCTCCAAATTAACTTTTAAAAATCATCCTATGAATACGAGCAGCTCGGAGTAGCAAAAACACACAGACACGTTACTGTATGAAAATGCTTCTACTTTATTCTTATCAGCACGGATATTTATAACAAAATTTCAACAACAAATGAGTCAGAAAGTTTAGATAAAGTTCCACAACTTAATTGGCTCTTAGGGGGGCCGTTCCCTCATCTTCCCAATTATTGCTGCGTAGCTTTGCACACAGCACTGATTCTCCATTTTAATTCTTATTATTGCTGCGTAGTGTTTTGCACACGCACTATGATTCTCCATTTTAATTCTTATTATTGCTGCGTAGTGCTTTGCACACGGCACTACTCCTTAAAGTCCCAGAGCATCTACCTTCTAATATAACTAACTTGTACAAGCATATAAGGATATAAGTATATAAGATATACATTAAGTCTAAAACACTTTGGAAAATATTTTTGCTTTCACATAGTGATCTAGAACCACGGATGAATTGCAGAACAAAAGGGCTTTAGAGTAAGCTCTGACTGCTCAGATTTCTGTTACTAGAGGTCTGACACAACAAGCAAGTGGCAGTTTTTTTTATAGGGTTCCGTCAAATTTCCAGAAACAGAAATTTTTGAGCAGCCATTGCTTTGTGGTAATCGGCGGTGGTCCACTTACTGGCTATTAATTGATGAAATATAACCCCAGCACACACAAAGATACAAAAGAGATCAAGATGAAAACTATATTTAAGTTTTATTGCAACAAAAATAGTGGTATTGTAGTAGTAAGCGTCTTGATAGGACGTTTCGGCCGACCCACGGCCTTTGTGACTGTCGCTGAAATAATGAAAAAGAAGGTACTTTTTACAAAGTGGCAATAAAATACATAAGAGTGGCATGAACAACTGAAAATAACAAAAGAATAATAACAAAAAAAAATATGAAAGTAAAATATATAGATGAACCATCTATATTGGTATCACAACATTATGGGGAACTGTCACCCATAGTGTTGTGATACCAATATAGATGGTTCATCTATATATTTTACTTTCATATTTTTTACAGACCCCATACCAGGCCCCCTCAATAAATACAGATCTAAGACAGAAGCCCTAAATAAATACAGACTTGAGACCAGATGTGCAGATACTCACCTCTCCCCATTCCTGCCGTCTTCTTTGCTCTTGGCCTCGGTGTCAGGACGCTGATAGCCATGGCCTCCTGGAGCGAAGAGGATTGTAGAAATGGGGGGGGGGGCGAGTATCTGCACATCTGGTCTAAGGTCTTTTTCCAGAAGTCTTCCGGACATTCCTGGAGAGTTGCCAAGTATGGTTTATAAATAAAAAATAAGACACTCACTTACTATACATTTTCTAAGCTTCTGCTGTTATAAAGTGACAAATGATAAGTCAAATAATGGATGCTCAACTGTCACTTCGTCTTCCTGTGCTTATCACAATCTATAGACATCAGCATAGGACAAGCCCCATTTATAAATCACATTCCTGACGGACAGCTACAGTCTCCCCTTTGCAAACCCATTGCCTAAGGGCTCATTGAGACGAGCGTAATACTCGTCCGTGTGCGGTATGTTGAAATCACTTACAGCACACAAACCCATGCAATTCAATGGGGCTCTTCACACATGCGTTGTTTTTAATGCAGCGAGTGTCCGTTGCGTGAAACTCACTGCATGTCCTATATTGGTGCGTTTTCACAGACGACATCCCTGTGCTGTCCGTGTTTCACGCATCAAATACATTGAAAGCAGAGAAATAATGCTCGGACGTGAAAAACGCATGCCACACGCAAAGCACACTGATGCCAATACTGATGCACATGGACAAGAAATGTAGGAAAAACGCTGCGTTTTTTACCCTCACAAATGAGACACACTAATATAGCTTTAGCATTGTCTTTCATTAAATGAACATAATGGAATTCTACTGTGATGCTAGGATAACATGATGATGCTATCACGATGCATGCAACAAAAGTAATAAAAAATTCTTACTTTCGAATGCTTTTCTTTTTAGATTCTTACCTAAGTAATTGGCAATAAATAATGATAATGTTTTCTAAACAACTTTGTGATAATTGCTTTCAACATCTTGATGAGGTGGAATTATTATTTACAAATGATTTCCTAACACAACTAGAAAATCCTTGGATCATGAAGGTGTTGTGAATACTCACTACTGTTATATTACCTTTTATTTTATTGAATACAATATTTGCCCAAACGACCTTATGTCCTCTTTTCATTAGAGTTACCCATGTGGCTTCCTGAACCTTTGCTCAGACAAAAGGGAAATATATTGTATGAATATGAAATATTCAGAGTAATATGAAAAGACTATTACCATTGCTGGGGAAATTTCTTATAGATTTCTAATGAGGTTAATAAGCTCCCTTGAAACCTACTTCAAAGATGTTGTTCTTTTCAACCAAATAAGACTTCAGTTTCTCATTCTTCCTTTTTACATATTAAGAAAGGTTACATTGTTACACTTGAATTTTTAGGTGTAACTTGTTCACTAACTGGTGCAGAATACAGCTGTGGTTAGTGCTATCATTGACTTTTTATACTATAATTAACACTACAGCAAACAATCTGAAATTATTCACAAATGCATGTATTAGAGAATTAAATATATATGCAATTCCCTAAAGGTAGAGGAATAGCACTTGAGCTAAAGCAAATCATTGGGAAATTAGTTTTTAGTTTTAAAATGGGCTCCAGGAGCATATATAAAGTTTTTTTTCCCCCACAGCTTCCCTTATTAACTGATGATTTAAAGGAAAAAAATACACCCAAAAAAATCACAGCAATTCTTTAATTAATTTAATCTACTCCTTTTTTCCTATAGGTCTCAGATTGCAATAAAAACTTAAACTCAGCCCCTCGCAATCCTAAAAGACAACTGTCAGCTAAAGAAGCCTTCCCCTACTGCTTTTCTACAATAGGAAACCAAGAACAAACCCCACCCCTCGCTAAGCCTAACACCTCAGCAGTCTGCCAGCTTAAAATGTAAGGCATCAGGAGGAAAACTTCTTGACTATGGTATTCATCCGGTCAAAACGACGGAACCCTTGCACAACGGAGACAAACTGAAACCATTGGCACCGGATCCGTTACAATTGAAATCAATGGTGATGGAAATGGAAACCTACGTTTTCAGTTTGTGTCAGTCAGGGCTCCGTTCCGACAGAAAGCTCAGACAGAACGGAGCCCTGACACAGATGTGAACGAAGCCTAATCCTGCAGACTGACATGATAGTTTCTCAGTCCAGTTCACTTTTAATATTAATTCTTAGTTTTTGTGTTTCTTTAACTAATACAAAAAGGGTATATGTTCTGGCATCACTGGACAGGAGCATCAGAGGAGGAGGTGTTTTGTTGCCTGGCAACCATAAGTGACCGTTGGCTGAAGCACCAGCCACTCACCAGTACTTGCCGATGAGGCCGGAAGAGGTGAGAGCCCCTCCCTGAATGGGTTCCGAGAGGTATAGAGATACTTCAAGTGAACTCTCTTGATGAGCTGAGGAGCATCAATGTCCTTTTTGTGAATCCAGGTTCTCCCCTCACGACATGTTCCTTACAATCTATTGGATAATAGGGTTTCCCACGAGCCTTCCTATTGCTGCCCTCCACAAACCAAAAATGAACCACATATATAAACATGCACATATTGGAACATATATATCGCACATACATAAAGGCACATATTTAGACAAACAGGCAAATATATATACACATATTCTGGAATATATACATATATACTTATATAAAGGTAAATATATAGACATACAGACACATAGATACAGACACACACACACACACACACACACACACACACACACACACACACACACATACACTCACACAAATACACAGACAGGAACAAATACAAATACACAAAGGCACATATGTAGACATACAGACACATATAAACACAAATGCACATTTATACAAGCACAAAGACGCATTCACATACAGACCCATATATACTCTCACAGGCACATATATACACAGTACAGATAATGCAGTAAATGTTACCTGCAGTCCTATGCAACACCCCAAATAACATAGTGATAAATCTCTGAGTGTTACGGAATCGCTAGTTCAGTAATTCCCAGGTTGGAAGTTTATGAAATTGCTAGATGAGCGATTCTCCAAAGGCTGCTGGAGACTGTCGGGAGTGAGAGTGCAAATAAATCTGCAACCCCAAATCCATCACAACTCTGATCAACAGTGTCTAAGACTACTCTATGGTTTTCACCAGTGCCCACCGCAAGGCAGGCTGGTTTGTGCTGCATAGAACCCAGGTTGTTTTAACAGAGTTTAGTGTTGGATAAGAGGTGCAATGAAGGCAATGCCAGAACAGGTAACAAGACAGCCAGAGGGTAAACAGAGAATCCAACTCACAAAGCTAGGGTATGTCAGGAATAGCAGAACCAGCTGGGAACAGAAAGTCCAAATCAGAAAGCAAGGGGTAATTCAGAGATGAGCCGAGGTCCAGCTCCAGGAAGTCAAAAGTCAAAGGCACAGGGAATAGTCAGTAGCTTGATCAAACACAGGGAAACCAGGAAATTCACAAGCAAAGAAAAAGGGGATGAAGCAAGGTATAAATACTCCACCCTACACCTGACAGGAAGAAAGACAGAGAAGTGAGATAGGCTCAACAAGTAAAACCAGAACCATCCAGAAGCTAAACTAAAAGTCATGTCGATCTAAAAGGAACAGACGTTTCTTAACACTGAGTACAGATAATGTAGTAGATGTTACCTGCAGTACTATGTAACACCACAGATAACGCAGTGATAACTTTCTGAGAACAGATAATGTAGTAGATGCTACCCACAGTCCTATGTAACACCACAGATAATATAAAGTGATAACTCTCTGAGTACAGATAATGTAATAGTTAGGGATGTCACGATACCAGAATTTGAACTTTAATACCGATACTTTATGTAGTATTGCGATTTCGATACCTAAACGATACTTTGCCAACAGTAATAATCAAAAAAAAAGTTCTTCCATTTTCTGATATGAGGCACGAGGTGTGATTAATTTTGAATGTGAATCACATTAATAGTAATTAACCCCATCATGTTTCTCAGTCATAATGGGTTAATGTGTGAGGTACATGATGGGGTTAATTACTATTAATGTGAGGCACATGGAGGTTAAATAAAGGCTTATTCAGACGAACGTATAATACGTCCATGCTACGCGCAGTCAATGGGTCAATGGGTGCGTCAATAGGTGCGTGAAAATCACGCGCAGCACACGGAAGCATGATTCGCGCAACAGCAGTAAAAACTATGAATGAAAACAGAAAAGCACCACGTGCTTTTCTGTTTACAAACATAAGAACAGAGTGTCATAATGATGCCGGCTGCGCGAAAATCACGCAGCCACGCATCATATGCTGATGACACAGAGAGCTTTTATGGAGGTTTTACGCCCGCAAAACGCACACGCTCGTGTGAATCCAGCCTAAGTGAAAGAAAGCAGTTTTTTTTTTTACAGTGTACACATCATAAATGACGCAAAAAAATAGTTGTGCAGGTTATTACGGTCACGCCAAGACCGAATATGTGTATATTTTATGTATTGAGACTTATTTTAATGTTTATTGTAAAAAAAGGTGTATGTGTATTTTTTTTTATTTAACCCCTTCCCGACATTTGACGTATCCATCCATTCACAGAGTGAACCCGCTCCATATGATGCCGGTGTCGGCTGTTTCTTACAGCCGACACTTCAGAGTAATGAGGGGCATCACGCTTGAGCGCGATCCCGCTCGTTTAACTCGTTAAATGCTGCGGTCAATAGCGACCGCAGCATTTAAATTGTTAGAAAGAAGGGGGCGATGGTTGCTATGGCTGCCTGGGGGCCTAATGAAGGCCCCCAGGTCCGCTATCTTTGTGCAGCAGGGCTTAATAGATGCCTGTCAGAATCACGATATACTGCAATATATTATTACGGACTAATAAAAAAAGTAAAAATTCGTTAAATAAGGTTTTGGTTTTTTTTATGTAAAAAAATAATTTAAAATTAAAAGTTCAAAAAACCCCCCTTTTCCCATTTTCCCCCTAGAGCATAGTAAAAAAATAAATAAATAAACATAATTGGTATTGGCGAATCCGTAAAAGTCTGAACTATTACAATATATCATTATTTAACCCACACGGTGAACGCCGTAAAAAAAAATTGTAAACGCCAGAATCTCTATTTTTTTAGTCACCTAATCTCCCACAAAAAATGAAATAAAAAGTGATCAAAATGTTGCATGTACACCAAAATGGTATTATTAAAACCTACGGCTTATCCCACAAAAAATAAGCCCTCATATAACTTAATCGCCGGAAAAATAAAAAAGTTATGGCTCTCGGAATTTGGCGACACAAAATTAATTTTCTTTTTTACACTTAGGTTTTTACATGTAAAAGTAGTAAAATATAGAAAAAAACTATATATATTTGGTATCGCCGTAATGGTATTGACCCACAGAATAAAGTTAACATGTTGTTTTAATTTCACAGTGAATTCCGTAAAAACGGCAAGCAAAAAACCATGGAGAAATCGCTGTTTTTCTCATTTTCTACTCCACAAATATTTTTTTCCCGTTTCCCAGTACATTATATGGCAAAATAAATGGTGCTACGAAAAACTAAAACTCGTCCCGCAAAAATCAAGCCCCATAGGATTATATCGACGGGAAAATAAAGAAGTTATAGCCTTTGGAACGTGGGGAGGAAAAACCGAAAATGAAAATCTGAAAAAGCAGGAAGGGGTTAAAATTACTTTATGTTTTTACTTTATTTTTAAACTTTAATGTACTGGCATATATCAGATATATGCCAGTAAATTAGCCTGTGTACGTATAGTACACAGGCAGTTGTTAGGACATACAGTACATCAGTATGCCCTAACAAGAAATATGGTAAGACAGCCCTGGGGTCCTTCAATGGACCCTAGGCTGCCTGGCCATATATGGTATGGCAAGGGGCGCCATCAGGAATTTCTGGGCTCCATACAGCCAAGATGTCTGGGCTCCCCCCTCCATTACTGGGGGTGGGCAATGGAAAGTGTGGCGCTCATGTTTGTACGTTATACGGATTAACTGATTTTGGTGCTGATGTCAATTACAGTGAGAGAAACCATGGAGCAGGCAGTGACCGGTTAATGCTCTGGATTTTGATATATTTAGCCAAAACGTATCCCACTCTATGGCATAAAGTGGGATATGTCGCCCGGGGAATGGCCCAGTGGAAACAACTGAAGTCACTGTCCATGAACAGGGCTGGAGCCTTCTACTAGCGCTCTGCCCAGGGACTATGGCGCTGGATATCCATATACGTAAAGTGACGTCCGAAGCTTTGCAAAGCCTGAGTACACAGCCGGAGGATCGGCAACGCTCTGGCCAGGGATTCCGGCCCTGGAGAATTCCCTGACGTCACTTTACATATATGGAGAGTGATGTCAGGAGCTTTCCCAGGGATAAAGTCCACGGGTAGAGCACTTGTAATGTTCTGCCTGGGGACTCCAGAATAGCAAAGTCTACTACGCTATTCCATCCTTCAAAAATAAGGTATACCGACGTCTACCAGCCCGACGTAGATTAAAAGGACATAATGGAGCCCTATGAATTATCGTCTCCGTTGTTTATAATGTACTAGGAGATTCCACAGCAAAAATCGGAGGCTTTCCCTTTGATTTCTGATGCAGATGGGCCACAAGCGTGTAGCAGATCCGCACAAGAATAAGGCCCTGTTCACACAGAGTTTTCTGGCGCATTTTTTGCAGCGGAAATTGCATTAAACACTGCGGCAGAAAACAGACGAAATTGTCTCCTATTGATTTCAAAGGGAGGCGAAGGCGTTTTTTTCCCGCGAGCGGAAAAGAACGCTCGCAAGAAGAAGAAGCAACATGCCCTTTCTTCGGGCATTTCCATCTCTGCCTCCCTGTCAACCATCAAGGTGAGGCAGAGAAACCCTGAAGCAATTTCGAGGCAGATTTTTCTGCCTCCAAAAAACTGTGTGAACAAGGCCTAAGGCCCATTGTCATTCAAAGTTGCTCATCCTCTGCTTTTCGATGTAATATAAGTCGCATGCTACTTATTGCTGTCGTGGATTTCTTTTCATGGTGCGGACAAAAATACACGTGGAAAATTTTTCGCGCCATGTGAACTGGGTTGCGGAAAACTCATATGCATGGGATGCAGAATCATCGGCATGTCATCGGAATCCGTATCAAATCCAACATGTGTGAATGGGGCCTTAGGGTGAGTTAAAAAAAACTCTGTAAGGCCAAATGCACACGATACTTATTACATGCAAATTTGTCGTGTGTATTTTCGTGCGGCAAATCCGCAGTGTAATACAGTACCAGCAAAGTAAATGAGATCAAGAAATCTCATCTACACCGCGTTCCAAATTATTATGCAAATGTTATTTTTCGCTGATTTTCCTAAATAGTCAATGCAAATGACAGTCAGTAAAATCTTCAAGCCATCAACCGTTGGAGTATAATGCGAATTTTATTGAACAAATCTCCTAATGATAACAGATTTTTTTTTAGAAGTAAAAAACTCAAAATGCACTGTTTCAAATTATTAGGCACAACAGAGATCAAAATATTTTGAAGGTTGTAAAGAGAACTAAAATGGTAATTTGTTGAATTTGCAGCATCAGGAGGTCATATTTACAGAAATCAAAAGCTCTTTCAATAAAAAAAAACTTAACAGGCCAAGTTACATGTTAACATAGGACCCCCTCTTTGATATCACCTTCACAATTCTTGCATCCATTGAATTTGTCAGTATTTGGACAGTTTCTGCTTGAATATCTTTGCAGGATGTCAGAATAGCCTCCCAGAGCTTCTGTTTTGATGTGAACTGCCTCCCACCCTCATAGATATTTTGCTTGAGGACGCTCCACAGGTTCTCATAAGGGTTGAGGTCAGGGGAACATGGGGGCCACACCATGAGTTTCTCTCCTTTTATGCCCATAGCAGCCAATCACACAGAGGTATTCTTGGCAGCATGAGATGGTGCATTGTCATTCATGAAGATAATTTTGCTACGAAAGGCACAGTTCTTCTTTTTGTACCACGGAAGAAAGTGGTCAGTCATAAACTCTACGTACTTTGCTGAGGTCATTTTCACACCGTCAGGGACCCTAAAGGGGCCTACCAGCTCTCTCCCCATGATTCCAGCCCAAAACATGACTCCGCCACCTCCTTGCTGAAGTCGCAGCCTTGTTGGGACATGGTGGCCATTTACCAACCATCCACTACTCCATCCATCTGGACCATCCAGGGTTGCACGGCACTCATCAGTAAACAACACGGTTTGAAAATTGGTCTTCATGTATTTCTGAGCCCACTGCAACCGTTTCTGCTTGTGTGCATTGTTTAGGGGTGGCCGAATAATAGCTTTATGCACACTTGCAAACCTCAGGAGGATCCTACACCTTGAGGTTCGCGGGACTCCAGAGGCACCAGCGGCTTCAAATACCTGTTTGCTGCTTTACAATGGCCTTTTAGCAGCTGCTCTCCTAATCCTATTAATATGTCTGGCAGAAACCTTCCTCATTATGCCTTTATCTGAACGAACCCGTCTGTGCTCTGAATCAGCCACAAATCTTTTCACAGTACAATGATCACGCCTACCTTTTCTTGAAACATCCAATGTTTTCATACCTTGTCCAAGGTATTGCACTATTTCACGCTTTTCGGCAGCAGAGAGATCCTTTTGCTTTCCCATATTGCTTGAAACCTGTGGCCTGCTTAATAATGTGAAACGTCCTTCTTAAGTAGTTTTCCTTTGATTGGGCAGACCTGGCAAACGAATTATCACAGGTGTCTGAGGTTGATTACAATGATCCAAAGAGCCTTAAGACACAATACCATCCATGAGTTTAATTGAAAAACGAATAATTAAATGTTTATGACACTTAAATCCAATGTGCATAATAATTTGGAACACGGTGTACATGTCGCATTTTCTGCACAAAAATTTACCTGCGGTGCGTATTTGATAATATGATACATGTAAATTTATCTTGCGTTTCCGCTTGCAGATTGTTTCTGACTAGTTTAAAAAAAAAAAAACACAAACCTGCAGCATAAAACCTGCACCTATGTCCGCATCAAAATGTAAAAACCGCACCTAAAAACGTATCAAAAAACGCACCAAATTCCTCAATGTGTGCTTTACAGAATTTGCTATGGATTTACAGCAAATTAACCCTTTACATTGTAAAGGATGAAATACGTTACAATTCTGCAACATAATAGGCATGCAGCTGATTTAACCCCTTCCCTCCCATTTTTCTGATTTTCACTTTTTTTTTTTCCCCATCTTCCGAAAACTATAATTTTTTTTTTTTCCGTCTATATAGCCATATTGTCAGGTCCGTATTTCACACCGAATAACCACCTCTGTAAATTGAAAGCTGAAGGCATGCCTGGAGAGAAGTACACCACACAAATGTCTGAGGTACAGCTTCAATGTCAGCCAGGAGGAACTGAACTTTATTCAGAACAAAGAAACACACACAGAGAAGACACATGCCCCTCCCTATAGATGTGGGACTTGCTTAAATTCTATCCGCTCCTCCGCTATAAGTTTTCCCATACATTCTTCTGCACACTCCTCTTTGCATTCCAGGGGGCGGTGTCTTCCATAGGTGTGTCTGACATGAACAAAGAACTTGTTATATATATCAGTATATTACACAAAGAACTGAAATGTATATACATATGTGTGAGGATAATATTTTTCAGACAATACACATAGTAATGATCCCTGACAATATGACAGCTTGTTTACTGCGGGACAAGTTGTCGTTTTTCATGGCACCATTTATTGTACGGCATAATGTACTGGGAAGCTGAAAAAATTTATTTGTGGTGTAAATGGGCAAAAAACAACAATTACGCCATTTTTGGGGGGTTTTGTTTTTGCGGCATCCATCAGGCGGTAAAAACTACATATTCACCTTATTCTACAGGTTGATACGATTACGTCGATATCAAATTTATATGTCTTGTTTTATGTTTTACCACTTTTAAAAAAATGCAACTATTTGCTAAATTAAAAAAATGTTTTGTGTCACCATATTCTGAGAGCCGTACCCTTTTCATTTTTCCATCAATTTAGCGATGTGAGGGCTTAAATTTTGCAGGGCGGGCTGTAGTTTTCACCTATACCATTTTGAGGTATATGCGACTTTTTGATCACTTTTTTGGAGCGCTAAGATGACCAAAAACCAGCAATTTGCGTTTTATATATATTTTTTACAGGTTAAACAACGCTGTATTGTGATAGTTCAGACTTTTAAGAATGTGGCGATACCAGTTATGTTAACTTTTATTTTTTTTAACATTGATTTAGGGAAAGAATGTGAAAAGGGTTTGTTTTTTTTACTTTTAATACTTTTAATACTGTTTTTTACGTTTTTATTAGTCGCGGGGGGGGGGGCACGGTGCGACCCGTGAGCTCACTCTATACATCCCATACATACCTAACCCTTATCACGTACAGTTACGTGATATAGCGTTAAGGGGTTATAAATCAGAAGCACATCCTAAATTCCATGCAGATTGTTTTCTGCTGCACGTGTATGGGATTTTGACAACCCCATTCACATGAGTTAGGGCTTATTCAGACTAACGTGTTAATCGTCCGTGTGAAGGACGTTTTTTTTAATGGCCGTCACACGGCTGGATGTATTTCTATGGGGTTATTCACATGGTCGTTGCTTTAATGGACCGTGTGAAGGGCCTGAAAAAAATAGGACATGTCCTATTTTTGTGCATTCAAGTCTATGAGGGATCTGTGAAAACGGGTCTCGTACGGCTGCAAATCGGCCGTGAAAAACTGCCATTCTTCACAGCTGATTTCCCACACGTTGGTCTGAATATCGCCTTATATTGTCATTTGCAGTGAATTTTCAGTGCGCAGTCCGCACCAAAAATAGGAGACCAGTAAGTGACCTTATTGAGACGTCCATGTTCGGTCTGTGATATACCGAGCGTGTATCGACCATATCTCCCGGCCCGACCACAGTTCAGGGAGCCGGGTTTCTAGCATCACAGTTATCTACAATCATAGGAGTCCCTCCCTTCCCGTGGGAATACTGTCCCCGATCCCGTACTGAAAACATCATTACAGTATGGGACAGTATTCCCGCAGAGAGGCAGGGACTCCTAGCAGCATTGATAACTGGTCTGTATAAAACGGACCAAACACGGCTGTCTGAATAAGGCCTTAGTCTAGTTACACAGTGCGATCAAATCCTTTTATTTTTACCACAATTTTTGCAGAATCGCGGCAAACACGTGATTTGACAGCACTATGAGAATATAGCCTAACAGCACTATTTTTCATGTTTTGTATCCTTTTTTTATGCAATTTTCTTAATCGCGGCACAAATCACGCAGTTTTGCCACGATTTTTATATAATCACTGCAAAACTGCGCCATTTTTGCAGCGATTTCGAAAATCGCGACAAAAAAACCTCTGGGAAAACGAAAAAAAAAACATTTTAACATACTTTATACATTCTACAAGTGGGATCAGAAAGAATGGGAAGCAGGATGGAGAGGGGGGGACACTCACCAGCCTGCAGGTTCCGGTCGGCTGTGCAGAGGAGCTGGCTGGGGGGCGGGATCTCCACACTGAGCTTCTGCTTCTCATGCTGCATCTTCCCCGTCCAGTTCGTAAAGCAACAGCTAGGCAAGGGGGGCCACGAGCATTGCTAGGGGGGGGGGTGACGACAGCCCAGCGGTCCCCTTTTTTTCAGCCATGTGGCCGGGCCCCTGACGGGAGTACTACTAGTAGTGCCCTGATGATGGCCATGGCTATGGCCCTCGATCGTGTCACAGGAATTCCCTGTGACGCAATCCAAGGGGCATTCCCCCCTTCTCATTTTCCCCTGAATGCTGCGGTGGTGGTCAGCATTGATCGCAGCATTCAGGGGAATAGCGGCGGGGATGAGGTTTCTCTGATCTCCGCCGTTATAGAGCAGGGCTGCGGCTGTGTAATGCAGACATTGCCCCGCCCCTGACATTAAGTGCGCACGGTCAGCAAGAGGTGATGCGGCCAGCGCTGCACTAATGAGCGGCGGTTCAGGCACGGAAGACAGAACATGGGGGTGTTTTGCAGAGCTTCCTCCATGTTCTGTCTTCAGTGTCGCCGCTCATTAGTGCAGCACTGGCCGAATCGCATCATCCTGACGGCGTGCACTTGTCAAGACTCAGGAGCAGGGCAATGGCTGTATTACACAGCCACAGCCCTGCTTTCATACATTTATGTATTGCAATGCTAAGCTGTGCGGCCGCACAGCTTAGTATCGAAATACATGAAATAACGGTATCAAATCGTTTGGGGGTGCACAGTATCAAAACAGTATCGAAGTTTTGATGCATCGTGCATCCCTAGTAGTAGTATTACCTGAAGTTCCTTGCACAACCACATATAACACACTCTGATAACTTTCTGAGTACACCTAATGTAGTAGATGTTAAATGCAGTCCTGTGTAACACCACAGATAACACACAGTGATAAATATCTGAGTATAGATAATGTAGTGGATGTTATCTGCAGTCCTATGTAACACTACAGATAACATACTTTGATAACTAAAGTTAGGTCCAGAATTATTTGGACAGTGACACAAGTTTTAGCATTTTAGCTGTTTACCAAAACATATTGGATATACAGTTATATAATCAATATGGGCTCAAAGTGCAGACTCTCAGTGTAATGATGGGGGTAAGGAAACAGACAAGTGAGCAGTAATCTACACGCCACTCAGTCCCTGCCTACTTGCAACGACCCGCCCTAGGCGACTGGGTACAACTGGGCGACGGTCCCTACACTCAATAGGTGCACGACAGACAAACAGACAAGGGTACAAAGAAGCCAGGGAAATGGGGAAGTTGCCCACGGGAACACCGTGAGCAACAAGCAAGGTGAACGAGCCGAGTCAAACCAGGAGATGAGCGAGGTACAAAAACGCAGAGCAGAAGAGTGGTCAGAAAAGCCAAGGTCAATCACAAGCAGAGGATCAGTAGTTCAAGAAGCTGCAGGAGGGCCAGGAAACAAACATAGAAGAATCACAAGCAAAGGAGGAACAGGAAAGGCAGGTATAAATAGACAGAGGGCGGGAGCTAGCTCCGTCTGGCCAGGCTGTGATAGGCTCTGCCACTCCTAAGCCTGCCATCCTGAGTGGTGGAAGATGGAGTCAGTCTCACAGACATAGAAGCAGGTGCAGACTGATTACCTATGGGCGTAGACACAGAAGTTGTGTCTGGCAGATCCTTTACACTCAGCTTTAATTTGAGGGTATTCACATCCTAATTTGAGGAAGGGTTTAGAAATTACTGCTCTTTAATATGTAGCTGGCCCTTTTTCAAGGGACCAGAGGTAATTGGACAATTAACTAAAAAAATATTTAATAGGCTGCATGGCTTATTCCCTCATTAATCCATCATAAATTAAGCAGGTAAAAGGTTTGGAGTTCATTCCAAGTGCGGCATTTGCATTTGAAAGCTGTTGCTGTGAACCCACAAAATGAGGTCAAAGGAGCTCTCAATCCAAGTGAAACGGACCATCGTTAGGCTGAAAAAAAAGAAGAAATCCATCAGAGAGATGGCACAATTGTTAGGAGTTGGCAGATAAACAGTTTGTTACATTCTTGAAAAAAAAAGAGTGCACTGGTGATCTCGTGAATTCCAAAAGGCCTGGACGTCCACGGAAGACAACAGAGGTGGATGATCGCAGAATCCTTTCCATGGTGTAGAAAAACCCCTTCACAACATCTACCCAAGTGAAGAACACTCTCCTGGAAGTAGGTGTTTCAGTATCTAAGTCTACCATGAAGAGAAGACTTCATGAGAGCAAATATAGAGGGTTCACCACAAGTTGCAAACCATTAGTCAGCCTCAAAAATAGAAAGGCCAGATTAGACTTTGCCAAACAACATGTAAAGAAGCCAGCCCAGTTCTGGAACAGGATTAAACTAAGATCAACCTGTACCAGAATGATGTACCAGAATGATGGGAGGATGACAGTATGAAGAAGGCTTGGAACGGCTCATGATCCAAAGTACACCACATCCTCTGTAAAACATGGTGGAGGCAGTGTGATGGCATGGGCATGCATGGCTGCCAATGGCACTAGTGTTTATTGATGATGTAACTGAAGACAGAATCAGCCTTATGAAAAGTGTTCAGGGATATACTTTCTGCTCAGATTCAACCAAATGCAGCTTGGTTGAGTGAACGTCGCTTCACAGTACAGATGGACAGTGACCCAAAACATACTGCAAAAGCAACCCATGAGTTTTTTAAGGCAAAGAAGTGGAATATTCTGCAATGGCCAAGTCAATCAACCCGATAAAGCATGCATTTCACTTGCTTAAGACAAAACTTAAGGCAGAAAGACCCACAAACAAGCAACAACTGAAGACAGCCCCAGTAAAGGCCTGGCAAAGCATCACAAAGGAGGAAACCCAGCGTTTGGTGATGTCCATGGGTTCCAGACTTCAGGCAGTCATTGTCTGCAAAGGATTCTCAACAAAGTATTAAAAAAAATGTTTTTATTTATGGTAATGTTAATTTGTCCAATTACTTTTGAGCCCATGAATTGAGGAGGCTGGTAGAAAAATTGTTGCAATTCCTAAACGGGATATTTTTGTTCAACCTCTTGAGTTAAACTTGAAAGTCTAGACAATCTCAGTTGTTTCATTTCAAATCCAATGTGTTGGCATGCAGAGCCCAAATCATGAAGGTTGTGTCTCTGTTCAAAGAATTCTGGGCCTAAGTGTATACTCACACAGGCACATATATACTCACACAGAGACATATATCAATAGAGGGGCGTAGCTTAAGGCTCATGGGCCCTTGTGCAAGAATTCAGCTTGGGCCCCCTACACCTCCCCAACACCACCAGAAAAACCCCTGCGCGCGCCTATGCCCAGCCGTCTTGCCCAAAAACCCCATGGATGCCCCCACAGTATAATGCCCTCCATAGCTGCCTCCACAGTATAATGCCCCCACACAGTATAATGCCCCATAGCTGACCACCACAGTATAATGCCCCCACACAGTATAATGCTCCCCATAGCTGCCCCCATACAGTATAATGCTCCCCATAGCTGCCCCACAGTATAATGCTCCCATAGCTGCCTCCACACAGTATAATGCTCCCCATAGCTTCCCCATACAGTTTAATGCCCCCCATATCAGCTCCCCATAGAGTATAATGCCCCCCATATCAGCCCCCCCATACATTATAATGCCCCCTCCATATCAGCCCCCCATACAGTATAATGCCCCCACCATATCAGCCCCCCATACAGTAGAATGCCCCCCATATCACCTCCCCATACAGTATAATTCCCCAACCTCGCAGTATCGGACCCCATACAGTATAATGCCATTGAATGGAATCGGGACCTCGGTGAGTGACTCGCGACTCCCCGGAGGTCATCACACGACCCCCCAGGGGGTCGCGACCCACAGTTTCTAATGTATTGTATTGTGCAGTTTACAGTGCAGAGAGGAGGGGGGCTGTAATTTAAAGACCACCTCTCCTCACTCCACTGCAAACACAGACAGCACAATACAATACATTATGGCCCCCCCTGCAGCTCACCTTGAGTCTTCCAGGATCTTTGACAACAGCTGTTCCACGCTGGCTGGAACGTACCTCATGTGACGTCACGGTCACATGGTACACTGAGTGTACCATGTGTCTGTGACGACTAAGGACCCCGGCCCGTAACAAGGAAGTGTCGGCGCCACGGCACAGAAAATGTATTAAATCATTAGCGCGCTGTATGGCAACGGGGTCCTGTGGGCCCCCCAGGCTTAGGGGCCCGATCACAACTGTGACCTCTGCGACCCCTATAGCTACGCCACTGTATGAATATTTACACAAACATAAACATATACACACTTACACAGAGACATATATGCACATGCAGACACATATAGATACACAGGCACACATTTACACACACATACTAGAACATATACACATACAAAGAGACTTATGTACACAGACACATATACACACAGAGACATATATACACACACATAGACACACATAGGCACTTACCTCCTCCCTTGCTGATAGGCTTTTTGCAGCGGCAGGCTGTGGGTGGAGCTTCCTCCTCTTCTCTTGCTGCCTCTAATCTTGTTTCCTCCGTGTATGTAAACAAGAGCAGAGGACATAGAGCTCAAACGGCCTGCCAGTGGCACCCCCTACATGCAGGGAGGGTGCAGCGACCTATGCACTCGCACAGGTTGCACACACCTAAGGCCGGCCCTGGGACCAAGTATCCTGATGAGCATTAACATAGATTAGAAGATATTGCTCGAGGACCTGATCGATCCGTTTGACTGTTACTCTGAGGACCATATCAGATATCTTCAAGACCTTACATAGTGCCCTCCAGAATTTGGACACAAACGCACTCCAGGATCATAGACAATGTGAGCGGGAAGACCCTGAATGCACTATACAGTATTTCCTTAAAGAATTTCTGGGCCAACCGAGGAGCTGAGGGTAAAACAGACAGCGGTACAAAATGGGCCATTTTAGAGAAGCGATCTACTGCTACCTGGATTACAGTAGATCCTTAAGCAGGAGGCAAATCGCTGATGAAGTCCACCAAGATGTCAGGCCAAGATTTGGTTGAAATCGGAAATGGCTGGAGGAGGCCCGAGGGCATCTGCCTGGATGGTTTAAACTGGGCACAGGCAGTGCAGATAGCAAACTCTCAACTACTTGCCTCCATTCAGGCCACCAATAGTATTGTGAGAGTAATTCACTGGTATATTTAAAGCATTAATAACCTTTCAAGTGACTTTTTAGAATAAGCTGTCATATGTGTGTAGATGAGGAATAGCACTTTTTTCTGGCCATTACATGACTTGTATTCTGCATTTTGTAGCAGTTTTCCCCTCTGTATGTTCTGTCTCTAATTCTCAGATTTCCCTGAGCTAGTGACTGGAGCCTAACTGCTTTCATGTCTTATTTACACTGCTCTCAGAGAAGAAAATAATCTTGCTCTATTATCTCTATCTACCACATATATAAAAGCAGTAGCAATATGGAGTATATTGTATTATTAAGCAGTGTAACTGTGAATCCAGCACTGGGGTGACATATAACACCTACTATAAGCAGTTGCAGCGTCTGTGTCTCTCTCCTCTGTCTCACGTTCACTCTGCTCCCAGCTCCTCCTTCCCCTCTCCATAAACTTCTATGTGCAGCTGTAACCTGATCCCTCAGTGAGCTGAAAAAAGGAATAAGATCAGTGAGTGATGAGTTAGGGGGTGGGGAGAGACTGATAAGGGGAGAAAGGCATTTTTCTCTGATAGTACATATTACAAAGTTTGTTCACTTGTACTATTGATTTATGCAAAGTTTGTTGAAAAGTTTGTGTCCATTAAGAAGGACAAGCTGAATTAGTATTTTGTATTTGGATGCTTTAACGTCCGTGGTCGCTCACCACAAACTCCTATCATCCAGTCGACGCCCTTCTCTCAAGAAATGTCTGCACATACGGCCGTCCTGCTCCACAGTGACCACCAGGGTGCGCTCATGAGCTCAGTCCAGACTTAAGAAGCCAGAGCGCATGCAAGTTGGAGATTGAGCTAATTGCTCCCAGAGCACCCTGGGCTATAAGAAGGTCCCAGCCCCATCCTCCCACGCCTGAGCGTTGTTGTCGTATTCAAAGTTTGTCTTGCAAATGGTCCCTTAGTGTTTCCTGCTCCCAGTGTTTCCTGTTCCTGTATCCTGTAACCTGTATCCTGATCTAGTGCCGTGCTGAGCTGTAGCTGTGCTGTGCTGTATACCACACCTGTCCTGCTTCTCCACACCTGACGTCTACCTGCTGCCTAGTTCCTGCCAAGCCTGCCTTGCTACTGTCCGAGCGGCCACAGGTACCCTATATGAACTATAGACTCTGACTTGCGCCCTTTTGGCCAGCTGCCATACCCCCAAGGCGGCATGACCCAGTGGGTCCACGAACCCTACGTGACAGATGCTGAATACAAAATACTTTGACGCACCACAATGCCCACCACTGTGGGGGCTTTCTTTTCTTTTCGTTTCTTTTCTCTTTCTTCTTTTTTTCCCTATACACCTAACTAGTTTGGTTTCACTGAACCACAACTAGAGATTGAACCCTGCGAGTCCCCTGGTAAATCCTATTAGAAACATGGGATGAAATGTGTTGTGAACGCCAGAAATAGTATATTTAAAAAAAAATATTTACTTTTTCACAATTTTCAGACATTAGAAAAGTTCCTTTCTTATAACTTACAGAGTTTTCCTGCCTCTAGATTGTATGTACAGATCTGCTTCCAAGTGGTGTCTGAGTGTTACAAAATATATAAGGTGGAAAAAACAATTAAGATGCCATATCTGGATATAGCTTTTTGTAAGAAACTTTAAATGACACAAACAAAGAGATGAACACACCACAAACAAACAATTACTGTAGGTCTAAGGTCATCTAGCCGAATTGGAGATATGTGCTGGAAGATTTTTCCCGCTATTATAAAGCTTATGAAACAGCCACAGAAGTAACCTCCAAAGCTAGAGAAAATACATTTGTCACATTCTGTTCATGGAACTCTCTGTTTAACCATATCAGTACCACTGGGATTTGTATACTTACATTTTCTGTGCTCAGAATGTTAGTTTAGAAGGGCATAGTTCTTTTGTATTTTCGTGTCCCACTCACTGATTGATTTTTGATGATTCTTAGATATATTTTGTTTTTGAGCACACAAAGCCTTGTTTTAAAAACAGAAAAACTTAAATAAAAGAAAAATATATTTTCTAGAAGCTGTCTGTCATAGATGATAAGAAAACACCTCCACCTACACATTTGGCATTACCCCTGAACCTGCAATATAGCATTACACCCAGTGGCGTAACTATAGGGGTTGCAGAGGTCGCAATTGCGACTGGGCACCGAGGCCAGGGGGGCCCGAGGCCCCCCACACCACATCAATGAAAAGTTATTATAGTAACTGGTGCCTATGTAATAAACTATACGGGCCCCCGTTACTGACAGTAACTGACAGTACTTACATTCCTCCATCTGGAGCGCAGCAGTGGTCCTGACGTCACAGCGCTGTGAGGGTAAGTTTAATATCACTATCTGCTGTAGCTGATGGATCAGCTGTTTTGAAGGGGGTGCAGCGCTCATATGAGCGCTACTTCCCCTTCCTTCCAGTCACTTTCTCACACTGAATCGCCGACACAGACGTATCAGCGATTCAGAGTGTGAGCAAGTAAGGGAAATGAAGAAAACAGCTGATTGGCGGGGCTCCCGGGAGTCGGAGCCTGACCGATCAGCTATTGATGGCCTATCCTGAGGATAGGCCATCAATGTTTAGGGACTGGACAACCACTTCTAAGCCTACCATGTGGTAGACTTAGATACAGGGCCCCAGCAGACAATACGCTTATTCTGTATAAGATTACTGTCTGCTGGACCCTGTATCTAAGCCTACCTTAGGCTTATCTACAGGGTCCAACAAACAGTATCACACATGCACTTGGGCCCTGTATGTAAGCCTACCATATGTGTTAGGCTGTGTTCACATCAGCGTTGCCCTTCCGTTGACGGGTTCCATCGGAGGTTTCTGTTGGGTAACCCCTCAACCAAACTGAAACCTCATCTTCCGAGATCAATGATGAGGAAACGGAAGCTGAGGTTTCAGTTTGCCTTTCCGTTGAGGGGTTACCCGATGGAAACCTCCGACGGAAGGGCAGCAGTGATATTAACAGGCCCTTTCTAATGTTTTTTTTTTTTGTTTGTGCTTTTTTAAAGGTTCAGTCGTTGGACTACATCGGATTTGAGGACTACTTCGATGACAGCTTTTTTTATTATCAATAAAATGGTTAATGAGGGTTGTGTGGGTTTTTTTTATTTCAATAAACCTATTTTTTCCATGTCTTTGTATTTTTTTTTAAACTTTATTACTACTGCCTTATTAATAGCTGCTGGCTGATTGACAGCATCCATTACTAAGGCGGGGCAAAGTGTTAGCTGGTGCAGAGGTTAACATTAACCCCCATTATTACACCGGTACCCACCGCCCACCTGGGGTGATATGAAGAGCCGGATACGATCTGTAGTTATGGCCGGGCACTGGGGCGGCTGCAGGCTGGTATTATTGGGCTGGGAAAAGCCAAACAGTGGCCCTTCCCACCCTGGTAATGCTAGGCTGCTGCTGCTGTGTTGTATCTGGCTGGTTATGGAAAATGGGGGGGGAATAATAATTGGAAAGAACGATGTGGGGTTCCCCCTTTTTTATAACCAGCCAGATACAACATAGCAGCAACAGGCTAGCATTACCAGGGTGGGAAGGGCCAATGTTTGTGGGCTTTCCCAGCCTAATAATACCAGCCTGCAGCCGCGCCAGTGCCCGACCATCACTACAGATGGTCGGGTGCTGCATCGTACCCGGCTCTTCCCGGTACCCCTGGTGGTGGTGGGTAGTGGATGGGTGGTGGTGGGTACCGGGGTAATAATGGGGATTTTTGTTAGCCTCTTCATGTCTAAGATTAAGCCTCGCCTTAGTAATGAACTTTGTCAATCAGCCAGCAGCTATTACTAAGGCGGTAGTAATAAAGTTTAGAAAAATACAAAGACATAGAAAAAATATTTTATTGAAATAAAAATCCCACACAACCCCCGTTATCCATTTTATTGAGAATAAAAAAAATCTGTCATCGAAGTAGTCCTCGAATACGAAGTAGTCCAACAACCGAACCTGTAAAAAAACACAAACACACAAAAATAATTAGTAACACATAAAAAAGCAAAACAATTATTATTCTTACCTTTCCTGGGTCCAGCGCCGGAGCCGCAATGTTAGTAAACTGGGCCCTATATCTAATCCTATCATGTGTGATACTGTCTGCTGGGCCACTGTATCTAATCCTATAATGTGTGATACTGTCTGCTGAGCCACTGTATCTAATCCTATCATGTGTGATACTGTCTGCTGATCGTAGTGTTATAGATATGTTGTCTCCTATATACACATATACATCCATGCACACACTTTTTTGGGGGGGATATATGTATTGAGGCTATTTTCCCTGACGTTTCAAGACCTTAGTGACGCCCCTGGCTGCTAGTGCTTCATCGTTGGGTCACTTAGGAGACCCAGCGATGCAGCTGAAAGCTATGGGCCGTCGGCCATGAGAAATTTGGGGGTGGGCCCAAAACAACCTTTGAATCGGGGCCCATGAGCCTTTAGCTATGCCCCTGATTACACTGCGCCCATTGAAATAAATATGATTGTGTCTCTCTGCTCTAGCTGATAAGGGGTCAACCTAAGAGGAAGCCTTTAAATAGAACCTTTTACCTGCCCATACATGTGCAGCTGAGTGCAGCATTTAATGGGCAGGACTGTACAAACCCTGGGGCACTTTAAATTTAAAGTAGGGCATTACTAAGCCAGTGACAGAGCATCCTTAAAGAGAACTTTTCACCTGCCCATACAAGAACATTTCACCTGCCCCATGGTACAAACCATGGGGCACTTTAAATTTTTTGCTATCTTCCTCCGTTATTTAGATATTGGTGCCGTTATATTTGGCGCCCGATATTTAAATAAGCCCCTGAACTGTCAATGAAGCATGTAATTGGCAAGGGGGCGTGTAACATCGCTGTGACACTGTCCAATCAGCGATTGACAGCGTCACAGCACGCTCAGCTCCACCGCCACCACGGAATAGAAGAGGTGAAGAAGAATGTGAATTCTTCTTCTTCTGTTCCATGGCACCGGGAGTATCTTCGGCAAAGGAAACGCAATCGCAGCTGTCCGCATATGCACGCGGGCGCGCGCTCTCACTCACTCTTCAGCTCTCGGCAGACAAGGACAAGACTGTGTGATCTCTCGCGATAGATCTCACAGTCTTGTTTAGCTTGTCTGCCGTGAGCTAAAGAGTGAGAGCGGGCGCGCACATGCTCGCACAGCCGCATGCTGCACGTGCACACGCTCTTCTCTTTCCAGCTCTTGCTGTGACGCTGTCCGTATCTGATTGGACAGCGTCACAGCGATGTTACATGCCCCCTGGCCAATTACACGCCCCATTGACAGTTCAGACGGTTATTTAAATATGAGGAAGATAGGAAAAAAATGTAAAGTGCCCCAGGGTTTGTACAGCCCTGCCCATTACATGCTGCACTTAGCTGCACATGTATGGGGAGGTGAAAGCTTCTCTTTAACCCTTTCAGGACCGAGCTAATTTTGGCCTTCAGGACCAGACCCATTTTTTCAAATCTGACATATTTCACTTTATGTGGTAATAACTCCGGAATGCTTTTACCTATCAAAGCGATTCTGAGATTGTTTTCTCGTGAGACATTGGACTTTATGATGGTGGAAAAATTTGGTCGATAAATTCAATATTTATCAGTGAAAAACACCAAAATTTTGTGAAAAATTGCAAAAATTAGCATTTTTCAAAATGTAAATGTACCTGCTTGTAAGACAGGCAGTTATACCACACAAAATTGTTGCTAATTAACATCCCCCACATGTCTACTTTAGATTGGCATCGTTTTTTGAACGTCATTTTATTTTTCTATGACATCACAAGGCTTAGAACTTTAGCAGCAATTTCTCACATTTTCAAGAAAATTTCAACAGGCTATTTTTACAGGGGCCAGTTCAGTTGTGAAGCGGCTTTTAGGGCCTTATATATTAGAAACCGCCAAAACGTCACCCCATTTTAAAATCTTCACCCCTCAAAGTATTCAAAACAGCATTTAGAACGTTTCTTAGCCCTTTAGACGTTTCACAGGAATTAAATCAACGTAGAGGTGAAATGTTCAAATTTCATTTTTTTTTTGCATAAATTCATTTTTAATCTATTTTTTCTGTAACACAGAAGTTTTTACCAGAGAAATGCAACTCAATATTTATTGCCCAGATTTTGCAGTTTTTAGAAATATCCCACATGTGGCCGTAGTGTGCTAATGGACTGAAGCACCGGCCTCCGAAGCAAAGGAGCACCTAGTGGATTTTGGGCCTCCTTTTTATTAGAAAATATTTTAGGCTCCATGTCAGGTTTGCAGGGCTCTTTCGGTGCCAAAACAGTGGAAACCCCCTAAAAAAGTGACCCCATTTGGGAAACTATTATCTAGGGGTATAGTGAGCATTTTGACCCCGCAGGTTTTTTGCAGAAATTATTGGAAGTAGGCTGTGAAAATTAAAATCTACATTCTTTCAAATAAAATGTAGGTTTAGCTAATTTTTTCTAATTTCCACAAGGACTAAAGGAGAAAAAGCACCGCAACATTTGAAAAGCAATTTTTCCCGAGTAAAACAATACCCCACATGTGGTAATAAATGGCTGTTTGGACACACGGCAGGTCTTAAAAGGAAAAGAGCGCCATTTGGCTTTTGGAGCTAAAATTTAGCAGGAATGGTTTGCGCAGGCCATGTCGCATTTACAAAGCCCCTGAGGGGACAAAACAGTGAAAACACAAAAAAAGTGACTCCATTGAGAAAACTACACCCCTTGAGGAATCCATCTAGGGGTGTAGTGAGCATTTTGACCCCACAGGTGTTTCATAGATTTTATTAGAATTGGGCAGTGAAAATTAAAAAAATCCTTTTTCTTCAATAAGACGTAGCTTTAGCTCCAAATTTTTAATTTTCTCAACAAATAAAGGAAAAAAAGAACCCCAACATTTGTAAAGCAACTTCTCTGGAGTATGGCAATACCCCACACGTGGTCATAAACTGCTGTTTGGGCACACTGCAAGGCTCAGAAGGGAAGGAGCGCCATTTGCTTTTGATGTACAGATTTTGCTGCATTTGGTTTCTGGTCGCTATGTCGCATTTGCAAAGTCCCTGTGGAACCAAAACAGTGGATCCCCCCCAGAAGTCACCCCATTTTGGAAACAACACCCTCAAGATATTCACCTAGGGGTGTAGTGAGCATGTTAACCCCACAGGTGTTTTGCAGAAATTCGTGTGCACACGATGTGGGAGAGTGAAAATGAGATTTTTTCCATAGATATGCCAATATGTAGTGCCTGACGAAGGTTGTTGAACCGAAACGTTGCATGCACATTGCCCATGGCATCAAATCTAATAAAATCGAAAAATTGAACCACATTTGTTTGTGTGCCGGATATTTCTACATAGGAGGATTCCGTTACTGGCGGACCGGGAGGTAAGTATTAGCCCTCCGATCGCCTTTGCAGCCACCGGCAACCCAGCGATCACGTTGCTGGGGTGCCGGTGGCTATAAACTCATCACATGCTGCGATCTCTATTGAACCTAGAGGGGTTAATCGGCCGGATCGGATGCTCGCTCCGGTCCTGGCCGATACCTCAGGGTGACAGCTGTAACTTACAGCTGTCACCCGGCGGTGATGTTGCTGGCTCAGCTCCTGAGCCAGTTTCATCTCCATCACATACAGTTACGTGAAAAGGCGGTAAGACACCAGTTTTAATCACGTAACTGTACGTGATTGGGCGGGAAGGGGTTAAGGAGGCTCTGTCACTAGTTTAGTAATGCCCTATCTCCTAGCTAATCTAATAGGCACTATCACACTAATAATGCTCGTGAAAATTGTGTCCCAAAACGTTTATTATTTAACCCCTTCCCGCACCTTGGCGTAACTGTACGTCCAGGTGAGCAGTAACTTCGCGCACCTGGGCGTACAGTTACGCCCGCACTTTAACAGTTAACCGCCACGTGGCGCTACACCGCAGCGGCGGTTAACTGTGCAGGGTGTCAGCCCTGCTCTCCCCGTTGCCGATCAGCGGCCTGTCGCCGCTGAAATCGGCAATTAACCCCTTCGATGCGGTGGTCGATTGCGATCACCACATCGAAGAGGTTTACAGCGGATCGGCAGCCCCCCACATGTATTTGCGGGGGCTGGCGATCCTTATTATGGCAACCAGAGGCCAGACAATGACCTCCGAGTTGCCATGTACGGAAGCCTCGGAGGATCAGCCTCCGGCCGGTCCTCCGATGCTTCCTGTCAGTGTGACAGTTACGTCACAATGACAGTTAGAACACATTACACTACGTGTGTAGTGTAATGTGTTCTAGCAGCGATCAGAGCTGCAGGTCTAAGTGTCCCCTAGTGGGACAAGTAAAAAAAGTAAAAAAAAGATAATAAAAATGTTTTTAAAAAGTGTAAAAATAAAAGTTAGAAGTGACATAAACAAAGAATGCTTTTTTTCCTATAATAAGTCTTTTATTATAGGAAAAAAATTAACATGTTAAAAAAGTACACATATTTGGTATCGCCGCGTTCGTAACGACCCCAACTATAAAACTATAATATTATTTTTCCCGCACGGTCAACACAGCGAAAAAAATAAACGAAAAACAGTGCCTGAATCACAATTTTTTGGTTACCACCCCTCCCAAAATATACAATAAAAAGTGATCAAAAAGTCGCATGTATGCCAAAATGGTACCAATACAAACTACAACCCGTCCCGCAAAAAACAAGCCCTTACACCGCTTTTTTGACTGAAAAATAAAAACGTTATGGCTCTCAGAATATGGTGACACAAAAATGTATTTATTTTATAAATAAGTGATTTTATTGCACAAACGCTGCAAAACATAAAAAAATTATATACATCTGGTATCGCTGTAATCGTATCGACCCGCAGAATAAAGTATAATGGTCATTTATAGCCCAGGGTGAAGGCCATAAAAAAACTTTTAAAAAACATTGTCAGAATTGATGGTTTTTGGTCACCTTGCTTGCCAAAAAATGGAATAAAACGTGATCCAAAAAATTTCTGGTACCCCAAAATGGTACCAATGAAATCCTACAGATTGTCCCGCAAAGAATAAACCCTCACACGGCTCCGGTGGAGAAAAAATAAAAAAATTCTGGCTCCCAGAATATGGCGATGCAAAATGTGCAGAGTGTTCCAAAAGCGGATAAGATCGGGCACAATTTATCAGTGCGACACCGGCCACATATCGGCAGATTATTATTTATTTACTGCATTATTATACCCTCTTATTATGCCCTGATGTACCCCGCACAGATAACATGTACCCTGATGTACCCCGCACAGATTACATGTACCCCCACATTACAAACTGAAACACCAGTAAAACCCCAAACAGAACAACTACCAAGCTACATCTGCGCCCCAAAAGCCAAATGGCGTCCCTCCCTTCTGAGCCCTGCAGCGTGCCCAAACACCAGTTTACGTCCACAGATATGGCATCGCCATACCCGGGAGAACCCGGTTAATATTTTATGAGGTATTTGTCTTCAGTGGCACAAACTGGGCATAACATGTAGTGCACTCAAATGGCATATAAGTGGAAAATTGTAATTTTCACTCCGCACAATGCGCTGCGCATTAACCCCTTCGCGCACCACAACACAGCATGTCTTAGTGTGGGGGGTGATGTATGGAGCGTCTCACGTGAAAAATAAAGAATTTAAAACGGCAAAATCGCTGTTTTTTTGTCCCCTTCGCTCTACCTAAAAATGTAATAAAAAGTGCTCAAAAAGTTGTATGTACCAAAAAATGGTACCAATAAAAACGACCGCTCGTCCCTCAATAAATAAGCCCTCATACCGCTCTATAAACTGAAAAATAAAAAAGTTGTGGCTCTTGGAACGCGGGGAGGAAAAAACTAAAAAGGAAAAGAAAAAAAATGGATCAGTCCAGAAAGGGTTAATTACTTTCTAATGAAAAACCATTTATGACCACACGTGGGGTATTGCCATACTCGGGAGAAATTGCTTTACAAATGTTGGGGTGCTTTTACCCCCTTTATCCTTTGTAAAATTGAAAAAAATGCAACATTTTAGTGGAAGAAATGTTGATATTCATTTTCATGGCCTAATTCTAATAAATCCTGAAAAAGACTTGTGGGGTCTATATGCCCACTATATCCCTATATAGATTCTTTAAGTGGTGTAATTTCCACTTTTGGGGGGTTTCCACTGTTTTGGCCTCTCAGGGGCTTTGCAAATGCGACATGGCACCCAAAAACCATTTCAGCTAAATTTGAGCTCCAAAAGCCAAATAGCGCTCCTTCCCTTCTAAGCCTTGCTGTGGGTCCAGAAAGCAGTTTATTACCACATATAGCATATTTCCGTAATTGGGAGAAATTGTTTTACAAATGTTGGGGTGCTTTTTCTCCTTTATTCCTTGTAAAAATTAAAAATGGCTACCTTTTTTCAGAAAAAAAGTCGATTTTTACCTTTACAGAATAATTCCAATGAATTCAGCAAAACAACCGTGGGGTCAAAATGCTAACTTTACCCCTAGAAAAATTCCTTGATGAGTGTAGTTTCCAAAATGGGGTCACTTTCCGGGGGTTTCCACTATTTTGTTCCCTCCAGTGCATTTCAAACGCGAGACGGCACTGAAAACTATTCCAGCAAAATCAGAATTTCAAAATCCAAATGGTGCTCCTTCCCTTCTGAGTCCTGCTGTGGGTCCAAACAGCAGTTTATTACCACATATGGGGTATTGCTATAATCAGGAGACATTGCTTTACATATGTTGGGGTGTTTTTTCTCTTTTATTCCTTGAAAAAAATAAAAAATTCTACGTTTTTTCAGAAAAAAAGTAGATTTTCATCTTCACAAACTAATTCAAATAAATTTAGCAAAAAAACTGTGGGTTCAAAATGCTAATTATACCCCTAGATAAATTCCCTGAGGGGTGTAGTTTCCAAAATGAGGTCACTTTTGCGGGTCTTTATTGTTTTGGCCCCACAAGACCTCTTCAAACCTGACATGGTACCTAAAATATATGCTAAAAAAAAGGAGGCCCCAAAATCCACTAGGTGCTCCTTTGCTTCTGAGGCCTGTGTTTCAGTCCATGACCACACTAGGGCCACATGTGGGGTATTTATAAAAACTGCAGAATCTGGGCAATAAATAATAAGTTACATTTCTCGGGTAAAACCTTCTGTGGTATAGAATTTTTTTTATTACAAATGAATTTTGTAAAAAAAAAATGAAATTTGTAACTTTCACCTCTACTTTGCTTTAATTCCTGTGAAATGCCTGAAGGGTTAATACACTTTCTGAATGCTGTTTTGAATACTTTGAGGGGTGCAGTTTTCAAAACGGGGTGATTTATGGAGACTTTCTAATATATAGGGCCCTCAAAGCCACTTCAGAACTGAATTGGTCCTTGTAAAAATCGCCTTTTGAAATTTTCTTGAAAATATGAGAAATCGCTGCTAAAGTTCTAAGTCTTGTAACGTCCAAGAAAAATAAAAGAATGTTCAAAAAACGATGCAAACATAAAGTAGACATATGGGGGATGTTAACTAGTGACTATTTTGTGTGGTATTACTATCTGTTTTACAAGCAGACACATTTAAATTGAGAAAAATGCTAATGTTTGCAAATTTTCTCCAAATCTTGGTGTTTTTTACAAATAAATATTGAATTTATCAACCAAATTTTTTCACTAACATAAAGTACAATATGTCACGAGAAAACAATCTCAGAATCGCTTGGATAGGTAAAAGCATTCCGGAGTTATTACCACATAAAGTGACACATGTCAGATTTGAAAAATCGGCTTCGTCCTGAAGGCCAAAACAGGCTCAGTCCTGAAGGGGTTAAGTTATGAGCTTTTTTCTAAATATGTAAATGAGCCTTTATTAGACAAGTGGGTGTCAACAGCAGCAATTCTCCTGCAGTGGAGCTACCTCACAGCCTCTGATGCTGTCCTATTAGCATAAAGCATCTTCACACAGTGTGCGACACATTTTAGAGGGGAGGGGGATAACTTCAAACAGCCATATCTCGGGCTGCGGACCACCTAGAACAGCATATGGTGTTCTGGTGGCATATTAAAGAGGACATTATAATCTTTTATATGACACCAGGATCACAGTTCTATCTGTGACACAACCGGAGATATTGCCAGTTGAATACACAGTCGGCTATGGAAGCTGTATACTATAAGATCACGCTGTGTTGCTGGGCAGGAAAGGGGGAGAAGTTGTATGAGGCTGACCGGACAGAGTCATACAGAAAACATTACTCCGCCCGGAGTGAAAAGAAAGATTCACCTCATATTTGGCTATTAGAGCCAAATTAGCATATTTAGAAAAATGCTCATAACTTTGCAAATAATAAATGTTTTTGAAAAAAAAATCACACTGTAGTTATCAGCATCATAGCACCTATTAGATTAGTTAGGAGATAAGGAATTAATAAACTGGTGACAGAGCCTCTTTAAGGCTGTTCATAAACATTGAAGGGGTCATATGATATTAGCAGGGGCGTAACTAGGAAAGACTGGGCCCCATAGAAAACTTTTGACCGGGCCCCCCTCCCCTCAGTGCCACACCCCCTTGTAGATAGTGCCCCCTGTAGATTGTGCCATACAGACCCCCTGTAGATTGTGCCATACAGACCCCCTGTAGACAGTGCTATACAGCCCCCCTGTAGACAGTGCTATACAGCCCCCTGTAGACAGTCCTATACAGCTCCCCCTCTAGACAGTGTCACACCCCACTTGTAGATAGTGCTATTCGGCCCCCCTGTAGGTAGCGCAATACAGCTTCCCCTGTAGATTGCGCCATACAGCCCCCTCCTGTAGATAGCGCCATATAGCGACCCACAAACAGATAAAGTGAAAAGGTCATACTCCCCTAGGCCCCATTCCCGCTACGAACTGAGCAAATCAACGCCAACGGGATCCTTGCATAGGCCGGCGTGATCCAGTGACATCATCATGCCGACTTGCGCATAGATCCCGTGGAACGTGGCCTGTAGCATAGTAAATGGCAAAGTAGGGAGCTACCTCCCTGCTCTGCCATATCCTTCAATAGTATCTGCGTCCTAAGGACGCAGATACTATTGAATGTGGGTTCGCTACAGCTGTAGCAGTCATAGTGGCTGCTAGCGGCGCCACCAGGCATCGGGGGGCCGTGACGTCCGGCAGCACGGGCCCCGTAGCAGCTGCTATGGCTGCTACAGCGCTAGTTACACCAATGGATAATAGAAAAACATGACTGTTTTCTTCCAGAAATAGCACCACTCTTGTCCATAGGCTGTGGCCTGGTATTACAATTCAGCTCCATTTACTTAAATAAGGCTGAGCTACAAGCTCATGGACATACTGTAAGTGGCACTATTTCTGGAAAAAAGCAGCAATGTTTTTGTCATCTCATATAAAGCAGCCCATACACATTAGATTTAGCTGTTCAGATTGCATTTGTTTTCCCTAAAAATAGGTGCTAGATGTGTCTGGCAGCTACTCACTTCTCAATAGGAAATAATACACACAATAATTGGAGCCCTATGGGCATGCATGACCCACTGCCCTTGAATTAAATGGGTCACAGTGTCACACCAATAGATTTTTTTTCATGTTTCTGGGAGCAATACCATGCTTGATCTGTTGACCTGTTTTCTAATTTCTTTCCTGTCTTATCTTTTCCTGCCTTGATCTTTGTCTTTGTATCGATAGACCTCTACCTGCCGTGACCCCTTTTTCAGCTATCTTAGGACTGACTTTAATATAGCTGACTTCGAATTGAAATAGTATGGAAACACAGCTGCATACAGACAAAGTAAAGCATTATACACTGCCAAAATGTCTACAATTCTGCAGCATGATTGTTTGCTCCATGAAGGAGGAATGTTTACTTGCAGCCTGTATAGCAACCCATATTTGCCAAGGAAGTCTGGCAGCTTTTGGGGGTAGTGGTCTCTAAAAGGTACATTTATTCATTAAAGATTCTCATCACTTAAGAGAATAGTGGCCTACCCTTGTTTTTTACCTTTTTACTGCATTCTGTCTCTTTTCACAGGACTTGACAGCTCTTGTTTTTATTAAAGAGCGTCTTAAAGGGAAGGTGTCATGAATTTTTTTATTTTTTTTTTATCAAATTGCTTTTAGTATGGTATTAAAATAAATTTTATTTATTTGTGTTCTTGTGTTCTACTTTTTACTTTTTTCTTACTTTTACTTCTCTATGGGGGGCTGCCATTTTTTTTTTATCTCTGTACAGTGGAGGAAATAAGTATTTGATCCCTTGCTGATTTTGTAAGTTTGCCCACTGTCAAAGTCATGAACAGTCTAGAATTTTTAGGCTAGGTTAATTTTACCAGTGAGAGATAGATTATATAAAAAAAAATAAGAAAATCACATTGTCAAAATTATATATATTTATTTGCATTGTGCACAGAGAAATAAGTATTTGATCCTCTACCAACCATTAAGAGTTCAGCCTCCTCCAGACCAGTTACACGCTCCAAATCAACTTGGTGCCTGCATTAAAGACAGTTGTCTTACATGGTCACCTGTATAAAAGACTCCTGTCCACAGACTCAATTAATCAGTCTGACTCTAACCTTTACAACATGGGCAAGACCAAAGAGCTTTCTAAGGATGTCAGGGACAAGATCATAGACCTGCACAAGGCTGGAATGGGCTACAAAACCATAAGTAAGACGCTGGGTGAGAAGGAGACAACTGTTGGTGCAATAGTAAGAAAATGGAAGACATACAAAATGACTGTCAATCGACATCGATCTGGGGCTCCATGCAAAATCTCACCTCATGGGGTATCCTTGATCCTGAGGAAGGTGAGAGCTCAGCCGAAAACTACACGGGGGGAACTTGTTAATGATCTCAAGGCAGTTGGGACCACAGTCACCAAGAAAACCATTGGTAACACATTACGCCGTAATGGATTAAAATCCTGCAGTGCCCGCAAGGTCCCCCTGCTCAAGAAGGCACATGTACAGGCCCGTCTGAAGTTTGCAAATGAACATCTGGATGATTCTGAGAGTGATTGGGAGAAGGTGCTGTGGTCAGATGAGACTAAAATTGAGCTCTTTGGCATTAACTCAACTCGCCGTTTTTGGAGGAAGAGAAATGCTGCCTATGACCCAAAGAACACCATCCCCACTGTCAAGCATGGAGGTGGAAACATTCTGTTTTGGGGGTGTTTCTCTGCTAAGGGCACAGGACTACTTTACCGCATCAATGGGAGAATGGATGGAGCCATGTACCGTCAAATCCTGAGTGACAACCTCCTTCCCTCCACCAGGACATTAAAAATGGCTCGTGGCTGGGTCTTCCAGCACGAAAATTACCCGAAACATACAGCCAAGGCAACAAAGGAGTGGCTCAAAAAGAAGCACATTAAGGTCATGGAGTGGCCTAGCCAGTCTCCAGACCTTAATCCCATCGAAAACTTATGGAGGGAGCTGAAGATCCGAGTTGCCAAGCGACAGCCTCGAAATGTTAATGATTTACAGATGATCTGCAAAGAGGAGTGGGCCAAAATTCTATCTAACATGTGTGCAAACATCATCAACTACTAAAAATGTCTGACTGCTGTGCGTGCCAACAAGGGTTTTGCCACCAAGTATTAAGTCTTGTTTGCCAAAGGGATCAAATACTTATTTCTCTGTGCACAATGCAAATAAATATATATAATTTTGACAATGTTATTTTTTTTAATTTTTTTTTATTAATCTATCTCTCACTGGTAAAATTAACCTAGCCTAAAAATTCTAGACTGTTCATGTCTTTGACAGTGGGCAAACTTACAAAATCAACAAGGGATCAAATACTTATTTCCTTCACTGTATGTGTCGATTAACGACACATACAGAGATGGAATACGGCACATACAACCCCATAGAGAATGCAAACGGGAGCCGTTCCATTCTCTGCACCGTACGTCGCCTGTGTGGGAACGGCGCATGCGCCGCTCCCACACAGACCAAAACGAAGCTTCTTCGTAGAGCGAAATCCGGCGCCAATTTCATGTGGACCAGAAGCCGCTGCCGAACAGTAAGATGACGACTTCCGGCCACGGCTTCCGGCCATATGTTCAAGGAAGCGAAGGCGCAAGGCATAGGAGCGGAGGCGGCAGGAGCAGGTAATTTATGTTCGTGAATGTGATTTGTGTATTATGTTCGTGTATGTTCGTGTTATACTGTCTGCTCAGCACTGTATTTAATCCTCCTACACTATGCAGTGTAGGAGGTTTGAAGATTCAAACCCCTCCTTCTCTTGCCACTAGCCAGAATAAGGGAGGGGGGATTGTGTGAGGACACTAGAGAGAGTGTGTCTACCCCACATTTGCAGCATAAATGTAATGACGGGGTAAGGAGACAGACAGGTCAGCCCTAATCTACCCGCCACTCAGTCCCTGCCTACTTGCACGACCCGTCCTAGGCGACGGCGTACAACTGGGCGACGTTCCCTACGCTCAATACGTGCACGAGAGACAAACAGACAAGGGTACACAGATGCTAAGGGAAATGGGGCAGTTGCCCACGGCAACATTGTGAGTAACAAGAGTAGTGAACGAGCCGAGTCAAACAAGGAGTGTAGGAGGTACTAAACGCAGAGCAGGAGCGTAGTCAGTAAAGCCAGGCTCAAAATGAAGCTGAGGTCAATAGTAATAGCTGGAACAGCAGAGCCAGGAAACAAGAGAGAATCACAGGCAAAGACAAGAAGCAAATGAAGGTATACATGGACTGAGGGCGGGAGCTAGAACCGTCTGGCCAGGCTGTGATAGGTTCTCCCACTCCTCAGCCTACCAGCCTGAGTGGTAGCAGATCGAGTCACTCTAACAGACCTAGGAGCAGATGCAGACTGATTAACCACGGGCGTTGACACAGAAGCTGTGTCTGGCAGATCCTTTACAATAAAGCAATGAGGTTGCTTTACCACATTGACCATGCTGAAATTTTGGGAACTGCTCCCTCTAGTGACCAGCACATGGAAATGATATAAATTAGAGTCTAATTTATAATATTTCCTGACTTGTGAAAAAAATAAAAAAAATTAAAACAATGTGTAATCACTCAAATAATAATTTTTAACTAAAAAAAAATAAATAAATAATAATTCTAGCGACACATTCCCTTTAAAGCGGTTTCCCGAAATTCTATTTTTCAGTAAGCTCTTTTTTAATCTCCTTCCTTCTGTGGTGTCCAATAGTACTAAATGAAAACACTGCAGCAGCTCTCAGTCCATACCTCCCCCGCCCTCTCAACCTGTACAATGTATGGTACTTATGCACAAAAGGTAATAAGGTCATGGCCACAGGGAGAATGTTCAGCTAGGCACAGTGACCCTTGACAATATCGTGTTATTCACCTGCCAAACTATGGAACTGTATGCAACTGTATAGGCAAACATGTCTACATTCCGCAGGAGTTTCAAACAGTCTTACCAAACATAAACCCCAAACACGTTTCGAATTTAGCATTTAATCATCTGAAATGTTATTAGATATAAACGTGTATCACAAGACATTTAGGTGTTTATTTCTAACATGACTAAGAATATAGGTTGTGTAATGTAATATGATTTCTAACTTAATACAATGATGAAAAATTAAGTAAACTGCCATTTTAAAAAAACTTCTCTGTCAAAAGTGTCATACTTATTTGGATCATCTTGTTAATTACTTTATTAATATGTATTTTAATAGAAATATGCATGTAATTAATTTTAAAGTCATATAGTGCAAAATAATCAATACATCAACTACCAAAGTCCTCACCTATAGTTTTTTTATGTAGAGTCTTTCCGTAATTGAACATAAATCAGCTTGTATAAGAATCCAGCCTCTTGATTGAGTTGTTTCATTAACGCTATGAGATGAGACAAGCAAAACACTTGGGATAGAAATTAGATTGAGAACCACAGAGAAAATTCAAAGAGATGTTATGCGGTAAAATACCCTGTTTCTGCAACTAATTAGGGCTGCAGGGACAGTGGGGTAATGCAGTTTCTAGGTCATAATAAGTTTAAAGACTTTATCTCCTTTAACCAATGGCAGAAAAAAAAGGTTTCGAGAGCTATTTTACAATGCAATTATTTCCTTCCTTGAATTTTGTTCATATACTCGTGGTATAACCAGCCTATTGGGGTTACAACTTTAATTCTTATTCTTTCTAGATAATGTGACTTAAAGCACAAGCTTTGCACAATTGTCTCTAGGAGAGCTGAATTGTTGTTTTGCTTTAATAAGCAGTGGACTTTGCTGTAAATAATCTTGGATATCTAAGCTATTGCAGAATTGTAGAGATCTAAAGGGAAGAGTTCTAAAAACATTGAAAGGTCTAAGCCCTTTATATAAAGTGATTTGCGTATGAAAGAGTTACATTTTAATTAACTAACATAAGATTTGACCCGAGCATATTAGTAGGATTTTCCTTATGTGCACTTACAATGCATGCAGCTTAGATGGCGTGAGAACGGAAAACCAATGAATTGCTTAGTAGTACGAAGAAAATGTATACTTTCCAAGGAAAATAGTTATTCAAAGTGTAGGTGTACCTTTAAGGAGCCTAGATGAATATATTAAGAGATTATATAAATAGCAAGTCCATCGTATGGTATTATTTTCTATCATTTACTCTTAAAGGCTGAAGTCATGACTGCCCATAGTCTATCCATAAACTCAAAGCTTCAGATTTTTGTAAAATATCCAATAGACTGGTGATGGGAAGCTACTAGGAATTGTAATTCACCACAGCTCCATTGCTATACTATTGGGACACTCTGGCTTACAAAAAAAAACAATTTTGGTAAAAATTATTTTAGGATCAGGGTGGGCTTGGCCCATCGGAGTACCAGTGGGCCCTGACAATAATAGAGCCCCAAAAGTCCAGCAGAACAAAACCCCATTTGGAGAGTACTTTGGAGTCAACCACTTGCCGCTAGTACAGATGTGTCCTCGCCTACTTTCTCTCTAAATCCGTCATAACCTGAAATGTATGGCGCGATATGTGAAACAAACATGTAAAACATCTCACATCAAAGTATATATTGTGGATTGTGTGGTCCATGTCTAGTTTCTCACAATGCTAAACATGTAAAACATGTTTGCTATGAACTCAATTTAAAAACCACACATTTGCAAAGTCAGTATGGAGCCTTCTATAAAACACAAGGCCCTGTTCACACAGAGGAATTTGCAGGCAGAAAAAAATCTTCCTAAAAATTCCTTCAGGAATTTTGAGGCAGATTTTGACCTGCATGCACTTTCTTTCCGCGGTTTTCGTGGAGTTATTGCCAGTGGCCATTGAGGGCTGCGGGCAAAATACACAGCAAAAAACGCTTTCCCTGCCTCCCGTTGATTTCAATGGGAGGGCAGAGGCAGAACCGCGCCAAGGAAAAACATGCTGCTTTTTTCCCCGCAGGCGGCTAAAAGCCACCGCGGGAAAAAAATTACTCCGCCTCCCATTGAAATCAATGGGAGGCAATTTCGGCCATTTTTTGGAGCAGATTCCGACGTGGTTTCTGCATCAAAATCAGCGCCAAAAAACTCAGTGTGAACTGGCCCTAACAGAAAACAGTACAAAACTGTAAGAAAAAAGCTGCATTCCTTTACATGCTACCACAGTCAATTCCTTTAACTACCCATTGTAAAATAACAGTAATAATTACATTTGAGAGTACTCAAGTAAGAAATTACTTAATTGGTTAATCATAAAAATTCTTAGGAGAATGTGTCTAATTTAACAATTCAACCATGAACATTCCTCATTCAAATATGTTTTTGACACCAACAATTTATTATTTTAATTTACTTTACGGTGTGCACGACGGTGGCAAGCTATGCATTATTACAAGCTTAGTTGTACTATACTTTATTAGAAAGATTAACTGAGCCATTATCATTGTACTCCTGCTAAAGATTCATAACCATAATTGATTTTATTAAAAGTTTAACTTGCCCCTGCTGAATTAACATTCTACAAATCCTGTTCTAGCATAGCTTACATTTTCTACTTAATAATAATTCCCAGATTCATACATTTTTTAAGGTTTATTTAAACAGAACCATCTAATTCTGCAAAACATAAATTTCCTTTCAATCTCTGTTTGATTTACACTGCTGAGTGTTTGCTAATCATTTCAATTTATTGGAGTTACTGTAATATTTCTTTAATTGTCAATTTATAAACACTTATTTTAAATTGGAATTTTATTTAGTATTTTAATCATGCCAATTTGGTAATATAGTACAGTAATAAGGGTTATATAACAGTAATTTGACAATGTGGCTCCATTACAATTCATTCTTTCTTTCCTTTTTTTCTTTCCATGGTAGGTCATTGTATATGAGGGGAACCCTCTGGCTGGGGTTTTCTCTAGTTGTTGCACTGTATTTGGGGGCATCACTGGAAGCACTGAATAAGTACTAGCTGGAACACTAATAATATCATTTTCTTTCAATCATTTATATAGTGCCAACATATTCCCCAGCGCTGTACAGATTTTGTCATCATTCACATCGGTACCTGTCTGTTGGAGCTCACAATCTAAATTCCAAATTCACCTATCAGCCTGTTTTTGGAGTGTGGGAGAAAACGGGAGTACTCAGAGAAAACCCACACAAACATGGGGACACCATACAAACTCGATACTGATGTTGTCCTTGGTCAGATTCGAATCCAGGACCCACTGACCAATGAGCCACCATGCTGCCCTGTATATGCGTGAGCATATACGGTGCACCTAAGGTGTCAGAGTCCACGCAAATCCCTGTAGCTCTGGTTGGTGTAATAGTACATGGTATGAATGCCTGAAAAAAGTTTAATTTGTTACAGTTAAATGCAGTAAATAATGGACCACCTGCTTGGGAGAGTGGGATGAGCACAGCCTCTCTATTTCCTAGCCCCATTTCATAGTCACCCTAATGACATGGATACTGGGATTTGGCAAACATCGATTTAAACGAAGATTATGTATACATGTCATATCTTAAACTATTATCAAATATCTGCTGACCAATTGCAATTGACTGGGAAAATCTTGTTTACATTGACTTAATTTATGCTTTTGTTTCTGCAATGTTTTAACCCCTTAATGACCGGGCCTGAAAAGACCTTAAAGGGAACCTGTTACCAGAATTTTAGCTATAAAGCCAGCAATACCTGGTGAAAGTGGGTGAAAAATCATTGTCATCTAAGCTATAAACATGTTCTAAGTAAGCTATGTACCTTTAGTATTCCGTTTTTCAGTGGCCTCACACCGTATGCAAATGAGCAGAAAAGAGTCAAATCTTCATCCGAAAAGAGTCAGATTTTCATTCCTCCAGCGTCTCAGAGTGGACTCCACCTCCTTCTTTTTGATTGACAGCTCCTTAGCCAGTCAGGGCTGGTCAGGTGGCAGCGGTGGGCGGGGTTAAGAAGCTGCGTCCGAGGGAAAAATAATTACCATAAAAGGCAAGAAGAGTTTGAACGGCTATATTTACCGACAGAGGAGGACTTCAGGAAAGAAGAGAACAGGAACGAACTCTGGACAGCTGCGGCCATTGAGGGGTCAGGCGAGTTTAACAGGTAAGATGTTGATGACAGGATCCCTTTAATGAGCAGCTAAATTTTTCTGTTTTTGCCACTCTGCCTTTCAGCAGCCATAACTTTTTTATTTTTTCATTGACGTGGCTGTATGAGGCCTTGTTATATGCGAGAGAAATTGTATTTTTTCCCCACAGTTTGGGGTTAAAATTATTATTTTTTTACGGCGTGAATATAGGAAAAAGCGATTCTCAGCATTGTTTTTCTTGTTTATTTTTTATCCCGTTCAGGTTTTACTCTAAATAACCCATTAGATTAATTCTTCAGGTTATTACAGTTGTATGGATACCTAATATTTGTAGGTTTTTTGTTTTTATTTAATGTAGGGGCAATAAAATATATTTTATGCAAAATAATGACTTTTTTTCGGGGACTTTTTTTTATTTATTTTTGTTGTAACTTTTTTTTTTTTTTAATCCCATTAGGGATAACTTTATTTATAACTTTATTTTTTACTTGTAATGTATTAGCATACTCCTGTATGCTAATACATTACGCTGTGTCACTATGACACAGGCTGCTGTTAGGGCAGCACATAGTGTGCAGACAGCCCTGGGGTCCTTTCTAGGTCCCCAGGGCTGACTGCAGAGGGATTCCTGTTTGATCGCATCACCGGAATCCCGGTGATGCGATCAAAGAGGAGAATTCCCTTTGATCATGCTGCGGTAACGGACCGTGGTAATCAAATGGTTAAAAAGCTGGGGTTTGAATGTTTTCCGACCCCAGCTGTATTCAGGAGGCTTCTCTATGTTCAGGAGTTGTTAGTTACAGCTCTTGCTTAGAGGATGAGTGCTTACACGAGCGCTCATCAGCCTGATCTACAGCGACGCCAAAATACATAGTTTTAGACTGGGGACCTACACCGCCCGACGTCAAAAGACGGTGGGTGGTTGGGAAGGAGTTAAGGGCTTTATATCACATGTTAATATCTTGGACCCTTCAGGAAATCCCCCTCATTCATAGAAAGGTGATAACCAAAATTAAACTAGCAATCACATGCAGTATGAATACAATCTTGTATACATGTATGCGGTTAAACAGTAGGCTTTTGTCATCAAATGACAAAACTTCCATGACAAAGATTGTAAGATATGAACCCATATAATTGGTAGGACATACACCGCATTCCAAATTATTATGCTGATTTTCCTAAATAGTCGATGCAAATGACAGTCAGTATAATCTTCAAGCCATTAACCGTTGGGGTATAATGTAAATTTTATTGAACAAATCTCCTAATGATAACAGATTTTTTTTTATAAGTTAAAAACTCTAAATGCACTGTTTCAAATTATTAGGCACAACAGAGATCAAAACATTTTAAAGGTTGTAAAGAGAACTAAAATTGTAATTTGTTGAATTTGCAGCATCAGCAGATCATATTTACAGAACTCAACAAAAGCTCTTTCAATAAAAAAAAAACTTAACAGTCCAAGTTACATGTTAACATAGGACCCCTTCTTTGATATCACCTTCACAATTCTTGCATCCATTGAATTTGTGAGTATTTAGACAGTTTCTGCTTGAATATCTTTGCAGGATGTAAGAATAGCCTCCCGGAGCTTCTGTTTTGATGTGAACTGCCTCCCACCCTCATAGATATTTTGCTTGAGGATGCTCCAAAGGTTCTCAATAGGGTTGAGGTCAGGGGAACATGGGGGCCACACCATGAGTTTCTCTCCTTTTATGCCCATAGCAGCCAATGACACAGAGGTATTTTTTGCAGCATGAGCTGGTGCATTGTCATGCATGAAGATAATTTTGCTACGGAAGGCATGGTTCTTCTTTTTGTACCACGTAAGAAAGTGGTCAGTCATAAACTCTACGTACTTTGCTGAGGTCATTTTCACACCGTCAGGGACCCTAAAGGGGCCTACCAGCTCTCTCCCCATGATTCCAGCCCAAAATATGACTCCGCCACCTCCTTGCTGACGTTGCAGCCTTGTTGGGACATGGTGGCCATTCACCAACCATCCACTACTCCATCCGTCTGGACTATCCAGGGTTGCACGGCACTCATCAGTAAACAACACGGTTTGAAAATTAGTCTTCATGTATTTCTGAGCCCACTGCAACCGTTTCTGCTTGTGAGCATTGTTTAGGGGTGATCGAATAATAGCTTTATGCACACTTGCAAACCTCTGGAGGATCCTACACCTTGAGCTTCGCGGGACTCCAGAGGCACCAGAGGCTTCAAATACCTGTTTGCTGCTTTGCAATGGCATTTTAGCAGCTGTTCTCCTAATCCTATTAATTTTTCTGGCAGAAACCTTCCTCATTATGCCTTTATCTGAACGAACCCGTCTGTGCTCTGAATCAGCCACAAATCTTTTCACAGTATGATGATCACGCTGAAGTTTTCTTGAAATATCCAATGTTTTCATACCTTGTCCAAGGTATTGCACTATTTCACGCTTTTCGGCAGCAGAGTGATCCTTTCTCTTTCCCATATTGCTTGAAACCTGTGGCCTGCTTAATAATGTGGAACGTCCTTCTTAAGTAGTTTTCCTTTGATTGGGCACAGATGGCAAACTAATTATCACAGGTGTCTGAGATTGATTACAATGATCCAAAGAGCCCTAAGACACAATACCATCCATGAGTTTAATTGAAAAATGAATAATTAAATGTTTATGACACTTAAATCCAATGTGCATAATAATTTGGAACACGGTGTAGTCTCTGCATTTCCGCATATTATCACAAATATCACAACACCAGCCTTTTCAAATAGACTAAGAAATCCATGTATGTATGTATAGGAATATGCTCAGACAAAGTAAATATTTATTAGTGGATATGACTTAACCCCTTAATGACTGAAAAGGCCTTAATGACAAGCTACATTTTTCTGTTTTTGTCTCTCTTTTCAGCAGCCATAACTTTTTTATTTTTTCATTGACGTTGCTGTTATGTCTGCGGCTGCGGGCCGTCAGGTTCACTCTCCCCCTGAAGGCCGCGGCCATGGGTCGGTGAGCGCTGGACCCAGTCTCCTCCTTAGGAGACGCCAGCGCTCACTTCCACTCACCTCGGCCGGATCCCGTAAGGTGACCTATTAGCCCATGAGTGCCCTGGACTATAAGAGGGGTTCAGCCCCTTGCTACTATGCCTGAGCGTTGTTGTCGTACCCTAAGTCTGTCTATGCGATGGTCTCCTAGTGTGTTCCTGTTCTTTATACCTATATCCTGTGCTATCCTGGTCGTGTGCCGTGCTAAGCCAGAGTCGTGCTGTGCTGTATACCACGCCTGTCCTGCTACTCCACGCCTGACGCCTGCCTTGCTACTGTCCGAGCTGCCACAGGTACCCTATACGAACTATAGACTTTAGCCAGTGCCCTGTTGGCCAGCTTCCATACCGCCAAGGCAGTATGGCCCAGTGGGTCCTCGAACCCTACGTGACAGTACGCCCAGGCCATGGACCCCGCTGGTCGATTCAAGACCATGACGACGTCACAGGAGATGCGGGCGGATATGCTACACCTCCGGTCTCGACAGGACCAACTCCTCCAGGCGTTGAACATTCTAGCACATCGGCAGGAGGCACAAGCTGCCGTTCCACCTACTACACCTCCTGGCAGTGTTGATCCTCAGACTACACCTCCTGGCAGTGTTGACCCGCGTTTTTCTTTGCCACTTCCTGAGCACTATGATGCTATGATGGAGACGCAGGTACCTGTCGTGGATTTTTGAACCAGTGCCAGATCCACTTCAGCCTGTATACTAGGACATTTTTGTCTGATGGCGCAAGGGTCGCTTTCATCATCTCTCTCCTCACTGGCAAGGCCCTTGCATGTGCGAACCCTTTCTGGGAGAGACAGAGACCAGAGACCCGTGACTTCCAGGGCTTCCTCCGGACTTTTCGCATGGTGTTTGAGGAGCCTGGATGGGTCTCATCTGCAGCGGCTTCCTTGATTAACCTACACCAGGGAGACATCTCCGTGAGCGAGTACGCCATCCACTTCCGCACCCTGGCGGGAGAACTGTTATGGAACAATGAGGCCCTGGTGGCTGCATTCTGGCATGGACTGTCTCCTAAAATTAAGGACGAACTTGCCGCTCGATATGTGCCATCAACCCTGGACGAACTCATCCTTCTGTCCGCCCGGATTGATATGCGGATCCGAGAACGCCTCCAAGAGGTTCGTCGGGAGGGAGGCCTTCCTAGTCTGGCCCCTACTTTGCAGCAACCCCTGCTGTCCTCAGATGTCGATCCTCCTAAGGAGTCTGTGATGATGAACCAGTGTAAGCTATCCACCCAAGAGAGACAACGCAGATGCACTTCGGGACTCTGTCTATATTGCGGCCATGGTGGCCATCTTGTGCATCTGTGTCCACAAAAATCCCAAAGCCTAGGGTTGCTAGGAGAGACAAGCTGGGGTAAGAAAGGACTTCCGTCTAAATTGTCCATACCAGTGACCATAGTGTCCAGCGAGAGAACGCATCAGGTCTCTGCGTATCTGGACTCTGGATCCGCTGCTAATTTCATCCATAGAGACCTGGTGGATCTTCTTCAATTACCCACCACCCCCCTGGAGAGGCCATTGATGGTTGCATCGGTAAATGGACTACCTCTGCCAGACACAGTTATAGCTGTGACCAAGCCTCTGAGGCTCCAAGTGGGAGCTCTTCACTCTGAACTTCTGTCGTTCTATGTCCTATCCAAAGCTGTTAACTCTGTGTTGCTGGGCCTGCCTTGGCTCTGACTACATGCCCCAATCCTGGACTGGAATTCTGGAGAGGTTCTCCAGTGGGGCCCTGAGTGTCAAAGCCGATGCCTGGTGAAGATTCGTTCGGCTCAGCCTTCGCTGCTTCGGTCACTGTTAGGATTGCCGGGTCAATATGCTGCATTTTCGTACGTCTTCAGCAAGAGGGAGGCGGAGACATTGCCTCCACACCGGGCGTATGACTGATTCCTGGTGCCTCCCTTCCCCGTGGTAGGTTATATCCTCTCTCCTTGCCAGAGACTCTGTCCATGTCCGCCTATATGAAAGAGAACTTGGAGAGGGGCTTCATACGGAGGTCTTCCTCCCCGGCAGGAGCCGGGTTCTTCTTCGTCAAAAAGAAGGATGGTTCTCTTCGTCCTTGTATTGATTTGAGGTCTCAACCAGATCACGGTGAAAAATAAATATCAGTTGCCACTGATCTCAGAACTGTTTGATCGTATGGGTGGTGCCAAGATTTTTTCCAAACTAGACCTGCGTGGGGCTTACAAACTAGTCCGGATTCGCCAGGGTAATGAATGGAAGACTGAATTTAACACCCGTGATAGACACTATGAATATCTAGTAATGCCGTTTGGCTTGTGTAATGCTACCGCGATCTTCCAGGAGTTCGTTAATGACATTTTCCGTGACCTCCTCTATGTTTGTGTAGTAGTCTATCTTGATCATATCTTGTCTTTTTCTTCAGATCCTATGATGCATCAGAGACATGTCCGTCAAGTTTTGCTGCGGTTAAGGGAGAATCGTCTGTACGCTAAGTTGGAGAAGTACGTTTTTGCAAAAGATGCTCTACCCTCCTGGGCTACATCGTCTCAAATTGAGGTCTCGAGATGGATCCTGAAAAGGTAAAGTCTGTCCTGGAATGGCCTTTAGGGCCAGACAGCGCTTTCTGGGATTCACCAATTTCTACAGACAGTTTATTCCAAACTTCTCCTCACTGACTTCTCCTATCTCTAACCTCACTAAGAAGGGCATGAACTCCATGGTGTGGACTCCTGAGGCAGAGTCCGCATTCAATAGCCTGAAGAGTGCCTTCACGTCAGCCTCTATCCTCCATCATCCAGATGTTTCTCTTCCTTTATCGTTGGAGGTGGACGCATCCTCTGTCGGTGCCTCCTGTTCCAGAGAGGCTCCAAGGGCAAGTCAATGGTATGTGGATAGTTTTCTAAGCTCTTCTCTTCCGCAGAACGCAACTACTCGATTGGTAATCGGGAGTTACTGGCCATCAAATTGGCTCTGGAGGAGGGGGTTTGGTCCTGAAGAGAGGTCCTGGGAGCCAGAGGAAAACCTCAATGCTCCTACTCTTCTGAAGAAATTTCTCTCTCGCTCTGGTCCCAAGAAGAGGGGGCATAAGAGGGGGGATACTGTCATGTCCGTGGCTGCGGGCCGTCATGTTCACTCTCCCCCTTATGGCCGCAGCCCATTAGATTAATTCCTTAGGTTATTATGGTTGTGTAGATACCTAATATGTGTAGTTTAATATGTAGTAATATGTTTTTTGTTTTTATGTAATGTAGGGGCAATAAAATATATTTTATGCAAAATAATGACACCTGTTTTTGGGACATTTTTTTTATTTATTTATGTCACTTTTTTTTAAATCCCATTAAGTGATATCTTTACTTACAACTTAATTGTTTTACTTATTATATATTAGCATACTCCTGCATGCTAATACATTTTACTGTGTCATTATAGTGTGCCCAAACAGTAGGCAAACTGAACAGGCAGCTCTGGGGTTCTTTGTAGGTCCCCAGGGCTGACCAGGGTCTATACTTTACTGTTAAGTCTTTGCATATCTTTCTGGAGATACAGCTCCAGGCTTCTGCTATATATTCATTCGAGTATACACATTTATGGCATGACTGACAGTATGATTCTTGTTTGGCATTTTTTGATTTATTGTATATATGCCATTTGTCAATAAATCCCATGTTGTCCACTGTGCATATTTTAATTGTTTGTGGTTTTTAGGTCTTGATGGCCAAAATGTTCTTGTATTTATTGTAATAAAGGATTATATATTTTTGCAAATTCTTTGGTTGTACTGGGTTTTATATTTTACCCTTAGGGGTGCATATATCTGTCCTCACATACAGTTATAGGTATTTAATGCTAATACATTTTACTGTGTCATTATAGTGTGCCCAAACAGTAGGCAAACTGAACAGGCAGCTCTGGGGTTCTTTGTAGGTCCCCAGGGCTGACTGCAGAGGGAATCCCTGGTCTTTAATTACCGGTTTTCCTATGGCGAGTTCAAAGAGGTGAGCTCCCATTGATCATGCCCGGCATGATCCTACATATTCCTAGATGTACACTACCGTTCAAAAGTTTAGGGTTACTTAGAAATTTCCTTATTTTTGCAAGAAAAGCACAGTTTTTTTCAATGAAGATAACATTAAATTAATCAGAAATACACTCTATACATTGTTAATGTGCTAAATGACTATTCTAGCTGCAAACGTCTAGTTTTTAATGCAATATCTACATAGGTGTATAGAGGCCCATTTCCAGCAACCATCACTCCAGTGTTCTAATGGCACATTGTGTTTGCTAACTGTGTTAGAAGGCTAATGGATGATTAGAAAACACTTGAAAACCCTTGTGCAATTATGTTAGCACCGCTGTAAACAGTTTTGCTGTTCAGAGGAGCTATAAAACTGACCTTCCTTCGAGCTAGTTGAGAATCTGGAGCATTACATTTGTGGGTTCGATTAAACTCCCAAAATGGCTAGAAAAAGAGAGCTTTCATGTGAAACTCAACAGTCTATTCTTGTTCTTAGAAATGAAGGCTATTCCATGCGAGAAATTGCCAAGGAACTGAAGATTTCCTACAATTGTATGTACTACTCCCTTCAGAGGACAGCACACACAGGCTCTAACCAGAGTAGAAAGAGAAGTGGGAGGCCCCGCTGCACAACTGAGCAACAAGACAAGTACATTAGAGTCTCTAGTTTGAGAAATAGACGCCTCACAGGTCCTCAACTGGCAGCTTCATTAAATAGTACCCACGAAACGCCAGTGTCAACGTCTACAGTGAAGAGGCGACTTCGGGATGCTGGCCTTCAGGGCAGAGTGGCAAAGAAAAAGCCATATCTGAGACTGGCTAATAAAAGGAAAAGATTAATATGGGCAAAAGCACACAGACATTGGATAGAGGAAGATTGGAAAAACGTGTTATGGACAGACGAATCGAAGTTTGAGGTGTTTGGATCACACAGAAGAACATTTGTGAGACGCAGAACAACTGAAAAGATGCTGGAAGATTGCCTGACGCCATCTGTCAAGCATGGTGGAGGTAATGTGATGGTCTGGGGTTGCTTTGGTGCTGGTAAAGTGGGAGATTTGTACAAAGGTAAAAGGGATTTTGAATAAGGAAGGATATCACTCCATTTTGCAATGCCATGCCATACCCTGTGGACAGCGCTTCATTGGAGCCAATTTCATCCTACAACAGGACAATGACCCAAAGCACACCTCCAAATTATGCAAGAACTATTTAGAGAAGAAGCAGGCAGCTGGTATTCTATCTGTAATGGAGTGGCCAGCGCAGTCACCAGATCTCAACCCCATAGAGCTGTTGTGGGAGCAGCTTGACCGTATGGTACGCAAGAAGTGCCCATCAAGCCAATCCAACTTGTGGGAGGGGCTTCTGGAAGCATGGGGTGAAATTTCTCCCGATTACCTCAGCAAATTAACAGCTAGAATGCCAAAGGTCTGCAATGCTGTAATTGCTGCAAATGGAGCATTCTTTGACGAAAGCAAAGTTTGAAGGAGAAAATTATTATTTCAAATAAAAATCATTATTTATAACCTTGTCAATGTCTTGACTATATTTTCTAGTCATTTTGCAACTCATTTGATAAATATAAGTGTGAGTTTTCATGGAAAACACAAAATTGTCTGGGTGACCCCAAACTTTTGAACGGTAGTGTATGTTTTAAATTTCATAATACAGAGTACCAAATCCAACTGAAAGTAGTACCCCAAAAGTTGCATTTACTTAATATTTAGACAAGTCAGCAGTTGCTATTACCGAAACATGGCGCAATAGGAAAGCATGTTGAACTTTGCAATTGTGATGCTTTGTGAAGGATTATCTCATTTTGAGTTCTAGGCCAGAATTCTTCCCATGCTAGAACTACAGTATATTCTACATTAAAATGCTGATCATACTTAGGATTTTTCTGACAAATTTCTGGGTGAAATTATGAGTTACTGCCAAGTTTTCAGAATCTTTTTTAATTTTATAATTTGAGGTACATATGTGTCTACCCTTACATTTGCTTGAATTTGGTTTAGGATTTTAATTTCTCACGATACAAATTCAATACAATATTGCGACATGCTAGAAAAACCTTTTAACCCCTTCGTCACGTCATGGAAAGCCAGTGCATCCCGCAAAATGTCGCATACTTACGACAAATGTTTGGCACCGGCTCAGAAGCTGACTCAGTGCCATAATCGCCGGATCTCAGCTGTATCTGACAGCTGACATCTGGCTGTAATGGCGGGGACCGAAATTAGCTTCGATCCCCGCCAATAACCCCTTAAGTGCAGAGCTCAAACGCGAGTGCTGCACTTAAGGTGTTTGCAGCTCATCGGAACCCCGGCAATGAAAACGCCGGGGTTCTGGTGGCTGCAATGGCAACCGGAGGCCTAATACTGGCCTCCCGGTCTGCCTATCACCGAAGCCGGTCAAGATCTGCCCGGCGGCGGAGCCTGATCGGCTTCCGTAGCCGGCGGCAAGATGGTGGAAGTCGTCAGCGGTGGAAGTCAGTTGTATGTTACAGCTGACCTCCACCTGTAACGGCAGGAACCGGAGCTAGCTCCGATCCCTGCCATTAACCCCTTTGATGCAGCAATTGAAAGCTATTGCTGCATCATAGCGGTTACTAGCACAATGGTCTCCTGCTCTGCCATTACGGAAGCCGATTTAGGCCCGCCGGGAGGCGAAGCCTAATCGACTTGCTGTCGGTGAATGACTGACAGATCTAATACATTGCACTACGTAGGTAGTGCAATGTATTAGAAAAATAAAAATCTGACCGTTGGACCTTCAAGTCCCCTAGTGGGACTTGAGAAAAAGTGTAAAAAAAAAGTATAAAAAAGTGTAAAAGAAAGTGCAAAAAATAAAAGTTTGAAAACAATAAAAGTTTCAAGTAATAAAATAAAACACAATCCCCCTTTTACTCTTATCAAGTCCTTTATTATTGAAAACGAATAATAAACCATACGCATTTTGTATCGCCGCGACCGTAACGACCTGAGGTATCAAAATATTATATTATTTATTGCTCGCGGTGAACAGCGCAAAAAAAAAAACGTAAAAAACTTTACCAGAGTTTATGTTTTTTGGTCACTTTGCCCTACAAATATTGGAATAAAAAGTGATCAAAAAGTCGCACGTATCCAAAAATGGTACCTATAAAAACTAAAGCTCGTCCCACAAAAAACAAGCCCTCATACAGCTCCGTCGACAAAAAAATTAAAAAGTTATTGTTCTCACAACTTGGCAACAGAAAAAAATACATTCTTTTTACAAAAGTAATTTTATTGTGCAAAAAGTTGTAAAACATAAAAAAGTGCTATAAATTAGGTATCGCCGGAATCGTACTGACCCGCAGAATGAAGTTAACATGTAATTTATAACGCATGGTGAACCCCGTATAAAAAAAACTAAAAAAGCTGTGCCAGAATTGCGTTTTTTTGTTTACCTGGCCTCCCAAAAAATAGGATAAAAGGTGATCAAAAAGTTGCATGTACCCCAAAATGGTACCAATAATAACTACAGCTCGTCCCACAACAAACCAGCCCTCATACCACTACGTCTATGAAAAATAAAATTAGTTATGGCTCCAATAAGTCAGGAAATAAAAAAATATGCAGTTGTGCAGGTCCGAGGGGAACATTTCTTCTGTTTCAAGAGGCGATTTATCAAGGACCTAAAATTAGGGAACCAGGAAGGGGAGAGCCCAAACATATCCGCTGGAAGCGACGGTGCCCGTATTATACCAGGACAACACTTTCCCTGCAAAATTCCCCAAACTGCAAAGGTGCGGAGTGTGGACCAAAAGGGGGATAAGAAAGGATGCCATATATCAGTGCGACACCGGCCTGTGCAGAAAGGATTGCTTCACAGCATAACACACATCTATGGATCATTTTTTTATTTTATTTACCCCATTATTATACCACCTGACTATGCCCCTTATATACTCCGCCCGGCTTACATGTACCCCCACATTATAAATGGAAACACCAGCAATACTCAAATAAATCTACTACCTAGCAAAATCCGCTCTCCAAAAGGCAAATGGTGCTCCGTCCGCTCTAAACCCCACAGCGTGCCCTAACAGCAGTTTCCTGCCGCATATATGGCATCGTCATACCCGGGAGAACCCTTTTAACAATTTTTGGGGTGTGTGTCTCCAGCGTCATAAGCTGGGCATGACATATTTGCCACTGAATGGCATATCTAGGGAAAAATATACATTTTTAATTTGCACTATCCGCAGTGCAATCATTTATGGAAAGGACCTGTGGGGTGAAAATGCTCACTACACCCCTTAATAAATGCCTTGAGGGGTGCAGTTTCCATAATGGGGTCACCTATCAGGGGTTTCTTTTTATTATTTCACATCAGAGCCTCTGCAATTGTAAACCAATACTTTGTAAATCGCCAAATTAGGCCTCAATTTGACATGGTACGCTTTCACTCCTGAGCCTGGACGAATGTCCAGGCAAAAGATTAATGCCCCATGTAGGGTGTTTCTAAGACCAGGAAACCCAGCATAATAATTAGAGAGCTGTCTTGTTATGGTGGCACAAGCCGGGCACCACATATTGGCATATATATGGAAAAAATCCCATTTTCACTCTGCAACATCGAGTGCACACCAATTTCTGCCAATCATCTGCAGGGTTAAAATGCTTACTACACCCCTAGGTAAATGCATTGAGGGGTGTAGTTTCCAAAATGGGGTTACTTCTGGGGGGTTTCCATTGTTTTGGGCCCACAGGCGCCCAAAAACCAATCCAGCAACATCTGCACTCCAAATGGCGGTCCTTCCCTTCTGAGCCCTGCCGTTTGCCCAAACAGCAGTTTATGACCACGTGTGGGGTATTGCCTTACTCGGGAAAAATTGCTTTTCAAATGTTGGGTTCTTTTTTTCCTTTATTTGTTGAGAAAATGAAAAAAGTTGCGCTAAAGCTACGTCTTATTGAAGAAAAAGGATTATTTTTTTTTCACTGCCCAATTTTAATAAATTCTATGAAACATCTGTGGGGTCAAAACGCTCACTACACCCCTAGATGAATTCCTCAAGAGGTATAGTTTCCTAAATGGAGTAACTTTTTGGGTGTTTTCATTGTTTTGTCCCCTCAGGGGCTTTGCAAATGTGACGTGGCCTCCGCAAACCATTCCTGCTAAATTTGAGCTCCAAAAGCCAAATAGCGCTCTTTTCCTTCTAAGCCCTGCCGTGTGTCCAAACAGCCGTCTATGACCACATGTGGGGTCTTATTTTACTCGGGAGAAATTGCTTTACAAATTTTGTGGTGCGTTTTCTCCTTTAGTCCTTGTGGAAATGTGAAAAAAAATCACTAAACCTACATTTTCTTTGAAAAAATGTAGATATTAATTTTCACGGCCTACTTCCAATAATTTCTGTAAAAAACCTATGCGGTCAAAATGCTCACTATACCCCTAGATAATTTCCTTAAGGTGTGTAGTTTCCCAGATGGGGTCACTTTTGGGGGATTTTCACTGTTTTGGCACCCCAAGGGCCCTTCAAACCTGACATGGTGCCTAAAATATATTCTAACAAAAATAAGGCCCCAAAATCCACTAGGTACTCCTTTGCTTCTGTAGCCTGTGCTTCAGTCCAGTAGCACGCTACGGCGACAGGTGGGATATTTCCTAAAACTGCAGAAACTAGGCAATAAATATTGAGTTGCATTTCTCTGGTAAAACCTTCTGTGTTATAAAAAAAATTGTATTAAAAATTTATTTCTGAAAAAAAATATGAAATTTGTAAATTTCACCTCTACTTTGCTTTAATTCCTGTGAAATGTGTAAAGGGTTAAGATATTTTCTAAATTCTGTTTTAAATACTTTGAGGGGTGAAGTTTTTAAAATGGGGTGACTTTTTGGGGGTTTCTAATATATAAGGCACTCAAAGCCACTTCACAACTGAACTGGCCCCTTGTAAAAATAGCCTTTTGAAATTTTCTTGAAAATGTGAGAAATTGCTGCTAAAGTTCTAAGCCTTGTGATGTCATAGAAAAATAAAAGGATGTTCAAAAAACGATGCCAATCTAAAGTAGACACATGGGGGATGTTAATTAGCAACAATTTTGTGTGGTATAACTGCCTGTCTTACAAGCAGATACATTTAAATAGAGAAAAATTCTAATTTTTGAAATTTTTCGCTACATTTTGGTGTTTTTCACAATTAAATACTGAACATATCGAGCAAATTTTGCCAGTAACTTAAAGTGCAATGTGTCACGAGAAAACAATCTCAGAATCGCTTGGATAAGTGAAAGCATTCCAGAGTTATTACCACATAAAGTGAAACATGTCAGATTTGAAAAATGAGGCTCTGTCAGGAAGGTCAAAAGTGGCTAAAGAGGGAAGGGGTTAAAGGCTGCAATTTCCATCACAACAACAGGGTGACCACACATAGACACATTTGGCATAGACATCTCGTGGCTTAGTATCGCAAAATTTTGTTTTTTTTCAAAGCTGGTCATCTTGCGCGGCACATCTCAGAATACGTTGGGTTTAGAGTTAAGTTAAGGAAGGACACATCTGTACAAAGACTTTTTAGAATACCTCAACATGGCATATAAAATAAAAACCTCATGGTTTTTTTTAAAACCACTATTCAGTTTACCGTTTTATTACCAGAACATACAGTGAAGGAAATAAGTATTTGATCCCTTTCTGATTTTGTAAGTTTGCCCACTGTCAAAGGCATAAACAGTCTAGAATTTTTAGGCTAGGTTAATTTTACCAGGGAGAGATAGATTATATTTTTAAAAAAAGAAGAAAATCACATTGTCAAAATTATATATATTTATTTGCATTGTGCACAGAGAAATAAGTATTTGATCCCTTTGGCAAACAAGACTTAATACTTGGTGGCAAAACCCTTGTTGGCAAGCACAGCAGTCAGACATTTTTTTGTAGTTGATGATGAGGTTTGCACACATGTTAGATGGAATTTTGGCCCACTCCTCTTTGCAGATCATCTGTAAATCATTAAGATTTCGAGGATGTCGCTTGGCAACTCGGATCTTCAGCTCCCTCCATAAGTTTTCGATGAGATTAAGGTCTGGAGACTGGCTAGGCCACTCCATGACCTTAATGTGCTTCTTTTTGAGCCACTCCTGTAATGATAGGGGTAGGGAAACGGACAAGTGTGCCCTAATCTACCCGCCACTCTGTCCCTGCCTACTTGCAATGACCCGCCCTAGGCGACGGGGTACAACTGGGCGGCGGTCCCTACGCTCAGTAAGTGCATGAGACAAACATACAAGGGAATATAAAGCAAAGGGAAAGGGGCAGTTGCCCACGGCAACACCGTGAGCAACAGAGAGGTGAACGAGCCAAGTCAAACCAGGAGAGGACGAGGTACCAAATGCAGAGCAGAAGAGTAGTCAGAAAGCCAGGGTCAGAATGGAGCAGGATCAAATTGTTAGGAGCTGTAGCTGGGCCAGGAAACCACACGGAAAGAATCACAAGCAAGGAGGAACAGGAAAGGCAGGTATAAATAGACAGAGGGCAGGAGCTAGCTGAGTCTGGCCAGGCTGCCATAGGCTCTCCCACTCCTAAGCCTGCCAGCCTGAGTGGTGGAAGCTGGAGTCAGTCTCAGAGAGATAGACTCAGGTGAAGACTGATTACCTATGGAAGTTAACCCCGAAGCTGTGCCTGGCAGATCCTTTACAACTCCTTTGTTGCCTTGGCTGTATGTTTCGGGTCATTGTTGTGCTGGAAGACCCAGCTACGAGCCATTTTTAATGTCCTGGTGGAGGGAAGGAGGTTGTCACTCAGGATTTGACGGTACATGGCTCCATCCATTCTCCCATTGATGCGGTGAAGTAGTCCTGTGCCCTTAGCAGAGAAACACCCCCAAAACATAATGTTTCCACCTCCATGCTTGACAGTGGGGACGGTGTTCTTTGGTTCATAGGCAGCATTTCTCTTCCTCCAAACACGGCGAGTTGAGTTAATGCCAAAGAGCTCAATTTTAGTCTCATCTGACCACAGCACCTTCTCCCAATCACTCTCAGAATCATCCAGATGTTCATTTGCAAACTTCAGACGGGCCTGTACATGTGCCTTCTTGAGCAGGGGGACCTTGCGGGCACTGCAGGATTTTAATCCATTACGGCGTAATGTGTTACCAATGGTTTTCTTGGTGACTGTGGTCCCAGCTGCCTTGAGATCATTAACAAGTTCCCCCGTGTAGTTTTCGGCTGAGCTCTCACCTTCTTTAGGATCAAGGATACCCCACGAGGTGAGATTTTGCATGGAGCCTCAGATCGATGTCGATTGACAGTCATTTTGTATGTCTTCCATTTTCTTACTATTGCACCAACAGTTGTCTCCTTCTCACCCAGCGTCTTACTTATGGTTTTGTAGCCCATTCCAGCCTTGTGCAGGTCTATGATCTTGTCCCTGACATCCTTAGAAAGCTCTTTGGTCTTGCCCATGTTGTAGAGGTTAGAGTCAGACTGATTAATTGAGTCTGTGGACAGGAGTCTTTTATACAGGTGACCATTTAAGACAGCTGTCTTTAATGCAGGCGCCAAGTTGATTTGGAGAGTGTAACTGGTCTGGAGGAGGCTGAACTCTTAATGGTTGGTAAGGGATCAAATACTTATTTCTCAGTGCACAATGCAAATAAATATATATCATTTTGACTATGTGATTTTCAGTTTTTTTTTAATATAATCTATCTCTCACTGGTAAAATTAACCTAGCCTAAAAATTCTAGACTGTTCATGTCTTTGACAGTGGTCAAACGTACAAAATCAGCAAGGGATCAAATACTTATTTCCTTCACTGTAGCTCTACTATGGCTGCTGCCGTGCCTTGCCTCATATGACATATGTTAAATTCTATCCATTTAGGACATCAAGCATAGGCTAAAGATAAACCTAATGGACAGTTCCAGATCCAGAACCCAACATTGTATTAATTAATAGATTCTGATATAATACCAAGATAAGCAACAGTTCTTTTTCAACACTTTTCTAGGTCGAAAAGTGTTGGAAAACTTTAATAAATTAGTTCCACTCGGCATGACTCTGAAGTAGAGATGAGCGAACTGGGACAACCGAACCCGGTTTCGGTCCGAACATCGGGAAAAGTTCGGTTCGCAGCGAATCCGAACTTCACCGGGTTCGGCCGAACACGTTTTGACCAAACCCGTCGGAGATAGTCACTGTCCAGTGTGCTGAAAGAGTTAAACGATCGGCAGTAACTGTTTCAGCACCCTGGACAGTGACTTCTGATCACAATATACATCAACGTGTAAAAAAAATAGAAGTTCCTACTTACGATAACTCCCTGCTTCTTCCTCAAGTCCGACCTCCCGGGATGACGATTCAGTCCAAGTGGCCGCTGCAGCCAATCACAGGCCAATCACAGGCCACATGGACTGCCTCGTCATCCCGGGAGGTCGGACTGGACGCGTCCCTCTATTGACATCCAGCCCGATTGTGATTGGCTGCAGAAACAGATGACCTTCTTGTGAGATATTGAGGTCAACCACCTGACAATGAAACCGCTGCAATGTCCCTCCAATTCCTTAGAATAAGTTAATAAAAGGATAATGAGAAAAGGCAATAACAGAAGTAATAGTAAAACAGAAAATTGAAGGATAAAACCGTAATTACTTCTCGTGGTGCAACCATGAAAACACCTTATTGTTAACAGCTTTATTTTACATGTGTCTATACACAAGCTGAACATTTGTCAGTCATTGTTAAAAATGTCTAACTGCACACAGCTCCGCCATGAGCATTGAGCCTATACAGAGGCAGACATCATCCTTGTACCTCTGTACTATATAGCTATAGGCACTCCGTGTACTATTACAGGTTACCTTCATATCAGGCTGCAGCCAATCACAATCGGGCTGGATGTCAAGAGAGGGACGCGTCACCAAGGCAACGGTGACGCGTCCCTCTCTTGACATCCAGCCCAATTGTGATTGGCTGCAGCCTGTAATGAAGGTAACCTGTAATAGTACACGGAGTGCCTATAGCTACATAGTACAGAGGTACAAGGACGATGTTTCTGCAGCCAATCACAATCGGGCTGGATGTCAAGAGAGGGACGCGTCACCGTTGCTGGATGATGTGGCAGTCCATGTGACCACTGCAGCCCGGGATTGGCCTGTGATTGGCTGCAGCCTGTGATTGGCCTGTGATTGGCTGCAGTGGACACTTGGACTGAATCGTCATCCAGGAATGTCGGGCCGGATGTCGAGAGGGACGCGTCACCAAGGCAACGGCCGGGAGACCGGACTGGAGGAAGCAGGAAGTTCTCGGTAAGTATGAACGTCTTTTTTTTTTACAGGTTACTCTATATTCTGATCGGAATTCACTGTCCAGGGTGCTGAAACAGTTACTACCGATCAGTTAACTCTTTCAGCACCCTGGACAGTGACTATTTACTAACGTCGCCTAGCAACGCTGCCGTAATGACGGGTGGACACATGTAGCCACCCGTCATTACGGCAACTCCATAGACTTCTATGGGCTGCCCGTGCCGTTATTACGGCCTGAAATAGGACATGTTCTATCTTTTTCAATGGCACGGGCACCTTCCCGTAAGAAAACGGGAAGGTACCCTTGGCCAATAGAAGTCTATGAGCCCGTTATTACGGGTCGTAAATACGACCCGTAATAACGGGAGTTTTTACGGTCATGTGCATATATGCAAATGAGCTTTGAAATGGACAACTCAGCATTTTTTTTTCGTTATGTCCAACTGGGCGTGTATTGTGTTTTTAACTGGGCGTGTTTATGTGTATGACGCTGACCAATCAGTGACCAGTCAGCGTCATACACTCCTCAACATCTGCACGCTCCCCTCCTGAAATATTCTGTTCTGCTGTGAACTCTTCTCTTGCCATTACGTAGCTCTCAGTCTGTTACCTCTCCTCCACTCCTGTCCTCAATAACACCTTCACATGATTGGCAAGTCACCACCCCGCACAAGATCCGCACGCTCATTTCCTGAAATACTCTGTGCTGCCTTAAACTCTGTGGACAGGTCAGGATCCTGTTTCTTTTAAATGCTGCTTGGGAACCCGCTCTATCCACTATATAAGGCTGCATCTCCATCCTCTTCTGCCCCAGTCACTTATTCCCAAGCACTGTAGCACAGCCTTATATAGTGGATCGAGCGGGTACCCCAGCAGCATTTAAAAGAAACAGGATCCTGACAGTTTAAGGCAGCACAGAGTATTTCAGGAGATGAGCGTGCGGATCTTGTGCGGGGTGGTGACTTGCCAATCATGTGAAGGTGTTATTGAGGACAGGAGTGGAGGAGAGGTAACAGACTGAGAGCTACGTAATGGTAAGAGCAGAGTTCACAGCAGCACAGAATATTTCAGGAGAAGAGCGTGCAGATGTTGAGGAGTGTATGACGCTGAGAGGCCGCGTCAGCCTGTAATTGGCTGCAGAGGCCGCTGCAGCCTGTGATTGGCTGCAGAGGCGGTCACGTGACGTGCGTGACCACCACTACAGCCTGTGATTGGCTGCAGCGGCGACATGGATGAAACGTCAGGCCGGACAGGAGGAATGTAAGTATGAACGTATTATTATTATTTTTTTATTACATTAAAATTGTATTTTCCGCGCGCCGAGCATGGTACTGTCAAGGTTGCTGAAAGAGTTAGTGCAGCCCATTAACTCTTTCAGCACCCTGGACAGTACCATGCTCGGCGCATGGAAATTACAGGTTCGGTAAGAACTAGTTTGGTCCGAATCGAACGTTTTCGTGAAATTCGGCGAACCAACCGAACCGAACTTTTCATAAGTTTGCTCATCTCTACTCTGAAGCTTCACCCACTTATTCCGATACATTGGTATATGTTGTAAAAGTAGTGCAGGAGTCTCATAAATATGACATTTGACCGATATATTACAATGTAGTTTCACCAGAAACCTGGTGTAAATACATTGATACATCTTCCCCATTGTATCATCTAATTTCTGTAGCTTTCTCATAAGCCTTCATCTTAAGTGTTAATATACAGTCTCTCCAAACTTGAATCATCCTTGTATTTTAAGACATATTTTTGAATAATCATCTTCTACAGGTTGGTATGTTGAACAAGATAAACAACCTGTTCGTGTGTGTGCTTCTATTAATCCAAAGCCTGCAAATCTGTGACTTCACTGCAGTCCCAAGTGCACACTGCTAATTCTTTAGAGACACAGCCCACATAGACAGAATACTATTTTTGTGTGTGGATATATTGAATGGAGAATGCATCCTTCAAACTAGAGTTATTTCAAGATGCTGTCCTATATATATAGGACACCATGCATGTAAAGAGAGAATATCATACTTAAGCGGCAGAACAGATCAGTTCATTAGAAAAAAACTAAACAGATGAAAAACAGATTTCTTAGACCTCCTGCTAGAATTAGATCACATACAACATAGTTGTTCAAATAATGTTCTCCTATTATCATATGAAAGCAAATTAAACGCTTTATACTCACATAAATCATACTGTTTGGTGAATATTGTTTATTGTCAAGCTTAATGATACAAGTCTATCCTTCTTAATGAAGCCTGTCTAATAATCTATCATTCTGAACCATTAACCCACAGAAAATGTTGATTACTGACAAAATAGTGCAAAGGTTTGCAACAATCATGTTATTACCCTAATAATGCAACATAATTAACTATGTTAATTTATGCAACTTTGCTTTTCATTTACTTAAAACAATCACTAGCCCTTAGAAGTAATAAAAAATAATATAGAACCACACATTTTCTTCATAAAACTGTAACTATATAATTTAATGTAAGAAATACAAACAAACTATATATACCTAATGAAGCAAAAACATACAAAATAATATAATGTTTAATATTTTTAACAGAAAAAATAATTGAGTTTCAATATTTTCCTTAGGCAGGCTTACAAATAACTAATAGCATAACAATTAAAGATGTTGACAAATGTACATTAGCAGGAAGTAGGGGACAGATGGAAGGGAGTATGACTGCAGGATCAAACTACTCACAAGTTTGTTTGTAGAACGTAACCACGGAGATAAATAGGTCTGCATAACAGCTATATACACAAAACAGTAGGAGATTTTTATATCTCCATTCCTCGATTTTTACTATTAAATTCTATATGAATCTGATGGGGAAAAAAAATGTCTTGCTGCATCGGATGTCATATTACAGATATTGTCTCCTAGAAGCAATCAAAATTTGGAAATTGCATCTCCTTCTCCTCCATCTTCATGTACGGTCCATACTTAATTTTTTTCAGGTAATGTGTCATATGCACAGAAATGATGCATGGATGTACGAGGAAATGGCCAAGTACTATATATTGGTGCACATATGACAAATATTCATTTGTTGAGGCATAGGACCGAAAACAGTGCATTAAAAAAGCAAAAATAAAGAATAAATAGTTAAAGTGTTTGGTGATGTACAGAAGAAAATTACATTCCCAAAATATTATTTTCCCATGATCTAAAAAAAGAAAAAAAGTAACATAATTGGCATCGAGAAATCAGAACCACGAGAAGATAACATTATTTAACCATCAGAATGAACCCCATAAAAAGAAAACAACTTTTTGGTCACCTTAGCTTCCAAAATAAATTAAATAAAAAGTTGTATGTACCCCAAAATGGTACCAAATAAACTAAAACTCGTCCCATTAAAAAAGGACTTAAACACCACTCCTTTGACGGAAAAATAAAAAAGTTCTGGGTATCAAAAAATGGCGACACAAGGCAAATATTTTTTTTAACTAACAGTTTTTTTTTTTTTTTTTTAAGTAGTAAGTCATGGCCTTAGTCCCCGATTTATCCACTGGATGACTGTAATGTATAAGAAACCTAGGGCTAATACCCTGGTAAATTGACATTGTTCGAGTTTCTTTGACCTTGGCAGGGGTACTCGTCAAGGGTGTCCTCTGTCACCCCTTTTATTTGCCATGGCAATTGAGCCCTTGTCCCTTCGTTTAAAGCAAGATTCCATATACCAGGGTGTCACTTTAGGGGTCAGGGAAGATCATGTTGGTCTATATGCTGATGATCTTATCCTATTTATGGCGGACCCTGATATTTTGCTGCTAAGAGCTATCCATTTAGAGGAAGTTACCTTTTGAAAATCAAATAATGTCATGTTGATGTCTATGCCGAATATAGGTCCTTTGCACAATTACAAGAAGCCTTTAATTTACCTCACACCTCATTTTAAAGATATTTACAACTGCTTCACACACTCCAGAGCCAGTTTCCGAATAATACATGCTCTATTTCAGAGTACCCTCTGATGGGAATTTTAATCTCCCAAGGCCCACGATCAGTGGCGTAACTACTGCTGTAGCAGCCATAGCGGCTTGTTGGTTCCGGGAGAGGGAACGCCCAGTCAAAAGTTTGCTATGGATCCCAGTCTTTCCTAGCTATGACCCTGTCCACGAGGTCTTATTTCGGCCTTACATACACACCTTCTAGAAACCAAACTTGAATCCATGCAACTAACAGTGGAGATTAGATTGAATTCGCAAATTCCGGTCTGTCTGTAGATGACTGGAAAGAAGCTTTAGATTCCAACACCAAATAGCTCTGAGGTATGCCTATTGGGTATCCTAGACAAATCAACATGGCCATACCAAACGCGCATTTTCCTATGGGAGACACTGTTTTTCGCAAACGAAGGTGATAGCGATCAGATCATCAGTAGAGGAAATTGATTAATGCTGCTATTCCATTTGAAAATGTGGTGTATAAATATAGAGGTTGGCGCAAAAAAAATCTCGAGAATCTCTCCCGGGCGTCTGAGAGCTGGACTCTCTTTTGGCCGAGGAGACTAGGTTGAGGGTGACTCCTGATACATATAGGTCCAGCTTGGTCCACTATTGATTAACTGCTTCTCTTATGCTCGACATATTCTTTTGTCCAACTCCTACTTTTAAATTTAGTTTTGATTATTTATGATATTTGCTGTGAATGACACGTGCAGAACTGTTTGAATTGTTTGTACTGTTAATTTCATTACTACATACATTGTACCAAAATTTGTTCAATAAACCAAGTTTAAAAAAAAAGTGGTAAGTCATAAAAAAACGAAAAACATTTGGTATCGCAGTAATCGCATTGACCCACAGAATACAGTTAAAATGCCAGTTTTACCACACGCTGAACGCTATAAAAAAAACTCCAAAAAACAATGGAGAAATGGCTGTTTTTTTTCTATTCGACCCCACAAATAATTTTGTTTTTCAGTTTTTCCGTAAATGATATGGTACAACAAATGGAGCCATTAAAAACTAAATCTCATAAAAAAAAAAAAAAAGCCCTTAAATAGCTATGTCCACGTAAAAATAAAAAAGAGTTTTGACTTTGAAAGGCGTTGAGGAAAAGACTAAAATTAAAAAACAAAAAATGGATGCGGCAACAAGAAATTAAATAAAAGAGTAGCAATAAGTAGCAAAGAATAAGAATTAGGGCCTGTTCACATCAGCGTTTGCTTTCCGTTCCAGGGTTCCGTGACGGAAAGCGAAAGGTGATGTGAACATGCCCTAATTCTAATGCTAGGTACAACAGCATTAGGCTATATTCACACGACAGGGGAAAAAAATGTCCATTAAAAACTGATCAACTGTCAGTTTTTCATGGCCATTTTGCATCAGTGTGTCTCTAAGGGCCTGTTCACATCACCGTTCATTTCCGTTCCGGGGTTCCGTCGGGTGAACCCCGCAACGGAAAGTGAAACTGACAGCACAGCTTCCGTTTCAGTCACCATTGATCTCAATGGTGACGGAAACATCGCTAATGCTTTCCGTTCGTCACCATTCCGTCTGGTTTCCGGTTTTCCGACGGAATCAATAGCGTAGTCGACTGCGTTATTGATTCCGTCGGAAAACCGGAAACCAGACGGAATGGTGACGAACAGAAAGCATTAGCGATGTTTCCGTCACCATTGAGATCAATGGTGACTGAAACGGAAGCTGTGCTGTCAGTTTTACTTTCCGTTGCGGGGTTCAGCCGACGGAACCCTCCGACGAAACCCCGGAACGGAAATGAACGGTGATGTGAACAGGCCCTTACTTTTCATCCATTTCCAGTCCATCTGTCTGTTTTTAATGGCCGTTTGACGTCCGTTTTGTATCAGCTTTTCATGGCCGTTAAAAAAAACTGATGAATTTCATTGGTCAGGCTTTTTTTGTCCCAGCCCCCTGAAAACACCCAAAAGGAAGGTCACATGTTCACCTAGACACTATTTACAGCCTCCCTGAATATGATGCCACACACCTCCTGTACAGGATGCCACACACCTCCTGTATATGGTGCCACACACCTTCTGTATATGATGCCACACACCTCCCTGTATATGATGCCACCCACCTCCCTGTATATGATGCCACATGGACCCCCTGTATATGATGCCACACACCTCCCTATATATGATACCATACACCTCCTGTGTATGATGCCACACACCTTCCTGTATATGATGCCACACACCTCCCTGTATATGATGCCACCCACCTCCCTGTATATGATGCCACATGGACCCCCTGTATATGATGCCACATACCTCCTGTATATGATACCACACCTCCCTGTATATGATGCCACATGGACCAACAGTATATGATGCCACACACCTCCTGTATATGATGCCACACACCTCCTGTATATGACGCCACGCACCTCCTGTATATGATGCCACACACCTCCCTGTATATGATGCCACACACCTCCCTGTATATGATGCCACACACCTTCCTGTATATGATGCCACACACCTCCCTGTATATGATGCCACCCACCTCCCTGTATATGATGCCACATGGACCCCCTGTATATGATGCCACACACCTCCTGTATATGGTGCCACACACCTTCTGTATATGATGCCACACACCTCCCTGTATATGATGCCACCCACCTCCCTGTATATGATGCCACATGGACCCCCTGTATATGATGCCACACACCTCCCTATATATGATACCATACACCTCCTGTGTATGATGCCACACACCTTCCTGTATATGATGCCACACACCTCCCTGTATATGATGCCACCCACCTCCCTGTATATGATGCCACATGGACCCCCTGTATATGATGCCACATACCTCCTGTATATGATACCACACCTCCCTGTATATGATGCCACATGGACCAACAGTATATGATGCCACACACCTCCTGTATGTGATGGCACACACCTCCCTGTATATGATGCCACACACCTCCCTGTATATGATGCCACACACCTCCCTGTATATGATGCCACACACCTCCCTGTATATGATGCCACACACCTTCCTGTATATGATGCCACACACCTCCCTGTATATGATGCCACCCACCTCCCTGTATATGATGCCACATGGACCCCCTGTATATGATGCCACATACCTCCTGTATATGATACCACACCTCCCTGTATATGATGCCACATGGACCAACAGTATATGATGCCACACACCTCCTGTATATGATGCCACACACCTCCTGTATATGACGCCACGCACCTCCTGTATATGATGCCACACACCTCCCTGTATGTGATGGCACACACCTCCCTGTATATGATGCCACACACCTCCCTGTATATGATGCCACACACCTCCCTGTATATGATGCCACACACCTCCCTGTATATGATGCCACACACCTCCCTGTATATGATGCCACACACCTCCCTATACATGATGCCACCCACCTCCCTGTATATGATGCCACATGGACACCCTGTATATGATGCCACATACCTCCTGTATATTATTCCACACACCTCCCTATATATGATACCATACACCTCCTTTGTATGATGCCACACACCTCCCTGTATATGACGCCACACACCTCCCTGTATATGATGCCACACACCTCCCTGTATATGATGCCACATGGACCCCCTGTATATGATGCCACATACCTCCTGTATATACTGCCCCACACCTCCCTGTATATGATGCCACACACCCCCTGTATATGATGCCACACACCTCCTGTATATGACGCCACACACCTCCTGTATATGATGCCACACACCTCCCTGTATATGATGGCACACACCTCCCTGTATATGATGCCACACACCTCCCTGTATATGATGCCACACACCTCCATGTATATGACGCCACACACCTCCATGTATATGATGCCACACACCACCCTGTATATGATGGCACACAGACCCATTGTATATGCCACACAACCATCGGTGAGTATGTGTCATAGAGCCGCCGATAGCCAGCAAGGGAACTAGTAGTTCCCTTGTCAATCCTCATGTTACAGATCAGTTTTTAACGGTTGTTACATGTATTGACAGCCGTTAAAAACTGATCCATTGACTTCTATGGGGGCCGTCAGGCCGTGAAAACGGGCAAAAATAGGACATGTCCTATTTTTTGACGGCCATTATTCACGGCCCGTTAAAAAAAAGTCTGTGTGAATACACCCATAGAAAATCATTGTTCTAAAAACGGCTGTTTTTCACTATCGTGTGAATAAAGCCTAACAGTGCTTCCAGAGTAAACAGGCAAAGAAGAATGGCATAAAATATAATAAAAAGAAGCAAAATGAACCGGGTTAAATAATCACTAACCTTTTAACAAACTGCATAAATTAGTAGTACAAGCAAATATAAGAAACATTGTAATACATCCAGGGCCGGCCTTTGGGATGTGTGAGCGGACAGGTCGCTGCACACTCCCAGCATGTAGGGGGCGCCACTGGGCTCTGCCTCTACTCTGTGCCCTGTTCTTAGTTACACACATGGAGTAAATAAGAGCCGAGGAGCAAGAGAAGAGGAGTAAGCTCCGCCCACAGCCCATCCTGCAAGAAGCCTATGATCCTGTCAGCAAAGAAAGATGGTGAGTATCTATGTGTGTCTCTGTGTGTATATGTGTGTGTATACAGTATGTGTCGCTGGTTGTATACAGTATGTGTCCCTGTGTTTGTATGTGTATATGTTATAGTGGGTAACATGTGTGTCTCTGCATGTGTTTATGGCTCTTTGTAAAACTGTGTGTTCAATATTAAAGTAGAACAGATAAAACAAAGATGTCTGTGCTGCCTCCTATATACACTGCTGCCCCTATACCCCCTGCTGCCCCTATATATCCTGCTGCCCCCTATATAACCTGCTGTCCCTTATATAACCTGCTGCCTCCTATATACTGTGTTGCCTCCTATATACCCTGCTGTCCCCTATATATACTGTTGCCCACTAGATATCCTGCTGCCCCTTATATATCCTGCTGCCACTTATATACCCTGCTGCCCCCTATATACCCTGCTGCCCCTTATATACTCGGCTGCTCCTTATATACCACGCTGCCCCTTATATACTCTGCTTTCCCTTATAAACCCTGCTGCTCCTTATATACTCTGCTGCCCCTTATATACCTTGCTGCCCTTTATATACTCTGCTGCCCCTTATAAACCCTGCTGCCCCTTATATACTCTGCTGCCCTTATATATATGCCTCTGTGTGAGTGTTTATATGTGGCTGTGGGTATAGTTATCATCTACGACATTATCTATACTCAGCGGTGTTACACTGTGTTATCAGCGGTGTTACATAGGACTGCAGGTAACACTACTACATTATCTGTTCTCAGAGAGTTATCACTGTGTTATCAGTGGTGTTACATGGGACTGCAGGGAACATCGACGACATTATCTGTACTCAGAGAGTTATCACTGTGTTATCAGCAGTGTTACATAGGACTGCAGGTAACACTACTACGTTATCTGTTCTCAGAGAGTTATCATTGTGTGATCAGCGGTGTTATATAGGACTGCAGGTAACATCTACTACATTATCTGTACTCAGAGAGTTATCACTGTGTTATCTGTGGTGTTACATAGGACTGCAGGTAACATGTACTACATTATGTGTACTCAGAGTTATCACTGTGTTATCTGTTGTGTTACATAGGTCTGCAGGTAACACTACTACATTATCTGTTCTCAGAGAGTTATCACTGTGTTATCTGTGGGGTTACACAGGACTTCAGGTAACATCTACTACATTATCTGTACTCAATTATTACTGTGTGTTATCAGTGGTGTTACATAGGGCGGCACGTGAAATTTACGACATTATCTGTACTCAGAGAGTTATCACTGTGTGTTATCTATGGTGTTACATAGGACTGCAGGTAACATCTACAACATTATCTTTACTGGGTGTATATGGGTCTGTTTGTGAATGTGTCTTTGTGCTTGTATATATGTGCCTTTTATGTATTTGTATATGTTCCTGTCTGTGTATTTATCTGCTGGTGTGTGTGTGTGTGTGTGTGTGTATGTGTTTGTAATGTGTTTGTAAGTATATATATATTTACCTGTATGTATATATTCCAGATATGTGTATGTATATTTGCCTGTATGTCTAAATATCTGTCTTTATGTATGTACAGTATATATGTTCCAGTATGTGCGTGTCTATATATGTGGTTAATTTTTGGTTTGTGAAGGGGGCGGCAATAGAGAGTCCCACACAGGGTACCACTCAACCTAAGGCCGGCCCTGAATACATCTTATTAGGCTAAGTTCATACTGGCGTTAGTATACGTTTGCTATTGGATGCAGGCTGGTGCCGGACTACTGAATGCAGGCTGGTGCTGGACTACTAAATTCAGGCTGGTGCCGGCAGGGGCGGATTATAATTAGGGCAATCTGGGCAAATGCCCAGGGCCCGAGGCTGAATGGGGGCCCAGTTTGTCCCAGTTCTACCGGACCGGTTGTTAAAATTGTTTACTGCAGCATTAGCCAGACAGGGAACTATCAGTTCCCTTCCTCGCCATTCAGCGCTTTATTAATGACGCATCAACTGCGCCGTTATGCTGGATGACACTGCCTGTTCTCTGACCAGTCCTGCGTCACTGGAGGACGGCACAGGAACGGGGACAGGTGAGAATGTTTTTTTTCCCGTGGGCAGTGTTGGGGGAAATATCTACAGGGCGCGCTATCTACAGGGCGCGCTATCTACAGGGGGCACTTTCTACAGGGGCGCTATCTACAGAGGGCATAGTGACTGGTGCTATCTACAGGGGGCATTGTGACTGGTGCTATCTACAGGGGGCATTGTGACTGACGCTATCTTCACGGGGCATTGTAACTGGCGCTATCTACAGGGGGCATTGTGACTGGTGCTATCTACAGGAGGCATTGTGACTGGTGTTATCTACAGGGGGCATTGTGACTGGCGCTATCCACAGGGGGCATTATGACTCGCTATCTACAGGGGCAGTGTGACTGGCGTTATCTACAGGGGGCATTGTTAGTGTGTGTGGTGTTTTACTTTACAGTGTTTAATTTACTAAATTTACAATTTAGCAACGCTGTGACCGGGGATTCTGCTTCAGGAGTTTTCCCTGATGTCACTGTCCATATATGGACAGAAACAGCAAGCAGCGCTCCAGGAGCAGAATCCCCGGCCACACTGGGATTCCGCTCCTTCAGGGAGCTACAGTGACGCTATCTATACTGGAAGGGGGGGGGGGTTGGTATCTACAGTGGGGCTGTGGGCTGTGTGGCCAGGGCGTAACTAGGAAAGACTGGGCCCCATAGCAAACTTTTGACTGGGGCCCCCCCTACCCTGGGTGTCACACAACCCCCCCCCTTGTAGATAGTGCCTTTTTTACAGCCTCCCCTGTAGATAACGCCATACAACCCCCCCTGTAAATAACGCCATACAGACCCCTCTATAGCTAACGCCATACAGCCCCCACTGTAGATAACGCCATACAGACCCCTCTATAGATAACGCCATACAGCCCCCCTGTAGATAACACCATATAGCCCCCCTGTAGATAACGCCATACAACCCCCCTGTAGATAACGCCATACAGCCCCCTCTGTAGATAACGCCATACAGCCCCCTGTAGATAACGCCATACAGCCCCCCGTGTAGACAGGGCCGCCATCAGGAATTTCAGGGCCCCCTACAGCTAAATTTTCTGGGCCCCCCTACCGTGGCACCGCCTGTTAACGGCACTCCGTCCAGCACTATATCATGGTACCCAGGGCCGCCATCAGGGGCGGTATTATGGGTACTGATGTGAGAGGCCCGGTCAAACCTAATTGAAAGGGGGGCCCGGCAACTGCCGCGACTTGCCTTTGGTAGAAAAAAAACAGGCCCCTGCAATGGGGCCCGTTTTTTTCACCAAAAGAATGTCATGAGCTGCGGGCCCCCCTTTCAATTAGGTTTGGCCGGGCCTCTCACATCAGTACCCATAATACCCCCCCTGATGGCGGCCCTGGGTAGCATGGGGGTCGTCATGGGGGCCGTCAAACACTGCCGCCCGTGCGACCGATCGCGCGCACCCGCAAACTCCCGCGCATGCGCACCCGCGACCGCCTGGAACCGCGCACCGAATTTTGAGGCAGATTTTGACCTGCCCACACTATCTTGCCGCGTTTTTTGCCCGCGGCGATTGAGGACAGCAGACAAAAAACGCAGGGAAAAATGCATTTTCTGCCTCCCATTGATTTAGATGGGAGGTCAGAGGCAGAACCGCGGCAAGAAAGGACGTGCTGCTTTTTATTTTTTCCGCGACTGTCTCCCATTGATTTCAGATTAAATCAATGGGAGGCGGTTTTGGAAGTTTTTTGGTGCTGATTCTGACGCAGTGTCCGAGTCAATATCGAGGGCCAAAAACTCTGTGAACTGGGCCTTATTGTTAGGACTTATTCAGACGAATGTGTAATACATCCGTGCAACGTGCGTGATTTTCACGCGCCTCGCACGGACCTATATTACTCTATGGGGCCGTTCAGACTGTCAGTGATTTTCATGCAGCGTGTGTCCGCTGCGTAAAACTCACGACATGTCCGATATTTGTGCATTGTTCGCGCATCACGCACCCATTGAAGTCAATGGGTGCGTGAAAATCACTCCCAGCACTTCCGCAGCAGTATAAACTATGAATGAAAATAGAAAAGCACCACGTGCTACAAACATACAAACAGAGTGTCATAATGATGGCGGCTGCGCGAAAATCACGCAGCCGCGCATCATACGCTGCTGACACACGGAGCTGTTATGGACCTTTTGCATGCGCAAAACACCACGTTTTTGCGCACACAAAAAGCACACGCTTGTGTGAATCCGGCCTTAGGGTAGGAACACACTAGGCATGAACACTGCGGATTTTATGCAACACATTTTATTGTGGAAAATCCGCAGCGTATTACAGTCGCAGCAGAGTGGATGAGATTAGAACAAATCTCATCCACACGCTGCAAAAAAATGGACCTGCAGTGTGGCTTTTTAAGCCGCAGCGTGTCAATGTATTCTGTGGAATCACTGCTCCTCTGTTGCGGAAATGCTGCGGTTCTGCCGCAAAAAGCACACATGAGAAAAAAGAAAAAAGGCACTTTTTTAAATTTATAAAAAAGTTTAGACGTGCCCCGGCCGTAGTCCTGGTGACGCGATCCTCTATTCTTAGCGCAGCCCGGCCTCCTGTCATGACGTTTCATCCCATGTGACTGCTGCAGGTCACATGGTCTACAGCGTCATCCCAGGAGGCGGGGCTACGTTCAGAAGAGAGAGATGCGTCACCTAAACTACGGCCGGGGCAAGTCGAAACTTTTTTTTCCCTGCAGGATTCCCGCAGCGGACACGCCTCACGAAACCTGCGCAACTATTTGGTGCGGTTTTGCTGGCGGAATTCCCTGCGGCTACCGGGGCGGATAAGCTGTGTAGTTTTACTCAGCATATCCGCCTAGTGTGTTCCTTATGATGTCGCTCCTGGAGCTGCTGCCGGTCTCTAAATAGGCAGTTGGTCCAGTAGAATTTGGAATTATTTTTTTTTGTGAACCAGCTTAAAAAAATACAAAACTTTTGTGTTAGGGCCTGTTCACATCAACGTTCGCTTCCGTTCCGTCTGAGGTTTCCGTCGGGTGAACCCCGCAACGGAAAGTGAAAGTGACAGCTTCCGTTTCCGTCACTATTAGCGCAGTCGACTACGCTATTGATTCCGTCCGAAAACATGCCGGAATGGTGACGAACGGAAACCATTAGCGATGTTTCCGTCACCATTGAGATCAATGGTGACTGAAACGGAAGCTGTGCTGTCACTTTCACTTTCCGTTGCGGGGTTCACCCGACAGAAACCTCAGACGGAACCCCGGAGCGGAAGCGAACGGTGATGTGAACAGGCCCTAACACAAAAGTTTTGTGTTTTTTTAAGCTGGTTCACAAAAAAAAATAATTCCAAATTCTACTGGACCAATTGCCTATTTAGAGACCGGCAGCAGCTCCAGGAGCAACATCATAAGGAACACACTAGGCGGATATGCTGAGTAAAACTACACAGCTTATCCCGGGAGTCGCAGGGAATTCTGCCAGCAAAACCGCACCAAATAGTGGCGCAGGTTTCGTGAGGCATGTCCGCTGTGGGAATCCTGCAGGGAAAAAAAAGTTTAGACTTGCCCCGGCCGTAGTTTAGATGGCGCATCTCTCTCTTCTGAACGTAGCCGCAGTCACATGGGATGAAACGTCATGACAGGAGGCCGGGCTGCGCTAAGAATAGAGGATCGCGTCACCAGGACTACGGCCGGGGCAAGTCTAAACTTTTTTATAAATGTAAAAAAGTACCTTTTTTTTTCTCATGTGTGATTTTTGCGGCAGAACCGCAGCATTTCCGCAACAGAGGAGCAGCGATTCCACAGAATACATTGACAAGCTGCGGCTTAAAAAGCCACACTGCAGGTCCATTATTTTTGCAGCATGTGGATGAGATTTGTTTAAACCTCATCCACTCGGCTGCGACTGTAATACGCTGCGGATTTTCCACAATAAAATGTGTTGCATAAAATCTGCAGTGTTCATGCCTAGTGTGTCCCTACCCTAAGGCCGGATTCACACAAGCGTGTGCTTTTTGTGTGCGCAAAAACGTGGCGTTTAGCGCATGCAAAAGTACATAACTGCTCCGTGTGTCAGCAGCATATGATGCGCGGCTGCATGATTTTCGCGCAGCCGCCATCATTATGACACTCTGTTTGTATGTTTGTAGCACGTGGTGCTTTTCTGTTTTCATTCATAGTTTATACGGCTGCGGAAGTGCTGGCCGTGATTTACACGCACCCATTGACTTCAATGGGTGTGTGATGCGCGAACAATGCACAAATATCGGACATGTCGTGAGTTTTACGCACACGGACACACGGACACACGCTGCGTGAAAATCACTGACAGTCTGCACGACCCCATAGAGTAACATAGGTCCGTGCGAGGCGCGTGAAAATCACGCGCGTTGCACGGATGTATTACACGTTCGTCTGAATAAGCCCTAACAATAAGGCCCAGTTCACAGAGTTTTTGGGCCTTGATATTGACTCGGACACTGCGTCAGAATCAGCACCAAAGAACTTCCAAAACCGCCTCCCATTGATTTAATCTGAATTCAATGGGAGCCAGTCGCGGAAAAAAGAAAAAGCAGCACGCCTCTGACCTCCCATCGAAATCAATGGCAGAAAATGCATTTTTTGCTGCGTTTTTTGTCTGCTGTCCTCAATCGCAGCGGGCAAAAAACGCAGCAAAAAACGCGGCAAGATAGTGTGGGCAGGTCAAAATCTTCCTCAAAATTCTTTAAGGAATTTTGAGGCAGATTTTTTCGGCCTGCAAAATACTCTGTGTGAACAGGGCCATACATAAACAGCACTTTGAGACACTTTACTCACCGTGTCAGAAGAGCTGCTCCCACTCCAGTCCTCTTCAGGCGATGTCTTCGGTCCAGATGTCGTCCTTCACCTCCAGGCTCCAGGCGCCAGAAAATGGCGGGGATCGTAGAACTGCCGCCATGCAACAACTAGACTCCTCCCCCTCTCCTTACGCAGCCACGCTCTGGAGAAGGAGGCGGAGTCGGACGAGGAGGCGGAGTCGGACGAGGAGTCGGAGGCGGACGAGGAGGACGAGTCGGAGGCGGGCCAGCAGGTAAGTAGACTGCGCCGCTGTCCAGTGTGGCTGTCCTTCCCCCTAGATCTTGTGTTGCGGGCGCACCGCCTCCCTCTCGGCGGCGCGCCTGTTCGTTCGCGCGTGGGCGCGCGCGCTTGCGGTCGTTCGCGCGCGGTCGCACGCTCGCTCGTACACGCGCAAGCGGGTGGTGTTTCGCGGCGGTGATAAGAGGGGGGCCCGCAGCTCACGGCGGTGTTTCACGAGAGGGGGGCCCGCAGCTCACTACATTGTTTTGGTGAAAAAAACAGGCCCCATTGCAGGGGCCTGTTTTTTTCTACCAAAGGCAAGTCGCGGCAGTTGCCGGGCCCCCCTTTCAATTAAGTTTGGCCGGGCCCCCTACACTACTACCCCTAATACCCCCCTGATGGCCGCCCTGCCTGTAGATAACGCCATACAGCCCCCTCTGTAGATAACGCCATACAGACCCCTCTATAGATAACGCCATACAATCCCCCCTGTAGATAACGCCATACAGCCCCCTCTGTAGATAACGACATACAGCCCCCCTCTGTAGATAACGCCATACAACCCCTCCTGTAGATAACGCCATACAGCCCCCTCTGTAGATAACGCCATACAGCCCCCCTGTAGATAACGCCATACAACCCCCCTGTAGGGAACGTCATACAGCGCCCTCCCCCCTGTAGGGAATTTTGAGGCAGATTTTTTCGGCCTGCAAAATACTCTGTGTGAACAGGGCCATACATAAACAGCACTTTGAGACACTTTACTCACCGTGTCAGAAGAGCTGCTCCCACTCCAGTCCTCTTCAGGCGATGTCTTCGGTCCAGATGTCGTCCTTCACCTCCAGGCTCCAGGCGCCAGAAAATGGCGGGGATCGTAGAACTGCCGCCATGCAACAACTAGACTCCTCCCCCTCTCCTTACGCAGCCACGCTCTGGAGAAGGAGGCGGAGTCGGACGAGGAGGCGGAGTCGGACGAGGAGTCGGAGGCGGACGAGGAGGACGAGTCGGAGGCGGGCCAGCAGGTAAGTAGACTGCGCCGCTGTCCAGTGTGGCTGTCCTTCCCCCTAGATCTTGTGTTGCGGGCGCACCGCCTCCCTCTCGGCGGCGCGCCTGTTCGTTCGCGCGTGGGCGCGCGCGCTTGCGGTCGTTCGCGCGCGGTCGCACGCTCGCTCGTACACGCGCAAGCGGGTGGTGTTTCGCGGCGGTGATAAGAGGGGGGCCCGCAGCTCACGGCGGTGTTTCACGAGAGGGGGGCCCGCAGCTCACTACATTGTTTTGGTGAAAAAAACAGGCCCCATTGCAGGGGCCTGTTTTTTTCTACCAAAGGCAAGTCGCGGCAGTTGCCGGGCCCCCCTTTCAATTAAGTTTGGCCGGGCCCCCTACACTACTACCCCTAATACCCCCCTGATGGCCGCCCTGCCTGTAGATAACGCCATACAGCCCCCTCTGTAGATAACGCCATACAGACCCCTCTATAGATAACGCCATACAATCCCCCCTGTAGATAACGCCATACAGCCCCCTCTGTAGATAACGACATACAGCCCCCCTGTAGATAACGCCATACAACCCCTCCTGTAGATAACGCCATACAGCCCCCTCTGTAGATAACGCCATACAGCCCCCCTGTAGATAACGCCATACAACCCCCCTGTAGGGAACGTCATACAGCGCCCTCCCCCCTGTAGGGAACGCCATACAGCGCCCCCCGTAGGGAACGCCATACAGCGCCCCCCTGTAGGGAACACCATACAGCATCCCCCCCTGTAGGGAACGCCATACAGTGTGTCCCCCCCCTGTAGGGAACGCCATACAGCGTCCCCCCTCCCAAAAAAATGCGACCTACAGCGTGTCCGACAAAAGACACGTATCCCCTATCCACAGGATAGGGGATACATGTGTGATCGCTGGCAGCGATAGGGAGAACGGGGGACCGAAAGTCCCCGAAGTTCTCCATGACTAACCTCTGACTTCCGGCGTCTGCGCAGCTCACTAAAAATTAAAGGAGCGCTGGTCACGCATGCGCACAAGCGCGACCGGCGCTCCATTCATTTCTATGGAGCTGCCGACACAGACCCCGGAAGTCCGAGGTTTGTGATGGAGAACTTCAGGGGACTTTCAGTCCCCCGTTCTCCCTATCGCTGCAGGCGATCACACATGTATCCTCTATCCTGTGGAGAGGGGATACATGTCTTTTGTTTACTGGCAGAGCGGGGAGATACCTCCCTGCTCTGCCGTAGTGTTCAGTGGCGTCCCGCTGTAGCAGCCATAGCGGCTGCTAGCGGAGCCTCCGGCCATGGTGGGGGCCCGTGCCGGCGGGCGACATGGGCCCCTGCTACGGCGGTAGTTACGCCACTGTGTGTGGCACTACCTGCAAAAAAGGACAACTGTGCAGGAGCACACAAAATACCCAGCTTTCCCGGGTATAAAATAAAAGTGTGGAAATAGACTAAGATATAACTTTTATTTAATCTAGCTGAAAGGATTAATCCTTTATTCAGACTAAATAAAAGTTATATCTTAGTTTATTTCCACACATTTATTTTATAGCTGGGAAAGCTGGGTATTTTGTGTGCTCCTGCACAGTTGTCCTTTTTTGAATGTCTATTGCTTGCCAGCTATCAGGGTAATTTCGTAGTCCTTGCACTACCTACCAGGGGCAGTGTGGCACAACCTACCAGGGGGCTGTGGGCTGTGTGGCACTACCAACCAGGGGACTGTGGGCTGCGTGGCACTACCAACCACTGGGTTCTAGGCTGTGTAGCACTACCAACCAGGGGGCTGTGTGGCTCTACCAACCAGGGGGCTGTAGGCTGTGTGGCACTACCAACCAGGGGGCTGTGGGCTGTGTGGCACTACCAACCAGGGGGCTGTGGGCTGTGTGGCACTACCAACCAAAGGGCTTTGTGGCACTACCAACCAGGGGGCTGTGGGGCACTACCAACCTGTGGGCTGTGGGGCACTACCAACCAGGGGGCTGTGGGACACTACCAACTAAGGGGCTGTGGGGCACTACCAACCAGGGGGCTGTGTGACACTCCCTACCAGGGGTCTTTGCGACACTTCCTACCAGGGGGCTGTGCGGCACTCCCTACAGGGGGCTGTGCGGCACTCACTACACGGAGGCCCCGAGTTGCATAGGTTCATCCGAGTTTTCCGTGGAAGAACGAAGTAACGGAACCTCTGGAGTCATCATAGGGGAGTCAGAGGAAAAAGCACAAAAACGTTTGAGTCGTCGTTCCCTGAGACGTCGGTCACCAGCTGACGCTCGGCAAAGGCAGTCTTGTCAATCTCGTCATAGATGAGCCCGAGAGCAGAAAAACAAAAATCAACAGACGTAAGTTCAGGGGCGTCAGGAGCCAAGGAGAAGGCCCATTCCTGGGGGCCGTCCTGGAGCCGGGACATAATTATACCCACTCGCTGGTTCTCAGAACCTGAGGAGTGGGGCCTTAAACACAAATAGGGCCTACAACTCTCCCGGAAGGAGAAAAAAAGTCTTCCGTTCCCCTGAGAACCTGTCAGGCAACTTGAGGTGGGGTTCTAGTGGTGAGGTGGGGGGCACTACCAGGGTACCATCACGCTGGTTGCACCTCTGAGCCAGGTCTTGGACCTGTAGGGAAAGACCCTGCATTTGCTGAGGCAGGGCCTCAAGGGGGTCCATAGTGTGTCAGGGACCAGGGTAGAAAAGGTATTTGGGCCTGTGATTATGTAATGACGGGGTAGGGAGACGGACAAGTGAGCCCTAATCTACCCGCAACCCAGTCCCTGCCTACTTGCACGGCCCGTCCTAGACGACGGCGTACAACTGGGCGAAGGTCCCTACACTCAATATGTGCACGACAGGCAGCACAAGACAGGGTACACAGAAGAGAGGCAAGTGGGGCAGTTGCCCACGGCAACACCATGAGCAACAGGGGTAGTGAACGAGCCAAGTCAAACCAGGAGAGTACGTGGTAACAAAAGCAGAGTAGAAGAATAGTAGTCAATCAAGCCAGGGTCAATATGGAGCAGGTCAAATGTAAGTAGCAGGAACAGCAGAGCCAGGAACCAGAGAGAATCACAGGCAAAGGAAAAGTAGCAAATGAAGGTATACATAGACCAAGGGCGGGAGCTAGAACCGTCTGGCCAGGCTGTGATAGGTCCTCCCACTCCTGAGCCTACCAGCCTGAGTGGTAGCAGATCGAGTCACTCTACCAGACCTAGGCACAGATGCAGACTGATTAACCACGGGCGTCGATACAGAAGCTGTGTCAGGCAAATCCTTTACATCTACCTATTTAAGGGGATGGTTTTAGACATGACGGTAGGCTTGAGAAAGGCCCTTCACACTCTATGGGTCAAAACGTTGCCTATCTTTTGCGGATGTTTCGACAATAAATACAATATTTAATTGAAGACCTGGAGATGTTTGCTGTTGTCCTACCACTTTTGTGAAGATTGCATTATGCCAGAGTAGGTTTGCCTGGCTTGACAGCATGACACCGCTCCGAACATTGTGACCTGTGCTGCTTTATCACTTTTTTTGATCAGTACTTTATTCACTGTATGATCTCATAAACATATATCTCCCAGAGCAAATGAAACGCTGGCTAGGTGATTCCAAAAACAAAGGCTAGTACAGCTATGTCGAACAAAAAAATAAAAAAAAGTTATGCAAATTCCGAATGCAAATAAAAAAATTGTTCATGTCCTCAAGGCCAAAATTGGCCCGTTCCTCAAAAAGGGGATAAGGCAGAAAAAAATATATATAGAATATTTATGTATGAAAAGACAAAATGATCTTTGAGCAGGTTTCAAGTAATTTATAAGCAACACAAGATAAGATGACATTAAAGAATACTAATATGCGTAATACAGCAATTACAATGCTGCAAAGAAGGAAGTCCTGCAGCCCTCGCCAGAATTACAGTGGCGTAACTTGACGCTACTGGACCCCATTGCAAAACCTGTAACAGGAAATTTCAACTATCATATCTTTAAAAGTACTGGTCTCCTCTTCTTGGGCAGGGGGGCCTTTTAGAGAACTGTACATGTAGCGAAATATAACAAGTAAACATGCAAATGTATTTTTTTTATTGTTTTTTCCACAAGAAGTCGGTAAGGAAAAAATTTCACAAAAATACAAACACCATAAGCCTGAATTGTATTATATTTGCCACTTTTTTGGTTCATTGAAAAACCCCAAATAAGGTCTGATCTGATGTGCAACATATTTATTCATTATTTGCACCTGAATTTAGTGATAATTGCGCCATGTACATTAGTTTGTAAAAGTGGTGTGAAAAATGGGCGTGGCTTACTTATTGGCCAGGTCGCTGAAATTCCTGCAACACGTTTGAATGCACTCTTAGGCCGGATTTCCACGGGTCTGATACACTGCATAGAAACTGTGAAACGTATCCGACCTGGATTCCGTGTGAAAAAACTCAACACAATGGAAAAAACGATCATACTTACCTAGGCTGTTGTTATGGAGACGCGTTCCGCCCATGCAGTCTGACACATTCCTCCCTGGATTGGCTGCAGTGATCACATGGGATGCAACGTCATCCCAGGAGGCCGGACTGGACAAAGAAACACAGACTTCTGGTTAAGTATGTTTTTTATCTTTTTCCGTAGTTGCAATTTTTGCGGCGTAATCGTTGCAAATACACAGCAAAAGTCACAACACTTGGCTTTCTGTTGCAGGATTTGCATCCCTATTGAATTCAAAGGGGAAAACCCGCAACGGAAAATCAAAAATTAACGCTGCAGAATTTCCATAATGGAATTGTGTGCGGAAATTCAGCAGCATTTACAACAGCAGCAAAGTGGATGAGATTTAGAAAATGTCATGCCCACGCTGCGGGGAAAAAACCGCAGCGTAAACGTTAATAAATTGACCTGCGGTGCGGAATTTAATTCCGCAGCATGTCAATTTATGCTGCGTTTTTCTTGATTTTCTGTTGAATTCAATGGGATGCAAAACCTGCAACAGAAAATCAAGTGTTGCGACTTTTGTGGTATAATCGCAGCGATTACGCAGCAAAAATGTCAACTCCTTAAAAAAAAAAAAACATACTTACCCAGAACACTCTACTTCTTCCTGAAGTCCGGCCTCCTGGGGAGACGTTGTATCCCATGTGACCGCTGCAGCCTGTGATTGGCCTGCAACGTAATTGTAGAAGGTCAGACTACTCACAGAGAAGAGGGCCGGGTTAAATATCAACATTTTGTTTTCAAGCGCTGCTTTCCGCAGCAGAAATTCTGTCTGAAAAACCACACCACAATGTGGTGCGATTTTTCGTGCAGATGGGGCTGCGGGTTCCAGGTCGAATACTCTGCACAGTTTTTATGCAGCGTATCCGACCCATGGGAACCTGCCCTTGGAGTCCTCACCGCAGGTCAATTTGCATGCTGAAAAATTCCACAACATGTAGATGAAATTACTTGGAATCTCATCTACTTTGTTGGTACTGTATTACACTGCAGATTTTCTTATTTTATATATTTCTTCTGTTTAGGCTCTGTTCCTGGTTTTGGCTTAAAAAATACATGCAAAATCTGCTTCCAATCTGCACTGTGTGAACAAGGCCTACGGGCATAGTCACATGTGGCAGATTTTGTTGGGGAAATGTTCTGCAACTGAAAATCAGTTCCATTTATCTGAATGTGGTTGTTTTTTTTGCAGTGATGCGGCTTGTGTTTTAAGCCACGCCTCTAATCCCGCCCCATCCCAGCCCATACTCACTCGGTTCAGCCCACACAGTATCATGCTCCCATAGTGCCTCCCCACAATATAATGCACCATAGAACACCCACACAGTATAAAGGGGCCAATAGCTGCCCCATACAATATAATACCCCCATACATGCCTCTTTGCACTATAAAGCCAACACAAATTCCCCTCTACAGAATAATTCTACATATCTGCCCACATACAGTATAATGCCCCCATTGCTGCCCCATTGAGTATAATGCCCCCATGGCTGCCCCATACAGTACAATGCCCACACAGATGCCCCATACAGTGTAATGCCAACACAAATGCCCCATACAGTATAATGCCGACACAGATGTCCCCATACAGTAGAATGCCCCCAATGCTGCTCCCATACAGTATAATGCTCACACACATGCCCCCATAGCTGTCCTCATACAGTATAATGCCCCATAGCTGCCCTCATACAGTATAATGCCCCATAGCTGCCCCATACAGCATAATGCCCCCATAGCTGCCCCCATACAGTATAATTCCCCATAGCTGTATAATGCCTCATAGCTGCCCCCATAAAGTATCATACCCCCATAGCTGCCCCATACAGTATAATGCCCCTATAGCTGCTCCATACATTATAATGCCCCCATAAGTGCCTCCATACAGTATAATGCCCCCTTAGCTGCCACCATACAGCATAATGCCTCCTTAGCTGCAACCATACAGTATAATGCCCATTTAGGTGCCCCTATATGGTATAATTCCCTATAGCTGCCCCCATACAGTATAATGCCACCTTAGTTGCCCCCATACAGTATAATACTCCGTTAGCTGCCCCTATAAAATGTGAGTGCCCACTTAGTGCCACAGTGCCCATGTAGATAGTGCCACACACAGTGCCCATGTAGAGAGCACCACAGTGACCTCTGTAGATAGTGCCCATATAGTGCCACAGTGCTCATGTAGATAATGCCACAACCCCCTTGAAGATAGCACCACCCCTCTGGGGACACAGATACAGTTGACACCGGGACATACCACCAGCTGCCCGGGACAGCGGGACACTGTCTGGAATCCGTGACTGTCCCACAGGATCTTCAAGTTACGCCTCTGGACCAGTGGCCATAAAGGATGCGTGCACAGCAGACTTTAACCCCTTCCCGCTCCTTGACGTACTATTACGTCATGGCAGCTCTATCGTTCGCGCTCCATGCCGTAATAGTACGTCTTGCAGTTAGAACAGCGGTGCGCGCGCCCGGCGCGTTCATGCGCTGTGATAGCTGCTGTTTCTGACAGCAGGCTATCACGGCATAATGGGACGGGACCATTTACTATGGTCCCGCCTCGCCGATCGCCGCTATTGGCTAGTCAGTGAGTAACTAGCCAATAGCAGCGATCGGTCTCATTCAGCACAGCAGTGCTCGAGCCCGGCGTTCCTGAGCTGTGATAGCTGCTGTTTCTGACAGCATGCTATCACAGCATAATGGGCCGGGACCATTTACTATGGTCCCGCCTCGCCGATCGCCGCTATTGGCTAGTCAGTGAGTAACTAGCCAATAGCAGCGATCATTCTCGTCACTTCCTCTCTCTGACCTCACATCCTGCTGCAACCGCCCTGAACGCCCTGTTGGAGTTAGCGAGGCGTTGAGATCGGTTGTGAGCAGAGAGTCAGAGAGAAAAGAAGTGAAAAAAAGTGAAAAAAAGTTTCTAAAACAACGTTTTTTTTGCTTCCCACCACCCCATCCACTACCCACTCCTGTTCCCTTCCTCTTTGAGTTCTACCCACGTTTTTTGGTCAGTGATCTCCTATCACTGACCACTTTTCAGTCTTCAGGACCACATTTCTTGGTCCCTGGGGATTTTTTTTTCATTTTTTTCTATATAAAACATAAAACAAAAAAAAAAATATAAAAAGAAAAAAAAGAAACAAAAAAAAAATAGTTAGTTTAGCCAATTTTGAAAATTTAACTGGTTAGTTTAGTATTAGCCCCTTCCCGCTCCTTGACGTACTATTACGTCATGGCAGCTCTATCGTTCGCGCTCCATGCCGTAATAGTACGTCTTGCAGTTAGAACAGCGGTGCGCGCGCCCGGCGCGTTCATGCGCTGTGATAGCTGCTGTTTCTGACAGCAGGCTATCACGGCATAATGGGACGGGACCATTTACTATGGTCCCGCCTCGCCGATCGCCGCTATTGGCTAGTCAGTGAGTAACTAGCCAATAGCAGCGATCGGTCTCATTCAGCACAGCAGTGCTCGAGCCCGGCGTTCCTGAGCTGTGATAGCTGCTGTTTCTGACAGCATGCTATCACAGCATAATGGGCCGGGACCATTTACTATGGTCCCGCCTCGCCGATCGCCGCTATTGGCTAGTCAGTGAGTAACTAGCCAATAGCAGCGATCATTCTCGTCACTTCCTCTCTCTGACCTCACATCCTGCTGCAACCGCCCTGAACGCCCTGTTGGAGTTAGCGAGGCGTTGAGATCGGTTGTGAGCAGAGAGTCAGAGAGAAAAGAAGTGAAAAAAAGTGAAAAAAAGTTTCTAAAACAACGTTTTTTTTGCTTCCCACCACCCCATCCACTACCCACTCCTGTTCCCTTCCTCTTTGAGTTCTACCCACGTTTTTTGGTCAGTGATCTCCTATCACTGACCACTTTTCAGTCTTCAGGACCACATTTCTTGGTCCCTGGGGATTTTTTTTTCATTTTTTTCTATATAAAACATAAAACAAAAAAAAAAATATAAAAAGAAAAAAAAGAAACAAAAAAAAATAGTTAGTTTAGCCAATTTTGAAAATTTAACTGGTTAGTTTAGTATTAGCCCCTTCCCGCTCCTTGACGTACTATTACGTCATGGCAGCTCTATCGTTCGCGCTCCATGCCGTAATAGTACGTCTTGCAGTTAGAACAGCGGTGCGCGCGCCCGGCGCGTTCATGCGCTGTGATAGCTGCTGTTTCTGACAGCAGGCTATCACGGCATAATGGGACGGGACCATTTACTATGGTCCCGCCTCGCCGATCGCCGCTATTGGCTAGTCAGTGAGTAACTAGCCAATAGCAGCGATCGGTCTCATTCAGCACAGCAGTGCTCGAGCCCGGCGTTCCTGAGCTGTGATAGCTGCTGTTTCTGACAGCATGCTATCACAGCATAATGGGCCGGGACCATTTACTATGGTCCCGCCTCGCCGATCGCCGCTATTGGCTAGTCAGTGAGTAACTAGCCAATAGCAGCGATCATTCTCGTCACTTCCTCTCTCTGACCTCACATCCTGCTGCAACCGCCCTGAACGCCCTGTTGGAGTTAGCGAGGCGTTGAGATCGGTTGTGAGCAGAGAGTCAGAGAGAAAAGAAGTGAAAAAAAGTGAAAAAAAGTTTCTAAAACAACGTTTTTTTTGCTTCCCACCACCCCATTCACTACCCACTCCTGTTCCCTTCCTCTTTGAGTTCTACCCACGTTTTTTGGTCAGTGATCTCCTATCACTGACCACTTTTCAGTCTTCAGGACCACATTTCTTGGTCCCTGGGGATTTTTTTTTCATTTTTTTCTATATAAAACATAAAACAAAAAAAAAAATATAAAAAGAAAAAAAAGAAACAAAAAAAAATAGTTAGTTTAGCCAATTTTGAAAATTTAACTGGTTAGTTTAGTATTAGGGTTAGTTAGTGTCAGGGAACCGTCAAAAAGCGTAGTTAGGTATAGTGTCAGGGAATTTAGCGTCAGGAATCGGTCACCGTAGATAGGCTTAGCGTTAGGGATCCATCACCGTAGTTAGGTTTAGCGTCAGGGAAGCTCGGAATAATTAGATAGGTTTAGTGTCAGGCACCCGTCACCGTAGTTAGGTTTAGTGTCAGGGAAGCTTGAAATAATCTAGATAGGTTTAGTGTCAGGGAATCGTCGCCGTAGTTAGGTTTAGCGTTAGGGAAGTCCACATAAAATTTAGTTAGGTTTAGTGTTAGGAACCCTCGCCCTAGTTAGCTTTAGTGTCAGGGAAGTCCACTTGCTCTCTAAAAACAAAACACACATTTGTGCTAGTTGTGCTATCCTATTGCTCCCAGTTAGGGATTTATTTTTTTGCAGTATATAAATTTTGTCTTCGCACAACAAGCATGTCCCAACGGACATTTACTGCTGAAGAGGCGTATGCATTTCTGGCCTCCGACACAGACTCGTCGGATGGCGATACAGTATTTTATTTGTCTACCTCCTCATCCAGCGATGAAGAGGAGGGACCCCCTAGGAGACGCCCCAGGACCACCACCATAGTAGAAATCCCTGAGAGAAGTGACCCCACAACAAGTGATACCCCTGAGCGAAGTGACCCCATTTGGACACCCACACCAGACCATTATGAACCCCAAATCCCTGAGTACACGGGCAGCCCAGGCATCAAATTTAACACGGCAGGGTTCAGTGAGATGGACTTTTTCAAGTTCTTCTTCACTGATAACTTTATAGAGCTAATGGTCACCCAGACTAATTTATATGCCCAACAGTATATCACCAAGAACCCCAACTCATTTTATGCCCAATCCCAGAGGTGGACTCCTGTAAACGCAGCAGAGTTGGGCAAGTTCTGGGGACTGCTCTTGAACATGGGGCTTCTAAAAAAGCCATCCATTAGGACCTACTGGAGCACGGACATCCTATACCACACCCCGATGTACCGTATGGCCATGTCCAGGATGCGTTATGAGGCAATACTTCGCTTCCTACATTATGCCGATAATGAGCAGTGCCCACCCCGAGATGACCCCAGTTTTGACCGTTTATATAAACTGAGACCCCTATTAGACCATTTCAGTGCCCGGTTTGCCCAAGCATACACCCCCGAGAAGTGTATTTCCATTGATGAGTCCCTGGTACATTTTAAAGGGAGGCTTCAATTCCGCCAATACCTGCCAAGTAAGAGGGCAAGGTATGGCGTGAAGTTGTATAAGCTGTGTGAGAGTGCATCAGGGTATACATATAAATTCAGGATATATGAAGGGAAGGACAGCAGTATTCAGCCCCCAGAATGCCCCCCCTTACTGGGAATTAACGCAAAAATTGTGTGGGATTTGGTGCACCCACTGCTGGACCAGGGTTACCACCTCTACCTGGATAATTTTTATACCAGCGTCCCGCTCTTCAAGTGCCTCGCTTCCAGAAGGACTGCGGCATGCGGCACTGCTAGAAAAAATCTTAGAGGCCTCCCTAAAACACTGCTTGGGCAAACACTCAGAAGGGGTGAGAGCAGGGCACATTCTAGTAGCAACATATTGTGTGTCAAGTACAAGGACAAGAGAGATGTCCTTGTATTGACAACAATACATGGCCACACCAGTACCCATGTACCTGTACGAGGTACCAGTACAGAGACCCCCAAACCAGATTGCATCCTGGACTACAATAGGTACATGGGAGGGGTGGACTTGTCAGATCAAGTCCTGAAGCCCTACAGCGCTACGCGGAAATCGAGGGTGTGGTATAAGAAGCTGGCCGTGCACATCATACAGATGGCATTGTACAATGCGTACGTGCTACGTCGATGTGCAGGCCAGAGGGGAACTTTCCTGGAATTTCAAGAGGTGGTTATAAAGAACCTAATTTTTGGCGACCAGGAAGGAGGGGCACCCAGTACTTCTGGAAGCGAGGCCACACGCATCGTACCAGGGCAACACTTTCCAGGAGAAGTTCCCCAAACTGGCAAGAAGGGAAAAAGTCAAAAGAGGTGCAAAGTGTGCTATAAGAGGGGGATAAGGAAGGACACAACATACCAATGCGACACGTGTCCCGAAAAACCAGGGCTCTGTATGAAAGATTGTTTTAAAATTTACCATACATCCCTTGATTTTTAATTTACCCTGATGCACTCCGCACAGCTTATCCCCCTCATCTTTCCCTTTTGAGCCCTGCCATGTGCCCAAGCAGCAAATAACAGCCACATGTAGGGTATTGCCGTACCCGGGAGAACCCACATTACAATTTATGGGGTGTATGTCTCCGGTGGCACATGCTGGGCACAATATATCGGACACTGAAATGGCATATATGTATAGGAAATTGCAAATCTCACTTTGCACCATCTACTGCGCATTACCTTTTACACAATAACTGTTGGGTCAAAATGCTCACTACACTCTAGATGAATGTCTTAAGGGGTGTAGTTTTTAAAATGGGGTCACTTCTCGGGGGTTTCAACTGTACTGGTACCTCAGGGGTTCTGCCTACATGACTTAGCACCAGAAAAGCTCCAGTAGGCTAAATGGTGGTCCTTCCCTTCTGAGCCCTGTCGTGTGCCCAGGCAGCTAATAACAGCCACATGTAGGGTATTGCCGTACCCGGGAGAACCCACATTACAATTTATGGGGTGTATGTCTCCAGTGGCACATGCTGGGCACAATATATCAGACACTGAAATGGCATATATGCATAGGAAATTGCAAATCTCACTTTGCACCATCTGCTGCGCATTACCTTTTACACAATAACTGTGGGGTCAAAATGCTCACTACACCACTAGATGAATGTCTTAAGGGGTGTAGTTTTTAAAATGGGGTCACTTCTCGGGGGTTTCAACTGTACTGGTACCTCAGGGGTTCTGCCTACATGACTTAGCACCAGAAAAGCTCCAGTAGGCTAAATGGTGGTCCTTCCCTTCTGAGCCCTGTCGTGTGCCCAGGCAGCTAATAACAGCCACATGTAGGGTATTGCCGTACCCGGGAGAACCCACATTACAATTTATGGGGTGTATGTCTCCAGTGGCACATGCTGGGCACAATATATCAGACACTGAAATGGCATATATGCATAGGAAATTGCAAATCTCACTTTGCACCATCTGCTGCGCATTACCTTTTACACAATAACTGTGGGGTCAAAATGCTCACTACACCACTAGATGAATGTCTTAAGGGGTGTAGTTTTTAAAATGGGGTCACTTCTCGGGGGTTTCAACTGTACTGGTACCTCAGGGGTTCTGCCTACATGACTTAGCACCAGAAAAGCTCCAGTAGGCTAAATGGTGGTCCTTCCCTTCTGAGCCCTGTCGTGTGCCCAGGCAGCTAATAACAGCCACATGTAGGGTATTGCCGTACCCGGGAGAACCCACATTACAATTTATGGGGTGTATGTCTCCAGTGGCACATGCTGGGCACAATATATCAGACACTGAAATGGCATATATGCATAGGAAATTGCAAATCTCACTTTGCACCATCTGCTGCGCATTACCTTTTACACAATAACTGTGGGGTCAAAATGCTCACTACACCACTAGATGAATGTCTTAAGGGGTGTAGTTTTTAAAATGGGGTCACTTCTCGGGGGTTTCAACTGTACTGGTACCTCAGGGGTTCTGCCTACATGACTTAGCACCAGAAAAGCTCCAGTAGGCTAAATGGTGGTCCTTCCCTTCTGAGCCCTGTCGTGTGCCCAGGCAGCTAATAACAGCCACATGTAGGGTATTGCCGTACCCGGGAGAACCCACATTACAATTTATGGGGTGTATGTCTCCAGTGGCACATGCTGGGCACAATATATCAGACACTGAAATGGCATATATGCATAGGAAATTGCAAATCTCACTTTGCACCATCTGCTGCGCATTACCTTTTACACAATAACTGTGGGGTCAAAATGCTCACTACACCACTAGATGAATGTCTTAAGGGGTGTAGTTTTTAAAATGGGGTCACTTCTCGGGGGTTTCAACTGTACTGGTACCTCAGGGGTTCTGCCTACATGACTTAGCACCAGAAAAGCTCCAGTAGGCTAAATGGTGGTCCTTCCCTTCTGAGCCCTGTCGTGTGCCCAGGCAGCTAATAACAGCCACATGTAGGGTATTGCCGTACCCGGGAGAACCCACATTACAATTTATGGGGTGTATGTCTCCAGTGGCACATGCTGGGCACAATATATCAGACACTGAAATGGCATATATGCATAGGAAATTGCAAATCTCACTTTGCACCATCTGCTGCGCATTACCTTTTACACAATAACTGTGGGGTCAAAATGCTCACTACACCACTAGATGAATGTCTTAAGGGGTGTAGTTTTTAAAATGGGGTCACTTCTCGGGGGTTTCAACTGTACTGGTACCTCAGGGGTTCTGCCTACATGACTTAGCACCAGAAAAGCTCCAGTAGGCTAAATGGTGGTCCTTCCCTTCTGAGCCCTGTCGTGTGCCCAGGCAGCTAATAACAGCCACATGTAGGGTATTGCCGTACCCGGGAGAACCCACATTACAATTTATGGGGTGTATGTCTCCAGTGGCACATGCTGGGCACAATATATCAGACACTGAAATGGCATATATGCATAGGAAATTGCAAATCTCACTTTGCACCATCTGCTGCGCATTACCTTTTACACAATAACTGTGGGGTCAAAATGCTCACTACACCACTAGATGAATGTCTTAAGGGGTGTAGTTTTTAAAATGGGGTCACTTCTCGGGGGTTTCAACTGTACTGGTACCTCAGGGGTTCTGCCTACATGACTTAGCACCAGAAAAGCTCCAGTAGGCTAAATGGTGGTCCTTCCCTTCTGAGCCCTGTCGTGTGCCCAGGCAGCTAATAACAGCCACATGTAGGGTATTGCCGTACCCGGGAGAACCCACATTACAATTTATGGGGTGTATGTCTCCAGTGGCACATGCTGGGCACAATATATCAGACACTGAAATGGCATATATGCATAGGAAATTGCAAATCTCACTTTGCACCATCTGCTGCGCATTACCTTTTACACAATAACTGTGGGGTCAAAATGCTCACTACACCACTAGATGAATGTCTTAAGGGGTGTAGTTTTTAAAATGGGGTCACTTCTCGGGGGTTTCAACTGTACTGGTACCTCAGGGGTTCTGCCTACATGACTTAGCACCAGAAAAGCTCCAGTAGGCTAAATGGTGGTCCTTCCCTTCTGAGCCCTGTCGTGTGCCCAGGCAGCTAATAACAGCCACATGTAGGGTATTGCCGTACCCGGGAGAACCCACATTACAATTTATGGGGTGTATGTCTCCAGTGGCACATGCTGGGCACAATATATCAGACACTGAAATGGCATATATGCATAGGAAATTGCAAATCTCACTTTGCACCATCTGCTGCGCATTACCTTTTACACAATAACTGTGGGGTCAAAATGCTCACTACACCACTAGATGAATGTCTTAAGGGGTGTAGTTTTTAAAATGGGGTCACTTCTCGGGGGTTTCAACTGTACTGGTACCTCAGGGGTTCTGCCTACATGACTTAGCACCAGAAAAGCTCCAGTAGGCTAAATGGTGGTCCTTCCCTTCTGAGCCCTGTCGTGTGCCCAGGCAGCTAATAACAGCCACATGTAGGGTATTGCCGTACCCGGGAGAACCCACATTACAATTTATGGGGTGTATGTCTCCAGTGGCACATGCTGGGCACAATATATCAGACACTGAAATGGCATATATGCATAGGAAATTGCAAATCTCACTTTGCACCATCTGCTGCGCATTACCTTTTACACAATAACTGTGGGGTCAAAATGCTCACTACACCACTAGATGAATGTCTTAAGGGGTGTAGTTTTTAAAATGGGGTCACTTCTCGGGGGTTTCAACTGTACTGGTACCTCAGGGGTTCTGCCTACATGACTTAGCACCAGAAAAGCTCCAGTAGGCTAAATGGTGGTCCTTCCCTTCTGAGCCCTGTCGTGTGCCCAGGCAGCTAATAACAGCCACATGTAGGGTATTGCCGTACCCGGGAGAACCCACATTACAATTTATGGGGTGTATGTCTCCAGTTGCACATGCTGGGCACAATATATCAGACACTGAAATGGCATATATGCATAGGAAATTGCAAATCTCACTTTGCACCATCTGCTGCGCATTACCTTTTACACAATAACTGTGGGGTCAAAATGCTCACTACACCACTAGATGAATGTCTTAAGGGGTGTAGTTTTTAAAATGGGATCACTTCTCGGGGGTTTCAACTGTACTGGTACCTCAGGGGTTCTGCCTACATGACTTAGCACCAGAAAAGCTCCAGTAGGCTAAATGGTGGTCCTTCCCTTCTGAGCCCTGTCGTGTGCCCAGGCAGCTAATAACAGCCACATGTAGGGTATTGCCGTACCCGGGAGAACCCACATTACAATTTATGGGGTGTATGTCTCCAGTGGCACATGCTGGGCACAATATATCAGACACTGAAATGGCATATATGCATAGGAAATTGCAAATCTCACTTTGCACCATCTGCTGCGCATTACCTTTTACACAATAACTGTGGGGTCAAAATGCTCACTACACCACTAGATGAATGTCTTAAGGGGTGTAGTTTTTAAAATGGGGTCACTTCTCGGGGGTTTTAACTGTACTGGTACCTCAGGGGCTTCTGCATACATGACTTAGCACAAGAAAAGCTCCAGTAGGCCAAATGGTGGTCCTTTCCTTCTGAGTCCTGCCATGGGCCCAAACATCAGTTTATCACCACAAATGGGGTATTGCCGCACTCAGGACAAATTGGGCAACAAAATGGGGTGTTTTATTCCTTGTGAAAATAAGAAATTTTGAACAAAAATTACATCTTAATGGAAAAAAATATCATTTTTTTAATTCACAGCCCAATTCAAATAGGTGCTGTGAAAAAACGGTGTGGTCAAAATGATAACAACAACCATAAATGAATTCCTTGAGGGGTCTAGTTTCCAAAATGGGGTCACTTCTGGTGGGTTTCCATTGCTTTCATACCTCAACACCTCTTCAAACCTGGCATGCTGCCTAAAATATATTCTAATAAAAAAGAGGCCTCAAAATGCACTAGGTGCTCCTTTGTTTCTGAGGCTTGTGTTTTATTCCACGAGCGCACTAGAGCCACATGTGGGACATTTCTAAAAACTGCAGAATCTGGACAATACATATTTAGTAGTATTTCTCTGGTAAAATCTTCTGTGTTACAGAAAAAAATGGAATAATATTGAAATTCAGCAAGAAAAATGAAATTTGCAAATTTCACCTCCACATTGCTTTAATTCCTGTGAAATGCCTGAAGGGTTAAAAAACTTTCTAAATGCTGTTTTGAATACTTTGAGGGGTCTAGTTTTTAAAATGGGGTGTTTTATGGGGGTTTCTAATACATAGGCCCCTCAAAGCCACTTCAGAACTCAAGAGGTACCTTAAAAAAAAGGCTTTTGAAATTTTCTTAAAAATATGAGAAATTGCTGTTTATGTTCTAAGCCTTGTAACGTCCAAGAAAAATAAAAGAATGTTAAAAAAACGATGCCAATCTAAAGTAGACATATGGGAAATGTGAACTAGTAACTATTTTGGGTGGTATAACCGTCTGTTTTACAAGCAGATGCATTTAAATTCTGAAAAATGCAATTTTTTCAAAATTTTCTCTAAATTTTGCAATTTTTCACCAATAAACACTGAATATATCGACCAAATTTTACCACGAACATGAAGCCCAAAGTGTCACGAGAAAACAATCTCAGAATCGCTTGGATAGGTTTAAGCATTCCGACGTTATTACCACATAAAGTGAAATATGTCAGATTTGAAAAATGGGCTCTGAGCCTTAAGGCCCAAACTAGGCTGCGTCCTTAAGGGGTTAAAGTGGGGTATGTTCAAAAATGTCAGAGGCGGTGGTGAACAGCAAGGGCAGGCCGGGGCAGAGTTCCAGGGCCAGGGGTGTGACGGCAGGCAGCGTAGGCCGGGGCAGAGTTCCAGGGCGGTGGGGAGAGGACTAGGCCTCAATCCAAGGAGATCCATTTGGTGACCAAACAGCAGTGACAATAAAAAGGCCCAAATGTCAAAGAATGACATTTCTGCAACTGAAAGTGAAACATTTGAAAGTGAAACATTTAAAATCAAGTTAAAGTCGGGTATGTTTAAAAATGTCAGAGGCGGTAATGAGCAGCAGAGGCAGGCCGGGGCACAGTTCCAGGGCCAGAGTGTGACACTGTCCGCCGATAGATAACCCTTTGCACATTATCGTCATCATCATTATCAGCAGCAGTTGCTGTCAGCCAGCTCCAGAGTGTATGAGCGGCGTGTGCTGCCCATTGCAGCCCAGGGTAGAGGAGCCGTGTGCAAGCTGTGCATGCCCGGGGGCAACAGTGTATGAGCTCCACAGCGCCAGCGGGGGGGTCCCACTATGTCCCAAGCCGCCTGACATGTACTTCCGGTCGGCCAGGAGGTGGCATGTCAGCCAGCTCCAGAGTGTATGAGCGGCGTGTGCCTGCACCCGTGGGGGGGATACAGGAGCCATGGGGAAGCTGTGCAAGACCGGGGGCAGCCGTGTACGAGCTCCGCAGCGCCCCTTGTGGACTTCCAGGGCAAGAGCGGTATGAGCGGCAAAGTCATGCCGACCTCCTGGAAGTCCCCGTCGGCCTCGCTCGCGGGTCGGTCCCGCTGGTTTTTTTACCTTCTTAATAAAAAAATCTTTTTTTTTTTATGGTACTTTCGGAAGCCCCAAGCCCACCTGCAGTTGCACGAGCAAGGACACCTCGGTGACTCCTACCGAAAGCGGCCGGGAGTCATCTCCGTGTACGAGCGGCGTGTGCGGCGTGTGCCTGCCTATTGCACCCGTGGGGGGATAGAGGAGCCATGGGGAAGCTGTGCCAGCCCGGGGGCAGCCCTGTACGAGCTCCACAGCACCCGCGGCGAGTCCCGCCGTGTCCACCCGGCTGCCAAGCACTTCCGGTCCGCGAGTGATGCATGACAGCGGCCGGGAGCCAGCTCCGCCTATCAGAGGCGGTGTGCCTGCCTTCTGCACCCGTGGGGGGATAGAGGGGCCCCGTGGGAGCTTGTGGATGCCGGCAGCTTCCTTGTGGGAGCTCCACAGCGCCCGCGGCGAGTCCCGTCGTGTCCACCCGGCTGCCAAGCACTTCCGGTCCGCGAGTGATGCATGACAGCGGCCGGGAGCCAGCTCCGCCTATCAGCGGCGGTGTGCCTGCCTTCTGCACCCGTGGGGGGATAGAGGGGCCCCGTGGGAGCTGCTGCATGCCGGCAGCTTCCTTGTGGGAGCTCCACAGCGCCCGCGGTCCTCTGCGGACTTCCAGGGCAAGAGCGGTAGGAGCCTCCACCTCATGCCGACCTCCTGGAAGTCCCCGTCGGCCTAGCTCGCGGGTCGGTCCCGCTGTTTTTTTTTTTACCTTCTTAATAAAAAAACTTTTTTTTTTTATGGTATTTTCCGAAGCCCCAAGCCCACCTGCATTTGCACGAGCAAGGCCACCTCGGTGACTCCTACCGAAAGCGGCCGGGAGCCATCTCCGTGTACGAGCGGCGTGTGCGGCGTGTGCCTGCCTATTGCACCCGTGGGGGGATAGAGGAGCCATGGGGAAGCTGTGCCAGCCCGGGGGCAGCCCTGTACGAGCTCCACAGCACCCGCGGCGAGTCCCGCCGTGTCCACCCGGCTGCCAAGCACTTCCGGTCCGCGAGTGATGCATGACAGCGGCCGGGAGCCAGCTCCGCCTATCAGAGGCGGTGTGCCTGCCTTCTGCACCCGTGGGGGGATAGAGGGGCCCCGTGGGAGCTTGTGGATGCCGGCAGCTTCCTTGTGGGAGCTCCACAGCGCCCGCGGCGAGTCCCGTCGTGTCCACCCGGCTGCCAAGCACTTCCGGTCCGCGAGTGATGCATGACAGCGGCCGGGAGCCAGCTCCGCCTATCAGCGGCGGTGTGCCTGCCTTCTGCACCCGTGGGGGGATAGAGGGGCCCCGTGGGAGCTGCTGCATGCCGGCAGCTTCCTTGTGGGAGCTCCACAGCGCCCGCGGTCCTCTGCGGACTTCCAGGGCAAGAGCGGTAGGAGCCTCCACCTCATGCCGACCTCCTGGAAGTCCCCGTCGGCCTAGCTCGCGGGTCGGTCCCGCTGTTTTTTTTTTTACCTTCTTAATAAAAAAACTTTTTTTTTTTATGGTATTTTCCGAAGCCCCAAGCCCACCTGCATTTGCACGAGCAAGGCCACCTCGGTGACTCCTACCGAAAGCGGCCGGGAGCCATCTCCGTGTACGAGCGGCGTGTGCGGCGTGTGCCTGCCTATTGCACCCGTGGGGGGATAGAGGAGCCATGGGGAAGCTGTGCCAGCCCGGGGGCAGCCCTGTACGAGCTCCACAGCACCCGCGGCGAGTCCCGCCGTGTCCACCCGGCTGCCAAGCACTTCCGGTCCGCGAGTGATGCATGACAGCGGCCGGGAGCCAGCTCCGCCTATCAGAGGCGGTGTGCCTGCCTTCTGCACCCGTGGGGGGATAGAGGGGCCCCGTGGGAGCTTGTGGATGCCGGCAGCTTCCTTGTGGGAGCTCCACAGCGCCCGCGGCGAGTCCCGTCGTGTCCACCCGGCTGCCAAGCACTTCCGGTCCGCGAGTGATGCATGACAGCGGCCGGGAGCCAGCTCCGCCTATCAGCGGCGGTGTGCCTGCCTTCTGCACCCGTGGGGGGATAGAGGGGCCCCGTGGGAGCTGCTGCATGCCGGCAGCTTCCTTGTGGGAGCTCCACAGCGCCCGCGGTCCTCTGCGGACTTCCAGGGCAAGAGCGGTAGGAGCCTCCACCTCATGCCGACCTCCTGGAAGTCCCCGTCGGCCTAGCTCGCGGGTCGGTCCCGCTGTTTTTTTTTTTACCTTCTTAATAAAAAAACTTTTTTTTTTTATGGTATTTTCCGAAGCCCCAAGCCCCCCTGCATTTGCACGAGCAAGGCCACCTCGGTGACTCCTACCGAAAGCGGCCGGGAGCCAGCTCGGTGTACGAGCGGCGTGTGCCTGCCTATTGCAGCCGTGGGGGGATAGAGGAGCCATGGGGAAGCTGTGCCAGCCCGGGGGCAGCCCTGTACGAGCTCCACAGCGCCCGCGGCGAGTCCCGTCGTGTCCACCCGGCTGACAAGCACTTCCGGTCCGCGAATGATGCATGTCAGCGGCCGGGAGCCAGCTCCGCGTATGAGCGGCGTGTGCCGGCCTTTTGCACCCGTGGGGGGATAGAGGGGCCCCGTGGGAGCTTGTACATGCCGGCAGCTTCCTTGTGGGAGCTCCACAGCGCCCGCGGCGAGTCCCGTAGTTCACCCGCCCGACATGCACTTCCGGTCCGCGACGGACTTCCAGGGCTCAAGCGGTAGGTGCGGCCACCTCATGCCGACCTCCTGGAACTCCCCCTCGGCCTCGCTCGCGTGTCTGTCTTCATTCACGTTTTGGAGAAAAAACCCTATGAGGTTTTTATTTTGGCCTTCAGCCAAGCAGCCGTTCCAGGAGGCCGGGCATTTTGGCACCTCCCACCGGTGTAATTGGCGAGGTGACACTTTTAGGGGTGTGAATATCTCCTACGCCTGAAATACTGTGAGAGGGAGAACTTGCTCCGCCCCCCAAGTCCAACACTTCCAGGACGAGAGGAGGGCGGGAGGCGTTCCCTGCTTAGGCCGAATGCGGCTTCCAGGGAGATAGCGGCACCAAGCCGCCCTCTCACGCCGCTGCCCTGGATGTCCCCGTCGGCCTCGCTCGCGGGTTGGTCCCGCTGTTTTTTTTTACCTTCTTAATAAAAAATTTTTTTTTTTTTATGCCATTTTCTGAAGTCCCAAGCCCACCTGGAGTTGCACGAGCCCGGCCACCTCGGTGACTCCTACCGAAAGCGGCCGGGAGCCACCTCGGTGTACGAGCGGCGTGTGCCTGCCTATTGCACCCGTGGGGGGATAGAGGGGCCCCGTGGGAGCTGCTGCATGCCGGCAGCTTCCTTGTGGGAGCTCCACAGCGCCCGCGGTCCTCTGAGGACTTCCAGGGCAAGAGCGGTAGGAGCCTCCACCTCATGCCGACCTCCTGGAAGTCCCCGTCGGCCTAGCTCGCGGGTCGGTCCCGCTGTTTTTTTTTTTACCTTCTTAATAAAAAAATCTTTTTTTTTTTATGGTATTTTCGGAAGCCCCAAGCCCACCTGCATTTGCACGAGCAAGGCCACCTCGGTGACTCCTACCGAAAGCGGCCGGGAGCCACCTCGGTGTACGAGCGGCGTGTGCCTGCCTATTGCACCCGTGGGGGGATAGAGGGGCCCCGTGGGAGCTGCTGCATGCCGGCAGCTTCCTTGTGGGAGCTCCACAGCGCCCGCGGTCCTCTGAGGACTTCCAGGGCAAGAGCGGTAGGAGCCTCCACCTCATGCCGACCTCCTGGAAGTCCCCGTCGGCCTAGCTCGCGGGTCGGTCCCGCTGTTTTTTTTTTTACCTTCTTAATAAAAAAACTTTTTTTTTTTATGGTATTTTCGGAAGCCCCAAGCCCACCTGCATTTGCACGAGCAAGGCCACCTCGGTGACTCCTACCGAAAGCGGCCGGGAGCCACCTCGGTGTACGAGCGGCGTGTGCCTGCCTATTGCACCCGTGGGGGGATAGAGGAGCCATGGGGAAGCCGTGCCAGCCCGGGGGCAGCAGTTTACGAGCTCCGTAGCGCCCTGCGGTCCTCGGCGGACTTCCAGGGCAAGAGCGGTAGGCGCGGCCACCTCATGCCGACCTCCTGGAAGTCCCCGTCGGCCTGGCTCGCGTCTCGGTCCCGCTGTGTGTTTTACCTTCATAATAAAAAAAACTTTTTTTTTTTATGGTATTTTCTGAAGTCCCAAGCCGACCTGCAGTTGCAGGAGCTCGGCCACCTCGGCAACTCCTACCGAAAGCCGTGAAATAGGAAGTACAAACGGGAGCTGCTCCCGTTCCAAGCCGGGAAGGACTTCCATGGTGTGACCGGTAGGTAGTGACACCTCCTGCCGGCCTCCTGGAAGTCCCGGTCGGCCTCGCTCGCAGGTCTGTCTTCATTGACGTTTTGGAGAAAAAACCCTATGAGGTTTTTATTTTGGGCCTCAGCCGGGCAGCAGTTCCAGGAGCCCGGGTACTTTGGCACCTTACCCCGGTGTATTTGAGGTGGTGACACTTTTAGGGGTGCAAATATCTCCTTCACCTGAAATCCTGTGAGAGGGCATTTCTGCTCCGCGTTCCAAGTCCTAACGGTTCTTCCTAGCGGGAAGTCCTAACCGTTCGTGGCCGAGAAGGACTTCCATGGTGTGACCGGTATGTAGTGGCACGTCATGCCGGCCTCCTGGAAGTCCCCGTCGGCCTCGTTCGCTGGTCGGTCCGCTGCACCTTGACTTCCACGAAAGAACTTTGGTGCATTCTTTCTGGAGTCCCAGGCCGACCAGCAGTTGCAGGAGCTCGGCCACGTTGGCGACTCCAACCGAGTACCGCGAAGGAGGACGTGCTGCACGTTCTAGCGGGAGCTGCACCTGGTCCAACCCGAGAAGGACTTCCATGGTGTGACCGGTATGTAGTGGCACGTCATGCCGGCCTCCTGGAAGTCCCCGTCGGCCTCGCTCGCAGGTCGGTCTTCATTGACGTTTTGGAGGAAAAACCCTATGAGGTTTTTATTTTGGTGTTCAGCCGGGCTGCAGTTCCAGGAGCCCGGGTACTTTGGCACCTTACCCCGGTGTATTTGAGGTGGTGACACTTTTAGGGGTGTGAATATCTCCTTCACCTGAAATCCTGTGAGAGGGCATTTCTGCTCCGCGTTCCAAGTCCTAACGGTTCTTCCTAGCGGGAAGTCCTAACCGTTCGTGGCCGAGAAGGACTTCCATGGTGTGACCGGTATGTAGTGGCACGTCATGCCGGCCTCCTGGAAGTCCCCGTCGGCCTCGTTGGCTGGTCGGTCCGGTGCACCTGGACTTCCACGAAAGAACTTTGGTGCATTCTTTCTGGAGTCCCAGGCCGACCAGCAGTTGTAGGAGCTCGGCCACGTTGGCGAGTCCAACCGAGAGTACCGTGAAGGAGGACGTGCTGCACGTTCTAGCGGGAGCTGCACCTGGTCCAACCCGAGAAGGACTTCCATGGTGTGACCGGTATGTAGTGGCACGTCATGCCGGCCTCCTGGAAGTCCCCGTCGGCCTGGCTGGCAGGTCTGTCTTCATTGACGTTTTGGAGGAAAAACCCTATGAGGTTTTTATTTTGGGCTTCAGCCGGGCAGCAGTTCCAGGAGCCCGGGTAAGTTGGCACCTTACCCCGGTGTATTTGAGGTGGTGACACTTTTAGGGGTGCGAATATCTCCTTCACCTGAAATCCTGTGAGAGGGCATTTCTGCTCCGCGTTCCAAGTCCCTACGGTTCTTCCTAGCGGGAAGTCCTAACCGTTTGTGGCCGAGAAGGACTTCCATGGTGTGACCGGTATGTAGTGGCACGTCATGCCGGCCTCCTGGAAGTCCCCGTCGGCCTCGTTGGCTGGTCGGTCCGGTGCACCTGGACTTCCACGAAAGAACTTTGGTGCATTCTTTCTGGAGTCCCAGGCCGACCAGCAGTTGTAGGAGCTCGGCCACGTTGGCGAGTCCAACCGAGAGTACCGTGAAGGAGGACGTGCTGCACGTTCTAGCGGGAGCTGCACCTGGTCCAACCCGAGAAGGACTTCCATGGTGTGACCGGTATGTAGTGGCACGTCATGCCGGCCTCCTGGAAGTCCCCGTCGGCCTGGCTGGCAGGTCTGTCTTCATTGACGTTTTGGAGGAAAAACCCTATGAGGTTTTTATTTTGGGCTTCAGCCGGGCAGCAGTTCCAGGAGCCCGGGTAAGTTGGCACCTTACCCCGGTGTATTTGAGGTGGTGACACTTTTAGGGGTGCGAATATCTCCTTCACCTGAAATCCTGTGAGAGGGCATTTCTGCTCCGCGTTCCAAGTCCCTACGGTTCTTCCTAGCGGGAAGTCCTAACCGTTTGTGGCCGAGAAGGACTTCCATGGTGTGACCGGTATGTAGTGGCACGTCATGCCGGCCTCCTGGAAGTCCCCGTCGGCCTCGTTGGCTGGTCGGTCCGGTGCACCTGGACTTCCACGAAAGAACTTTGGTGCATTCTTTCTGGAGTCCCAGGCCGACCAGCAGTTGTAGGAGCTCGGCCACGTTGGCGAGTCCAACCGAGAGTACCGTGAAGGAGGACGTGCTGCACGTTCTAGCGGGAGCTGCACCTGGTCCAACCCGAGAAGGACTTCCATGGTGTGACCGGTATGTAGTGGCACGTCATGCCGGCCTCCTGGAAGTCCCCGTCGGCCTGGCTGGCAGGTCTGTCTTCATTGACGTTTTGGAGGAAAAACCCTATGAGGTTTTTATTTTGGGCTTCAGCCGGGCAGCAGTTCCAGGAGCCCGGGTAAGTTGGCACCTTACCCCGGTGTATTTGAGGTGGTGACACTTTTAGGGGTGCGAATATCTCCTTCACCTGAAATCCTGTGAGAGGGCATTTCTGCTCCGCGTTCCAAGTCCCTACGGTTCTTCCTAGCGGGAAGTCCTAACCGTTTGTGGCCGAGAAGGACTTCCATGGTGTGACCGGTATGTAGTGGCACGTCATGCCGGCCTCCTGGAAGTCCCCGTCGGCCTCGTTGGCTGGTCGGTCCGGTGCACCTGGACTTCCACGAAAGAACTTTGGTGCATTCTTTCTGGAGTCCCAGGCCGACCAGCAGTTGTAGGAGCTCGGCCACGTTGGCGAGTCCAACCGAGAGTACCGTGAAGGAGGACGTGCTGCACGTTCTAGCGGGAGCTGCACCTGGTCCAACCCGAGAAGGACTTCCATGGTGTGACCGGTATGTAGTGGCACGTCATGCCGGCCTCCTGGAAGTCCCCGTCGGCCTGGCTGGCAGGTCTGTCTTCATTGACGTTTTGGAGGAAAAACCCTATGAGGTTTTTATTTTGGGCTTCAGCCGGGCAGCAGTTCCAGGAGCCCGGGTAAGTTGGCACCTTACCCCGGTGTATTTGAGGTGGTGACACTTTTAGGGGTGCGAATATCTCCTTCACCTGAAATCCTGTGAGAGGGCATTTCTGCTCCGCGTTCCAAGTCCCTACGGTTCTTCCTAGCGGGAAGTCCTAACCGTTTGTGGCCGAGAAGGACTTCCATGGTGTGACCGGTATGTAGTGGCACGTCATGCCGGCCTCCTGGAAGTCCCCGTCGGCCTCGTTGGCTGGTCGGTCCGGTGCACCTGGACTTCCACGAAAGAACTTTGGTGCATTCTTTCTGGAGTCCCAGGCCGACCAGCAGTTGTAGGAGCTCGGCCACGTTGGCGAGTCCAACCGAGAGTACCGTGAAGGAGGACGTGCTGCACGTTCTAGCGGGAGCTGCACCTGGTCCAACCCGAGAAGGACTTCCATGGTGTGACCGGTATGTAGTGGCACGTCATGCCGGCCTCCTGGAAGTCCCCGTCGGCCTGGCTGGCAGGTCTGTCTTCATTGACGTTTTGGAGGAAAAACCCTATGAGGTTTTTATTTTGGGCTTCAGCCGGGCAGCAGTTCCAGGAGCCCGGGTAAGTTGGCACCTTACCCCGGTGTATTTGAGGTGGTGACACTTTTAGGGGTGCGAATATCTCCTTCACCTGAAATCCTGTGAGAGGGCATTTCTGCTCCGCGTTCCAAGTCCCTACGGTTCTTCCTAGCGGGAAGTCCTAACCGTTTGTGGCCGAGAAGGACTTCCATGGTGTGACCGGTATGTAGTGGCACGTCATGCCGGCCTCCTGGAAGTCCCCGTCGGCCTCGTTGGCTGGTCGGTCCGGTGCACCTGGACTTCCACGAAAGAACTTTGGTGCATTCTTTCTGGAGTCCCAGGCCGACCAGCAGTTGTAGGAGCTCGGCCACGTTGGCGAGTCCAACCGAGAGTACCGTGAAGGAGGACGTGCTGCACGTTCTAGCGGGAGCTGCACCTGGTCCAACCCGAGAAGGACTTCCATGGTGTGACCGGTATGTAGTGGCACGTCATGCCGGCCTCCTGGAAGTCCCCGTCGGCCTGGCTGGCAGGTCTGTCTTCATTGACGTTTTGGAGGAAAAACCCTATGAGGTTTTTATTTTGGGCTTCAGCCGGGCAGCAGTTCCAGGAGCCCGGGTAAGTTGGCACCTTACCCCGGTGTATTTGAGGTGGTGACACTTTTAGGGGTGCGAATATCTCCTTCACCTGAAATCCTGTGAGAGGGCATTTCTGCTCCGCGTTCCAAGTCCCTACGGTTCTTCCTAGCGGGAAGTCCTAACCGTTTGTGGCCGAGAAGGACTTCCATGGTGTGACCGGTATGTAGTGGCACGTCATGCCGGCCTCCTGGAAGTCCCCGTCGGCCTCGTTCGCTGGTCGGTCCGCTGCACCTTGACTTCCACGAAAGAACTTTGGTGCATTCTTTCTGGAGTCCCAGGCCGACCAGCAGTTGCAGGAGCTCGGCCACGTTGGCGACTCCAACCGAGTACCGCGAAGGAGGACGTGCTGCACGTTCTAGCGGGAGCTGCACCTGGTCCAACCCGAGAAGGACTTCCATGGTGTGACCGGTATGTAGTGGCACGTCATGCCGGCCTCCTGGAAGTCCCCGTCGGCCTCGCTCGCAGGTCGGTCTTCATTGACGTTTTGGAGGAAAAACCCTATGAGGTTTTTATTTTGGTGTTCAGCCGGGCTGCAGTTCCAGGAGCCCGGGTACTTTGGCACCTTACCCCGGTGTATTTGAGGTGGTGACACTTTTAGGGGTGTGAATATCTCCTTCACCTGAAATCCTGTGAGAGGGCATTTCTGCTCCGCGTTCCAAGTCCTAACGGTTCTTCCTAGCGGGAAGTCCTAACCGTTCGTGGCCGAGAAGGACTTCCATGGTGTGACCGGTATGTAGTGGCACGTCATGCCGGCCTCCTGGAAGTCCCCGTCGGCCTCGTTGGCTGGTCGGTCCGGTGCACCTGGACTTCCACGAAAGAACTTTGGTGCATTCTTTCTGGAGTCCCAGGCCGACCAGCAGTTGTAGGAGCTCGGCCACGTTGGCGAGTCCAACCGAGAGTACCGTGAAGGAGGACGTGCTGCACGTTCTAGCGGGAGCTGCACCTGGTCCAACCCGAGAAGGACTTCCATGGTGTGACCGGTATGTAGTGGCACGTCATGCCGGCCTCCTGGAAGTCCCCGTCGGCCTGGCTGGCAGGTCTGTCTTCATTGACGTTTTGGAGGAAAAACCCTATGAGGTTTTTATTTTGGGCTTCAGCCGGGCAGCAGTTCCAGGAGCCCGGGTAAGTTGGCACCTTACCCCGGTGTATTTGAGGTGGTGACACTTTTAGGGGTGCGAATATCTCCTTCACCTGAAATCCTGTGAGAGGGCATTTCTGCTCCGCGTTCCAAGTCCCTACGGTTCTTCCTAGCGGGAAGTCCTAACCGTTTGTGGCCGAGAAGGACTTCCATGGTGTGACCGGTATGTAGTGGCACGTCATGCCGGCCTCCTGGAAGTCCCCGTCGGCCTCGTTGGCTGGTCGGTCCGGTGCACCTGGACTTCCACGAAAGAACTTTGGTGCATTCTTTCTGGAGTCCCAGGCCGACCAGCAGTTGTAGGAGCTCGGCCACGTTGGCGAGTCCAACCGAGAGTACCGTGAAGGAGGACGTGCTGCACGTTCTAGCGGGAGCTGCACCTGGTCCAACCCGAGAAGGACTTCCATGGTGTGACCGGTATGTAGTGGCACGTCATGCCGGCCTCCTGGAAGTCCCCGTCGGCCTGGCTGGCAGGTCTGTCTTCATTGACGTTTTGGAGGAAAAACCCTATGAGGTTTTTATTTTGGGCTTCAGCCGGGCAGCAGTTCCAGGAGCCCGGGTAAGTTGGCACCTTACCCCGGTGTATTTGAGGTGGTGACACTTTTAGGGGTGCGAATATCTCCTTCACCTGAAATCCTGTGAGAGGGCATTTCTGCTCCGCGTTCCAAGTCCCTACGGTTCTTCCTAGCGGGAAGTCCTAACCGTTTGTGGCCGAGAAGGACTTCCATGGTGTGACCGGTATGTAGTGGCACGTCATGCCGGCCTCCTGGAAGTCCCCGTCGGCCTCGTTGGCTGGTCGGTCCGGTGCACCTGGACTTCCACGAAAGAACTTTGGTGCATTCTTTCTGGAGTCCCAGGCCGACCAGCAGTTGTAGGAGCTCGGCCACGTTGGCGAGTCCAACCGAGAGTACCGTGAAGGAGGACGTGCTGCACGTTCTAGCGGGAGCTGCACCTGGTCCAACCCGAGAAGGACTTCCATGGTGTGACCGGTATGTAGTGGCACGTCATGCCGGCCTCCTGGAAGTCCCCGTCGGCCTGGCTGGCAGGTCTGTCTTCATTGACGTTTTGGAGGAAAAACCCTATGAGGTTTTTATTTTGGGCTTCAGCCGGGCAGCAGTTCCAGGAGCCCGGGTAAGTTGGCACCTTACCCCGGTGTATTTGAGGTGGTGACACTTTTAGGGGTGCGAATATCTCCTTCACCTGAAATCCTGTGAGAGGGCATTTCTGCTCCGCGTTCCAAGTCCCTACGGTTCTTCCTAGCGGGAAGTCCTAACCGTTTGTGGCCGAGAAGGACTTCCATGGTGTGACCGGTATGTAGTGGCACGTCATGCCGGCCTCCTGGAAGTCCCCGTCGGCCTCGTTGGCTGGTCGGTCCGGTGCACCTGGACTTCCACGAAAGAACTTTGGTGCATTCTTTCTGGAGTCCCAGGCCGACCAGCAGTTGTAGGAGCTCGGCCACGTTGGCGAGTCCAACCGAGAGTACCGTGAAGGAGGACGTGCTGCACGTTCTAGCGGGAGCTGCACCTGGTCCAACCCGAGAAGGACTTCCATGGTGTGACCGGTATGTAGTGGCACGTCATGCCGGCCTCCTGGAAGTCCCCGTCGGCCTGGCTGGCAGGTCTGTCTTCATTGACGTTTTGGAGGAAAAACCCTATGAGGTTTTTATTTTGGGCTTCAGCCGGGCAGCAGTTCCAGGAGCCCGGGTAAGTTGGCACCTTACCCCGGTGTATTTGAGGTGGTGACACTTTTAGGGGTGCGAATATCTCCTTCACCTGAAATCCTGTGAGAGGGCATTTCTGCTCCGCGTTCCAAGTCCCTACGGTTCTTCCTAGCGGGAAGTCCTAACCGTTTGTGGCCGAGAAGGACTTCCATGGTGTGACCGGTATGTAGTGG